>NC_143144.1:15016000-15643000 GCF_059928025.1 Delphinapterus leucas
CTCAGATTCAAACCTAGGTTTCACTGATCTCTTTCCACAAGCATATTGCCTCTTGTATAAATTATTTTATTCCTAATTAAAACTGGACAACTAAGAGCATCATTGTATCAGTTATCTATTAACAAAATATTGCTACATAACAAACAACCACAAAACCTCAGTGAATACATTAAAAATGTATTTATCTCCTATGTCCCTATGGCTCCACGTACTTGGGCTGGGCTTGTTCATGCATCTGTACTCATCAGTAGGTCAGGTAAACAGATCTGTGATTCTGGCTGGGCTCACTCACATGTCTTGGGATTGGCTGACTGTCAACTGACTTAGGATGATATTAGTTTCAATGCAGGAAAATTTGGCTTTTGCTAGACTGAATATGTTCTAATGGCAATAGCAGAAGTTTAAGAGAAAGAGTGGAAATATGGTCTTTTTCAAGCTTCCACTTGTATCATGATTGATAACATCCCATTGGTCAAAGAAAGTCACTTGGCTGGTTCAAGAATATCAGTGGGAGCACGTTACAAAGGCCACACGGCAAAGGATGTGGATACACAAGGGGTGAAGCACTGGGGCCATAACATAATCAGTCTACTGCAGTTATATCATTGGGACTAAGTAACCAAGTCATATAATTATATATTAGTTGTATGAGAGAGCTGAGTACTAAATTTTCATAAATTTTGCAAGGCAGTTGCTAAACCATTAGTAGCTTGAAATCAACCCATGATAAGAGTATTTATACCACAAAACTAGTCAAATGTTACAAATCAAGGCTTTGTATAGCCAATTTACCAGCACACTTCTGTATGCATCTCAAAACTTTAAGTCTAATGCTTCTCCTATGTATAGAAAAATTCAAGTGATTATGTGATCAAGTTACATTTCTATTTTGTGTCAGAAAATTATATATGTATTATTATCAGGTTGCTGTTATGTTTTCTTTTCCTTAGTTACCTTTTATGTATGCAGATAGGTTAAGATAGTTCTAAAGATAGATGGCTCATCATTCCTTGAAAAGGTAGGGTAACAACAGTAATTAAGTAAACATCATCAAAGAAATCACTTATGAGTCTAAAGATTCCAATTTGCTATTTTTAAGGATATTTTAATTCTCATTCATTCTGTGTTTTCAGCAAATCTGCTGTAGATAATCCCAGGGGCAGCATTAGGTTACAGAATCTATTAATTTTGTCTGAAGACAGTTGAAATAGTAATTTAGACTGACTTAGAATCACAGATCATATGTGGAGTTCCTTCTATCACTCAAGGCTTTGCACATAGGTGTGTCTTTCTTCATAAACAAAACAAAAATTCATTCTATTTCAAATACAAGTAAAACTGCTTCACAAACTGTGCCTGATGAGGCTGGGGAGGCAGGAAATGAAAACTTTTCTAGCCTTTTAGCCATTCCCCAAGTTTCTAGTATACCATCACTGTCATCATCAAGGAAGGAAGGAAGGAAGAGGGGGAAGGGAGAAAGAGAAGGGGAAAGAAAAGAGAAGAAAATTGCCAACAGGCCGCAATTCAAAACATTAAATAATACTGAAAAGAGTTGAAAATGCCTATTATTAGTGTTTTTCTTTCCTCAGTGGGTAAGGAAAGTGTGACGTGAGTCTTCTTTCTCTATGAAAATTTTAACTATGGTAGGAAGTTATGAAACTATACCCAGTATTTCTTTCTTATTAAGAAACGAAAACACTGAGTTTGAGCACATATACATATTCTCTCTTCCTCCCTTTCTTTCTCTTTCTCTGCCTGTATGTGTGTGTATCTTTTCTTTTCTTCCCTTTTTTGAATATAAAGATAAAAATTATGCCTGATATACCCAGAGAAAATCATAATTCAAAAAGACACATGCACCCCAATGTTCACTGCAGCACTATTTACAATAGCCAAGACATGGAAGCAACCTAAATGTCCATCAACAGAGGAATGGATAAAGAAGATGTGGTACATATATACAATGGAATATTTTGGGTCATTTGTAGAGACATGGATGGACCTAGAGACTGTCATACAGAGTAAAGTAAGTCAGAAAGAGAAAAACAAATATCGTATATTAACGCACATATGTGGAATCTGAAAAAATTGGTATAGACAATCTTATTTACAAAGCAGAAACAGAGACACAGACATAGAGCACAAATGTATGAATACCAAGGGGAAAGGCAGGAGGTGGGATGAATTGAGAGATTGGGATTGACATACATACACTATTGATACTATGTATAAAATAGACAGTATCTAATGAGAACTAATGAGAACCTATTGTATAGCACAGGGAACTCTACTCAGTGCTCTGTGGTGACCTAAATGAGAAGGAAATCCAAAAAAGAGAGGATATATGTATACGTATAGCTGATTCACTTCGCTGTACAGTATAAACTAACACAATACTGTAAAGCAACTATACCCCAATAAAAATTTTTTTTTAAATTATGCCTGAAGCCAAACTATCTCAGTTCAGATTCAAGCTTTGGGACTCTGAGCAAGTATTTAACCTCTGTGTTCATTTTCTTCATCTGTAAAATGAGGATAAAAATAGTATTCACTTCAAGGGTTGTTATGAGTATTAAAAGAATAAATACATATAAAGTATTTAGAACAGTGCCTATAAATTCTGAAAATATGCTGTGTGCATTATATGATACCCAAACCATTTTCATTCAAGTCAGTTTTAAAAAACGACTCAAACTAGAACATTCTCTAACACCACACACAAAAATAACCTCAAAATGGATTAAAGACCTAAATGTAAGACCAGATACTATAAAACTCTTAGAGGAAAACACAGGCAGAACACTCTTCGACATAAATCACAGCAATATCTTTTTTGATCCAACTCCTAGAGTAATGAAAATAAAAATAAACAAATGGGATTTAATTAAACTTAAAAGCTTTTGCACAGCAACGGAAACCATAAACAAAACGTAAAGACAACCCACAGAATGGGAGAAAATATTTGCAAATGAAGCGACCGACAAGGGATTAATCTCCAAAATATACAAGCATCTCAATATCAAAAAAAAAACAACAACCCAATCAAAACATGGGCAGAAGACCTAAATAAACATTTCTCCAGGGAAGACATACAGATGGCCAAAAGGCACATGAAAAGATGTTCAACATCGCTGATTCTCAGAGAATTGCAAACCAAAACTACAATGAGGTATCACCTCACACTGGTCAGAATGGCCATCATCAAAAAGTCTATGAACAACAAATGCTAGAGAGGGTGCGGAGAAAAGGGAACCCTCCTACACTGTTGGTGGGAATGTAAATTGGTACAGCCACTATGGAGAACCATATAGAGGTTCCTTAAAAAACTAAAAATAGAACTACCATGTGATGCAGCAATCCCACTTCTGGGCATATATCCAGAGAAAACCTTACTTAGAAAAGATACATGCACCCCAACTTTCACTGCAGCATTATTTACAATAGCCAGGATATGGAAGCAACCTAAATGCCCATTGACAGAGGAATGGATAAAGAAGATGTACATATACAATGGGATATTACTCAGCCACAAACAAAGAATGAAATAATGCCATTTACAGCAACATGGATGAGATTATCATACTAAGTGAAGTAAGTCAGATAAAGCCAAATATCACATAACTCATATGTGGAATCTAAAAATATGATACAAATACAAATGAACTTATTTACAAAACAGAAACAGACTCACAGACTTCGAAAAAACTTATGGTTACCAGAAGGGAAAGGTGGGGGGTAGGGATAAATTAGTAGTTTAGGATTAACATATACACACTACTGTATACAAAATAAACAACGAGGACCTGCTGTATAACGCAGTGAACTCAATGTTCTGTAATAACCTATATGGGAAAAGAATCTGAAAAAGAATGGATATATGTATATTTATAACTGAATCACTTTGCTGTACACCTGAAACTAATACATTGCAAATCAACTATACCCCAATATAAAATAAAATTAAATTTAAAAAAACAATCAATTAACTCTGAAACTTTAATCATATTAGTTGTCATTTTTTAAGATATTTCTTTATTCCTCAATATTTCTTTAGTTCTCAATATTTCTTTAGTTCTCTGTGTTACACCACCATAGTTTAGGAATGTGTAGACACAGTTTGAGGAGGGCATCAGCAGCTCAGACTCAGGGTAGGGACAAGGACCTCCCACTTCAGCTTTGATGGTCATGTATATTAATATATACAGAAGTATATATAATAAAGACTTTATGAAAACATGTGATATCTGTGTCACTTTATAATCTTATAACCCTGAAATTACAGGATACAGAATAGATCTATGTGTGCTTATTATTTATTCTTACTTTAGATATATTTTAACTAGGAAAAAAATCTTAGACGTATTAGAAATATTTCCATGTATTTTTATCTTTTCATAAATGTAACTTCACACTGGGGTCAAAGAGAAAGCGTGAACTGTTACCTCTTGATGGTATATGCTTGGCAAAAGCCCAGAAGACATAATGGGAAAAGAGAAGAATGAATGGTCCTGGTAACAGAATATGAATTATTATAAAAGATGATTTTATAATGTACTGAGCTGAGATAAAAAAGACTGTTTTACATTTTGTAAGTGTGGAGCTTAAATATATAGAATAGATAGTTGGAAATTTCACATGTAAGACAAAGACATGCATATCTCAATGAAAAACTCGCTGAGGTAAAAATTGGCAGTTGAAAATTTGTATCCTCTAAAATTATTTTATTAAACACTGCTTGTAGTTAGAGCAAAATATAGACTAGTGATGCTATTTATAAATCTGTTTGGAAGTCATGTGCTGTGGCACTATTAGGTAGCGTCTATAAAACAGGTCCTATTTGTTTTTCTAGGCTTTATTTGAAGACATGGGCAGAGAACAGAATTATTGAGGTTATAAACATGGAAACTGCTATGGTTTTAATTAATATAAATATATACTCTTATGTGGTATACAGAATTATATATAGATATATGTTTATCTAAATTATAGAATATATATTTATTCTTATATTTTAGTTAAGAGAAATATAAATCATATTTATATTTATAGGAGATTAAATAGCCTCAGACACTTTTATTATAATAGTCACAAAATATATCGTAAGAAAACAATATTTGATAATTTTAATTTAAAAATTAAAACTTATGGTATCATAGGTTATCACTCAGAATCAACCAGAGTCAATATTCAGAAGCCCAGATTTTCAAAGAATAGCACTGCCAGACCAATCTTATAATGTAATGTAATGTAATCCTTATAGGTGAAACAAGAAAATAAAGACTTTAAATATAAGCCTTTATAATAGTATGGAGGTATTTTATGGTATATACAAGTACTTTCATTACATTAAATGAGATTAAAGTTGTCTGTATAACTGCCTTCATTATTCATCATTGTTAAATGGCCTCTGCACATAGAGCACTCATCCTCCCTACTCATTAAAAGGACCCAACCTGAAAGAACATATCCGGTATGTCGACAATGGGCCATTTAATCAAACTGTTTTTTCCTGATATATCTATAAAAAAATAAAAAAATGTTTTGGGGATAAGATGAATGCTTCTGTGGATACCTCTACAGATTAAATGGTTGACTCAGCGGCACTCTGAGTACAACATAGAGCCTAGAGAAGCAAACTGATGGCACTTTAGTTTATTGTACTTAATGGCACTCAGGACAAGCATTTTATTCACAGATTTCCCCTAGCTGAAATTAATTTCTTCCTTCTTTGTGCTTGCACAGCACACAATTTCTTCCCCTCCTACAGCATTTGCCACATTTTGCCTTATTCTAAGCTCTACTTTTTTGTGTAAAAAGGTGAAACATCAATACTTACAAATATCTTGATAAAAATTTTAAGGTTTGTCTGTATCTTCTCTCCTTCTCCATATGCCCTTCTCCTCTAAATCAGTATTATAAAGCACATGCTTGCTACACAGAATTCAAGTATAGATCAATTATTACCACTATAAAACAAACCAACAGTATGGAAAATGAAAGAAGAGTGAATTAGGATGAAGTGTCATATTTTATATATATTTTAGGCTATACACTGGCATACCAGAAAACTATTAATGTCTTTCTTTCTGACCAAAAATTGGTTATAGCATATACTATATCATGAAAAGCAAATTATTTGTGTGAATTTGAGGTCTCTTCAATAGCAGGAGACTGTTACCTTCTCATGAGTAAATTCAATCTCAGAATAAAGTCTTATACTCTGTGTCCTAGTTCTTAGTGCCCTACATAGGAAGTACTAAAAATCTTTGTTAAATTGCATTAATCAAACCAATGGAGTTTGCTTTTGTTGATTCTAGTCTATAAGTCAATGATCTGGCAAACATTCTTCTACTCAGTATCCACAGGCCACTACCATCCAAAACAAAAAACAAAAACAAACAAACAAAAAAAGTGTTTAACTGATTTAGCTTTAGCTGTCTTCTTTGTAGTCTGAGAAACTAAAGGATAGAGAACAGATAGATATAGTCAAGGGGTCAAGGATGAAACCTGAAAGCTAAATTATCTTATAACTCAGCTATAAAAACAATTCCACAAGTTTATCCTTTCAAATCATTCAGAGGCCATTATCTTGATAAAGGCACTGAAGGCTTAGTAGTGAGAAAGAAGAGTGCCTTGAAATAGAAACTTAATATATCCAAATTAAGTCTTCCTGTGAGGTGGCAGAAGAAAAAAATCAATCATAGGTTTTGACCCATAAGGGTTTTTCTGCTCATCCATAAGGTGAATGAGACCAGTAAAAATATCATTTGCACCATTTACTACTAGAGATTCTCAGCCTCTTATGAAGACATGAGACAAAGTCATTATGAGCTGTCTTAAGAAACTCTAGCACAGTTTCAAAAAGATGTTCAAAAAAGTATTTTAAAGCTATAAAACAAATTAGATACTTGACTTGTTCATATGACACCATACAAATTAGTTTGACTGGATACATATTAATATATTTCCTGAAGTAAACAGTTGTTTGGGCCACCTATAAAGACATCCTTAAGAAAGAGAAATAGAGGAGCTGACTACTGAGGGCCTACAATGGTCCTATTAAGTATCATATCTGTTTTGTTTTGTCTTCTTTTCCTCCCCCTGTCCCCATACCACTAGGGATATTTAGTTTCTATGATATAAAAGAAAGAAAGAAAGAAAAAGATCTAGAAAGAGTGATTGATGCATGGGTGTAAAACAGTGAAATAATATGGAATAGAAACCAGGGCAACAAAATGTAGTGTGTGGCAAGAATAAAACTAAATGTGCCTAGTCTCTTAAAAGCTCAATTTTGCCAGGTGATGGCTTAGACTTTAACTTTGTATTTGTATCAGTCTGGTTCCTGGGAGTATTAAGACCTTTTCAGTAGGCTTACTATCTATGTAGTGTCTCTGTAGACTTAGTCTCTCTCTCGGCTATGTTTGATTATTCCCTTTATTCCTCAGTTTTGTAATATCTTAAACAGTCAAACTACTAGTTTAGTTGAGCAACATTTTTGTGGAGGAAAAAGTAAATGCACTGTCAGACTACACTGTAATAAATAAGCATCACATAAGAGACCAAAGAAATATTCTCCCTTATCATTATAACAGTATCCACTAAATCTTTATAAGGCTGTCAGGTTTTTCCTGTGAATATCTGAAATAAGGCTTCTTTATTGCATTTCAAGAACTGTCAATACCTTCCACACCATGGAAGATTAGCCCATGATCTGTCCCACAAAATGTGTGAATCCACAGATACTGTGTGGTTATACGACACTTATCATAAACAGAAAATCTTATTGTCAAATTTCATGACATACTGTGTCATTTAAAGGTCTTAAGGACCACAGAGTAATCAAGAGACTACATAAAATATAACTATATTGCAGTAGTTATCCCATTTTTATATGTTATGCATAATTAGCTTTAATATCGTCTGTGACTTGTAAAAATGACAGTAGGCATTTCTTTCAGCTTTAAAAACAAAAGTTCAAGAAAGTTGCTGTGAGGAATAATAAATGAAAGTTACTGTGAAGGACTTTCCAAATATGAATAGACATACACTGTCAAATAATAATCAAATAACATTTTTAATGTGAATGCACTGGCAATTTATGTACTTATTTATAATTAAACAGTTCAGGTAAGTTGCTCTATTGTAATCAGACCTCCTCCATTATATTGTGTTTAGTCCTGGACATTGTATTTTCAGAATGAAATATATAACTTTAGAGCATATTCAGAGGAAATCAAGGACTCAATACGCTTTGAGTCAAGCTGCAATATGAGAAGATTCAGACTAGAGAAAAGACGAATCAGAAGAGACAACAATGTTTTGCATTATACACATACGGCTGTCATGTGAAGAAGAATTAACTGTTCTCTGTGTCTTCAAGATAAGTGGGGAAACACTGACAGTGGAGGAAGTTTTGGATTCCATACAATGCTGACTCTGGAGCTCTCTCTAGATACAACAGACTACTTCAAAAGGAAATAGTTTTCTAGCTGCAAGGCATAATCACGTACAATTTGGCTTAGCTATTGTGGAGAAGTTTCAAACAAGGAAATGGTAAAACAAATATTCCAATCTTTGAAGCATTTAACACCTTTATGAATATTATACAATGAATATGAACACATATTGGGACAATAAATAGTCTCATTTATGTGTCTGAATGATGGGGATTTATTAGGAAGACCAGAAGGTGATAGCTATCTGTCTCCATGGCCTCACTATTGCCACTTTCTAGTTGAAGCCCCTCCTGTGAATAGCTGCTGCGCTCATTTTTATGATGCCACCTACTCTTGCTAAAATTAGCTAGAAGCAACTCCATTTACCTGTATTATAGGATAACAGCAATAACATGGTGTAAGGGGAAATGTTGAAATGGGCAGTGTCTTTGTATCATCCCAGAAAATCTAACGGCGCTCAATAATGTGCACTGACTTGGGTTTAAAGACGAAGAAGTATGTTCAATACATTTTTCTTGCTTCATTTGCTATAGGATGCTGTACTATAATATTAATATTTATAGTATATAGCCATCAATAATATGGGTGAACAATTTAATCTTTTAAAGTGTCAAAATATTGAAGGACCTCTCCTTTTGTGATTTTTAAAAATAACCTCAGAAAACAACAGTATAACACCACTCTCTCAAATCCATTGCTTCCTTTACATTCCCATTTCTAATGTCTTAGTCTATAATACATTATGTTTTTTGCCTGGACTATAATAATCTCCTAAACGCCTGTCTTCCTCCATTACGTTTATCCCACGAAACATGGACAGATTAATCTTCTTACAACATTGCTTTGCAATTGTCATATAACTGCCTAAAAAACTTCAGTAACTGCAGAACAAAAATAAGTAGCCACTGTAATTTATCAAGCAAGTTCTGATCAATAAAGTGCTTTAGCGGGTCAATCTTAGTAGCAGCATGATTGAAGAAGGGAGGTAGTAAGACTATTCACATGGTAATTTCAAAAATCTGGTCAAAATGATGAGAACTTAATGTGTTAGCAGTACTTATAATTCAGAAAAAAATCACACATCCAAGAACTATTGCAAAATTTTAATTATTTTCAGGATAGTTTCATTTAAAGAGGAAAAGAGAAAATCAGAAAATTGGGTAACACTGGGTGACTAAAAGGATACTGTTGCCAGTGATTATAATGGAAGAAATCAGAAAAGGTAATCAGTTTTTGGGATGAACAGATCAATTAGAAATGGTTATGGGAATGTAAATAAAAATGCTCATTAACTGGAAATAGGGCAATGGCTTTCGGTTATAGTTGGGAACTTGAGATACAGATCTGACGTTAAAGGTGAGAATTTAAACATTAAGAAGACATTAAAATTCATGGGAATGCATGCATTCTCAGAGGAAATGGCTTTAAACAGGGAAGAACATAATGTCAGAGGCTGAACTTTAACAAACACCTACACTCAAGAGGGTAGCTTAGAAGCTAGATAAACATTAAGCACATGTGAAGGAAGAGATCCAATAGCAGAAGTAAACTGCTGAAGTATCAAAGAGGATGCAGATGATAAAAGGCCTTTATACTTGGTGATGTGAAAAATCTTGCAGAAAAAAAAAAGAAAAATCTCACAAAATCCAAAGATGATTTTGAAGAGTAAGAATCAGAGTGGTAGAGAGGGGTGTTAAACTGTATGAGGATTAAAAGGAAATAAAAGCAATGAATAACACTTTTATGACACTTCACAATTTATAATGTGATCCTTATTTACCTAAGAAAATTTAAAACTTGTATAGTAACTGGTTGGTTCAAGTAAGATAATTTTTTAAATCCAGGAGATTTGGAACAAATACTGTTAGTAAACACATACCCAGAGCTAGGCTTTATTTGTTTGAGAAAAATAAAGCAAGGTGACATTAGATGACATTAGATAGTGGAGCAAATTTTTTTGTGTGTGTGTGTGTGTATTTATAAATGTGCATATATTTATGCACACATATCTATGAGATGCTGGCAGAAAACACATTGAAATATTAACTGAGTTCTAAAAAGAAACCCTGCCTTCGTTACTTTCCATCTGAGTAAGAAGCTTTTGGAACTGAAACCTTGGGAAAGAGCAGCTCCCCTAGATGAGTTTGATGTTCTTCCATGTTTATCTTGGGAGTTATAAGATCTGATGAGCATTAGGGCCAGCGCTGAAGATGAAACATTTCCATCCTTTCCACTGACCCTGTGTGGTATGTCCCCTTCCATTCAACCCTGGAGAGCAATGCAGAGTGAACTGACCTGAAGTGTGTTGTGGGAATCAAAATTCAGTTATAATCCAGCATACTCTGTCAGTGCTTCATGGTACCTAGTTTTAAACGTTGAAGTGTTTCTGGCAAGGGTGTATTTTATGTTTATGTATAATGCTAACATACTAGCAAGGGATTTAGTTGTGACCATTCAGAAACAATTTATCTGTTAAACCTTAATTTAAAATAAAATGATGTTTAATCAAGAAAAAAAATCAAGGAGATTTGGTAATGTTTAAAAACAAAAAAGAGAATCAGAGGAAAGAAAAAGACCAAAACAGCTGGAGGGGGTAAAAATAGGGAGTTAACTATATTCTGCAATACACAGGCACTGACTGGAGAACACAGATGAAGGAAGGCAAAGTAGCAAGTTTTACCAGGACCTACTGAGCTAAAGGTAAGAACAAAAGAGAAACTTCACTCTGCCTTCCTTTTTTTTTCCAGGAAAGAGAGACGGAGACATCATCCTTTGAAAGTGAGAGTAGAGCTGGCGGATTTCAAAGAGAAGTGGTCTGCAATAGCCATTGAATTGTTAAGCAAGCTGAATTTTGACAGCATGGATTTATAATGGATCAAGTCATTACAGTTCTCTACCTTCTCCCATTGGTGTTTCGTTATACAGAATTAGGAGCGTAGAAATCAAATACTGGGCAGAGATTCAATGTTGAATATTTGCTTATGGGTTTGGCAAAAATCTATCATTGAGATAAAACCCAAAGCAAACAAGACGAGGCATAATTTTTAAGGGCCCCAACACACTGAATCATAAAGATATTCTAAATATGGAAGTTCTTAATGTTTTGAAATAGCTATTAAAATATATCCAGAAATTTGTACTGTAAAATTGACAAGAAATCTTTTTTTTTTTTTTTTTTTTTTTGCGGTACGCGGGCCTCTCACTGTTGTGGCCTCTCCCATTGCGAAGCACAGGCTCCGGACGCGCAGGCTCAGCGGCCATGGCTCACGGGCCCAGCCGCATCCGCGGCATGTGGGATGTTCCCGGACCAGGGCACGAACCCGTGTCCCCTGCATCGGCAGGCGGACTCCCAACCACTGCGCCACCAGAGAAGCCCAGAAATCTTTTCTTAATGGCATTCTTAGTGCCCAGTAATAACAACATCCTAACTTTCTGAAGTGCCTCACAGCTCACACAACACTTTCATATGCATTATCTCATTTGATCTTCACAAGTCCAGACTCTACTCAACTTGAATCAAATTAAAGAATTTAGAGTATCTGAGTTGCTTTCAAGTTTGTCTCTATCAATCATGAGTTTTCTTTCATGCTACCATTTATAATAAGAGCTTAGGAAAAGTTACGGTAATGTTATGAGATAAAGAAAAAACACTCCTTCATTTACTATGCATTTTTTGGAGTTTGCTTCTACCTATGGTTTTGGTTCTCACGCTTTGCCTTCTGCCTAATAATAAAAAAACTGGGTTGTGCCTACAGCTGTGGGTCCTATAAGCATGACCTCTGCACTTAAAAACTTACCTAAAGGACTTCTGTAACCTACTTCTTCTTTGGGTTTGAGAAAATCCTAGGCTAGTTGCAACAATATAATTAAACACATTAAAAATACTGAATGAACTTTAATCAAATAATTTAGCAAACTGTACTGAGTATCTTCTCTATGCAAATACTATAATATGTACTCAAAACTTACAACGTCAAGGGGGGAATTAAGAAATGTTCAGGGAAGAAGGATAGGTTTTATGTGACTGTAAGCTCAGGACGTGTAAGCAGAGTGATAACACTGTCAGAAAAGCTAATGTGTTCCTGGGCTGTGTTACAAGACGTCTGGCATATAGAGCAAAGACAGTGATAGACTACTGTGTATTCCCCTACATATATTCGTAATATAATTTATAATATTTGTATTATATATTATTATATTTCTACCCCTAGTGTGTTCACCTATGAACTCTTACAAAAATTAGAGCTATCCAGAGGACAGTGTCCAGAGTGAGAGAGGAACTCAAAGCAATGTGATATCAGAAATGTTTGAAAGAACTAGCAGCATTTACCCAGAGAATTGAATATATGTGTGCAGAAGGAAGCAGGATTATCATTATTGTGTATGACCAACAGAGGGGAAAATTAAGGCCTTTGTACTGACCTTACAGTAGGCATGTTTGGGTTCAGAATGAGTAAGACTTTAGATTACTTCATTAGGATTTTAATTTACCATTTATTCAAAGGTAAACAACTTCTTGTCAAGGGCTTCAACACTGGATAAGGGATTGAATTAGGATATATTTAAGATCCTTTTCAAATTTGAGCCTGATTTTTCATGTATAATAATAACTTATAAATCATAGCGTGACTATGTCTGTAGGTAAATATAAAGCCCCATGTAAATAAAACAAAAAGATTTTTGGCAGTGGGAATAATCTTTACAGAGAATGTACCATTTGAGTTCAAGCTTGAATGATTGGTAGGATCTTGACTGTAATAGTGGGTACCTCAAGCTAACAATTAAATGATGTAAGTGTATGGGGATTACAATTCCTCCCACTGCAACTTAGGTATGAGAAGAAAAGAGTTTTCATTTTCTTATGTAATAATCTAAATCCTCAGCAGAAAGGTGCTTGGGATTGAAGAGGTCTTATGCTCAGAAAATCACATTACTATTTCTCAAAACATTACCCCCTTTCTCATTACACAAATTTTCTGTGTAATGGTAAAAAAATCTGATCATGGTAATTTCCTTTTTAAAGCCTTTCACACATTTCCCGTTCCTTTAACATAAAATCCTTTTAGAGGCTTTCCTAACTAACCAAACTATGGTGGGGTCCCTGTGTGCACTTCCCCAAGCTCCCATACCTCCTCTTCCCCATTACACTCATCATTTTACTTTTTCAATGTCTATCTTTGCTCATAGATATGAACTCAAAATTTCCAACATCTAGTGTATTGTCCTTGGACACAGCAGGTGCTTCCTAAATATCTGTATAAGTTATAATTTTAATTATATGCATGAATTATATGTCTCATCTGTACATCAATAAATTGGTAATCTATCTTACACAGTTCCTTTTAAGATTTGTAAATTTACCACCACTCTGAAAGATGAACCCACTGTGGTTGGGCTGACAATATCAATTTCTAGTTGAAACTGTGTTCGTCTTTGGAACACAGGAAATTCACTAATAAGCCCCATCTTGTCATATTTCTTGACAAGTAAAAATTTATCGTCTCCTTGGGGACACTCCTCACTTGACACGAAAGTTCTCTCAAACTACACGAAGGAGATCCATCTTTGTTAATACCTAAGTTCATAATGAGGACGTTTCCCTTTAAGAGACCCAGTTATCTTCCACAGATTTTTAACAACTTGCAGTCGTGCCAAATTGTCTCACAGGCTTGTTTTACCCTAAGCTGGTTCATCTGTTTTATTAGGCTTCAATTAACTAGATTTAGTCCTGTCATGGCTAAATGGATGTGACTAGAAAGGGTAGCATACAGCAATCCTTATGTAAATTGTTACTCTACTAGTTAACATTTAGGTTTGAAGTTGGGAAATCAGTGAAAAGAAACTTTAATTTCAAATAGGAATCCACACTCAAAAGGGGAGAGGGCACTACTTTTGATCCCCAGATAGCTACGAAATTAAAAACTATTCCAAAGATGCAAATGGCAACAGAGATCAACAGGCTGTGACCTCTGTTTTCTTTTTAAAAATCATTTGCACCTCCACTGAGTGATTTATTGCTAAATCTTAAGTGACATTTTAAAAAAATGGGCAGACAAGTTTAGGGTAACTTAATGAAGCACATTTTCCACGTGGACAAGGTTCCTTCCATATGCTTGAGGGCACCGTCTCTTCCACCTTCACTGGCGCCCGGAACAAAGCCTGGCACAGAGTAAGCGCTTATTACTTATTTGTTGGGTGAGTAAATGGATGAATGAATGAAGCTAGACTGAGAAGTTTGGGGTGGGGAGCTGGGGCCCCCGAAGCACGTCTACTGCCTTTCCAGCAGGCTGGCGGGCATCTCCTCATTCCCTCACTTTCCTGGCAGGTCTGAATTCCCCTGTTTGCCCCTCCTTCGGGACGACCAAAATCCTGTCCATAAACCATGCCACTCCTCAGTTAATCCGCTCATTTCTCACACAGACGCAGCTGTTTCTGAGGAATGGCTGGCGGAACACGTTAAGTCTGGGCTGCGAGTAGCCCGGGACCTTGAGGGGGCGAAGGCAGCCCGCTGGCTCCAAAACCCTATATAAAAGCGTCTGGACCCTCATTCTTCCAATCCTTGATAAACAAACAAACTGCTCACTCTCACCTCCTCGTGCAGACGCCGCAGTGCCAACCTGGTTCCGACTAACACTGTGAGGAGGGAAGGAACGCCGAACCGCCCTCACCAGCAGAGAGGGACAGGCGAGCGCCTCGGCCACGCCCCGCGACGCCCGCCGTTCCGGCGCGCTCAGCCGTCCGACGCCTCACGCGCCGGGTTGCTGGCGCCGAGGCGCGAGGGCCCCCCGGGCCGCGTACGCACGGAAGGCCGAGGGGTTGGGGGGCAGGGAGCGCCGCGCGCCAGCAGGTGGGCGCGTCCTCTCGCGCGCGTGCGCGCCCCGTGCCTTCTCCCTCACGTTCCCCGCGCGCCGCGTCCTCTCCCCGCCGGGAGCGCGCCGCCTCCCGCCCTCGCGCCGGGTCTGTCTCGGCCTCTGAGAGCCGCACGCTCAGTGGAGCTCCCGCCACTGCCGTCGCCTCGGCCCCTCGGTGCCGCGTCCCAGGCCTCCTCCCTTCCTCCGCCACTCCCTTTCCCTTTCCCGCCCTTCTCTCTCACACGGTCCGCGGAGAGAGCCTGGATACGAAGCAGGCGGACGTGAGAAGGGGGTTGGAAAAATGGAGGTACCGCGCCTGGATCATGCCCTTAGCAGCCCCACCAGCCCCTGTGAGGAGGTGATCAAAAACCTCAGCCTGGAGGCCATTCAGCTGTGCGACCGGGACGGTAAGAGTGGCCGGGACGGTGAGGAGGGGGGGTCGAGCCCACGGCCAGGCACCGCGGCCGCTCTGGCTCAGCCGCCCCTGCCCGCCCGGGCGGCAGGGTCTTTTGTTGTCCCACCTGTGCAAATGAATGTCGGTGGGGGCTCCCCTTCGTCCACCCCTCCCGCCCCTCAGACCCCCAAAACAAAAGCACCCCGGGGCTCGCGCTTTGGCGGTGAGAGTCGCCGTCGTCCCCGGCCTCGGCGCCCCTCGCCGGCCTCGCCCGTCTGGCCCCGGCCGAGGGCTGCCCTCGCGAGGGCGCCGTTCCCGCCCGCGGCTCCCGCCCGGGACGCGGCGCTTTTGATCTTTGCCGCAGTCCCGCAGTCCTGGGTCTCCCGGCGTCGAAGGGGAGATGCCCTCAGGGGTTTCCAGCTTGCTCGCCCCGCCGCCTCTCCCCGCACACACACTAGTTAGCGGTCTCTGCCCAGAAACTTAACAGTTTCTTTTTCGAACATCTACATTTAGAAGTCTTTTTATCCTCTCAAAATGGGATGGGGGTGACAGTTTTTTCAGTGAGGGGGCAGAAAAAGAGTGCATTTCAGCACCACGGACAGCCACCAGCTTCGCCGTTTGGGGCTGTGATTCAGAAACTGTCAAAAATCTGTGAGGGAAGTGGCCTCGTACATCTGCCGTGATTCAGAATACGGGGCGAGTACTCGCCATTGTGTCTTGATATTATACCGCTTATTCTGTTGTTAAAGTTGGCAGTCTCCTGAAGAAGGACATTGATTAAACGTCGGTCTGAGCGTTAAAGAGAGAAACCGGTACTACGTGCAGCACGGGTAGTCACACTGCTTCTGTATTAGTTGGAGAGTCAGTGCTATTTCAGTAATGCGGAAAAAAACTTCATTTGTAAAGAAGTCATCTGATTCGTACTGATTGGCCTAATAATTGTAAAAATTATACATGTGACAAAGAAAAAACAATTTATGTGTTGTCAAGATGATACTGAACAGTTTTGGCTATACATGAAATTAATGTTTAACTGTATATAGAGACGATGATTTAAAAATGGTTTTTTAGCCAAGGTTATGTAGATATATACTCACAATAAGGTCATAAAATTGATCAGTATGTAATCCAAGTAGAGAGCAGAGGTTTTGTTTCCAGTCCATTTAAATAGTAATAACTTGGTTAGGCGTTGCTATACAGTACGGTTTAGGTCAACTGAACACCGAGTTTCCGTTTAATAACAAATTTAGGACAATGGGTCTTTGATTAATTGCTCTTTGAAGCCAGAGTCTCTTTAAATAATTCTGAAACAGGTGTAGTATGGATAATAAATATTCTTGCAAAAGCTGCTTATATTTTCTTTATTGTTTTGGTCACCATAGTATTAAGTGCACATATTTATGGCATTAAAAAGATACATTGTTTTGGTATTCCATATATAAGGTTATATTATTAGCCTATACAGATTATTTTTAACATAGCACATAGGAAGTCCTGTAGTCCTATGGGTTTGTTTATACTTTTGTGAAATGACTTTCTGTAATGTTACCACTGTAAATATTTTTATTTTCCTACTGGTTTGACAGAAAACCAGAATCTAATAAAATAAAGGCAGATTTTATTTTCATTTACTTCAGTGATTTATCAAAAGCTCATTACTGTAGTTATTGGAAATGGGCAATTCATGGTTGCTCCTCAGAAGCCAGTAATCAATACTTAAAATTGCATTTACCACCTGTTTCAAAGATACTAAGAAAAATAAAGTTTTAAAAATGACCTTTACAGAGTTAATAATGCAGAGTACAAAAATTAATGTGCTGCATTTACCATGGTCTCTCCTCCTAGAGTAGAAGTTATTCTATTTGGTAATATTTTTTATTCTATTTTGGTAATCAATACTTAAAATTGCATTTACCACCTGTTTCAAAGATACTAAGAAAAATAAAGTTTTAAAAATGACCTTTACAGAGTTAATAATGCAGAGTACAAAAATTAATGTGCTGCATTTACCATGGTCTCTCCTCCTAGAGTAGAAGTTATTCTATTTTGGTAATATTTTTTAGTTGTTTTAGTTCACATTACTAATCCTTGCAAAATGAGCAAATTATGTAACATTTAATGGGGGGTATTGGCACTAGGCAGTATCTATGAAAATTAATACTTATTTGCAGAGTTCTGAGTCAACACAGATTAATTAAATAGGGTTTCATTTTATAAAATAGCTTATGCCAACAAATACAGAGGGCTAACTCTTCTATTAAAAGATGTGTAAAATTTGAAAATAGCTAGTGTAAAGATGTTGTTAAATGCCTAACTTTTCATTTTGTGACTCTACTTTATATGTCAAATCCAAAAATGTTAAGTTGGTGTCATAGGAATAATTTAGAGAAGGTGATATGGTTATTTTTACAGAACAATTTTTAAATGCTGCATTAAGTTTTTCAACCAGATATTATTTATCATAATTTTATATTGAGAATTTTTCAGCTAGATGCATTTGCTTCCTTCACTCCCTTACTTTCACTTCTTCTCAGGTCTCTTTATTTTACTGTTGAAAATATATAACAGAAAAATTAGTATGTGGTAGATCTATTATGTGCTTAAGTACATAATAAGTGCTATACTTTCATAATTTTATTATAGAAATAGATTTGTCTTGTTTGCTCTTTACTTACTTTATTTTACCCTAATATTAATCTGATGACGGGAAAAATTAGAGCAATATTAATTCCTTAGAAGTGGAATAAAGTAGAATAAGAGAAAGTATCATATGATTGTTTAATAAACATTTCCTTTTACCTTCTCCACTGATAGACATTTTTAATTTTATAATGTTTTGCATATTGCATCAACTAAGATCTGTAGCTGCTGGTAAACATAACTGTATGTCTTATGCTTCCCTGGATCTCCTCCTTTATTTTTTTTTTTTTTCTGTCACTTGCCTTTTTTCTTACAATCTATTTACATTATTAGCAACAATTCACAATGCTTCTTTTTCTCATCGTTCCTCAAAATACTTAATAGTCTCTGAAGAATATGGAATAGAGTCCAAGTAGTCATATAATTGGATTTTTTAATTAAGCAAGAGGGTTCTTATACACACACATTATCTCATGTGTGCTTTTATCCTAGGCATGTGTGCTTTGGTTGCTAATACATGGCCCTGCCTAGATGTTACTTGTAGTTCAACATGAGGATTCTGGATCAACTTCTATTAGGAAACCTCTGAAGATCTGCTGTAAATCTAGTAGTTTCTATAATCTCTGTTGTAAGTAAAAGAGTGTTTCTATTATTCACCTCTGCTGTGCTGAAGTAGCCTCAAGTTGCATATATGTTGTACTTTAATTGTGGCTTTTCAAAAAAAAATCCAAGAAAAAAACATTAATTTGTCATTGGGAAGCATTAGTAATATGGGAACTTATTTCCAGTTTGTTTCTTCACATAGATACTTCACACTGACCTGTGACACGACAAAACAGCTCTGAACCCACACATAGAATTCTACGTTACTTCTCTTTATTTTTTCTCATCATGCATATACATATTGAAGCTTTATTTCCTTGCCGAGAAGGAAAGATTTAACTTTATGTTGCTTTATATGCATCCAAGCTCCCTGAACTCTTGTTATAACAGTAAAGAAGAAAATACAAAGTTAATTTGTTGTATAGC
The DNA here is from genome assembly GCF_059928025.1 of Delphinapterus leucas. Lineage (NCBI taxonomy): Eukaryota > Metazoa > Chordata > Mammalia > Artiodactyla > Monodontidae > Delphinapterus > Delphinapterus leucas. Next base: position 15,035,371 of record NC_143144.1, read on the forward strand.
ATTTAATCCACCCCCAACGCTTTCTAGCTTTAATAAGTATTATTTCCATGATTCGGGCATTTTATGACTGCCTAGATACGGTTTGTGGAGTGTATGATGCTAGTCAGCAAGGGAACACATTTTAAAGGAAATGCACAGGCATAAGCTGACATTTCCCTGTCTTTGTCTACCAGTAGTTTGCGGAAGAAAAGGGAAAAGGTTTTCTCTTTTTTAACGTATTTTAAAAGATAAATTCCTTTGCATTTGGACTCTATCATATTTGTTTAAATTATAAATCAGTTGAGACTTTCTTCTTTATGCTTATTGATGTGTGAATTAAACAAATTTTAATTTTGGAAACAAATGGTAATACAGGAGTGTTTAGTAACACAACGCTATATTAGATAATTCTTGGAGATATTTTCTAAAGCAGACATCTAGGACAAATAGCCTTAATTATTACCTTTCATAGTACAAAAATGTAAGGTAGGCATTACTCAGTCTCACTGACATGCAAATAGCATGGTGGTAATACCATTTTAGAATCAGACCTCTCATACAATATTTACTCTTGATAGATATGTTATCTTAGGCAAATTATTTAACCATTTTTTAGCCTCAAGCTTTCTCATGTAATATGGGTATAATAATGTCAGTCCTGTAGGGTTGCTGAGATATTCAGTAAAGTATTATATACCATTTCTCACAGTTCTTGAAACAAAATAGAGAATAATAATTATTTTTAATGGACTTATTCTTCACATACCTTCTTGAGTTGAACTGCTTTTTAATTCTTATTTTTTGGCCAATGTTTAGATCTTTTTTTAAAATTTCAGTTGTGTTTTGTTTAGATAGTAAATCCTTCTTATGTCACTTCAACTTCATGAGTAGTCAATGGAAACTGTAAATTCTGAATTTGAAAAGAACAGTAAAATCACAGTTACAGTACTCTATCCTTTGCTTATATTTTTCTATTGCATCAGTAATATCCTTCTCAGCATTAATCCTAAAAGCTATCTTCAGCTTCTATTTTGAACCTACTGTTTGCTGTTTTTCATGTACCTTGTGACCTTGATACCTGCTTTGGTAGGTATTTGCATCAGAGCCCTTCTCTGTTCTTGATTTAGCAATTGTTTTCTTTATGATTTTTTTCTAAGTATAGATCTATACCAACACATGTGACCTCCGGGTTCATTTCTTTGACCCTGATTGGACTATATAGATGCTGTAAATTTTCATTAGTGAGTATGAAACAAAACAAAAAGAAAAGAAAAACTAAAAGAAACAGGCAAAAAGCTTGAAAACCATCACATTATGTTAAACGAATTTATATTCTTGGTAGAGGTTCTGATTCATTCCCAGAGGAGACCAGGAAGTTTTTAGAGTAAAAGTCACATCAAAGGATATGTGACCAGGCTCCCTCCAGTGGTAGAATGACCGATACGTCGTAAGTGGTAACATTCTTGCCTAGGTAAGTAAGCCAGTTAGAAATTCACTCTATAGAACACTATCTAGGGAACTTCCAAGTCACTTTAAAAAAAAAAAAAATTGCTGCTGATGTTTCCCTCTCTTTAGGCCTAAGCTTGATTTTTCCCTTAACTTATGTGAGTAGAGTTTCATGATGACGTTTATGTTTTATCCTGGGCTTCGGTAATAACAGCGACTGCATCAGTTACTGCAGTAAGCATGATCCTTCTAGTTTTTGGTTTTCCTTCTCTGCCCTTAAATGTATAATTTAAGTTCTCCTTATAGGATTTGCCTCTTTCTTGGATTTGTTTTACATTTCTTTTAACTTTCTCTATAAAGAATCTTTTTATTATTTGTAAATTATTTAAATTCTATCTTTACTACTGTAAAGCATTTGCCCATTTTTAACTGTTTAAAGTATTTTATTATTACTAGACAATAGTTAAACTGTCTTATTAAGAAGACTGTATTTTATACACATACATTTGAGAAGTAAAATTAGTATTGGGGGAGGACTTCTAGCAGAAATGTATTAGAAGATTTGAAGAGTCTCAACAAGAAAAATAGGCAGCCTCAGCCTGTTCTCTATGGGAGGATAGTGAGTGGCAATGGTATAAGAAAAATCTAAAAATAATTACCAATAATTTGTGACTGATTGAATTTTCAAGCAAAATGAAAAGTGACAGGGCTTTCCTGGTGGCGCAGTGGTTGAGAGTCCGCCTGCCGGTGCAGGGGACATGGGTTCGTGCCCCGGTCTGGGAAGATCCCACATGCCACGGAGCGGCTGGGCCCGTGAGCCATGGCCGCTGAGCCTGCGCGTCCAGAGCCCATGCTCCGCAACAGGAGAGGCCACAACAGTGAGAGGCCCGCATACCGAAAAAAAAAAAAAAAAAGTGACGGGGGTAACTTTAGGATTTTAAGTCTAGGAAATCTGAAGAATCATTGACAAGAATGAAAAAAAGGAGAAAGGAAAGAGTATTGTGATGACAGTATTTTACATCTCAAATTTTAGGTCTCAGTGGACATCTAAATGTGTCCCTAGCCCTTTTCTAGGGGTGCTTCCCTCTCAGAAAAATCATTCCCAGAACAGTATTATATACTGCCTTCTCATTATTGTTTCAATGTGGATCCCCACAAGAGAACCCATTTACATTCTTCTTAGACTCTCCTTTTTCTTGATTCACACTATTCCCACTCTTTAGGGCCACTTACCATCCAGTGATAATATTTTGAGAATCAGTACTAAACCACTTGATACCTTATAGAGGATTATGAAATAGAGATTTTTGAGTCATCTGCATAAAGGTAGTTTTGGAGTCTTCAGAGACTTTTCACAGGGATTTAGTATAAAGTGAAAAGAACATGTACATTAAGACATTTGAAATCTAACATAAGAGACTTCCTTGGAAACTTATATTAAACCTTTAGCAGTTCCTCTTATGTTCTGGGGAAAAGAGTTCTAGAATGAGCAAGAGAATTGTTCATAGAACTATATATTTCACTGGGGAGGCTAGAACTTAGGTGAAAAAGGAAGTCTAGAATTTGACTTCAGTTTTAGAGCTCTGATGAGCTTTGTGTCTCACCCCTTGAAGGTAAGGAATTATCACATCCTGGGGAAGGCCAATTTTGAACCCCAAAGATGAAATAAATCTACGATCCAGGCTTGTTAATGCAAACAAGTGCTCTACATTTTGGAGTCCCTCACTAGATGTGAGTTGAACAAAAAGCGTCATACTGTGAATCGTGGTTAGTTTTGTTTGTGATATTATGACTATCTGGGCCAAGTTTGTGGTTCATTTTAAAGGGGTTGTGGGAGTTTTGCATATACACTACTAGTTGCAGTGGTAGTGGCAACTACTGGAAATAAATCTGTCTTTTTGTTTTCTATAGCCTATGCGAGTGTTGCGATCTAATAATGGTATGAAAGGCTTATAACTTTCCTAGACATATGCCATTAAAGACAAGCCACAAAATATTTTTCAATATACTTACTGTGATTTTTCTTGAAAAATAGTGTCTTACCTTCTCTAAGACTGAATGTTGGTAAATCTCTCAGTCTTTAAAGTTTTTAAAGCTGTTGATAAATGCAAAGAAAAATGACAGTTTTTGAGCATCAGGTATGTGATATGTTCTTTATGATTGCATTTTAGAGTTATATCTATGATGTAGAACAGGGATCAGCAAGTTACAGTCCTTGGGCCAAATCCAAAAACCTGCTGCCAGGTTTTAAAGTAAAATTTTACTGGAATAAAGCCATGCTCATGTGTTTATATATTGTCTATGGCTGCTTTCTTACTAAAACATCATTTAGAAAGAAATACTAGTTATACATTAGTATTTCCAGGTATGCTTACAATTCCATTAACAAACATGTTTTAAAGTATCAAAGATGATAACATGAACTTTAAGAAATACTGATAGTTATATTGATACACATTATAAAATTTTATGTGTATATCATATTCTTCCTTCTAAATTAAATCCCCATTGAAAAAGAGTCAAGATCTTACTCATCTTTCTATTTCCATAGTTTCATACACTGCTTCCCAATCTATCTGTATTTTGTTGGGTTTTTTTCAATATTCAGTCTATCACTTAGACATTATAAAAACACAATAAAAATGAATTATTAGAAAAATGAAATTTAAAAGATCCAAAAAGATTCAGCAGACATAAAACTTACTGTCAGATTCCTATAAAAGTTTCTAAATGCTCAATCTTAATTTTTATATTTATCTCATCACAGACTGGTAAATAGTTTGCAGACCTCACTTTGAGTACAATAGCTAGAGGACAGTGCCATTCTATTCTTTTTCAAAGGTTAATTTTTAGGTACTAAACTTAACCAGTTAATATTCACACTTTGTTTCCTTCTGTTTTTTTTACTTGCCTGGTATTTTTACTGTTTATACATGTATCGCAACTTTAGGGTCTATATTAAGAACGGGGGAAAAGGACCCAAGAAGGAATGTCACTTGGATTCTGCATTCAAAGGATTTGCTGACAATTAGGGAGATGATATATTTAAATAGATGAATATAATTTGTGATAAGGATATAATAAGAGTAGATGCAGCTCAGTATCAAAAAAACAAGCAACCCAATCCAAAAATGGGCAGAAGACCTCAATAGACATTTCTCCAAAGAAGATATACAGATTGCCAACAAACACATGAAAGAATACTCAACATCATTAATCATTAGAGAAATGCATATCAAAACTACAATGAGGGGCTTCCCTGGTGGCGCAGTGGTTGGGGGTCCACCTGCTGATACAGGGGACGTGGATTCATGCCCCAGTCTGGGAGGATCCCACATGCCACGGAGTGGCTGGGCCCGTGAGCCATGGCCGCTGAGCCTGCGTGTCGGAGCCTGTGCTCTGCAACGGGAGAGGCCACAACAGTGAGAGGCCTGCATACTGAAGAAAAAAAAAAAAAAACTACAATGAGATAACACACCAGTCAGAATGGCCATCATAAAAAAATCTACAAACAATAAATGCTGGAGAGGGTGTGGAGAAAAGCGAACCCTCTTGCACTGTTGGTGGGAATGTAAATTGATACAGCCACTATGGAGAACAGTATGAAGGCTCCTTAAGAAACTAAAAATAGAACTACCATACGACCCAGCAATACCAGTACTGGGCATATACGCTGAGAAAACCATAATTCAAACAGAATCATGTACCACAATGTTCATTGCAGCTCTATTTACAATAGCCAGGACATGGAAGCAACCTAAGTGTCCATCAACAGATGAATGGATAAAGAAGGTGTGGCACATATATACAATGGAATATTACTCAGCCATAAAAAGGAACAAAACTGAGTTATTTGTTGTGAGGTGGATGGACCTTGAGACTGTCATACAGAGTGAAGTAAGTCAGAAAGAGAAAAACAAATACTGTGTGCTAACACATATATATGGAATCTAAAAAGAAAAAAAATTGGTCTGAAGGACCTAGGGGCAAGATGGGAATAAAGATTCTTACCTATAGAGAATGGACTTGAGGATACGGGGAGGGGGAAGTGTAAGCTGGGAGAAAGTGAGAGAGTGGCATGGACATATATACACTACCAAACATAAAATAGATAGCTAGTAGGAAGCAGCCGCATAGCACAGGGAGATCAGCTCGGTGCTTTGCGACCACCTAGAGGGGTGGGAGGGAGGGAGATGCAAGAGGGAAGAGATATGGGGACATATGTAGATGTATAACTGATTCACTTTGTTATAAAGCAGAAACTAACACCCCACTGTAAAGCAATTATACTCCAATAAAGATGTTAAAAAATAAATAAGAGTAGAGAAGAAAAAGTGGGTAATTCCGTCCTGAGTCTCTCAGATGGCTTCACAGAGAGAAGCAACATTTTTTCTGGGTATTAAAAGTAAAGTAAAAAATTTCTAGAAGCGAGATACGGGCATTTCTGGCAGGGTAAGTGCGTATATAAAGGTATAACACCATGTATGTCCTAGGAATACATAGCATTTAGTATTGCTGAAGGAAAGAAGTGTTACTTGTGAGAAAATAAACTAAACGCTAGTTAGGGCTAGCTAGATTATGCCATGATCTATAGTTTGGATTTATCTAGTTTGAAATCTTATTAGTAGATTTCAAATTTTCTAATTTGTAGAAAACCTTTCAAAACAAAAATACATTTTACAAAACTCTAACAAGTAAAAGTAGCATTTTATAAGTATACATTTATCCTAGAATTTCAAACATGCATCATTTTTCAAATTAAGTCGATTAAGTGAGAAATTAAAATTAGCGGTTATACTTGAAAATTGTTATTTAATATCAGCCTCAGCATCCACTTTATTTCTGAATTTTATTTTTATTGCATTGTCCCTAGGAAATTCTGGTTCATACAGATAAGTAGTGGCAAATGGTAATTTTTTTTAAAACTTATTTTGCCTTCTCAGGATACTCTTAAAATAAATTGATTCAGACTTTAGAGAAATAGTAAGATTTTTTCCCCCAAAATGAATCAAATTAAGTCCCAATTGAATAAATCCTTTTGGAGGGAAGTGATAGAATTGATTCATCCATCAGTTCATTTTTTCATTGTTCAGTGCAAAAATAATGTATCTTATAATATTCTAAGATATTCATTGACAACATTTTTAAATGCTCATATTTTTGCACTGATCTCTTAAAATTTCAGAACAGCTTAATATAATTTACTTGGATGATGACTCTTAACTGTAAGGATCAGTTTCATTACTGATACTGTATCTGCATTTATAAGCTTGGTAACGTTTGTGACTGTTTTGTCAGTTTGAGTTTTTCAACTTGTTACAAAGCTATATAATCATATTAGTGTGCCTATTATTTACATTTGAAAGATTTATAAAAGGGATTTTTAATGAATAAAGTATTTGTTTCTTTTGAAATATTTATACCTTGCTTCAGGACACCTACCTAAGTTTGGTGTGAAAAAAAATGAATTTTGAAATTTTCTATCTGTAACATTACAGCTAACTTCAGAAAAAAAAAAGAAAAATCCATCAATTTAAATGATAGTCTGTATGTGATGAGGCAAAGTTATTTTGAAGTATCTTAATATCCAGTCCTTATTAGTGAACAGTTGCTGCCTAATGAAAGCTGACAACAGCTTTTATAGGAGCTACCACTCCTGAGATTTTAAAAATTTTACCTGCTTCCCTTAATAGAGTTGTCTCAACAATTCTGACAGTTTAGTTGATGATGTGTAAAAATCTGATGTAGACATTAAAATCGTCTTGTCCATTGTGTGTTGTTTTAGCATCCTTGAATTGACCTATTTGAGAAACTTCTACAAAAGTAAATGGAGAGATCTGCCACATTCATATTCTAATGCCGTTAAATTGGAAAGATTTTATATAATTTCAGTATTTGAATTAATCAAGCATATGTGATGAATAATATTGTATTCTCTGCATTTTTAGACATGTACAAATATTTATTTCAGTTTTTTGATAAGTTTACTAATTTAACATATTTGTTACACTGTCATGCAGGATTTAATAAGATTTGTCTCCAATCATATATGCTGTTGTTCATGGGTAATATGGTGACTTTGTTCTGAGCACACTTTATTTTAATTCCTAGATTTACAATAACTTCAGGCACACTTTTTTTCAAAATTATGGAACTTGTCAAAGACTGTATCATTACAGGTTCCTCTCGATATCCAAAAGTAGAGCTTTCTTCTGAAAGCTTTAGTAAGCCAAAATGGTGTAAAGTGAAGAAGCAGTTACCTTAGGACACATCTTGCTAATGATGCACAAAATAAATCCAGATAAAGCACAGATGCTCACAGACACAGTTCAGAGCTCTGGAGGCTTGATGCTGAGATTCAGAGTGTAGTTCCCAGGGAGGGAACTTGGCAGTGCAGCTCTCCTGGTTTGGGGTGCACACTGCCTCAATAATGGCTCCCTGCAAAACAAACGCTGAAAGCTATTCTTTGCTTTTTGCCTCTTTTTGTAGAAGGGAAAAATCCTTTGGATTTTTTTTGGTTGGCAAAAACAGGTACTAGTGTAGATATTTCGTAAAAGTGAAGTGACATAAAGCAAACTTTTGGAAAGCAGATGGTATCTTTATTTGCAAACCTTGACGTATGAAACCCAATGAAAATTTATCATTTAAAATTTATCACTACAATGTAAATTCTACTGGCCAGATGACTCATTGAAATTTGGCATCATGTTTTAGCTTTGGTGAGAGCTCCCAAATGTTAGCTGAAAGATCAGCTGTTACTAATTAGTAGTAAGATTTTTGAGACGTCTTGAGCCAAATCAGTCTCAATACATCCATGTTAACATTTATTCAACATTCCTGCTTTTAACTAGGGATCCATTTCTAGTTTTATAGGTAATTATTTCATAACCTATACTGGAAAAAAGTGTAACTATAACCCAAACTTAGAATAACTTTATCACAGACATCAAGAAGTACACAAAATTCATAATAAGCCCTTCTATTTAATTTGTCCTGTTGAGCTGAAGGGACAAAGAGATGCACCTGAGCCTTGCCTGCAACTAATTGAATACTGCATGCAAACACATAATGTTTGCAAAATTTTACTTGAGTATATACTTGCTGATTTGAATTAAAAAAACAAACATGAAACATGATCAGAGCCGTAACCTTTTTATACATTGTGCCATTTCGTGCACTGAAGTAGCAGGCAAATTTTATTTTGATGTTTAACCCAAATCACATGATACAGCACAATTTAGTATATGCTATTTGTATTCAGTTTTCAAAATAGTTCAAAAATTAAGAAAGTTAAATGATAATGCTTGCTGAACATCTTAATCACCTTTGTGTTAAAAATAAATAAATAATTTGTCAGAAACAACTTAAACAATGGGATCTCAACATTTATCACCAAGAGGGCTTATTAAAACAGATTGCTCCGCCCCACCCCCTAGAGTTTCTGATCCTTTAGTTCTGGGGTGGAGCCCAAGAATTTGCATTTCTAACAAGTTTCCAGGTGATGCTGATGTTGGTGATTCGGAGACCACACTTGGAGAACCACTGCAGTAGGTAGCACGACCAAAGAAGTTCTTAGGTAAGGAAGAGATATTGCATATTTTGTTTTAATAAATATACTCATTTGAGGAATGAACTGGGATATTGAGCTCAGGAATCTAACCACTTACAGGGCAGTTATAGATAATAGGATTGTTAAGAAAAAGAAGATAAAAATTGGGGGTGGAATTGAATAACATTTTTGAAGTAAAAATCTGTTGACTTTGTGATTAAATTGGAAGTGTGAGACGTGAAAAAGGAGTTGTTGTTGATGGCTAAATTTTCTAGATTGGGAGATTGGGTACATTTTGATGCCAGTAAATAAAGTAGTAATTGTTGATAGGAGTGAATGTGAAGGCGAAGCCTTGTTAACAAGCTATTAAAGTCTTTTCTGGACAAGCTAGGTTTCAGATATTTGTGGAATACCTAGATGGAAACATCCAGGAGGCTGTTAGAAGTATCTATCTATGTCTCATAGGGAGTGCGTTTGAGGATAAAGATGGAATTTGGTAGTCCTTTTCAAGCTGTTTTCTATTGCTCCTTTATCAAGTGTTTTTTCCTTCATCTTCTAGTCAGTCTTTTAGACTCATGCCAAATTGTTGAACTGCTCATTAGAATAAATAAATTCAAATGTTGGTGTCCTTTTTTGTGGTGTCTAAAAGGAGCATTTGAAAATTAATTACTTTTATATAATTAAATTTCGCTTGGGAGTAGTTATTTGGGGCAGTTAACATGGAGGAAATACAATTGACCTAAGCTCTATACTTGATAGATTTCTCTTCCTTATATCCACTGGAAAGAGAGTTAAGTATATGATTTTCTGTGCTTACTGTGGAAATACACTGGACTCATTTTTCCCTCCTTGACAACAGTCTACAGTGCATAAAGTAAACACTTGAGCCTGCAGAAACTAAAATCTTCACCAAAGCTATTTCTAAAACTTTCATGCTGAACCTGTATTTCCAAGATTTTCTTTTGACTTCAAACCTACTAAATTTAATGTTTGCTATGGTTTGTATTGAATGCTATCCTAAATAAGACATTGTCTTTTTTCACTTAATTTTTGTGCTTTGCAGATTTTTTGGTATGAGTTTAGGTAAACCTACCATTTTAATACATATAATTTTTGTATAACTTTTTCGAGCTGTGCTAAGGTTGCGTATTTGAGCCTATTTTTACATATTTTAGTACAGTTCAGTATGTCCAATATTAATTTCCCTGGAGCTTGCTATGCTTTTTTGGTTGTTATTTTTATTGATTAAAGAAAAATAAAAACAGGAAAGCCTAATGACTAAAAAGGCAGTGATTCTGGAATTTGCTGTTTGCACTATTTGTTTTGCTAAAAGCTTTATTCATTCAAATCATAATCATAAAATTTACAGTAATAAAATTTGAGGTTGAAATAATGAAAAATGTTCCAAATACAATCTAGCCACCTCTACCAGAATTTTTATTCTGCACTATGTATTATAGAAGTGTATCTTCATTTATATAAATATTTTTAAGAGCTTCACAAATATTTCTAAAAGCTTCATATGGGTCAGCAGTCACTGAACTTTTTCTTCACTGATTTCACAGTAATTTGAAAAATATTTTTACCAGTGTTTTTGCTTTTAGTATTAATATACTACTATTTAAATTTTTTGACATACAAAGACCACTTAGTTTCATTATGATGTATTAATATTTTAATGAAAAAAATTAAATGTATTTTCCTGGATACATGCATGATGATATTTAGCACAAACAAAATGTATGTATGTGTGTGTACTTACTTATATTCATTACACTTTAAAATGCAGATATGCTGTCCTTTAAGAAAATACAAAATATGAAATCTAAACTTACAAAACACATTTATCAACCACAATAGTGCTTGCTGCCGTTTCTCTAGTGTTCTGTTTCCTTCTGAAAAGTTTGACAGAAGGGCAAAATGACAGTGAGATGTAATACCAGCTAAATTGTCTTAAACTATGCTTTCTTAAATTATTTCTGAAATTTTTATGAGGGAAAGTAAATAGTAGACATTGGAAATACAAAGATATAACATTTTTATCTTCATCTATTTATAGGCCATGTCAAAGATAGCTAAATTGTTACTGTGCTGATAGTTAAATTTCAAAAACACTCTAGAATGCTGCATTTGTATCACTTACCTATGAGTTTGCAAAGTTTTTTGCCCAGCATTTCTATCAACATTTCTTTAATTTTTTTCTTTGAGCACACAGAACTCTTGTGAAATGTCAAAAACATTGTTTTTAACTAAAAAATGACTCCTAAGAAAGCGAAGTGTGATGATGTAAGAAAGCAGAAAGGAGAAGAGGGATTTTTACCCAGAATAGTTTTTGTTAAATTGAAAAGTAGTTTTGTAAAATTGTTGCATTGACTAAAGTTATTATACTAACAGTATAAGGTATCATAATTTATTATGGTGTCAAAATTTACTTTAGTTGCTTTTAAAATGACTTTCACAGTCCTGTATTATCATTAAGAGTCTGCAAATGGCTTACTTCCATTTTTCTGTTATACTCTGCTACTTTTTATGGGAAAGTTATATGGTTTGTTTCTACAATGTAAGGACTTTCAAGAGTGTTGTGTAAATGCTATGGGTATATTATGTATGAACACTAGAGGTCATATAATTAATTGGGCCATGGAAGAAAGTAATAGAAGTTCTAGTAATATTTATTTTTATCTCATCTAATATAAGAAAAAATAAGTTCGATTAATTTTACTTATATAGATTAGTACTTGGTATATCAAACTGTCATCTATACTGTATGTGCCTGGGGTGCCTTTATATGATTGGTGTATGGAATTGAGAAATAAAAAAAATATTAATATTTAGTAAGGCACCTACTGATGCACTTTCTCCATTCTGATGTACCCATTCTTGTGTGATATCTTTTGCAAATGTGACAGCCCTCAAAACAGGTAAAAAATAAGTCAAGTTTAGAGGTTGTCATTTGAATTGCTATGTCACAAAATATTAAAACAGATTACCAAAATAACACAATACTCATATACTTTAGTAATAAAAATTTTTAAGTATGTATTTTATTATTTTAAATTTCTATTTTGTCCTTAATTTTTAATGTTTGTAATACGGTTGACCCTTGAACAACTCAGGTTTGAACTACACAGGTCCACTTATACACAGATTTTTTTCAATGAATACTACAGTTCTATACCATCCACAGTTGGTTGAATCCCAGATGTGAAACCTCGGATACAGAGGGCTGACTCTGGGACTTCAGCATCTGTGGATTTTGATATCTGCAGTGGGTCCTGGAATGAGTCTCCTTCAGATACCAAGGGATGACTGTATATTTCGTACAGTAGTATTTGTGTATAATTTATGAAGAAATACCTGCACTTATGAGTACACTCTCAGCGCTTTTTTGTATAGGAGTACAGGATCAAAAAAAGTTTTAAGAGTGAATTTTTATTATATTCTGTTTTTACACATCTTGCTTTATATAGCAAGGTATATCTGTATAAATCCACTCAATGTTCAAAGGTGGATATTAAGATTACATAACATAATTAAGTATTCTTTACCATCAAAAACATTCCTTAAATGTATTTTATAGAGGTATAGTTGACATAACATTATTTAGTTTCAGGAATACAATGTAATGATTTCATATTTGTATATATTGGAAAATGATCACAAAATAAGTCCAGTTAACATCCATCACCATACTTAGTTATAATTTTTTTCTCGTGATGAGAACTTTCAAGATCTAGCTACTTTCTTTTGCTTTTTAGATTTTATCATATTATTTATTATATTTATTTTTTTACTGCATCTGGTCTTAGTTGCAGCATGTGGGATCTTCACTGAGGCATGTGGGATCTTTCATTGCGGCGCAGGCTCTTTGTTGCAGTGCGTGGGCTTCTCTCTAGTTAGGGCGTACGGGTTGTTTTTTTTTTTCCTTTTCTCTCTCTCTAGTTGTGGCCTGTGGGCTCCAGGGTGCGTGGGCTCTGTAGTTGTGTCGCCCGGGTTCCAGAGTGCGTGGGCTCTGTAGTTTGTGGCATGCAGGCTCTCTAGTTGAGGAGTACAAGCTCAGTAGTTGTGGCACACAGGCTTAGTTGCCTGGCAGCATGTGGGATCTTAGTTCCCTGACCAGGGACTGAACCTGCATCCCTGCATTGTAAGACGGATTCTTTACCACTGGACCACCTTGGAAGTCCTGATCTAGCTATTTTCAAATATGCAATAGAGTATTAACTACAGTCAGTTTTTTGTTTGTTTGCTTTTTGTTTTTGTTTTTTTAGATTCCACATAAAAGTGAGATATAGTATTTGTTGTTTTCTATCAGATCTACTTCACTAAGCATAATGCCCTCATAATCCATCTATGTTGATGCAAATGGCAAGATTTCATTTTTTATGGCTGAATAATATTCCACCGTGTGTCTGTGTGTGTGTGTGCACACATTTTCTTTATCCACTCATCCACTGATGGACATTTAGGTTGTTTCCATGTGTTGAATATTGTAAATAATGCTGCAATGAACATGGTGATGCATGTATCTCTTTGAATTAGTGGTTTTGTTTTCTTCAGATAAATTCTCAGAAATGGAATTGCTGGATCATATGGTACTTCTATTTTTAATTTTTGAGGAGTCTCAGTACTGTTTCCATAGTGGTTACACCAATTTGCATTCCTACCAACAGTGCCCAAGAGCTCCCTTTTCTCCACATCCTCACAAACCCGTGTTATTTCTTGTCTTTTTGATAATAACCATTCTGACAGATGTGAGGCAATATCTCATTATGGTTTTGATTTGCATTTCCCTGATGAATTGTAATATTGAGCATCTTATCATGTACCTCTTGGTTATTTGTATGTCTTCTTTAGAAAAATGCCTATTGAGACTCTCTGCCCATTTTTAATTTGTATTGTTTTGCTATTGAACTTTGTGAGTTTTTTATATATTTTATCAGATACCTTATCAAATATATGATTTGCAGGTTTTATCTCCCATTCAGTACAGTGTGTTTTTCATTTTGTTGATAGTTTTCTTTGCTGTGAAGAAGCTTTTGTTTATTTATTTTTGGATGCTCTGCATGGCTTGTGGGATCTTAGCTCCCCGACCAGGGATTGAACCCAGGCCCTTGGCAGTGAAAGCACGGAGTCCTAACCCCTGGACCACCAAGGAATTCCCAGAAGCTTTTTAGTTTGATGTAGTCCTGCTTATTTATTTTTGCCTCCATTACCAAATCAAAAAAATCCTTGTCAAGATGGCTCTCAAGGTGCTTACAGCCTATGTTTTCTTGTAAAGTGTTAGGGTTTCAGGTCTTACATTCAAGTCGTTAATCCATTCTGAGTTAATTTTTATGTATGGTTAAAGATAGTAGTTTAGGCTGTCCATTTTGCCAACAGCATTTATGGAAGACACTGTCTTTTTCTGACTGTATATTGTTGGCCCCTTTGTCATAAATTAATTGACAGTATATGCATGTGTTTATTTCTGGGCTCTGTATGCTGTTCGATTGATCTGTGTCTTTTTATGCTCAATATCATACTGTTTTGATCTCTATAGCTTTGTTATATGGTTTGAAATTAGGGAGCATTATGCTTCCAGCTTTGTTGTTCTTTCTCAAGATTGCTTTGGTTACTCAAATTCTTTTGTGATTCCATGTAAATTTTAGGACTGTTTTTTTTCTATTTCTGTGAAAAATGCCATTGATATTTTCATAGGGAATACATTGAATCTGCAGATTGCTTTGCGTAGTGTGAACCTTTTAACAAAATTATTTCAATCTATGAATATAGATTACCTTTCCTTTATTTTTATTGTCTTAGATTTCTTTTTTGTTTTGTTTTAATTTATTTTATTGAAGTATAGCTGATTTACAGTGTTGTGTTAGTTTCTGGTATACCGCAAAGTGCTTCAGTTTTATATATATATGTATATGTATATACATATATTCTTTCTCATATTCTTTATCATTGTTTTATTGAATATAGTTCCCTGTGCTATACAGTAGGACCTTGTTGTTTATCCATTCTGTATATAATATTTTGCATCTGCTAATCCCAAACGCCCAATCCATCATTCCCCCCACCCACTCTCCCCCTTGGCAACCACAAGTCTGTTCTCTATATGTGTGAGTCTGTTTCCGTTTCACAGATAAGTTTATTTGTGTCATATTTTAGATTCCACATATAAGTGATACCATATGGTATTTGTAAGGAATGGCACCAAGAAACGGGGGAGAGCTTAAACAAGCTTTATTTGGGAACGCTCCCAGGCGAGGTTCACTGGTCCGAGAGAAAGGGGCCAGAGAAGTCGCGCCCGGGCGAGGGTTTGGGCAGAATTTATAGGGGAAGAAGGGAAAGGGGTGTGGTGAATCTGGGAGGGCGCAGGTTATTCCTTATTTGGTGGTCTCTTCGGGTATCGTGGCAATATCCGGTGCCGGTTGCATCAGTCTTGGGACCGTTAGTCCCGCCCCTCGAAAGGCGGGCAGGCTGGGCCGGGTGGAAAGTCCCCAGGTCAGTTTCTGGAACTGGGTGGTCTGGAAAGTTTCGGTCTGATGCAACCTGTGAGTTTGACTGCATTCCCCTGCCTCGGGCCAGTTGGCCTTACATCCCGACATCTTTGGTGTAATGGGGCGGCGTTCTGATCTATGGCTACTTCTTGCTGAATGGGGGCGTTGAAAGGGGAGTTGGGCGACCAGAGGTGCGAGGCTTAAGGGAGACCAGTGGGGGGTTCTGTAGGAAGCAAGGTGTAAGGGCCGAGGAGCATTTGGTTTGTGGCCACCCGAGAGACTTCCTCCATGCACCTGCGAAGGAACCTAAGAAACAGGGAGCAAGCATGAACAAGATACAGATGAGAATTAAGGGGCCTAAGATTGGTGTTGGCCAGGTATAGAGGGTGGATCGCCACCAATCGGGAATTGGGGAGGCGGACTGTTGGTGTTTGCATTGGAGTTCTTTTCTTAAGCGATGGAGGGCGTTTACGTTGTCTTAAACGAGTCCTGTTTCATTGATGTAATAGCAGCATTCCTCCCGTAGGAAGAGGCAGGTACCTCCTTTGTCGGCCGTCAGGAGATCCAGGGCTCGTCGATTTTGGAGGGCAACTCGGGCTACTGAGGTGATCTGGCGCTGGAAGGAGGTGATGGAGGTGGCAGAAGCCTCGATGGCTAGCTGGAGTTTCTGTTCTAGGTACACTGTGTTAGGGCTCCTCCCCTGATGCCCGCAGCAACGAGAGAGGAGGCGAGGGAAATGCCTGCGACCATAGGGAGAAAGATGGCCCTTTGGCCCTTAGAGAGGTCGAGGGCCCGCGTTAGTGCTATCAGTTCAGCCCTTTGAGAGGTTGTCCCTTCTGGGAGGCTGTTAGCCTCAATAATAGTTGAGATAGTTACCACTGCATAGGCTGCCCGTTGGCGTCTGTCAGCACCGAGTATTGAGCTGCCATCTACGAAGAGGTTGCGGTCTGGGTTTGAAAGAGGGGTGTCAAAGAGTCCGTCTCTCGGTGGTTTGAAGGCTTCTATGACATGAGGGCAGGAATGGGATGGAAAACCCCTGGTGCCAGAGATAGGCAGGAGGGAAGCCGGTTCAGGTGAGGGGAGAGATCAAGAGAAACAGCTGGGTTTTCAATGAATAGTAGGTGGAACTCCTGGATACGGGAGGGGCCCAAGGAGGGAGAGAGACTTGTGGCCTAGGAGGTCGACCAGCCGGTGGGAGGAAAACACGGTTCGTGGGTGGGCCAGAGTCAGTTTGAGTGTTTGTTTGGTCAGTTTGGCTGCTGCTGCTAGGGCCCGAAGGCATGGTTGCCATCCCCGAATGGTTGGGTCTAGCTGTTTGGAGAGGTTAGCCATGGGGCGGTAGGAAGGCCCTACTGGCTGGGCAAGGAGTCCAGTGGCTATTCTGGCCCATTCATCCACAAAAAGGTGAAAAGGTCGGTTTGGGTTGGGCAGAGAAAGGGGAGGAGAAGATATCAGAGCGTTACGGAGGGTAAGAAAGGCCTGTCGAACGGCGGAAGGAGAGGTGAGGGGTCCTTGAGGGGTTTCTTTAGTGGCTAGATATAAGGGTTTAGCAAGGAGAGCAAAGTTAGGGAAAAATACTATAAGGCCCAAAAAGGAGAGAATTTGTTCTGCTGTTTCTGGAGGCTGGAGTTCACGGATAATCCGGGTGCGATCGGCTGTTAGACCTTTTGTGGTAGGGGTAAGGTGGAGCCCCAGGTAGGTTACAGAAGATACAGATAACAGCCTTGGCTGGCGAGACCCGATAACCGCGAGAGCCAAGGTAATTAAGGAGATATGCAGTGTGTTGTCTTGAGAGGCTGAGAGACGGGCTACAAAGGAGGAGGTCATCTACATATTGAAGGAGTGTGCTGCGGGTAAGGGAGCAGGAAGTGAGGTCCCGTGCCAGCGCCTGACCGAAGAGGTGAGGACTGTCACGGAAGCCCTGGGGAAGAACTGTCCAGGTGAGCTGACTGGAAGTATGAGTACCCGGATCCGTCTGGGTAAAGGCGAAGAGGAAATAGGAGTCGGGATATAGGGGGATAGTGAAAAAGGCATCTTTGAGATCCAGAACCATAAAGTTGGTTGTGGATGGGGGGATATGGGAGAGCAAGGTGTATGGGTTTGGTACTACTGGGTGGAGAGGAATTATGGCCTCATTGATTAGTCGGAGGTCCTGGACCAGGCGATAATCCCCAGAGGCCTTGCGGACAGGCAGGATGGGGGTGTTGCAGGGAGAGTCAGTGGGGATAAGGAGTCCCTGGTTTAGGAGTCTGGTGATAATAGGTTGTAGGCCTCTAAGGTGAGTCTCAGAGCTGGGAAACTGGGGTCTTGATGGAAATTTGGAGGGGTCCTTTAGGCGGATGAGGACGGGGGAATGGTGTGTTGCTATTATGGGCTTAGAAGTATCCCAGACTTGGGGATTGATGGGGTTCGGTGTGGCTGGAAGAGGGGAATAGGAGGGGGAGGGTTCTAGAGACAGACCGAGAAGAGGAAGCAGGAGTTGGGAGGAGGGGACCTTAGGGTCAAGTCTAACCAGCTGGAGGGAGGCCCCTAAGTGGAAAAGGACATCTCGGCCTAGCAAGGGAACTGGGCAGGATGGTATGACTAAGAAGGAATGAGTAAAAGGGAGTCCTTTGATATGACATGGGAGTGGGCCAGTCTGGAGTGGGAAGGATGGTTTGCCATCAATACCCATGACCGAGATCTGGGAAGGAGAAACTGGCCCAGAATAGGTAGGCGGGACCGAATAGGTAGCCCCCGTGCCCACCAGAAATGAAATGGACTTACCCGCCACCTGTAGCGTTACCCTGGGCTCAGCGAGGGTGATGGGGGTCTTCGAGTCCGGGCGCCTTCAGTCGTCAGCCAATCCCAGCAGTTCGAGTGGTAATACCGTTGGGTAGGCCTGCCCCCCGTGTGGAGACGCTGAGGGAGGGCCAGTCGTAGGGCAGTCACTCTTCCAGTGGCCCGTTAGCCCGCAGCTAGGACAGGGCTTAGAAGGAGGTCGGGGATTGGGACATTGGCGAGCCCAGTGGCCTTCCTTTCCGCATTTGAAGCAGGCCCCTGGCGGGGTTGCCTTTTGTGGACCCCGTGGATGCTATGATCCATGGGAGATGGCCGGCCTTAGGGCAGCTACAAGAGCTTGGGTTTGGAGGGCCACCTTTTGATGCATCCGAGCCTGTCGGCTGGATTCTGCCAAATCCTCACGACCATTATAGACTTTAAAGGCCATCTTTACCAGATCTCGAATAGGGGTTTGAGGGCCGTCTTCTGCCCGTTTTAGTTTCTTTTGGATGTCCGGGGCTAATTGGGTAATAAAATGGGTGGCTAGGACCATTGCCCCTGCCGGGGTGTCGGGATCCAGCTGGGTGTAGAGAGTTAAGGCCTCTGTAAGGCGATTGAGAAAGATAGCTGGATTTTCGTTAGGTTCTTCTTGGGTTATCTCTTTTAGTTTTTCAAAATGGACTACCTTATGAGCGGCATCCTGCATGCCAGCCAGGAGGCATTGGATCATGAGGTCGCGTTTACGACGGCCATCTTGGCCATCCTGATAAGTCCAGCCTGGATCGGTGCCAGGTACGGCAGTCGCTCCGACAGGCATGGAGTTGTCGGTAAGGTGAATCTGATCTGCATGGTTTTGGACAGCAGTTTGAATTCTTTCCCTCTCGTCAGGGGTCAGAGTAGCTAATAGGATCACAAAGATATCGTGCCAGGTTAGATCGTAAGTTTGAGAGAGGTAGCGAAATCCTTTGATGTAGCAGGAGGAGTCGGCAGAAAAGGAGCCTAATCGCTTTTCTATTTGAGAGAGATCTTGGAGGGAAAAGGGAACATGAACTCTAACTAATCCTTCCGCTCCTGCTATCTCCCTCAGAGGGCAGAGGAGATTTGGATCTTGGGAATCGTGAGAGCGTGTATGTGCACTAATTGGCGAAGCAAGGGGCGTGGGAGGAGAAACCGTTGAGGGAGGCGGGGGAGCGGTTGGAGGGGCTGGAGCGGGTTCGGGAATAGGAGGGACCGCTTCAGGGCAGAGTGGAGGTTGGAGAGGAGCTCTGGAGGGGGGAGAGGCGAGAGATTCGGGTGGGTCGGCTAGTGGAGAGGGGTCATCATCAAAGGAAATTAGGGGCTTGGATGTAGGAGATGTCTGTTTGGCAAGAAGGATCTGGGAAGTGGAACAATCGACGCAGAGGGAAGGACGGGAGCGTAAATACCAGAAGGCCTGGACATAAGGGACCTCAGACCATTTGCCCGTCATGCGGCAGTAATTATCTAGATCACTGAGGATGTTAAAATCTTAAGTCCCTTCAGGAGGCCATTTGGATTGTCTAGAGGATATTGTGGCCAGGCCACAGTGGAATAGAAAATAAGCCGTCGGCGACGGAGATCTTGGGAGAACCCGAGGGCTGTAAAATTGGCTAGGAGGCACCCCAGGGGCGTTTTAGGATCTGGTTTCGATAGTGAGGTTCCCCCAGTCTGTCCCTGAGTGAATGGAGAGGGAGAGAGGCGTCCCTGGTCTCAGTCTCCAATTCACGGCAGGTCGGAGGGCGGTCAGGCGATTGAGACGTCTCTACAATCACCCGAGGCCCAGCGTCCGGAGAGCGGTCAGGCAATTGGGACGTCTCCACAGTTGCCCGAGGCCCGGAGAGAGGACGGAGGAGTCCCTGACGCGGCCGCGATTAAGGACAAGGAGTCCGGTGGGCAGGGACTCTGAGGGTCGGAGGGAACAATGGAGGGGGACTTACCCCATTTTCTGCCGGATCGGGTGGATGAGTAGAGGTCCCCTGGTTGTCTCCCGGGGGAGGGGAGGAGCGGCCCGCGCGGTAACCCGCGGGGCTTGGTACCCTTCCCGGGTTTCGGCACCAAATGTAAGGAATGGCACCAAGAAACGGGGGAGAGCTTTTAAACAAGCTTTAGTTGGGAACGCTCCCAGGCGGGGTTCACTGGTCCGAGAGAAAGGGGCCAGAGAAGTCGCGCCCAGGCGAGGGTTTGGGCAGAATTTATAGGGGAAGAAGGGAAAGGGGTGTGGTGAATCCGGGAGGGCGCAGGTTATTCCTTATTTGGTGGTCTCTTCGGGTATCGTGGCAATATCCGGTGCCGGCTGCATCAGTCTTGGGACCGTTAGTCCCGCCCCTCAAAAGGCGGGCAGGCTGGGCCGGGTGGAAAGTCCCCAGGTCAGTTCCTGGAACTGGGTGGTCCCGAAAGTCTCCAGGTCAGTTTCTGGAACTGGGTGGTCCGGAAAGTTTCGGTCTGATGCAACCTGTTAGTCTAATTGCGTTCCCCTGCCTCGGGCCAGTTGGCCTTACAGTATTTGTCTTTCTTTTTCTGACTTACTTCACTTAGTGTGATAATCTCTAGGTCCATCCATGTTGCTGCTAATGGCATTATTTCATTCTTTTTTTATGTCTGAGTAATATTCCATAGTGTAAATATACCATATTTTCTTTATCCACTCACCTTTTGATGGACATTTAGGTTGTTTCCATGTCCCGGCTATTGTAAGTAGTGCTGCTATGAACATAGGGGTGCATATATCTTTTCAGATTAGAGTTTTGTCCAGATACATGCCCAGGAGTGTGATTACTGGATCATATGGCAACTGTATTTTTAGTTTTTTGAGGAACCTCCATGTTGTTTTCCCTAGTGGCTGCACCGCTACATTTCCACCAACAGTGTGAGAAGAGTTCCCTTTTCTCTGCACAGTCTCCAGCATTTATTGTGTGGACTTTTTCATGATGGCCATTCTGACTGGTGTGAGTGATACATCGTTGTAGTTTTGATTTGCATTTCTCTAATAATTAGTGATGTCGAGCATCTTTTTATGTGCCTGTTGGCCATCTGTACGTCTTGTTTGAAGAAATGTCTACTTAGGTCTTCTGCCCATTTTTTTTTTTTTTGCAGTACACGGGCCTCTCACTGTTGTGGCCTCTCCCGTTGCGGAGCACAGGCTCCGGACATGCAGGCTCAGTGGCCATGGCTTACGGGCCCAGCCGCTCCGCGGCATGTGGGATCTTCCCGGACCGGGGCACAAACCCGTGTCCCCTGCATCGGCAGGCAGACTCTCAACCACTGCGCCACCAGGGAAGCCCCTGCCCATTTTTTGATTGGTTGTTTGGTTTTTTTATTACTGAGTTGTATGAGCTGTTTGTATATTTTGAAAATTAAGCCCTTGTTAGTTGCATTATTTGCAGGTATTTTCTCCCAGTCCATAGGTTGTCTTTTTGTTTTGTTTTTGGTTTCCTTTGCTGTGCAAAAGCTTGTTACTTTGATTAAGTCCCATTTGTTTATTTTTGCTTTTATTTCTATGGCCTTGATAGACTGACCTACGAAAACATTGGTACAATTTATGTCAGAGAATATTTGCTTATGTTCCCTTCTAGGAGTTTTATGGTGTCATGTATTATATTTAAGTCTTTAAGCCTTTTGAGTTTATTTTTGTGTAAGGTGTTAGAGTGTGTTCTAATTTCATTGATTTACATAAAGCTCTCCAGCTTTCCCAACACCACTTGCTGAAGATACTGTCTTTTCTCCATCGCATATTCTTGCCTCCTTTGTTGAAGATTAATTGACCATAGGCGTATGAGTTTATTTCTGGGCTCTCTGTTCTGTTCCACTGATCCATATGTCTGTTTTTGTGTCAATATCACACTGTTTTGTTTACTGTAGCTTTGTAGTATTGTCTGAAGTGTGGGAGACTTATGCCTCCAGCTTTGTTCTTTTTCCTCAGGATTGCTTTAGCAATTCTTGGGGGGGGGGTTGTGGCTTCATTGGGGAATTCTACCAAACATACAAAGAAGAACTTAAACCAATTCTTCCCAAACTCTTCCAAAATATTGAAGAGGAGGGAACACTCCCAAATTCATTCTATGAAGCCACCATTAACCCTGATACCAAAACCAAAGACACCTCCAAAAAAGAAAATTACAGGCCAATATCTTTGAATATAGATGCAAAAATTCTCAACAAAATATTAGCAAACTGAGTCCAACAACATGTAACAAAGATCATACATCACATCAAGTTGGATTCATCCCAGAGTCACATGGATGGCTCAACATCTGTAAATCAATCAATGTGATACACCATATCAACAAAAGACAAAAACCACATGATCATCTCAAGAGATGTAGAAAAAGCATTTGATAAAATTCAACATCCATTCATGATAGAAACCCTTACCCAAGTGGGTATAGGAGTAACATATCTCAACATAATAAAAGTTATTTATGACAAACTCACAGCCAACATAATACTAAAAGGTGAAAAGCTGAAAGCCTTCCTGCTAAAATCTGGAAGAAGAGGATTCCCACTTGTATATAACATAGTATTGGAAGTCCTAGCCACGGCAATCAGACCAGAGAAAGAAATAAAAGGTGTCTTAAATTTCTTTCATTAACATTTTATAGTTTTCAGTGTACAGATCTTTCACTTCCTTGGTTAGATTTATTTCTAGGCATTTTATTCTTTTTGATGCAGTTGTAAAGGGGATTGTTTTCTTAATTCCTCTTTCTGATAGTGTGTTATTAATGTATAGAAACGCAACAGATTTCTGTATATTGACTTCACATCCTGCAACTTTAGTGAATTCGTTTATTAGTTCTAACAGTATTTTGGTGTTTTCTATATATAATATCATGTCATCTGCAAATAGTGATAGTTTTCCTTGTTCCATTACAATTTAGATGCCTTTTATTTCTTTTTCTTGCCTAATTTCTCAGGCAAGGATTTCCAATACTATGTTGAATAAAAGTGGCAAGAGTGGGCATCCTTGTCTTATTCCTGACCTTAGAGGTAAAGCTTTCAGGATTTCACCATTGAGTATGATGCTAGCTGTGGACTTATTATATATGGCTTTATTATTTTTGAGGTGCATTTCCTCTATATGCACTTTGTTGAGAGTTTTTGTCATAAATGGATGTTGAATTTTGTCAGACACTTTTGGTACATCTATTAATATGATCATAACGATTTTTATCCTTAATTTTGTTAATGTGGTATGTTATATTGATTTGTAAATGTTGATATATCCTTGAATGGTACATGATTCTTTTAATGTATTGTTGAATTTGGTTTAAAACTATTTTGCTGATGATTTTTGTATCTATGTTCATCAGTGATACTGGCCTGTAATTATCTTTTCTTGTGGCCTGTAATTATCTTTTCTTGTGGCATCCTTGTCTTGTTTTGGTATCAGGGTAATGCTGGCTTTGTAAAATGAGTTTGGAAGTGTTCTCTCCTATTCTTTGGAGAAATTTGAGAAGGACTGTTATTAATTCTTTGAATGTTTGGTAGAATCCACCAGTGAACCCATCTGGCCCTGGACTTTTGTTTGCTGAGAGGTTTTTTATTACTTATTCAATCTCCTTACTAGTAATCAGTCTGTTCAGATTTCCTATCTCTCATGATTCAGCCTTGGTAGATTGTATGTTCCTAGGAATTTACCCATTTTTTCTAAGTTTTCAAATTTATTGGCATATAATTGTTTACAGTAGTCACTATCCTTTGTATTTTTGTGGGATCCACTGTAATGTCACCTCTTTCATTTCTGATTTTATTTATTTGTGTTCTCTTTTTTTCTTGGTGAGTCTAGCTAAAGTTTTGTCAGTTCTGTTTATCTTTTCAAATAACCAGCTTAGTTTCATTAATCTTTTCTGTCTTTTTAGTCTCTACTTCATTTCTGCTCTGACCCTTATTTCCTTTCATCATAACTTTTGACTTCATTTATTGTTCCTTTTCTAGTTCCTTGAGATGTGAAGTTAGGATGTTTATTTGAAATGTTTCTTGTTTATTGATATAGGTAGTTATTGCTATGAACTTCCATCTTAGAATTGCTTTTGCTGAATTGTAAGTTTTGGCATCCTGTATTTCCATATTCATTACTCTCAAGGTACTTTTTACTTTCTCTTTTTTTTAAAATAAATTTATTTATTTTATTTATTTATTTTTGACTATGTTGGGTCTTTATTGCTGAGCAGGGGCTTTCTCTAATTGCGGTGAGCAGGGGCTACTCTTCATTGTGGTGCACGGGCTTCTCATTGTGGTGGCTTCTCTTGTTGTGGAGCATGGGCTGTAGGCACGCAGGCTTCAGTAGTCGTGGCATGCAGGCTTCAGTAGTTGCAGCACACGGGCTCAGTAGTTGTGACTCATGGGCTCTAGAGCACAGGCTCAGTAGGAGTGGTGCATGGGCTTAGTTGCTCTGCAGCATGTGGGATCTTCCTGGACCAGGGCTTGAACCCATGTCCTCTGCATTGGCAGGTGGATTCTCAACCACTGCGCCACCAGGGAAGCCCTACTTTCTCTTTTGATTTCTTCTTTGACCCATTAGCTATTCAGTAGCATGTTGTTTAATCGCCACATATTTGAATTTTTCATTTTTCTTCTTCTAATTGTTTTCTGATTTCATACCATTGTGGTTGGAGATGCTTGATTATGATTTCAGTCTTTTTAAATTTATGAAGACTTGTTTTATGGGCTAACATATGATCTATCCTAGAGAATGTTACATGTACGCTTGAGAAGAATGTGTATTCTGTTGCTTTTGGTTGGAATGTTCTGCGTATATCTGTTACATCTATCTGGTAGAAGGTGTCATTTAAGGCTGATGCTTCCTTATTACTTTTCTGTTTGGATGATCTATTCATTGATATAAGTGGGGTGTTAAAGTCCCCTACAATTATTGTATTGCAATCTATTTCTCCCTTTAGGTCTGTTAATATTTGCTTTATATATCTAGATGTTCCTATGTTGGGTGCATAAATATTTACAAATGTTATATCTTCTTGTTGGGTTGACCCTTTTATCATTTTGTAACACTCTTCTTTGTCTCTTAATATAGTCCTTGTTTTAAAGTTTATTTTGTCTGACATAACTGTAACTACTTCAGCTTTTTTTGTTTCCATTTGCGTGGAACATCTTTTTTCCATTCCTTTCAGTCTGTGTGTGTCCTTACATCTGAAGTGAGTCTCTAGTAGGCAGCATATAGATGGGTTTTTAAGCTAGCTTCACTTTTTTTTCATTCTTTTTTTTCTGCCCTGATTGGGTGAGTTCCACTGTCCTGTCCTTGAGTTCACTGATCCTTTCTTTGTTTCATCTGGTCTGCTTTTGAACCCCTCTAGTGTATTTTTCAGTTCAGCCATTGTATGCTTCACCTCTATGACTTCTATTTGGCACTATCTTACATTATCTCTCTTTGTTGAAGTTCTCACTACATTTATCTATTCTTTTCCCACGTTTATTTCGCATTTTTATGATTATTACTTTCAACTCTTTATCAGATAAATTACTTATCTTTGTTTCATTAAGTTTTTTTTAACGTTTTATCTAGTTACTTTATTTCGAGCATATCCCTGTGTTTCTTCAATTTGCTTGACTGTCTGTGTTGGCTTTTAAGCATTAGATTAAACAGCTGCCTCCTCCAGTCTCGTGGGAGTGGTCTCATGCTGGAGATGAACGCTGTCATCCAACCATGCCCTAGCTCTTGGTTGTTTCTCAAATCTTTGTGATTGTTCAAGTAGACTAATTTATTTTTAACGGCTCCCAGTAGTTGAGGGTGTGCCAAGACCTGTCAGTGTCCCAAAGGGGAGGATTTCAGTCAGCACATAGATTCAGGCTGATTTGGAAGCCAGACCCTCAAAAAGCAGCTTTTAGAATATGCAAATATATACAGTCCTGTGGGACCACTAGTGTAAACCCCACTGGCCCCCAGAACCAGGTGATCTGTACGTGTGACCTCAGTGGCAGTCACAAAAGTTGGGGCTCCAGATGAGTGTATAACCTCCTTTCTAGGACATATTGGTGACGTGTACGAAGGTAGAGGGAGACTGCAAAGATGGCATCCATTGGCTTTTGTTCCCTGTGAACACCTCCGTAGGTCCCTGTTGTGTGACAGTCCTGAAGCCTGCCCCTTAGGTCAAAGCCCTAGGACAAATAAGCATCTTTCCCAGAAAGACTGGAGTGTGTTTCAGTCAACTGTCTGCACAGTACCCTGGGAGTAGTGGCCTGCCAAGAACTGTCTCTCTTATTGGAACAATCCCATAGGACCCAAGAACACAAAGCCCCTTGGCCACCAGAGCCAGATCATCAAGGAGCATCCACTGAGTGGCAGCTGCAAAAACTGGGGCACCAGAATTGTGTAAAAGCTCACCTCAGGGAGATACTCATGTTCTGGAGCACAACAGAGGGAGAGTGTGAAGATGGCACCCACTGACTGGAATGAGGCAGAGGGAGGGTATATAGATGGCACCCACCAGGAAAGAGGGTAATATAAAGATGGTACCTGCTGGCTAGAGAGAGCACAAAGATAACACTTGCTGCCTGGAATGAGACAAAAGGAGAGCATATAGATGGTGCCAACAGAAAAGAAAAAAAGCATAGCTTAAGAAAAAAAAGATGGCACCCAGAGAGCAAAGCTGAGGTAGAGTGTGAAGGTGGTGACCCCCAGCCGGCAGGCCCCTAGATGTGTGGTAAATTAGATGCCTGCATCTACAGCTCAGGCCAGAGCTTTATGACTAGCAAATGAATGTCATTCACGTAAAGTCTGGGTGCTTCTCTAGTGGCTGCCACTTGCTCTGAGCCCTGGGGTGGGTGAGTCTGAACACTTGAGCCCTTTAAGAGCCATTTCTCAAGTCATTACAGTCTTTTGGATGCAAGCCCTGTTGGTTTTCAAAGCTAGATGCTTTGGGGCTCATCTCTCAGGTGCAGGATTTATAAGTTGGGTGCTCAGTTAGGGTTCAAACCCTTTACTGCTCAGGGAGAAGCTCTGGGTTCTAAGTTCCCTCCTGATTGTTGGTCACTGCAACAGGGATGGATTTCATGGCAAAATTGTGTCCCAGACTCTCCTACCAACTTTGATGAGAGACTTCCTTCATTCATCCAATGCACAGGAGTCACTCAGACAGCTTTTAGGTTTTTTCCAGAGGAAGTTGTTCTGTATTACATGCAAGTTTGGTCTGTTTATGGGTGGAGGTTAGCCTAGGATCCTCCTGTATCACCATCTTGAACCGGAACTTTAAATGTGTTTTTTTTAACATGATGCTGTATGATGAATTCCCTGGGTTTAAAAAGAAAAAAACATTAGTTATGTGTTTGAAATCAAAGTTTAGGTGCTCATCAAGGAACTAAAACACCACAACAAATTTAGAAACATCTTGCTATCCACTACTCCCATTAATAGTTCTCTTTTCCAGATGTTCTCATTATCCTCCCCAACTACCAAGGCATTGATATTTAGAGACATTTTTAATATAAAATCTTAAGATAATACCCCTTGCATTATTTCCCTTCATTGGCCTAATCTGATTTTATCTTTCATAGCTTTATAACTGAATAACTTTGAAAGCCTCCTTGTGATCTAAGATCCAATCACATCTTATTCTTGGTCTAAAAGTAATCTTTTTTTTGGCAAGAGGTTTTCAGTATCTGTCTTCCTTGTTAACAAACTTTAATTGAACTGCAAAACACTTGCAGAGTTTCATGAAGGCTATTTCAGCCTTCCCTCTTTTAGGGTTATTTGGTTTGGGCACATGTCACCCCATTTTTCACCAAGCTCACCTAGCTGACTAGTCACCTGTACTGTTTTTCCCCCTATATTCCATGTGTTTTCTTCCAAAATTTTGCCAAGTTCGAAGTGAGCTGCTTTACCATGTACAAGTCATTGTACCACACTGCCAGGGCCAGCATTCCCTACTTTCACTCTTGTCCCACAATTTACCAATGTCGTCTTCTATTCTGGCTGTGCTACCAGATTTATTGTCTTTTGCTTAAGGCTTTACTTCCTACTTCTGTGGGATTGTATATGTTGGATCCCCTCCATAATTCAAGAGGCTGCTTTCCTTTAAATTCAGTCTTAAAACACAGTTACCCCTATTTTAATTATCATTTATTCTATTGCCAAAATTATTTTGTGCTCCGCTTACTTGTATTCATTATTTTTTATTTTATCTTAGGTCAAATACAGTTGCATTTGTGTGTTTTTGTTGCTAAGTACTCAGGGTTGTACCTGAGGCTTGATTTGCATTTGTGCCCTCTTGTGGGATGAAACACTAAGGAAGAGTGAGCATAGGAAGAAGAGTTGGAATTGGATCTGTATGATACTTGCCTTCTCATTTTTGTAGATGCCAGATCTCCCTTGAACTAATCTGGCTATAATAAAATGATTTTGAGGAATCAGAATGTCATAAAGCCTTTCCCATTCCAGTTTTAGCCTTTGAATAATGAAAGTTGAAATTAAACTGAAAAACTTAATGATTTATGAAAATTATAAATTGAAAATATTGGAGATAAATCTGGGCCTTTGGTTTTTACTTAAAAATGTATGTGAAATCTTATTTGAAGATTAAAGGTTTATCATTTATTCTTTATTCATCTAACAGAGAAATAGGTAGGAAGGTGTCCTAGGTGACTTGCTGGGTGAGGGTCAGAAGAGTAAAGTAACTTGAAGGATGAGTAGAGATTAGGAAGGCAAAAAATTCGTGGAGATGTTGATAGGGAGAGAGAGAAATAAGACAGGCAGTACTAGGCCAGGTATGAGAAATCACTCCAACAGAGGCTTAATAGTGACTATTGAGAGTGAGAATGGGAGTTAGCAGAGCTTAGGCCAGAGAGGACAATATACCAGATCTTGAAGGGCCAATTGAGATAGTTATCCCATATTAATAACTATATCACAAGGTTATCCAAGGAAGGATTTAAAGAATGAGAGTAACATTATCTTCACATGAATGGTTAAGAGGAGAATTTAAACAATTGTTGTTCAGATAATTAAAACTAAGTTATTGCTAAATGACTTAGCTAATTTAGGGATGTGTGTGTGTGTGTGTGTGTGTGTGTGTGTGTGTGTATGTTTCCCTGTTCTGAATGATATTACTTCACTTTTATACCATTTTGGTGCACTGAATGCTTAAGTAGTATTAAATTTATAACTAGAATTAATGAAACAGAACTTTAGAGCTTAGAGAATACCTTAAAAATTATCTAATTCAAACTTCCATTTTTTAGATGTGAAAATCAAGGACTACTAAAGTTAAGTAACCTTTCTAATGTTGTATAGCTAGTAAATAGCAGTCAGGATTTGTATCGGTTTTATCTAATTCCTATGCTCTTAACCAATATATCATCCCACAAAATAAAATCAATAATAGGTATACTTCAGACTTTTTTTCAAACTGTTTTATTAATATGATTTTATTTTGCAATTTACACCACTATGTACATATTGTAGTTCACAGATTAAAAGTCACTAACATAAACTGCAGTACGCATCTCAACTTTGACAGACTAGTGATTACTTAAGAGACCATAGATTATGATAAATTGATCAGTTGGCTGCATGGAGAAGAATTCCTTTCCCCTGACTGGAAAGGGAGCAAAAGAGGGCTAAACGGTTTCATTGTTATAGAAATCTACATCAAGGTCAAATTCCATGAGAAGTCTTTATATAGCTATAGAATGTGTAGTGTTTATAGAATGTTGATAGGGTTTATGCAAATAAACCAAGTTTCTGATCAACTTTATAAAAAGACCTATCAAAAGAAGGTAAAACAAGTCACAAAATATGCCTTCAGTATATCCAAATATTAAATTTTAAAAGTTCTAACTTGCTGGGAGACCAGACCTTAAGTTAAACCTGAAATATGAAAATTCATAACTAACTGCTGCTATTTAAATTGTATGTAACTATTAGGGTACATGGTATTTTTTGAGAGGCCAGTTCATAACCATTCTAAATAGTCTAAGTAGTTACAATGTTAAAAGTCATATTTTATTATATAGTGAGTCTAGGTATGATGACTTTTAACAGATCCCTTTTTTATGAGGTTTTATATTTCCCCTGCCAGTCAAATGAGAATTCATTTATTTAAAAAAGAAGGAGAAGGATGAAGAGTTTCATTAATTTTAAAGTCCCTGGGTTAGTACAAATTTAATTTGGTTCCGTTCCCATGTCATCTGGGGGAACTGGAGGCCCAGCTTCTCACTTAATGTAGATTTCTTTCCCTTTTGAGTAAATATCTTCTGTGTGACTTTTTATTGGCTTTTAATCTGAAATCTTTTTCTTAACATATTAAGTACTGCCAGCCTTGGTAGGGAGTGCCATCTCCAGTGTGCTTTAGTCGTATATTCATGTTTTCATATTCCTCATTCATGCATTTTTATTTATTTATTTATTTATGGCTGCGTTGGGTCTTCATTGCTGTGCATGGGCTTTCTCTAGTTGTGGCGAGCAGGGGCTCCTCTTCATTGAGGTGCACGGGCTTCTCATTCCAGTGGCTTCTGTTTGTTGCGGAGCACGGGCTCAGTAGTTGTGGTTTGCAGGCTCTAGAGCACAGGCTTAGTAGTTGTGGTACATGGGCTTAGTTGCTCTGCAGCATGTGAGATCTTCCTGAACCAGGGCTCGAATCCATGTCCCCTTCATTGGTAGGCGGATTCTTAACCACTGTGCCACCAGGGAAGTCCTCATGCATTTATTATTCACTCAACAAATATTTATTAGTGCCAGGTACTCAGGGTCAGTAGAAAGGAGTCTCATAAAGTTGTTAAAAGAATATAGTCATTGTACTTAAAGTTAGACTATAAGATGTCTCAGTTCCTTGTGGACATTTTACTCATGTTATCTTGGTGCAGCAGCTCTATTTTGTCCATGTGACCTGCTAGATGGATGTTTTTCATGAATGTGAGATTATGCAAGTGTTGGCCGTGGGACCAAAAGGGAAGTAGTTGATCCATCTATTTTCCACAGAGTAATTTTCCCTGATTTTTTGTAATTATGACATTGCTCTCTTCTCACCAAACGTAAGATATCTCAGTTGCTCACATTATTAATATTGTTTTCATTTTATTTTTTAAAGTCCTTAATATAGTCACCTATTTTGTCATCTCACCAGAGAGAGCATATTTATGAATGTTCTTATCATGTATTCATCATCATATCCCCTGCCAGAAGAATGACCTGACATTCTAGTTGCCAGTATGCTGGAGAATTGCAGAGTTCCATGGCCAGCCTGTGTCCTTGATTCTGCTTCAGCTAATTTTTTTCAGGCAGAGGAAGCAGTCATGTTTAAGGCTTGATTTCTGGAGTGACAGCTACAACAATGGGATTTGAATTATTATTATTAAACTATAGGCTTTAGCCTGATAATTCTTCTGGATTTCACAACTTGAGTTCCTTAATACCACATTTAAGTTTAGCCCTTCCCCAGTTACTGGTAACAGTTCTATGTTTAAGAACAGATACTGTGAGGAGCTCACGGTCAGGATTTTATGACCTTAGTATCAACTCATTCTTCGCATTACTTTGTCTTGGTACCTTGGTTGCAGTCGTTAAGCTCTTGCTTTGACCTCTCTCGAGCCCTTCTTATGTCTGTCTCTAGCAGTTGAATCCCTGCGTTTTCATCTATAAATGAATCTATGCTTTGTTTTCTTGCACATTATCCTAGTTCCAGCCTAAAGTGCTGTTTTGAATACCAAGATTTCATGATTCCTTAAAGGTCGAATTCGGCAACTTTCTGTTAAACCTCCCTGGTGCAACAGCCTCATCACCTGTACTCTTCCTGTTGCTTACTATTAGATTACTTTCTCTTATTCTGTGTCATGCTTTGCTTATTGAATGGGACTTTGACCATTTGTACACTGCCAAATTTCTCTGATAGTCTGGATTACCTCTCCCTTCCTGCTGCTTAGAATCTCCCAATGATTGCCATCTCCACTTCAAAGATCTGTCTAATCTCTGGGTCTCTGCGTACTTACTGTCAACAGTGTAATCCATTCTTAATCTGAGTCTCTGTTTTTACAGTAGTTACATGAAAATTCTGCATAAAAATTGGCTAATTCTGAAAATCCAGTGGACCAACCAAGCCTGTTGAATGTAACTCCACATTGTGTTTAGGTTTAGAAACATTCAGAAACACATTTATCTGAGTCAAACTTGTATACTGCATAAGGGGATAGAAAATTGTAAAAGCTACTAGTAAGTAACTATAAGCTGCTCTGGGTTTCTGTTTTATTTATTTTTTAGTAGTTTTTGGAGAACTAAATTCAAAGTGGAAAGAAAAGGATAAAAGCACCTGTTAGTTCATGGTAAGTTCTTACATTTTAAGTGACTAACCGTAAGTGTAGTTTGTCTCCCGTGTGAGTCATGTTTTACAATTTGTCAAAATTTTGGGAAGTATGACATAATTCATTAACATAGTAGTTAACATTTCAAATAGATAAAGATGGGCTTCTTTAGTAAAACAGTACAGCAAAAGAGTCGTTTTCTCTGTGAACCATAGGCTAACACAGTAGAGACAGTTTACTTAAAGAATAGGGCATAGCTTAAATGTACCTTAAGAATATCACAAATAGGTTTTTTATTTAGCTCATTAAATATAAATTTAGCCACCTTACAGCACAGCATCTGAATAAACCAAAGTACTTTTTAAGGTCAACTGATTTTGTTTATAGTTTGTCTTTAAGTAAAAGCTGATCCCTTTCTTAAAGTGAAACTTGTATTTCTGATTTCATATTTTCCTTTTTCAAAGAAAGGTCTTATATTATTGTTTCCATAATAGTAAACCCAAACTGTGAGTGTATCCCTAAGTAGCTATGGACCCTGTAGTTTATGGGCTCTCATATGATTAGTCATCTCAACGTAACACTTAAGATTATTTGATACATAACCTGTATGTACTCCAAATAGTGTAATAATTTTCTAAATGCAGATTTTATCTGCTTATCAAGTTGTGCATCATAGTAAAAACTTAATGATAAATGATAATTCCATTAATGATTTTATTTGATTAGAGACCATATTTGTTGTCTATCATTTTCAAGATGACACTTGGTAAACAATCTTGTATTCATATTTTCTGTCAACTCAAATAATTTTATAAATTAATTGGAATCCATACTTGTGTATATGGTTCTAAATTATAGCTTTTGGTTAATAATTTGTAGAAGACTATTTAGAATGTGTAGTAAGGCCCTAAATCTATTTGGATAAAAGGGCTTTGTTAAGAAAAGAAAAAGAAAGAAGGAAAAAAAAAGTAATCTCATGTCTTGTGCACTTCCTTCCGTGCTGCCAGAGTGATTTTTCTAACAGAAATCTAATCATTTCGTTTACTACTCAAAATTATTCACTGGTGGCTTATTGTCTATATTCTTAAATATTAACTCTGTAACATTAAAAATACTCTGTGATTTTACCCTTGTCTCCTAAACCAGCCTTATTTCCTGCCATTTCTTCTTTTTCTAACCATATCATAATGCTTGCTTTGCCTTCAACACCCCATGCTATGTTTTAAAGCTTCAGAATATTTCTAGAAAAATAATATTTAAAAGGTAGTTTCGAATGTTAATATAACCAACTGTAGGTATATTTACCCTCTGAAATGAATATATATATATATATATAAAATGAGGTGATATGAGCTTATGGTTAGTGATACATGTTAAGAGTCAATTACTAAAGATAGTAGTGAAAATTCTGGTAATTATAATTACAGACATGAGTTTCAGCTACAGAATGTAGAGCAGAGACCCATAGGCTAGAGTTTTGGGAATACTCACCATTGAACTATGGGAGAAAAATCATATTGCGTAAGTTAGGCTTCTTGGCTGCATACAGCCAAAACTACTTCGATTAAAAAACAAAACACACAGGGCTTTCCTGGTGGCGTTGAGAGTCTGCCTGCTGATGCAGGGGACGCGGGTTCGTGCCCCGGTCCGGCAAGATGCCGCGGAGCAGCTAGGCCTGTGAGCCATGGCCAATGGGCCTGTGCGTCCGGGGCCTGTGCTCCGCAATGGGAGAGGCCACAGCAGTGAGAGGCCCGCGTACCGCAAAAAAAAAAGAAAAAGAAAAAAAAACAAAACAAAAACCCCCCACAATATATTAGACAAAATTCAAGTGACTCTTAATCAATGTTAAATCCAGAGGATCTAGGTTGGGCAGAAAACAAAGGATGCAACACAGCTAAGATTCTGCCACAGCAATAGTCTACTTTAGGTACTACTACTAGTGCCATTGCCAGTAGATACTCTCAGCCATTGTCACTAACTGTCCTGCCACTAGAAACTCCTGCTGTGAGTCTGGACTCCTAATAAATGGTGATATCTCTAATCTATGAGGAAAAATATGGATTATTCAATAAAATAAACTAGATAGCCATTTGGACAAAAAAATAAATAAAATGGATTCCTCCTCTACCGTAATTCCATACAGATCAAAGTTTTAAATGTGTAGAGAATAAAATCATAAAAGTACAAGGGAAAAAGCATGAATGAATATTTTTAAATATATACTCTTGGAATGAAGAAGATGCTCAGGGATGACACAAAACCAAGAAATCGTAAGAAAGATACCTTTTACTACAGTAAAAACAAAGACAAAAAGAGCCCTAAAATTTAAAATAAAGTAAATCAATTTGAACCTCAAAATGTATCCAGTTGGTGGCATAATCACACAGAGAGGAAGTATTCCAAGTGATTTAAAAACACAGCTGTTAGAATGCACCTCCCTAAGTGACATATACCCTACAGAAAAAAGAACTGAAAAAAGAAACTTTAACAACTATTTACAGAAATCATATAGTTGATAGTAATGTTAGTATTGTTATTCTCAGACTGTTATGTGTGGATTGTGAGATTTTAAAAAAATGAGTAAATAAGCAGTATTCTAATTTTATCATCCTGGTCCCCTTGAGAACCAGGCATGGGAGAAAGGAAATATGAATATAAGATGGAAGGGTTAAATTAAAACCCTGTAGTATTGAATTTGAACTAGAAGTATTAGTAGAACTCATAATAACTTTTCTCTTTAAGAATAAAACAATTATTTCCTAGCTCTGTCAAATGAAAAATCCTAGAAACAAAGATCAATCTAATAGGAACGAACATCCTTAGTGCCCAGATTATGCTCTTAAAGTGTCATTTTCCATGAAAAACCTCTAGGGATCCTAGAAAAAATGGTTGATTCCAGACCTGGAAAGGGCAGATAACGAGGCTATGTGTGTAGAATATTCTGGAAGAGTACACAGAAAAACTGTTAATAACGGTTGTTGCTGGGGAGGGGAATTGAGGGCTCTCTTTTTTTGCATATTGTGCATTCTTTGTTTTCAGCATGATAAAATCATTAAAAATCATTTGGAGAGATAAATTCTTACTCATTGTTATTGTCTGCCTGAAAGAGCATGTGACTTGGGGTTGAGGTTGGCAGGATTTACTCATATAATGTGATAGAAAAACATTGTAGTGTCATATGTGTGTTTTAAAGTATACTTATTAACTTCTTTATTGGCTCTACAGAAGTGAGCATTACCTTCTAATAGGTTACCACATGAGTAGTACAAGAAAAAATTTGGATAATTTATTATGAACCTTTGGGAACCAAATGATTAATAATTAAAATTTCCTTTGTCAGTTAATAAAGTGGTATTTTAGAACCATAAAAATAATGTCCTATTTCTGAATTTGAGGAATGGATGGATTACTTAAGTAGTCATGTATTCAATAAATATTTATTTTAACACTGTGAAAATATTGGTAACAAGATGGACATGATCCCTGCATTCATATCTTATGATCAAGTTGGAAAAACAGATTAAAGATAAAAATAGACAAATACAAATTATGGAAGTGCTGTGAAGAAAATAAATAAGGAGCTTATGGAGAGTATCAGTACTATGGGGACAAACTTAGTTTAGATAAGAGACCTGAAGGATGAGAAGTAGCTTTTAAATAACTGGCGGTAAAGCATTATAAGACAGGAGAATCGGCCTTCAGGGAGAAAGGAGCTTAGATTTTTAAAGAATTGAAAAAAGATTAGTTAACCTTTATTAGTTGTTGAAGTATAAAATTTCTAGATACAGTATCTAGATAGATGCTGATGCCGTTTACTAAAATGGGAGAATACTGGGTTGGAGCATAAGTCTGAGAAGGAAAATCAAGAGTTCTGTTTCAGATATTTTAAGTTTTAGATGTCTGTGTGATATCCAAGTGGAGGTTTAAATACACTTTAGATTTTGAGATATAAATTTGGAAACTATAAGCAAACAGATGATAGATCACTTTTAAGGAGAGGAAAGAAAAGCAGGCATTCTTTAGAGCTGTGTTGTCCAGTGTAGTAGCCATTAGGGTCAAATGGCTCTTCAAATTTAAATTAATTAAAATTACATCAAACTTAGTGTATTTCTTCATCAACAGTAGCCACATTCCAAGTGCTCAACGGTCACATGTAGTTGGTAGCAACCATACTAAACAGCACATATAAAAACATTTTCATCATTGCAGAAAGTTCTGTTGGACAGCACTAGTGTAGATCCCTGAGAAACACTAACTTCTGGTTAGGCACAAAGGTCTGGAGAATATGAAAGAGTAGTGAAAAAGGAGAAAAACTAAGAGCATGTTTTAAGAAGCAGCAAATGGTCAACTGTGTTAAGTGCTGTTGAGAGGAAAATTCCAGGGGAGTCTCCATTGGATTTGCTACCATGTAATTTATTGGCAACATGACAAGAGGACTTGTCTGAGCTGGTAGAGGCAGAAAAAACTAGATTTAACTGGGTTTAAAAGTGAATAGATGGTGAAGAAATGGAGATAGCATATTTTGGCAGTTCAGAGAAGTTTGGTTATGAAGGGAAACAATGAAATAGATCACTATCTGAAAAGGTATATAGGAGTAAGAGCTTTAAAAATTGACATATATATTTATAAATAAACACACAAACACTTATGTACATATATATGCATACGTATGTGTCTACTAGATTGTAATGTAAGCTCCTTGAAAGAATGAACTCTAGTGTCTCATTGAATCATGGTTTTTTTTGCTTGTTTGGTTGGTTTTTTTTGCGGTACGAGGGCCTCTCACTGTTGTGGCCTCTCCCGTTGCGGAGCACAGGCTCCGGACGCGCAGGCTCAGCAGCCATGGCTCACGGGCCTAGCCGCTCCGCGGCATGTGGGATCTTCCCGGACCAGGGCACGAACCTGTGTCCCGTACATCGGCAGGCGGACTCTCAACTACTGCGCCACCGGGGAAGCCCTGAATCATGTTTTTTAAAATTTTATTTTATATTGGAGTATATTTGATTTACAATGTTGTGTCAGTTTCAGGTGTGCAGCAATGTGATTTAGTTATATCTATTCTTTTTCAGATTGTTTTCCCATAGAGGATATTGCTGAGTATTGAGTAGAGTTCCCTGTGCTATACAGTACGTGCTTGTTGATTATTTTATTTATAGTAATGTGTATATGTTAATCCCAAGCTCCTAATTTATCCCTCCCCCTCCCCACCTTTCCCCTTTGGTAAGCACAAGTTTGTTTTCTAAGTCTGTGAGTCTGTTTCTGCTTTGTAAATAAATTCACTTGTATCATTTTTTTGATTCCACATATAAGTGATATGATATTTGTCTTTCTCTGTCTGACTTCACTTAGTATGATAATCTCTAGATCCATCCATGTTGCTGCAGATGGCATTATTTCATTCTTTTTTATGGCTGAGTAATACTCCATTGTGTATATGTACCACATCTTTATCCATTCCTCTGTCAGTGGACATTTTGGTTGCTTCCATGTCTTGGCTATTGTAAATAGTGCTGCAGTGAACATTCAGGTGAATGTATCTTTTTGAAGTATGGTTTTCTCTAGATATATGCCCAGGAGTGGGATTGCTGGGTCATACGGTAGTTCTATGTTTAGTTTTGTAAGGACCTGCATACTGTTCTCCATAGTGGTTGCACCAATTTTTGTCCACCAACAGTGTAGGAAGGTTCCCTTTTCTCCACACCTTCTCCAGCATTTATTGTTTGTAGACTTTTTGATGATGGCCGTTCTGACTGGTGTGAGGCAATATCTCATTGTAGTTTTGATTTGCATTGCTCTAATAATTAGTGATGCTGAGCATCTTTCCGTGTGCCTCTTGGCCATCTTTGGCCTGCTCTGTCTGCTTTGGAGAAATGTCTGTTTAGGACTTCTGCCCATTTTTCAATTGGTTTGTTTCTTTGATATTGAGCTGTTTGTATATTTTGGAGATTAATCCCATGTTGGTGGCTCCGTTTGCAAATATTTTCTCCCATTCTGAGGGTTGTCTTCATTTTGTTTATGGTTTCCTTTGCTGTGCAAAAGCTTTTCAGTTTAATTAAGTCCATTTGTTTATTTTTGTTTTTATTTTCATTACTCTAGGAGGTGGATTGAAAAAGATACTGCTGTGATTTATGTCAAAAACTGTTCTGCCTGTTTTTCTCTACGAGTTTTATAGTATTTAGCCTTAGATTTATTGATAGGTCTTTAATCCAGTATGTATTTATTTTTTGTGTCTGGTGTTACGGAGTGTTCTAATTTCATTCTTTAAATGTAGCTGTCCAGTTTTCCCAGCACCACTTACTGAAGAGACTGTCTTTTCTCCATTGTATAGTCTTGCCTCCTTTGTTGTAGATTAATTGACCATAGGTGCATAGGTTTATTTCTGGGCTTTCTTTCCTGGTCCATTGACCTATATTTCTGTTTTTGTGCCAGTACCATACTGTTTTGATGACTATAGCTTTGTAATATAGCCTGAAGTCAAGGAGCCTGACTTTCAGAGTACAAGTCTTTGGCCTCCTTAGGTAGGTTTATTCCTAGGTATTTTTTTTTTGATATGATGGTAAATGGATTGTTTCCTTAATTTCTCTTTCTTATCTTTCATTGTTAGTTTATAGGAATGCAAGAGATTTCTGTGTATTAATTTTGTATCCTGCAACTTTACCAGATTCATTGATAAGCTCTAGTTGTTTTCTGGTGGCATCTTTAGGATTTTCTATGTATAGTGTCATGTCATCTGCAAAGAGTGACGTTTACTTCTTCTTTTCCCGTTTGTATTCCTTTTATTTCTTTTTCTTCTCTGATTGCCATGGCTAGGACTTCCAAAACTATATTGAATAAAAGTAGCGAGAGTGGACATCCTTGTCTCATTCCTGATCTTAGAGGAAATGCTTTCAGCTTTTCACCATTGAGTATAATTTTAGCCGTGGGTTTGTCATATATGGCCTTTATCATGTTGAGGTGGGTTCCCTCTATGCAGACTTTCTGGAGAGTTTTTATCATAAATGGATGTTGGGTTTTCTCAAAAGCTTTTTCTGCATCTATTGAGATGATCATATCGCTTTTATTCTTTAGTTTGTTACTCTGGTATATCACACTGATTGATTTGTGGATACTGAAGAATCCTTGCATCCCTGGGATAAATCCAACTTGATCATGGTGTATGATCCTTTTAATGTATTGTTGGATCCTGTTTGCTAGGATTTTGTTGAGGATTTTGCGTCTGTGTTCATCAGTGATATTGGCCTGTAATTTTCTTTTTTTGTGTTATCTTTGTCTGGTTTTGGTATCAGGGTGATGGTGGCCTCATAGAATTACTTAGGGAGTATTCCTTCCTCTGCAGTTTTTTGGAAGAGTTTGTGAAGGATAGGTGTTAACTCTTCTCTAAATGTTTGATAGAACTTGCCTGTGAAGTCACCTGGTCCCGGACTTTTGTTTGTTGGGATTTTTTTAATCCCAGTTTCAATTTCAGTACTTGTAATTGGTCTGTTCATATTTTCTGTTTCTTCCTGTTTCAGTCTTGGAAGTTTTTACCTTTCTCAGAATTTGTTTATTTCTCCTAGGTTGTCTATTTTATTGGCATATAGTTGCTTGTAGTAGTCTCTTATGATCCTTTGTATTTCTGTAGTGTCCGTTGTAACTTCTCCTTTTTCATTTCTAATTTTATTGATTTGAGCCCTCTCCCTTTTTTTCCTTGATGAGTCTGGCTAAACGTTTGTCAATTGTGTTTATCTTTTCAAAGAACCAACTTTTAGTTTCATTGATCTTTTCCATTGTTTTCTTTGTCTCTATTTCACTTATTTCTGCTCTGATGTTTATGATTTCTTTCCTTCTGCTAACTTTGGATTTTCTTTCTTCTTCTTTCTCTAGTTGGTTTAGGTTTAAGTTTAGGCTGTTTTGGGGGATTTTTCTTGTTTCCTGAGGTAAGACTGTATTGCTATAAACTTCCCTGTTATGGTGCATCCCATAGGTTTTGGATTATCGTGTTTTTGTTGTCATTTGTCTCTAGGTATTTTTTTGATTTCCTCTTTGATTTCTTCATTGATCCTTTGGTTGTTTGTTTAGTAGCATATTGTTTAGCCTCCATGTTTGTGTTCTTTACAGCTTTCTTCTTGTAATTGATTTCTAATCTCATAGCGTTGTGGTCAGAAAAGATGCTTGATATAATTTCAATTTTCTTAAATTTATCAAGGCTCGCTTTATGGCCCAGCATGTGATCTATCCTGGAGGATGTCCCATATGCACTTGAGAAAAAAGTGCATCCTGCTGCTTTCATATGGAATTCTCTATAAATATCACTTAAGTTCATTTGGTCTAATGTGTCATTTAAGGGCTGTGTTTCCTTTTTGATTTTCTATCTGGATGATCTGTCCACTAAGGAAAGTGGGGTGTTAAATCTCCCACTATTACTGTGTTACTGTCGATTTTTCCTTTAATGGCTGTTAGTATTTGCCTTACATATTGAGGTGCTCCTATATTAGTTGCATATATATTTACAATTGTTATATCTGCTTCTCGGATTGATCCCGTGATCATTACGGAGTGTCCTTCTTTGTCTCTTGTAACATTCTTTGTTTTAAGGTCTATTTTGTCTGATATGACTATTGCTACTCTAGCTTTCTTTTAATTTCCATTTGCATGGAATACCTTTTTCCATCCCTTCACTTTCAGTCTGTATGTGTCCCTAGATCTCAAGTGGGTCTCTTTAGACAGCATATATATGGGTCCTGTTTTTATATCCATTCAGCCAGTCTATCTTTTGGTTGGAGCATTTAATCCATTTACATTTAAAGTAATTATTGATATGTATTTTCTTATTGCCATTTTGTTAATTGTTTTGGGATTGTTTTCATAGGTCTTTTTCTTCCTTCCTCTTTTGTTTTCTGCTCTTGTGATTTGATGACTATCTTTAGTGTTGTGTTTGGATTCCTTTCTATTTTTGTGTGTGTATCTATTGTAGATTTTTGGTTTGCTGTTACCATGAGGTTTGGATATTGCAGTCTATATATATACAGGATTGTTTAAACTTGCTAATCTCTTAATTTCAGATGCATTTCCAATATCCTGCATTTGTACTCTCCTCATCACTGCTGGTTTTGATATCATATTTGTGTGTGGATTATTTCCTACCTTTACTGTATGTTTGCCTTTACTGGTGAGCTTTCTCATTCTTAATATTCTTGTTTCTAGTTGCGGCCTTTTCTTTTCTGCCTAGAGAAGTTCCTTTAGCCTTTGTTGTAAAGCTGGTTTGGTGGTGCCGAATTCTCTTAAATTTTCCTTGTCTGTAAAGCTTTTGATTTCTACATCAAATCTGAATGAGAGCCTTGCTGAGTAGAGTAGTGTTGGTTGTAGGTTTTTCCCTTTCATCACTTTAAATACATTGTGCCACACACTTCTGGCCTGTCATTGATTCATCTTTTAATCCTCTTACCCTTAGAGCTGCCTTTTCATATTCTTGAGATGACAAGTAATAGTATACTAGACCACCTTTTACAAAAACACATTTTCTCCAATATTTATTTTGCAACCAAATACTTTTTAGCCTTCAAGTATAAAGGGAATTTGAAGTGAGAAGGGAAAATGGTCCATTTTTGGTTTCTTTTAGGAAGATAAATTTCATTGTGCTGATCAATTTTATAACAGTGCTCTGAATACAGATAGAGGCTCAGTTTTGAAAGAAAACACTTTATGATGCAATAGCTTCTCTAGTGTTTACAAGCATACTTACTGGTGAAAACTGGAATAAAAGAAAATGAATAAATAATTTGCCAATCACTATTATATGTATATTTTGTTCAATTTTTCAATTATTGAATTTCTAATGCTGAAAAAAATAAATCTTTTTTCCTCATAAATTTTCTTTACAAAATTTCCTCATCTATCTTCTCTATAAAACACAGTTGTGATATTTGTAGTTCAAAGAAATATTTGCTTTGGAAATGTTTTAGCTGTTTCTGTGCATAGTGATACCTGTGATGTTCTTCGTTTCTTAATGTATTTTGCATTTTTAAATATTTTTGCATAAAGTTATTTTGCATTGCAATGAAGGGGCAGATGTGGAGAAAATATCTAAAAATATGGTGCATAACAAATTACATCTTATAAATCATTATTCACTTTTAAAAATGAAATTTGGATAATTTTAATGTACGATGATTCATAACCAAAAATGTTAGGAAAACTGAATGTATAACACTTCCTACTAAATGGATGTAGTAGCATTCCATCATTCTTACCTTTATTTGAGAAACAGTTCTTTTTAAGGATGTTTACCAGAAGAAAGAGAGATTCAGGTATGGTGCCAGCATAATCCTTTATGACCTTGATTTAGATCAGACATTTATTTTATCTTCACTCAGTGTTACCTTCCAGTTGACTGTGTAAAGAATAATTTTCTGAGAAGCAAGAAGACCTACAGTCCTGCAGCCTGTGGAACAAAAACCACATTCACAGAAAAATAAGACACGATGAAAAGGCAGAGGGCTATGTACCAGATGAAGGAACAAGATAAAACCCCAGAAAAACAACTAAATGAAGTGGAGATAGGCAACCTTCCAGAAAAAGAATTCAGAATAGTGATAGTGAAGATGATCCAGGACCTCGGAAAAAGAATGGAGGGAAAGATCGAGAAGACGCAAGAAATGTTTAACAAACACCTAGAAGAATTAAAGAACAAACAAACAGAGATGAACAATACAATAACTGAAATGAAAACTACACTAGAAGGAATCAATAGCAGAATAACTTAGGCAGAAGAACAGATAAGTGACCTGCAAGACAGAATGGTGGAATTCACTGCTGCAGAACAGAATAAAGAAAAAAGAATGAAAAGAAATGAAGACAGCCTAAGAGACCTCTGGGACAACATTAAATGCAACAACATTCGCATTATAGAGGTCCCAGAAGGAGAAGAGAGAGAGAAAGGACCCAAGAAAATGTTTGAACAGATTATAGTCGAAAACTTCCCTAACATGGAAAATAGCTACCCAAGTCCAGGAAGCGCAGTGAGACCCATACAGGATAAACCCAAGGAGAAACACGCCGAGACACGTAGTAATCAAATTGGCAAAAATTAAAGACAAAGAAAAATTATTGAAAGCAGCAACGGAAAAACGACAAATAATATATAAGGGAACTCCCATAAGGTTAACAGCTGATTTCTGAGCAGAAACTCTACAAGCCAGAAGGGTGTGGCAATGATATACTTAAAAGTGATGAAACGGAAGAACCTACAACCAAGATTACTCTACCTGGCAAGGATCTCATTCAGATTCGATGGAGAAATCAAAAGCTTTACAGAGAAGCAAAAGCTAAGAGAATTCAGCACCAACAAACGAGCTCTACAACAAATGCTAAAGAAATTTTTCTAAGTGGGAAACACAAGAGAAGAAAAGGACGTACAAAAACAAACCCAAAACAATTAAGAAAATGGTCACAGGAACATACATATCGATAATTACCTTAAACATGAATGGATTAAATGCTCCAACCAAAAGACACAGGCTTGCTGAATGGATACAAAACAAGACCCATATATATGCCGTCTACAAGAGACCGACTTCAGACCTAGGGACACATACAGACTGAAAGGAGATGGAAAAAGATATTCCACGCAAATGGAAATCAAAAGAAATCTGGAGTAGCAATACTCATATCAGATAAAGTAGACTTAAAGAATGTTACAAGAGAAAAGGAAGGATACTACATAATGATCAAGAGATCAATCTTAGAAGAAGATATAACAATTATAAATATATATGCACCCAACAAAGGAGCACCTCAATACATAAGGCAACTGCTAACAGCTGTAAAAGAGGAAATCAACAGTAACACAGTAATAGTGGGGGACTTTAACACCTCACTTACACCAATGGACAGATTATCCAAAATGAAAATAAATAAGGAAACAGAAGCTTTAAATGACACAATAGACCAGATAGATTTAATT
Organism: Delphinapterus leucas; assembly: GCF_059928025.1. Taxonomy (NCBI): domain Eukaryota; kingdom Metazoa; phylum Chordata; class Mammalia; order Artiodactyla; family Monodontidae; genus Delphinapterus; species Delphinapterus leucas. The sequence goes on from NC_143144.1 coordinate 15,079,793, forward strand.
GATATTTATGGGACATTCCATCCGAAAACAACAGATTACACTTTCCTCTCAAGTGTCCACGGATCATTCTCCAGGATAGATCACATCCTGGGTCACAAATCAAGCCTCAGTAAATTTAAGAAAATTGAAATCATATCAAGCATCATTTCTGACCAAAACGCTAAGAGATTAGAAATGAATTACAGGGGAAAAAACGTAAAAAACACAAACACATGGAAGCTAAACACTACGTTACTAAGTAACCAAGAGATCACTGAAGAAATCAAAGAGGAAGTCAAAAAATACCTAGAGACAAATGACAATGAAAACACGAAAATCCAAAACCTATGGGATGCAGCAAAAGCAGTTCTAAGAGGGAAGTTTATAGCTATACAAACCTACCTGAAGAAACAAGAAAAATCTCAAATAATCTAACCTTACACCTAAAGGAACTAGAGAAAGAAGAACCAAAAAACCCCAAAGTTAGCAGAAGGAAAGAAATCATAAAGATCAGAGCAGAAATAAGTGAAATAGGAACAAAGAAAACAATAGCAAAGATCAATAAAACTAAAAGTTGGTTCTTTGAGAAGATAAACAAAATTGATAAACCATTAGCCACACTCATGAAGAAAAAGCAGGAGAGGACTCAAATCAATAAAATTAGAAATGAAAAAGAAGTTACAAGAGACACCGCAGAAATACAAAGCATCCTAAGAGACTATTACAAGAAACTCTATGCCAGTAAAATGGACAACCTGGAAGAAATGGACAAATTCTTAGAAAGGTATAACCTTCCAAGACTGAATCAAGAAGATATAGAAAATATGAACAGAGCAATCACAAGTAATGAAATTGAAACTGTGATTAAAAATCTTCCAACAAACAAATGTCCAGGACCAGATATCTTCACAGGTGAATTCTATCAAACATTTAGAGAAGAGCTAACATCCTTCTCAAACTCTTCCAAAAAATTGCAGAGGAAGGAACACTCCCATACTCATTGTATGAGGCCACCATCACCCTGATACCAAAACCAGACAAAGGTAACACAAAAAAAGAAAATTACAGACCAATATCCCCTATGAATATAGATGCAAAAATCCTCAACAAAATACTAGCAAACAGAATCCAACAACACATTAAAAGGATCATACACCATGATTAAGTGGGATTTATCCCAGGGATGCAAGGATTCTTCAATATACGCAAATCAATCAATGTGATACACCATATTAACAAATTGAAGAATAAAAACCATATGATCATATCAATAGATGCAGAAAAAGCTTTTGACAAAATTCAACACCGATTTATGATAAAAACTCTCCAGAAAGTGGGCATAGAGGGAACCTACCTTAACATATTAAAGGCCATATACAACAAACCCACAGCAAACATCATTCTCAATGGTGAAAAACTGAAAGAGTTTCCTCTAAGATCAGGAAAAAGACAAGGATGTCCACTCTCACCACTATTACTCAACATGGTTTTGGAAGTCCTAGCCACGGCAATCAGAGAAGAAGAAGAAATAAAAGAATAGATATTGGAAAAGTAGAAGTAAAACTGTCACTGTTTGCAGATGACATGACACTATATATAGAGAATCCTAAAGACGCCACCAGAAAACTACTAGAGCTAATCAATGAATTTGATAAAGTTGCCAGATACAAAATTAATACACAGAAATCTCTTGCATTCCTATACACTAATGATGAAAATTCTGAAAGAGAAGTTAAGGAATCACTCCCATTTACCATTGCAACAAAAAGAATAAACTACCTAGCAATAAACCTACCTAGGGAGACAAAAGACCTGTATGCAGAAAACTGTAAGACACTGATGAAAGAAATTAAAGATGATACCAACAGCTACAGACTTATACCATTTTCTTGGATTGGAAGAATCAGTATTGTGAAAATGATTATACTACCCAAAGCAATCTACAGATTCAATGCAATCCCTATCAAATTACCAATGGCGTTTTTTACAGAACTGGAACAAAAAATCTTAAAATTTGTATAGAGACACAAAAGACCCAGAATAGCCAAAGCAGTCTTGAGGGGAAAAAACAGAGCTGGAGGAATCAGACTCCCTGACTTCAGACTATACTACAAAGCTTCAGTGATCAAGACAATATGGTACTGGCACAAAAACAGAAATATAGATCAGTGGAACAAGATAGAAAGCCCAGAGGTAAACCCACACACCTATGGTCAACTAATCTATAACAAAGGAGGCAAGGATATACGATGGAGAAAAGACAGTCTATTCAATAAGTGGTGCTGGGAAAACTGGACAACTACGTGTAAAAGAATGAAATTAGAACACTCCCTAACACCATACAGAAAAATAAACTCAAAATGGATTCGAGACCTGAATGTAAGACCAGACACTATAAAACTCTTAGAGGAAAACATAGGAAGAACACTCTGACATAAATCACAGGAAGATCTTTTTTGATCCACCTCCTAGAGTAATGGAAATAAAAACAAAAACAAATGGGACCTAGTGAAACTTCAAAGCTTTTGCACAGCAAAGGAAACCATAAACAAGACGAAAAGACACCCCTCAGAATGGGAGAAAATATTTGCAAATGAATCCGTGGACAAAGGATTAATATCCATAGTAGATAAACAGCTCATGCAGCTCAATATTAAAGAAACAAACAACCCAATCCAAAAATGGGCAGAAGACCTAAATAGACATTTCTCCAAAGAAGACATACAGATGGCCAAGAAGCACATGAAAAGCTGCTCAACATCACTAATTATTAGAGAAATGCAAATCAAAACTACAATGAGGTATCACCTCACACTAGTTAGTATGGGCATCATGAGAAAATCTACAAACAACCAATGCTGGAGAGGGTGTGGAGAAAAGCGAACCCTCTTGCACTGTTGGTGGGAATGTAAATCGACACAGCCACTATAGAGAACAGTATGGAGGTTCCTTAAAAAACTAAAAATAGAATTACCATATGATCCAGCAATCCCACTACTGGTCATATACCCAGAGAAAACCACAATTCAAAAAGACACTTACACCCCAATGTTCATTGCAGCACTATTTACAATAGCCAGGTCATGGAATCAACCTAAATGCCCATCGACAGAAGAATGGATAAAGAAGGTGTGGTACATATATACAATGGAATATTACTCAGCCGTAAAATCGAAAGAAATTGGGTCGTTTGTTGAGACGTGGGTGGATCTAGAGACTGTCATACAGAGTGAAGTAAGTCAGAAAGAGAAAAACAAATATCGTATATTAACGCATATATGTGGAACCTAGAAAAATGGTACAGATGAACCACTTTGCAGGGCAGAAATTGAGACACAGTTGTAGAGAACAAACGTATGGATACCAAGGGGGGAATGGTGCGGGGTGGTGGGTGTTGTGGTGTGATGCATTGGGCGATTGGGATTGACATGTATACACTGATGTGTATAAAATTCATGACTAATAAGGACCTGCTGTATAAAAATTGAGAGTAATTTTCTAACATTAACGTAAGTTTTATTGAAATCTAAACCAAGAGTGCCACTCCACTGCCAATGCTCTGTGTCATCCAAGTCCCTGAGCTAAGGACTTTTGCTTAACTAGCTATCCTTGTTTTTGAACATGTTGGGTTTGCATATTTATATATATATATTTTTTTCTTTTTTTTAATTAATTTATTTTCTTTTTGCGGTATGCGGGTGTCTCACTGTTGTGGCCTCTCCTGTTGTGGAGCACATGCTCCGGATGCGCAGGCTCAGTGGCCATGGCTCACGGGCCTAGCCGCTCCACAGCATGTGGGATCTTCCCGGACCAGGACACGAACCCGTGTCCCCTGCATCGGCAGGAGGACTCTCAACCACTGCGCCACCAGGGAAGCCCTATATATATATATATTTTTTTTTTACTCTAGACAGGAATGGATCCAGATTTCATGGTGACTGAAGTTTATACAAGTTTAGGTGTCTTATTTGAGAAAAAGCAATATGAAATTATGGGTGTAAAATGAAGTACCAGAAAGAAGAACAAGTAAAGGGCCCTAGAAGCTTAAGTTTCATTAGTTTCCTGGTAAATTCCTCTCATGATGTAGTATTATTCTCCCCATTTTCAAGGTGAATCACTTGAGGACAAATAATTTAATATCCCCAAAATCACAGAGCTAGAAGTAACAGAGATATCAAAGTCTTGTCTGATTTCAAAGCCCATATAATAGAGAAATAGAGTAGCCTAGAAAACTCTGTGGACTACACAGTTACAACAGAAAGTTCTAAAAGAGTTCTGAGAGAAGCCTTTTGTAGATCCTGGAGTCATCAGGATAGACTTTCAGAGATGTGGTGTAAGATCAACTTTGAAGAATAGGTTATATTTTTTGAGGAACCTTCATACTGTTTTCCATAATGGCTGTACCAATTTATATTCCCACCAACAGTTTAGAAGGATTCCCTTTTCTTTATATCCTCACACTTATCTTTTTACTTTTTCATAGTAACCGTCCTAACAGGTGTGAGATAATATCTCATTGTGGTTTTGATTTCCATTTCCCTGATGATTAGTGATAATTGAGCACCTTTTCCTCTACTTGTCCGTTAACTGTATCTTCTTTGGAAAAATGTCTATTCAGGTCCTTTGCTCATTTTTAATGGAATTACTTGGATTTTTTATTTGTTTGTTTTTGGGATTTTGTTTGTTTGTTTTGCTATTATGAGTTCCTTATGTGTTTTGAATATTAACCCTTTATCAGATACATGGTTTGCAAATATTTCCTCCCTATCTGTAGGTTGCCTTTTCATTTTGTTGAGTTTTCTTTGTTGTTCAGAAGCTTTTTCATTGAATATATTTCCACTTGTTTATTTTTGCTTTTGTTACCCAAGCATTTGGTGTCATATTCAAAAATAATTGCCAAGGCCAGTGTCAAGGAGCTTTTTCCCTGTGTTTCCTTCTAAGAGTTTTATGGCTTCAGGTCTTATGTGTAAGTCTTTAATCCATTTTGAGTTGATTTTTTTGTATGATTTAAGATAAGGGTCCAGTTTTGTTCTTTTGCTTGTGGACATTCAGTTTTCCCAGCACCATTTGTTAAAGAGACTACCCTTTTCTCATTGTGTATTCTTCATGCCCTTGTGGAAAATTAGTTGGCTGTATATGCTTGGGTTTATTCCTGGGCTCTCTGTTCTGCTCTGTTGGTCTACGTGTCTGGTGTTTTGTTTGTTTGTTTTTTTGTGGTACGCGGACCTCTCACTGTTGTGGCATCTCCCATTGCGGAGCACAGGCTCTGGACGCGCAGGCTCAGCGGCCATGGCTCACGGGCCTAGCCGCTCCATGGCATGTGGTATCTTCCCGGACCGGGGCATGAACCCATGTCCCCTGCATCAGCAGGCTGACCCTCAACCACTGCGCCCCCAGGGAAGCCCTGTGTGTCTGTTTTGATGCCATTACCATACTGTTTTGATTACTCAAGCTTTGTGATATAACTTGAAATCAGGAAGAGTGATTCCTCCAACCCTGTTCTTTTTTCTCAGGATTGTTTTGGCTATTTGGGGTCTTTTGTTGTTCCGGATGAATTTTAGGATTGCTTTTTCTATTACTGTGAAAACTACCAATGGAAATTTGATAGGGATTATTTTGAATCTGTGTATTGTTTTTGGTAGTGTGTACATTTTAGCAATATTAGTTCTTTTAATTCTTGAATACAGTATATCTTTCTATTTGTGTCTTCTTCAATTTCTCTTGCCAGTGTTTTATAGTCTTCAGCGTACAGATATTTCAATTCCTTGGTTAAGATTATTCCTAAGTATTTTATTCTTTTCAATGGTATTATAAATGAGATTATTTTTTTGCTTTTCTTTTCAGATAGGTCATTATTGGTGTAAAGAAATGCATCTGATTTTTGTATGTTGATTTTTATGTCCTATAACTATACTAAATTCATTTATTAGTTTGAACCATTTTTTTGTTGATTCTTTAGGATTTTCTCCATATAGGATTTTGTCATTTGTAAACAGAGGTAACTTTACTTCTTTCTGATTTGGATGCATTTTATTTTTTCTTGTCTGATTGCTCTTGATACTTTATGATCCAGCAATTCTTCTCTTGGATATATACCCAGAGGAAATGAAATCAGTACCTCAAAGAGGTATCCATATTCCCATATTTATTGCAGCCTTACTCACAGTAGCTATGTTTTGGACACAACCTAAGTGTCTGTCAATGAATAAATGGATAAAATAATTGTGCTATACATATAAACAATGGAATGTTAGCGTTAAAGGAGGAGATCTTGTCATTTGCAACAACATTGATGAACTTGAAGGACATTATGCTAAGTGAAATAAGCCAGACACATAAAGAAAATAACTACAGATTGTCTCCAACTTTCAGTGGTTCAATTTAGGACTTTTTTTTCTTTTTTTTTACATTATGATGGTGCAAAAGCAATATGCATTCAGTAGAAGCTGTACTTCAAATTTTGAATTTCAGTCATTTCCTGGGCTACCAATATGCAGTACTATACACTCTTACGATGTTGGGCAGTAGTAGTGAGCCACAGCTCCCTACACTAAAAACCATTCTGTTTTTCACTTTCAGTATAGTATTCAGTAAGTTACATGAGATATTCAACACTTTATTATAAAATTGGCCTTCTGTTAGATGATTTTTCCCAGCTGTAGGCTAATTGTTCTGAGCATGTTTAAGGTGGCTAAGCTATGATGTCCGATAGGTTAGGCATATTAAATGCGTTTTCAGTTTACAACATTTTCAGTTTACAATGGATTTATCAGTACATAATCCAATTGTAAGTTGAGAAATATTTGTATATGATCTCACTTATATGTGGAATCTAAACAAGTTGAATACATAGAAGCAGAGAGTAGAAGGAATGATGGTTACCAGGGGCAGGAAGGTAAGGGAAATGGAGAGATACTGGTCAAAGAGTAAAAAGTTACTGTTATGTAGGATGAATAAATCTAGAGATCTAATGTAGAGCATGATGACTATAGTTAACAATACTATATCAAGTACTGGAAATTTGCTAAGAGAAGATTTCAGGTGTTTCACCATTAAAAAAAAAAAGGTAACTATGAGATTTTATGTTAATTAGCTTGACTGTAATTATCATTTCACTATGTATATGTGTATCAAATAATCATGTTGTATACCTTATATAAAAGTGTATTAAAGTATACACCTGTATACAGTTGTATAAAGGTGTATTTTTATTTTAAAATAAAAAAAGAATAGGTTAAAAATTGGCTAGATTCATTCAAAAAACATTTAATCCTACTCTGGAGGAGTGGATCTAAATATTGTGTCACTTCAATGTTATATTTATAATTTGGAAGACCCTCTTTAGAAAAAATACATAATTATAAATAAAATATTATGTATTGGGCCATGTAAGAGGACCATGTGAATGAGGGGCCCTGAATATTAAGCTTCATTAACCTTACGATAAAGCATCTCATTACAATGTAGAAGTACAGATTTTGTATGCAGTATTTTGGTGGGAGGAGGCAGGGAAGCTGTGGAATTATACTATGTAAGCTTGCTTGAAACTAGCTGGTGTTGACCACATGCAGAAAAATTATATTCTAAGTATTTTAAGAGACTTTTTGATATCCCTTTGTCATGTTGGGACTGTTTCCTGCATGTATTCATAAATAAATAAGAAAGTACTATTTAAAAAATTATAAAAAGTAGAAAGCCAAATAGAGTTATGAATAAATTATAGTGTTAATAGCTTAATGCCTTGCATATGTAGGTATTTTTTAGATAGTTTTATATTTATGTTCTGAAGTGTGATATGTAAAACTGAAGTATCCATGTGTAGGTTTCCTACAATAAAAATGCTTTTAGTTACCCAGGTGGGAATAAATAAATTAAAATTTGGCTCACTAACTAGTCTCTCCACATAGTTTCATGCAGCAGGCTTATTTTATACCCCAAACTGTTCTATCCATAATTGCTTTTATAAGTCACAACATAATGCTAATTGGATCCATTTATATGTAAAATTATTAATTTATTTTCACTTTGATATGAATTGTGACCACTATTTTGCTGGAAGTTTTAGACTTGATCATTGATGCTCATTATTTTACTACATGGAAGTACCTTCATGTATGTCAATTAAATGAATTTGCTTACAGATTGATAATTTTTCAAGATTATTAATACACAGGGGGAACAAGGGTCATTGTTAGAGAAAGGGAAGGAGGGAAGAACTCTTAGTTGGCATCCATAATGGACAGTATCTATTTCCCTAAGAAAGGATTATTTCATGCAATAATTCCACTTCAAATGCGTATCTTCCTCTGAGTTTCTAGTATACTACAAGATATTAAGCACAAAACACAGGCCTTACTGAATTCATATAAAAATAACAAAGGGCCAGGTAAATTGAAAAAAGCAGAGAATAGGATTATGCAAACAAGTTGTGTTTGTTCTGTAGTCTTGGCAAAAGGAGCAGCAAAAGCAATTCAGATCTTAAGTTTAATGTAGATTCTGCCTCTTTTCACACCATTTTTATGCCGAATTGCTAATAACTAACAAAATAAATTGATATGCCTCTTGCCTATTTTATCGGCCCCTGGTTGTCCTTGTAGAGTATTTAATACTATAAAATGGCAAAAAGTTAGGCAGAAATGGTCAACTTTTAAGTAAACTAAAGTTGATCAGTTCTGGTTTTTGTCATTTAAGATTTTTTAAATCAAGAACAATATAATACCTCTAAAAATAATGGAACACACTGACAAGTCCCCTCAACTTAAAGAGGAACTTGAGTTCGAGAGAAGTTAAGTGACTTAGCTAACGAAGATCGTTGTCAGTAAGAGAGCTTTGACTAGATACTAAGCTTCTCTATTCCTACTGCACTACACCATGGTGTCCCAATTAGTTGCCCTATGGCAAGGAAATATCAGAAAAGAATTGAGTTCCTGGATATAAAGATATTTAATTTGGTCATGAGGTAATGGAAAATACTATTAACTAATAATACATACAAGAAGCTTAAAATTGCACTTGAGAAAAATTGTGATAGCTAAGTGTGGAGTTGTAAGTGACTTTAGAGAGAGTCTATTGCAGATCAGTTCCCTTATTTTACAAATGAGGAAACAATGAAGGTTAGGTGATTTACCCAAAACAATACAGATAATTCTAGAGCAACTATCAGAAGGCAGCTGTAGTTACAGTGGTTCAGAGACTACAATTTAATGCCTGCCTCCTGGGTTGAAATTTTGGCTTCTACATCAGTTATTTGACCTTGTGCAAATCCTGTAAACTCTTTTTATCTCAGTTTCCTCATCTGTTAAAATGGGATGATGATAATAATAATTACTAATTCATAAATTTTATGAGGATTAAAAAATATATTCAGAACACTGCATAGCAGGTGTGTGTTCAGTAAATGTTTCTGTTACTAAAAGATTTTGATTGAATCCTCTATTTAAATATAGTCTATTTTAGTTAACCAAAAAACCTTTTATACCTTGATTTGCCTAGTTATTGGGAGAACCTAGGCTAGACCCTTGATGTCTACAGTTGTCATCTAGTGTTTTTCTTTTCAATCATATAAAATTGTTTCTTTTGTTACAGATTTGTTTTATCACGTAATCATTTGCCAAGGTTTATTTCAGTTTTACTCTCTGAATACTTTTAACATTTGAGTAGTAAAAAACAAATTTATCTTATCTTTAAAACTTGTTTAACAAAGTGCACTCATTTTCTCATTGCCATTTTGGCTTTTATAAGGAGAAATGACAAAAGAAATCATTGGTATTTTATTTACTATTTTTAGACCATGTATATATATTTTGAGTAATTTAACTGTACAATAGATACCGAATGAGTCGCACTTTTTCATTTACTACTCATTTACTAGTGTTACAGTTCAACTTTAGTGGCAGGGATCACATCCATTTTAAAACTGATTAGACAATTTAATTTGGAATTTAACACTGGATATGGCCAAAAGAGATAAGCCCACAAATAGTGTGAAACATTAATCTTGTGCTGCTTCTTATGTCAGTGAAAGCCAGCATCTTGTGTTTCTGCTGTGAACTGGAGTATCCAGTGCTATCTGTGAAGGGTCAGCACCACAGAGATCAACCGGTTTTCTTGGTTTTACACAAAAGATCAAAACTTTGTAAAGTCCATGAGCATTGTAATTAAACTACATTCAGATTCTTTTGAATATTGGTGACTTGGACTTCAGAGTCTGAGGTTCCAGGGTGGTCATATTCCCCTGCTTTTGACCACATAGACTGCCTTTACAAAGAGGAAAAGTTTTCATTAACATTCACGTGCCAGTGTTCCCTGTAGAATAGTTTTCCTAATATTGTGACAGTTGAATTTTTGTGTCCTCCATTTGTAACTCCTAACCTCTAGAGTAATGAGAAGCTGTGAAAAAGTATTGGTATCAAGAGGTTTCAATAGCCCTGCAGCTGGTTCAGTAAATGCAGTTTCATCATTGGTGAAGAATAAAATAGTACCTCATAAAAGTTTCTTGAAAAGTGAACTGGAATTCCCTTAATAAAGAAGTGCTGTTACATGGATTTAAAACAACCCCAGGAACGATAATCACAGAAAAGAGATTTAAGATCCAAAATTGGGGTGAAATGCTATTTGGATACTATGGTTCTTGGGAAATATGCTTTCAAAAAATCTTTATTAATGATTTGGATATGAAATAACCATGTAAATTGTACAGATAATTAGGATGTGCTATAAGCATTCATCTAAGAGAAATGATTCAGAAAGAGAGGTTTAAGGATTAGGTGCATAGAAAAGAAGTTAATAAAAAGTGATATACTGTGAAAAAATAAAAACTAGAGGCCTGTGGAAAGAAAGAATACTGCAAGCAGGGTGGCAAGCTATAAGATTAAATAACACTTTAAAAACAGGAAATTAGATGTGATCTACAGTGATTTGGTTTTAAAAAATGGTTAAGAGTATATTTGAGCGGGAAGCATGAGGTAATTTAGAGATTATTTATACTCAAATATCACATCAAGATTAGGAAATTATAGCCTCTTTCAGCATATATGTATTTATTCAAAAATACTTGCATATATCTGGACACTAGTGAATGTCAGCATATTTAAAGGATTTCGAAAGAAAATAATCATTCAAGACTTGAAGGAATAATCATTCAAGACTGACATTCTGGAGTGAATTAGAAAAGTTATGCATTAATTAGACTAAAGGATAGAGTCAATTAGTATTGCTTTTTCTATCAAAGTAATGTTCAATTAGCCAACATTTATTGTCTACTACATGCTAGATACTATATTAAATGTTTTCTATGCCTACATTGCCTCATTTAATACTCATTGACCCTCTGAGAAAATGGAGGCTTAGCAGGTTATAATATTTACACAAGATCAGACAGTTCCTTGTGGCATAGCTAGAACTCAAACCCTCGTCTGTCTAACTAGTATAAACGATCTTAGCCAATCTGTAATTAATAGTTGTATACTTATTTATGTGAGATATACCCATCAACATAGGAAATTTATTTGAGTATTAGCAAAATGGAGGTGCGTAATTTGTGATAAATATTCAGAGATATACAAACAAATGCAGTTTACCTTATTGAAAATGAAACTTAAAAAAATTGAATTGCTTTTGGCCCACCTCTGAGATTGCTCATGGGCTCTATTTCTTTTCTTAACTGTGTCCTGTTTCACATTTCCCTTCCTGGATCAGTCCTGAAATTCATTCTTGGCTCTTCCCCTTTGTCCTCTTTTGAATGCTGCCTCAATATGCAAGCCTATTCTTACCTCTCTTGTGTAGTGTAGTATAATCCTTGCCTTCCATCCTGCATCTTATCTTCTGTCTATTTTAATAACTAAGGAACATTTATCCTCAGTTCCTAGATTCCTTTAATTCTGGAAGTTGGATATCTAGAATTGTAATTTATCTTAAATCTGATATCTTAAATATTCAGGTAGATGGGCTACCACTAAATAATTTATAGTAAAACAATAATAATATTAAAAAATAATAATGAGTTCAGTGATATCAAAAACATCAGTTAAATTGTTAACTGTTTAGTTTATTTTCCAAAGGATATATACATTAACATTAAGCAATTGACTTATTTGAGGTTTCTAGCTTAACTGACTGAATTGATTAGATATTTTATGTCATAGACTGATGGAGCTTCACAATGTAAACTCACCAGATGCCAACAGCACCCTCCCCATGTTGTACTGATCAAAAATACCTCCAGACATTGCCAAATATCCCCTGGGTGGGGGCTGAGGGGTCAAAATTAGTAAAGGTATAGACTAATATACATTTTTATTATAAACTCATTCAATTTAATTCCAGACTTAAATTAATGAATTCAGTGAAAGAGTCAGAGAAACAGTACCATGTGAAATTAGGCGAGTTCAGTATGAATTACCATTAAGCTGTTCAGTTAGATTGCAAGGATGTTAAGGGCTGTGACCATTATTTAGGCTTCATGCAAAACAGCTTCTAGAGCACCCAAATAATTTAGTTGATCTTACCACTGGCATCTTTGCCCACACTTCCCTGATCACACATATAACACACAATGTTCAAAATAGAAAACCAGCAAGAAACTAAACTGAGAAAGACAACATAATGTAATGAAAAAAGTGCATCGACTTGGATTAAAAAAAAAAACAAAAACATGGATTTACATTTTTTTGTTCATTTAATTACCCAGTCTTTAACTGTAGCCACATCATTTAGTTTCCCTAAGCCCTAGTTTATTTATCTACAAAGAAGGGAAATTGAACTATGTATCAAATGGTTTTCAAATATCAGTCCTTAGAACTAGTACCAAGCCATAGAGAAGTTTTCATTAGTCTTCTGTTAAATGAGAAAATATAGAAAATTTAGTCAGTTCTTCATAAAGTTAACTTATTCAATTTTAGAAGACTTTTTATTCTGAGATCAGGTATTTTGACATTTGATGTTAAAATGTAATTTCTTTTATTATAATTGTGATTGTAATAAACTACAGTTTTGTTTTTACTCTTCACAAAATAAAAACAATTCTCTTAGTTTTGTATGAAATTTTGCTAATCTGTTAAATGAAAAGATTTGAGAACTATTGACTGGATCTCCAAGGCCAGGCTCAGAAAGAAGAGTGTATAATTCTACAAACATGTAAATATAGCTCTACGGTTTACTTTTATCTGATAATATTATAATAAATTGCATAAGGGTAGTCTGGAGAATGCTGCCACAAAGAATTTAAGTTAAAAAGACAAAAAGGATGAGAAGTTACTACTTTTTAAGTGAATTAAAGAATCTCAGTAAGATGGTCATTTTGAGCATAAATATCAAACTAATCTTGTCTACAAGATCTTGGCCAAAATGAATAAGGAAAAATTAAAATAGAGGAAAAATGTCTTTAATACTAAACATTATGGAAAACTTCCATCGGCATTCCACTCACTGGGGTGTCTCTGTTATATAATTTACGCATGAAATCCCCATTGTAGAAAGGAGCTTATAATTTTGACTCCTTTTCCTCAGAAAACCATGTGGTATTGCAGGAAAAATAGTGGAGAAGCTCTTAGAAGGGACCTGTTCTAGAACCCTCTGATTTGGTGGATAGAGGGATGGATAGGGAGCACAACTCCACTTGAATTTTCCCTTGTTGCTGTGGATCAGTAGTTCTTGAAAGCAGGTGTGCTAGGGGCCACAGAAAGGGAAGTTATCCACCAGTACCACCTGGTGGGTAATGAGGCATATCCCTAAAGTAGTAAGACACTTTTCTAATGTGAGAACCAGCAATTTAATAAAAAGAATCCAAACTTAGCTACATATTGTAACTGGAGGAAACAGACCACACAGAATGCTAGAGGTGGCAAACCTGCCCCTGCTCATTGGTTAGCCAAAACCAAGAAAATAATCTAAGATGAAGTTTCTGTCCTCGAATTATCCATGTCTCTGGTTCTTTTCCCCTTCACACAGACTTCAGAATTCCTTAACCAGAAAAATAAACATACAATTGCCCCTTCAGATTAAGATCTAAGAGCAAAATTTTGATAGTGTTGTCTTACAGCAAGTGAGGAGATCTGTCCTGTGCCAAACCTAAAGATGTGTTCTTGTTCAAGGATAAATACACAGAAAAGTTAAAATGAGACCTAGCTATGAAAAGATTCTGCAAAGAAATAAGTGGAGAAAAATTTAGCAATAAGAAGCAGAATAACATTTATGAGAAAGATTTTCTGTAGTAAAACCATGTAACTTTTATAGATTCTGATTTATATATTCTCAGTAAAATTCAAAATTAGCTTTAATAAAACAAAAAAATGAAAGATTAGATAATAAACCAATATATAAAGAGACCTAATTGTGAACAGGAGAGAATATAAGAAAATTAATAATGCTATACCAACTAAAATTCCATTAGCAGCAAAGAATGGAAGGCACACTGAAGAAAATAAATCAGAGATATGGAGGCAACACTTAGAATTTTTTGCTGAGAATGTAAAGGGAGAGTCAAAAATGAAAATAGAAGATAGTATATATATGGAGGTCAGAAACAGATACACCTAAACAAAAGATACACCTAAAACAAATTTAGCCAAAAAGATTGAAAGTGAAAAATAAAATGCAGGAATGAGCAAAAATTTTCACACACATGCAAATTGAAATAAAACAGGATATAAATTATTTCAGAGTATAATTAATATATTACACTTATTAAGATGAAATGGTCATTTTTAATTAAAAAGGCTGTAATGCCCAATGAAGCTATAATTATACGCAAACACACACTCACACAATGTGACATCAAGATATAGAAAGTAAAAAGGAGAAATTAGCTAAAACAATGGTAGAAGGGCACTTCTGTGGTTTTTATGTTTTACATTTAAGTTTTTTAATCAATTTGAGCTAATTTTTGTGTAAGGTGTACAGGTTAAGTAAAGTCTCGTTTTTTTAAGATAAAGATTCCAATTTTTGCCCATCAGAACACGTGGACATTGTAAATAGTAGTAAATGGAATTGATAAAGATGCAAAAAATAGGCACTGAAAAACTGTAGTTGTGAATACAAATTGATGAAACCTAATGTGATTCAACATTTGCAGTTTGTGGGATTTATCCAAAAATAATCATAGATAGGCACAAAAATTTACATAGAATAGTGTTAACTGAGTGTTATTACAGGAAAACACTGGAAACAATCAATCTACATGTCCAGTGTTAGGATGACTGATTGGTAGAATAGAATACACAAGATTAGAATGATATGTAGCCATAGGAAATTGTTCATAATATAGTAAGTGAAAAGTTACAAAACAATATTCTATAGTATGTTAGTAGTATAGAGAATTACAAATGATTTTTATTTTCTTCTTTGTGTTTTTTCCTAAGAGTTCCAACAATATTCAATGTTACCACTAAGTATTTTTATTTTGGGAGTTTATTGTGAATAAAGCAGAGAACAGTTTCAGGTTTTGTTGTGGTTACTATTTTGAGTTTTATTACTATCTTAATGAGTTTTTCTTTCATGACTTTAAAAGTATTGCAACATTTTAAAGTTGTTTTTATGAAGAGAAAAGTATCTTTACCCTAGCAGACTGTATCTCTTATTTTTATAATGAAAATTATTAACATATATAATTATTTAAACATATATACATATATAATCTTAATTATAAAATTATAAAATGTTTTCCTTTTTGTACTATGTTAGCTGATTTTTCATCACTAAAACTTTAGGAAGGAAAAAAAGATATGGTATGAGGAAATTGCTCCTAATTGCTGTTTTTAAGGGAAGTGAACCTAACACCTGCAATTTTTTTCTTAGAAGGACAGCCCAACACTTATTTTTAAAAGTAACTACATTTATTAACTTTTTAAAACACTCCTATTTTATTCAAACTGAGTCACTTATGCCCTTTTATCTACTGTAACTAAGATTTTAGATTGGCTTCTATTATAGCACTCTAGAGAAGATAATATGAGGAAGAAAAATTACTCATTTTTACAAAACTAGGGGGGGCCAAGGGACAATGGTGTAAAATTCTTGCTAAAAACATAGAGGTCCTCAATAAATAGAAACATGTTCTGTTGCAATGTTTGTCCAAGTACATCTGTTTATTAGGTGGATGAAATTTTTAATCTTTATTCAAGATAAAACTGCATTTTTGGATTAATCAAATTGGAGGATATACTTCATGAGGTAATCTTGATAACCAAGTAACTTTTTTCTTTTATATATCTTTCAAAAAGATAAAGACATCTCAGGTTGTAAGGAATTTAGCTAAGGACTTTGATAGGTAAATAATTTAAATCTCCGTCCAAAGCTATCAAAAAGAAAAAGTATTACATATGTGTGTATTATATATTCAAACGAATGTGCATACATGTATATAATGAAACAAAAAGATTATGTTGCAAGATTTCTATTCTGAACATGACCCTAAAATGAAGGAGTAAGGATTATAATGCATAATGTTTGTTTAGAGTAACTTTTCTAATTCTTGAGAGGGAAAAGGAAAAATATGCAAACTTGAAGAATCTCTTTCTTATAAAATGGATAATTTATGGAATATATTGACAGTATTCTAGCGATATATATAAATTCATAATGCTGCACTAACACTGGTTGTATATGCATAGATTGTAGTATGTGATACTAAAGGTAGATGCAAAGTGGGTTTATTATCCTTTTGTACACTTAAAAGGTTTTAGTGAGTCTAGATCCTTTTAAGTTCCTTTAGATACAGAGTTTGTGTGTGCACTTCACAGATATCTTCTTAAATACATGGAATTACACTGGATATTCATGGATATTTAAAAATTGCTTTCTTGTTATATATGAAGGGCACATTTGAACTAACTATGAGTCTGAGGATACATTTTAGTGAAATTTTATCTTTTGTGCTGTACCTATTGAACTCCATGTTAAAGCAACCATTAGTTTTTTCTGTTAGAAATAATTCCTCAACTTTGATGACAACATTTCTAGTCTCTTTTAGAATTCTAACTCAGTATTTTCTTCATATACAATATGCTGAATTAACTAAAATGAAAATATACTTTTTCTTAATGCCTTTTCTGTTGCCTCCATTTAGAATGCCATGTCCTCAGCTTTTTCACTACTGTCTTCACCTGTTGAAATTCTGCTTCTCCCACAGCATTGTTATTATAGCTAATAATACTGTTATATACTTAAGAGTTGCTGAGAGGCTAGATCTTAATTGTTCTCACCACAGAAAGGAAATGATAATTATGGGACATGATGGAGTATTAGCTGACTCTGCAGTGGTAATCATATTGCAATATATAAATTATATTAACATATGTATCAAATCAACACAGTTGTATACCTGATACAATGTTATATGTCAATTATATATTGATATTAATAAGTTGTTTTTACTTCTCCTACAAGGAAGAGTGTCACATATTTTCTGAAACACTTCTTGATTCCCTTAATGTTGTCTTTCAGTTAGATTATGTGATAACTTTTAATATTGCATTTTCCACATTCTTCCCCATTTTATATTCTTGAGACAGTAGCTAGTTTATACATCTTGGCACCTCTTCTATTGCATGCTGCTGATATGTAAATAATTGGTACTTAATAAAAGTTGTAATAAGTAAAAAAACAAAATGAAGGGACACACATTTAAGTAGCAGAATGATACGCATCCTCAACCAGTTTTACAAATCTGAATGATTTGTCAAAGACAATGTGAGAAGCCACTTAGTTCAACCACCTGCTAAAAATATAGCTAAAAGTCATCCAAGGTAGAGATTTCACTGCAAAATCTTCCTTTCAGGAAGTTTTACTAAAATTAAAAATTCTTTCCAACAATGATTTAACTTAACACAAGATAAAAATAAGTGAATGAATCTGATTTCTAAATAGCTGAATCTGAATCTCCCAACCCAGATATTAGGTAGAGATTAACAGCAACAACAACAAAAAATATATATCATGACCTAAATCCCACACCTTCAGAATAACTTTAAACTGAGAATGTGTAACCTTCAAATTACCTCTAAGTTAAAAAAAAAAAAAATCAGTGCAACTATTTCTCAAACTCCTTTCCAAAGTCCATCCCTAGAGCAACTGGAAAGAGAAGGGGAGATCCAGCGAAACTTGAGGAATGAGAAAAGAGGAGAATGGAGGGTCTAAGATGGAATAATTGGAGAATCTTTAGGAAAGATACGGGAGCACTTAGTACTATTCTTGCAACTTTTCTGTAAGTCTGAAATTACATTTTAAAATACCATCA
This sequence comes from Delphinapterus leucas, assembly GCF_059928025.1. Classification (NCBI taxonomy): domain Eukaryota; kingdom Metazoa; phylum Chordata; class Mammalia; order Artiodactyla; family Monodontidae; genus Delphinapterus; species Delphinapterus leucas. Next base: position 15,098,004 of record NC_143144.1, read on the forward strand.
AAAAATTAAAAGGTGAATATAAGTAGGTGGTAAATAGATGAAACAAAACTGGCAAAATGTCAATAATTGTTGAAGCTGGGTGATATGTACATGGGGATTCATTATATTCGTTTCTAAACTTGGTGTATGCTTGTTAACTTCCATAATAGACTTTTAACAAGGAATGAATTTACAGTGATCTTTTCATTGATAATGTAAATTTACTTCCTCATTAAATACTTCTAAGGCATTTATATCTGGTCATGTTGAAATAAACTAAAGACCTAAATAAATGGCAGTCATCTTTATGGATTAGAAGACAATATCATTAAGATGACAGTATCACTCAAATTGATCTATAGGTTCAACTCAATCTCTATCAAAGTTTCACCTAACTTCTTTGCAGAAATTGAAAAGCTGATCCTAAAATTCACGTAGAAAGTCAAGAGACCCAGAATAGCCAAAATAATCTTGAAAAAGAAGAAAATTAGAGGACTCACACTACTCAATTTCAAAATATACTACAATGCTACTACAGTATTCAAGACAATGTGGTAATGGAATAGAATTGAGAGTCTAGAAATAAATCATACAATAGCCAAGTGATTTTTGACAATAGTGCCAAAGCAATTAAATGAGGAAAAAATAATCTTTTAAAATAAACGGTGCTGAGATCACTGCATATCCACATGAAAAAGAATGAACTTGGACCCCTACTGTACACCATGTATAAAAATCAACTGAGTATGGATCCAAAACTTAAATGTAAGTGTTACAACTGTAAAACTCTTAGAAGAAAATTTAGGTGAAGAAAATTTAGGTGTAAATCTTTGTGACCTTGAATTAGGCAATGGTCTCTTAGGTATGACATCAAAAGTACAAGTTAGATAGTAAGAAGTGTGGATGAGTATGTGGAGAAATTGGAACCCACGTACACTGCTGGTGGGATTGTAAAATGGCGTAGCCACTTTGAAAAACAGTTTGGCAGTTCCTTAGCGAGTTAAACAAAGTTACCATATGAACCAACAGTTCAACTCCTAGGCATACACTCAAGAGAAGAGAAAATATACGTTCACACAAAAACTTGTACATGAGGACTTCCCTGGTTGCACAGTGGTTAAGCAATGCAGGGGACATGGGTTTGAGCCCTGGTCGGGAAGATCCCACACGCCGCAGAGCAACTAAGTCCATGTGCCACAACTACTGAGCCCGTGTGCCACAACTACTGAAGCCTGCATGCCTAGAGCCCGTACTCTGCAACAAGAGGAGCCACCGCAGTGAGAAGCCCGTGCACTGCAATGAAGAGTAGTCCCTGCATGCCACAACTAGGGAAAGTCCACACAGCAACGAAGACCCAATGCAGCCAAAAATAGATAGATAGATAGATAAATTTATTTTAAAAAAAACTTGTACATGAATGTTCATAGTAACACTATATATCATAGCCAAAAAGTAGTAACAAATCAAATGTCCATCAGCTGACAAGTAAATAAACAAAAGCTGGTATATCCATACAATGAGATATTATTCAGCAATAAAAAGGAATAAAGTCTTTTTACAACATGGATGAACCTTGAAAATATTATGCTAAGTGAAAGAAGCCAGTCACAAAGGACCACTTATTATATGATACCATTTAAATGAAATACCCAGTATAGGCAAATCCAGAGACAGGAAACTGATTAGTAGTTGAGGGAAGAGGGGACATGGAGAGGTTGGGCTTGGAGAGTGATAACTAAGGTGTGTAGGGTTTATTCTGCTATTAAAAAAAAAAAAAAAGATGTTCTGTGATTGATTGTGGGGCGGATGCACTACTAAAAGCCATTGACTTGTACACTTAAAACGAATGGCTGTATGGTATGTGAATTATATTTCAATAAATCTTTTTTTAAAATATCTGATCATTTTTTGCAAGACAACTTAAGTTCATTGAGAGAAGAGCCAAACATATAAAATATATCAGTATAATTTGGCTATGTTTTCAGTTTACATTTTAATAATTGCTGTTGTTGGAAAAGTGCTTTTGAAATGTTTGTTCTGAAAAAGCAGTTTTCATCTTTTGGATGGATAGAAAGTGCCACTTATTTGTTCTCCATTCAGTATTACCAGTGAGCAGCACAGCCAGAGTTATTCGAATTATTTGGTGTGTAAAGTAGAGAAATGTAGCTAGAATTACCTTTAAGATGAAGTCTTACTAAAAAAGGGAAGCTGCATTTGGAAGTACACTTGATCGTATAGATCTAAGATAGTATTGGCTGGTTATTGAATATTAACAACATGTGGATCACTGTTTCACCGGTTTTAAACACAGAATCATTGTCTTCTGTCACTTATCTCAAAATGTCAGTTAAAAATTGATTCACACAGCATGAGTAGGAAGCAAGTTACATGTAAACTGGTAGGAATTATTAAATTAAATTCTTATCTTTTTCTTCCCAAGTAAGAAAGCTGCATAGAGGCTAAGTAGGTTTGTAAAGAACTGGGATTATGATAAGTAGCTTGAAAATGAGGGTTCTTGATATAGCATATCCTTTATAGGTTTGAGCTTTATATTGTTCTGAATAGCAAAATATGATATGAGCAAAAGTTTCCACCTTTCAATAAAGGTAACAAAATTTTAATCAAGTTTTAATAAGTAGAAGAGAAACCATATAAAACAAAGTATTATATTCTAGAAAATAATTGTTTATAACTTTAAGGTTGAAAGATAACAACGCTGGAAGTTTAAATGGCAAAATATAGTATTTTAGATACTGTCAGTATATTGAAGTTGTATTTTCATTAAATTGGGTCAAATGCTAAATAGCTTTATTTTTTCTTAAAAAACAATTTTTTCACTGTTGTTTGAAATTATGTAGACAGTCATAATGCATACGATTCCTTTTTAAAATTTAACTTTTATTTTATATTGGAGTATAGTTGATTTACAATGTTATGTTAGTTTCAGGAATAGAGCTAAGTGAGTCAGTTATACATATACATATATCGATTCTTTTTCAGATTCTTTTCCCATATAGGCTATTTCAGAATATTTGAGTAGAGTTCCCTGTGCTGTACAGTAGGTCCTTGTTCATTATCTATTTTATCCATAGTAGTGTGTAAATGTTAATCACAACCTCCCAACATATGCCTCCCTACCACCTTTCCCCTTTGGTAACCATAAGTTTGTTTTCTAAGTCTGTTAGTCTCTATTTTGTAAATAAGCTCATTTGTATCATTTTTTGAATTAGTTTCCATGTATAAGTGATATCATATGATATTTGTCTTTCTCTGACTTACTTCACATAGTATGATAGTCTCTAGGTTCATCCATGTTGCTGCAAATAGAATTATTTCATTCTTTTTTATTTCTGAGTAATATTCCGTTGAATGTATGTACCATATCTTCTTTAGTCATTCCTCTGTCAATGGACATTTAGGTTGCTTCCATGTCTTGGCTATTGTAAATAGTGTTGCAATGAACATTGGGGTGCATTTATCTTTTCGAAGCATGATTTTCTCTAGATATATGCCCAGGAGTGGGATTGCTGGATCATATGGTAGCTCTATTTTTAGGTTTTGTTTTTGTTTTTGTTTTGTTTTTGGCTGTGTTGGGTCTTCATTTCTGTGCTAGGGCTTTCTCTAGTTGTGGCAAGCAGGGGCCACTCTTCATCACGGCGTGCAGGCCTCTCACTATCGCGGCCTCTCGTTGCGGAGCACAGGCTCCAGATGCGCAGGCTCAGTAGTTGTGGCTTACGGGCCTAGTTGCTCTGCGGCATGTGGGATCCTCCCAGACCAGGGCTCGAACCCGGGTCCCCTGCATTAGCAGGCAGATTCTCAACCACTGTGCCACCAGGGAAGCCCTAGGGTTTTTTTTTAATCTTTATTTTATTTATTTATTTGGCTGCATGGGGTCTTAGTTGCAGCACACAGGATATTTTTGCAATGTGCAGGATCTTTGTTGTGGTGTGCGGGATCTTTTTTGGGTTTTTTCTTTGTTTTTTTAATTGCGGCATGCAGAATCTTTAGTTGTGGCATGTGAACTCTTAGCTGCGGCATGTGGGATCTAGTTCCCTGACCAGAGATTGAACCTGGGCCCCCTGCGTTGGGAGTGCGGAGTCTTACCACAGGACCACCAGGGAAGTCCCTCTATTTTTAGTTTCTTAAGGAATCTCCATACTGTTCTCCATAGTGGCTGTACCAATTTACATTCCCACCAAAAGTGTAGAAGGGTTCCCTTTTCTTCACACCCTTTCAAGCATTTATTGTTTATATACTTTTTGATGATGGCCATTCTGACTGGTGTGAGGTGATACAACATTGTAGTTTTGATTTGCATTTCTCTGGTAATTAGTGTTGTTGAGCATCTTTTTATGTGCCTCTTGGCCATCTGTATGTCTTTTTTTCGTTGTTGTTTTGATTGGGTTGTTTGTTTTTTTGATATTGAGCTGCATAAGCTGTTTGTATAATTTGGAAATTAATCCTTTGTCAGTTGCTTCATTTGCAAATATTTTCTTCCATTCTGAGGGTTGTCTTTTCATTTTGTTTATGGCTTCCTTTGCTGTGTAAAAGATTTTCAGTTTAATTAGGTTTCATTTGTTTATCTTTGTTTTTACTTTCATTACTCTAGGAGGTGGGTCAAAAAAGATATTGCTGCAATTTATGTCATAGAGTGTTCTGCCTATGTTTTCCTCTAAGGGTTTTATAGTATCCGGCCTTACATTTGGGTCTTTAATCCATTTTGAGTTTATGTTTGTGTAAGGTGTTAGGGAGTGTTCTAATTTCATTCATTTACATGTAGCTGTCCAGTTTTCCCAGCACCACTTATTGAAGAGGCTGTCTTTCCTTCATTGTATATTCTTGCCTCCTTTGTCATAAATTAGGTGACGATAGGTGCGTGGGTTTATCTCTGGGCTTTCTATCCTGTTCCATTGATCTGTATTTCTGTGTTTGTGTTAGTACCATACTGTTTTGATGACTGTAGCTTTGTAGTATAGTTTGAAATCAGGGAGCCTGATTCCTCCAGCTCCGTTTTTCTTTCTCAAGATTGCTTTGGCTATTTGGGGTCTTTTGTGTTTCCATACAAATTAAAAAAATTTTTTGTTCTAGTTCTGTGAAAAATGCCATTGTTAATCTGATAGGGATTGCATTGAATCTGTAGATTGCTTTGGGTAGTATAGTCATTTTCACAATATTGATTCTTCCAATCCAAGAACATGGTATATCTCTCCATCTGTTTGTGTCATTTTCAGTTTCTTTCATCAATATCTTATAGTTTTCTGAGTACAGGTCTTTTGCCTCCTTGGGTAGGTTTATTCCTAGGTAGTTTATTCTTTTTGATGTGATGGTAAATGGGATTGTTTCCTTGATTCCCCTTTCTGATCTTTCATTGTTAGTGTGTAGGAATGCAAGAGATTTCTGTGTATTAATTTTGTATCCTGCAACTTTACCAAATTCATTGATAAGCTCTAGTAGTTTTCTGGTAGCATCTTCAGGATTTTCTATGCATAGTATCAGGTCATCTGCAAACAGTGACAGTTTTAACTTCTTCCTTTCCCATTTGGATTCCTTTTATTTCTTTTTCTTCTCTGATTGCCATGGCTAGGATTTCCAAACTATGTTGGATAATAGTGGCAAGAGTGGACATCCTTGTCTCATTCCTGATCTTAAAGGAAATGCTTTCAGTTTTTCACCATTGACAGTGATGTTTGCTGTGGGTTTGTCATATATGGCCTTTATTATGTTGAGGTATGTTCCCTCTGTGCCCACGTTCTGGGGAGCTTTTCTCATAATCGGGTGTTGAATTTTGTCAAAAGTATTTTCTGCATCTATTGAGATAATTATATGATTTTTATTCTTCAGTTTGTTGATGTGGTATATCACACTGATTTTTGTGGATATTGAAAAATCCTTGCATCCCTGGGATAAATCCCACTTGATCATGGTGTATGATCCTTTTAATGCGTTGTTGGATTCAGTTTGCTAGTATTTTGTTGAGGATTTTTGCATCTGTGTTCATCTGTGATATTGGCCTGTAATTTTCTTTTTTTGTGGTATCTTTGTCTGGTTTTGGTATCAGGGTGATGGTGGCCTCGTAGAATGAGGTTGGGAGTGTTCCTTCCTCTGCAATTTTTTGGAAGAGTTTCAGAAGAGTAGGTGTTAACTCTTCTGTAATGTTTGATAGAATTTGCCTGTGAAGTTATCTGGTCCTGGACTTTTGTTTGTTGGATTTTTAATCACAGTTTCAATTTCAGAACTTGTGATTGGTCCGTTCATATTTTCTATTTCTTCCTGGCTCGGTCTTTGAAGGCTGTACGTTTCTAAGAATGTGTCCATTTCTTCTAGGTTGTCCATTTTATTGGCGTGTAGTTGTAGTAGTCTCTTATGATCCTTTGTATTTCTGTGGTGTCCGTTGTAACTTATCCTTTTTCTCTTCTAATTTTGTTGATTTGAGCCCTCTCCCTTTTTTTCTTGATGAGTCTGGCTAAAGGCTTATCAATTTTTTTTATCTTCTCAAAGAACCAGCTTTTAGTTTCAACGATACAAGATTTTTCGTGTTTCTTGAGGTAAGATTGTATTGCTATAAACTTCCCTTTTAGTACTGCTTTCGGTGTGTCACATAGGTTTTGGATCATCGCGTTTTCATTGTCATTTGTCTCTAGGTATTTTTTGATTTCCTCTTTGATTTCTTCTGTGATCCATTGGTTGTTTAGTAACATATTGTTTAGTCTCCAGGTGTTTGTGTTTTTTTACATTTTATTTTCTGTAATTGATTTCTACTCTTAGTGTTGTGGTCAGAAAATATGCTTGAAATGATTTCAATTTTCTTAAATTTATCGAGCCTTGATTTGGGACCCAAGATGTGATCTATCCTGGAGAACATTCCATGTGCATTTGAGAAGAAAGTGTATTCTGCTTTTGGATGGAATATCCTATAAATATCAATTAAGTCTGTCTGGTCTAATGTGTCATTTAAGGCTTGTGTTTCCTTATTAATTTTCTGTTTGGATGATCTGTCCACTTTTGTAAGTGGGGTGTTAAAGTCCCCCAGTATTATTGTGTTACTGTCGATTTCTCCTTTTATGGCCATTAGCATTTGCCTTACATGTAGAGGTGCTCCTGTGTTGGGTGCATATATATTTACAATTGTACCATTTTCTTTCTAGATTGATCCCTTGATCATTATGTAGTGTGCTTCCTTGTCTCTTGTAACAGTCTTTATTTTAAAGTCTATTTTGTCTGATATGAGTATTGCTACTCCAGCTTTCTTTGATTTCCATTTTCATAGAATACCTTTTTCCATCCCCTCACTTTCAGTCTGTATGTGTCCCTAGGTCTGAGGTGGGTCTCTTGTAGACAGTATATATACAAGTCTTGTTTTTTTTTAATCTGTTCAGCCAGTCTGTGTCTTTTGGTTGGAGCCTAATAATCCATTTACCTTTAAGGCAATTATCGATTTGTATGATCTTATTGCCATTTTGTTAATTGTTTTGGGATTGTTTTTGTAGGTCTTTTTTCTTCCCTTCCTCTTTTGTCCTCTTCTCTTGTGATTTGATGACTATCTTTAGTGTATGTTTGGATTCCTTTTTCTTTTTAGTGTGTATATATCATAGTTTTTTGATTTGTGGTTACCATGAGGTTTTGATATAGCAGTCTATATGTAAACAAGATTGTTTTAAGTTGCTAGTCTTTTAATTTCAAATGCATTTACAATATCCTACAGTTGTACTCTCCTCTTCTCATAGCTGCTGGTTTTGATATTGTATTTGTGTGTGGATGATTTCCTTTCCTTCCTGTATGTTTGCTTTTATTGTTGAGCTTTCCTGTTCGTAATTTTCTTGTTCTATTTGTGGCCTTTTCTTTTCCATCTAGACAAGTTCCTTGAGCATTTGTTGTAAAGCTGGTTTGGTGGTGCTGAATTCTCTTAGCTTTTGCTTATCTGTAAAGCTTTTGATTTTTCTGTTGAATCTGAACGAGAGCCTTGCTGGGTAGAATATTCTTGGTTGTAAATATATTGTGCCACTCCTTTCTGGCCTGTAGAGTTTCTGCTGAAAAATCAGCTGATAACCTTATGGGAGTTCCCTTGTATGGTTTTTTTTTTTTTTTTTTTGGTATAATACTGAACGTTTATTCAAGACTAGTATGTAAAACATTTACAAATAGTCACATGGAGGATTCACAAATATTTTAAATTCAGGATGTGGGTTTAACATTCACAGTACATAAGGCGAAAGGTATATCAACTATGTATCTGCAACTTAATGTGAAAGAGAATTTTACTTTAGCAAATACTTTCTTTACATTGAGGAAAATGTCCTTAAACATATCTTCTTTAATTTTAGTATACTCAGAATAGGGAAAAAACAGAGTTTCCTTTTATACAGGTCTCAAGAATTAAATAAAATTGACTCCATAGATCAGGGTGAAGAAACACATGGTAAAGTATGGTTTCAAAATACTTATATTTTTGTTCTCAATTAAATTTCCCCAAATTGATTTTCTTTAACAACGAATAGTCTTTATTCCACTTGATAACATTTTTCATGTTAAGCAACATTATATGCTTGTCCTCTTTAAACATTTAAAACAATTAGAACATAGGGGCATTATCTAAAGTTTCAAACTGACAGAGAAGTCAGTTTACACACCTCCATCTTATGAATAGTGAATGAGAATTTATTCTCATTTGTGAATGTAATGAGAAAAAGTACTCTTACAGCAATAAAGTAGCCCTCCCTCTTTACCATTACTTGAATTCCATCACACAGAAGGCAAAGAAAACAATTCCAGTAATTCAATACCTGCTAAGGATGATCTATGGCCCTTGGAGTATATGTATGTATGGACACCCCACACACACACATCTACGTAAGTATGTATGTCTTTATGTATTTAATCAATACAACTGGAGAAATCACATACAACCATGAAAAAATACAATAAAAGCAATAAATGAATACTAAGTGAATAAAAGTTAACATAAGCCATAGGAGATTTCAGAGAAGGGACAGTCCCATGGATAAGAGATTAAGACTTCAAGGTGAAAGTGAGATTTGTTCTGAACCCTAAAGGACAACTATAACTGTGAAAGGCTGGGAGATGAGGGTAGGATATTCCAGCTTCAGAACTGTGAATTAAGATTTTTTAAAGACACATGCCCACCAAAGCATTTCAGTAAAAAAAAAAAAAAAATGGAGGTCATAGTGGAAGGGGGAAAAGAGCAATCTATGGAGGAGACCTTATATGCCTTTAAATTTGAGCTCAATTCTGGAATTAACAATGAACCATTAGTGGAATTTTAAACAAAGAAGTGATATGGTCAAAGCAGTCCCTTAAGGTCAAAAGGCAGGTATGCAGGCAGTATTGGATAAGGAAGAGGCTGAAGGCAGTAAGTCATAATCAAAATGGTTTAGGAGAAAGTGACAGATTTAATATACTTTTGTTTATACTACTGGCATACAAAGGACGGGGAAGAATGCCAAAAACTCTCAGCCTATCACAGGTATGACTCACTTAACAGCAGTGTGGTTTTTGTAAATCCATTAATATCCAAAGATATTTTGATCGTTTGATTCTCAATAATTCAGGGCCCACACTTATGGGTGAACTTCAGCTTCCTCATCAGAGAGCTAAAATCTCTAAAGCAGTATGTATGTAATAGTGTACCTAGCTTCTTGAAGATACCCCAGGGCTAAATGTGAATCTGTATCTCCTAGCAGTGGCTCTCAAGCTTTTTATTGAGCCAAAGAATTACCAGGGAAGCTACTTAAAATGCAGATTTCTAATCCTCATTTTAGACCTACAGAATATACGTTTTTTTAAGATGTATCCCAGGTAATTCCTCGAGTCCATCTTAGACAAGTCATTTAAGCTCCCTAGCTTTGGTATCATTACCTGTAATATAGGTACAATATCACTGTCTTACAGAGGTGTAAGAATTAAATTATATGTATTATTAAGTATCCAGGAATAGTTCTGGCACTTTGTAGATGCTAATATGATAGCTCTACCTTCTCCTTAACGTGTTAATTTTGGATTTACCGATACTAGGTTTCTTAAGACTAAAGGATAGTTTCCCAGTAGACTTACAGAGTCCCTATTTGTTCTATTAACTAATAAAAGAATATGGCACCTTAGGAGAAGCTTTTCTCTTTCTCTTTCTTTTCCACTGCAAAGAAGGTAGTTATTTGTGGTTTTCTTCTGTCTTTTCTCACACAAAAAAAGACTGGCCTTCAAACTTGGATCAAACAAGCAACGCAGAGAAAGTAAGCCAAAATGAGTGAGAGAAGATGAACTATTAAGCCCATCCACTTCCAGAACTCTTCCCTAAAACTTTTCTCCTCTTTTTGCCAGTTTCTTGGCAAATTGGATAAGGCTGTGATGGTTAAGAGTTGAGGCTAGACACAGGGGTGCTGTGGGTGCTATCACCCTTCCAGAGTGTGCTTAACCTCCTGGTTCACAGAGGGCAATGGCATGTATTCATTTGGATGCTAAAGACAAGCCCGTTTCTTGGCCGGGGGGTCTGACTACATGAGGCAGGACACTGTACAAGAGGCCTCACATCTGACTCCCATTTAGAGTACAGAAGGCCCACTCTTGCAGCCATATCCTACATCCTGGCCCTTTAGTTACTTCTAGGAGGTCTTGTTGGTATATTAAGGAAGGAAAATAGGGTCAAATCCTAGCTTCACCACTGACTTAGCTGTGTAACACTGAACAAGTTATTTAACCCCAAATTCAATTTTCTCAAGTTAATTTGAAGCTGTTCTGTAGGCAGTGGGGACCTGATGGTTTTTGAGGAGGAAAGTAACTATCAAAATTAGCTCCCTTGGGCTTCCCTGGTGGCGCAGTGGTTGAGAATCTGCCTGCTAATGCAGGGGACATGGGTTCGAGCCCTGGTCTGGGAAGATCCCACATGCCGCGGAGCAACTAGGCCCATGAGCCACAACTACTGAGCCTGCGCTTCTGGAGCCTGTGCTCCGCAACAAGAGAGGCCGCGATAGTGAGAGGCCTGCGTGCCACGATGAAGAGTGGCCCCTGCTTGCCACAACTAGAGAAAGCCCTCACACAGAAACGAAGACCCAACACAGCCAAAAATAAATTAAATAAAAATAAATAAATAAGAAGACCCCAAGATCACTATTTAAAAAAAAAAAAAAATTAGCTCCCTTAACCTGCTATATAGCACAGGGAGCTCAGCTCAGCACTCTGTGATGGCCCAGTTGGGTGAAATGGGGGGTGGGAGGGAGGGAGGCCCAAGAGGGAGGGGATGTGTGTATGATTATGGCAGATTCACTTCACTGTGCAGCAGAAACTAACACAACATTGCAAAGCAACCATACTCCAACAAAAAATTTTTAAAAATTAAAGAAAAAATGAGCTCCCTTCCCCCAAAACAGTGGCCCTCCAAAAAAAACAACAAACACAGACTAATTTTTTAATTCACATTTTTTCTGTTAAAAAAAAAACTAGAGTTAAATTCTCAAAGTCTAAATTAGACTAAATATAAAACTGCTATACAACCCACTGAATGGATTTATAGTTAGTGTCCCTCAAAAGTATCTAGTCATCTTCCACCTTTTTCCTTTTTTCTAAATTTATCCTGCTCCAGTCTTCACTATCATCACATGCACTTTATTCCATCAAACATCATTTTTCAGGATCAACCTACCTGAGTAATCATTAAGCCTCTTTAGAGCTTTCCCAAACTTAAATATTGTCATTTTGATTATACACCCCAAAGCATTACTTTCCTCACTTTTTTTGTTTAGTACCAGAATGTTCTAAAAAGAAACAATAAAAGTTATTTCCCTAAAAAGAAAGATCAGTATATCCAATGGCTATTAAGTTAACCACTTAATAAAACACATCAAAAACTACTCATCCTTATGTTAATTATCTGAAATTAGAACATAATGAATTAGTTAACCTAATACTTTGCCATTTACTTCATGCTTACAAGATTATGCAAGAAACCAAAATCGCTTCCCATAACTTGTTTGCTTTCCAAATACTTCACATTTCAACCCCATATCTATACAGAGAGAGAAAATCCAAACATACTCTCCTTACCTAAAATCAGTAGAGAGGGCTAAAAAGCATTATTTAGGACTTTTTTAGACCTTGAAAAACAGTTACACTTCCAATGTGTATTTAAATTACAAATCAGTTTTTATCCTGTGACATTGCTTCAACTTAAGTTCATCATAGTTAAATTGACTGGGCTACTGCTTCATCTTTCAAGTCAGATGGAGATTCTTTTGCATCAAGCCTCTTATTCAAGATTTCTTCTTCAGCAAAATTGACTGTTAAATTAGGTAGAAGTTCTCCAAGACTACATGGTATTGTGGTTCTCAATCTTTGTTCCACTGGAGAAAACCTAATTAGTGGTGAAAGAGACCGTTTTCTTTCACCAAGGGACATGCATGAAGATGGTTTTGTATAGTCAATGTTCAAATCATGAGTGCCCAAAAAGTTAAGCATATCATCAGTTTGCATGTATTGGGAAGTAAGGCTCAATTCTGGTTTGTGTCTTTCAAGTGTTTCAGGATTAGAGAGGCAAATTTCTTCCCTTTGCTTGGACAGAGATTTCCTCAGAGCCTCATATCCACTGCAAGTAGCCTGTAAATTAAAGTCTGATTCTGGAGTATTCTGTCTTCCTCCCACAACACCTTCTGGGAAAATGCCACCGTGCATAGGACTATTTGGTTCCAGTTTAAAATTGGCCTCTGTACTACTGGAGCTATTAAGACTTAAGTGACCAACTTCTTATGGAAGAGTTTCATGTAATATGCCAAAATCACTACCTTTAAAACTGGAACTAATTCCACTTGATATCTGAAAAGAGTTCCATAACATACTTTTATGCATGGAAAGATCTTTGTAAGAAGCTTTCGAGTGGTCTGATATTTTAATATACTCTTCTTCACTGCTACCTATCACATCTCTCCTATTGCCTACAGCAGGGGAGAATGTCTCTATTTGGCTAGTTTCTAAAAGCTTGTTCTGTAAAGTTGTACATTCGAAATCTTGCTTACAAATTATGTCCTTATTTAACAAATCTGACAGATTTTGTTTTGTTGGTTCACCTATGCAACTGGTCAGCACAGGTTTCTGAAGCACACACACTTGAGGCAATCTGAAACAACTTTCTCTTCAGGCAAATGAGAATGGCTAGAATCGGACACAGTGGTTGCTGAGAAAAAACTGGCCATGTTAAACTCTTTGATTATGCACCACAGGTAAGGATTCTGGCAATACTTCTGTATGTTCTGTATCCATTTGAATTGGTTCTGTACTTCTGTTATCTTCTATTTTAACAGGTTTTCTCCATGAGCTCCTGCTTTCACTTACCAAGTTTTCTGGAGTTTGGGGGATTTGATTCCTTGTTAAGAATGGGTTAGAAACTAGAGAGTCAATTAGTTCCTCTAATATTACTTCTTTTCCTTTAGAAGGCTGTGGTGAATCAGATAAAACTGCCCTTGCAACCTCTTCTACCAGATGATCTTGCTCTTTTTGGAATGGATCACTTTTTTTAGCTGGCAGAGACCCTCCAAATGCACTACTCTGCAATACTTGATGATGAAGAGTCTTCCACTTCAAGTTCTGGTGTTTTCTTAGAAACTGTTTCATTTTTCTCTCTAGGAGTTGTCGACTTTGTGTCCTTTTCAAGTAGTGTAACACTGTTTCTATCTGATGGTGAAATGGGCTGCAACAGGAAAGAAGCAGGGCTGTTGGCTAGATCACATTTAGTTTCCACTATATCACTTGCCCTTCTGCAATCATTTTCCTGGATATGTTGCTTAGGTGTATCTGGAAGTGAAGCAGGGTACCAGGGTACCCAGAATACTCTTCGCATATGCTTCTTCTGAGGCAGGATCAAATGAAAGGGTAGACATAGGTGATAAAAGATCCACAGCTGGAGTCCAACTTTTAATTAGACTGAAAGGAGGTCGAGAAATTCTTTCCAATTTTTATGCCATTCTTCTTGTTTTTCAACGATAGAATGTCTTATAGTTGTGAGATCTTCTTTTATTTTATACCCTCATATGCTTCAGATCTGACACTCTTTCTCTGAAATTTGGTCTCTTTTTCAAGGAAGTGAAGGTCTATTGCCAGTCTTGCTTGGTTAGCCTGACAATGTTCATATTTCATTACTTTCAAGATTTCATTTTAAAAACTGAATAACTGTTAAGAGATTCAATTTTCCAGCCTCTTAAACATTTCCTATGTGCAGCTGACACATTTGTTTCTCAATTTTGTCAAGTAAGAGCCTTGGAATATTGATAGTAACATTAGTTCCATCTGAAGTATATTGGTTAACCAGACTAAGGACTGAACTAACAACTTCTCTTACTCCAAAGCCATGAGTGTTTCATTCACTGAAGCCCACAAAGACCGAACCTTTTGAATTTTCTCTTGTATATTAATTTGGTCATCATAGGGTTCCATTTTTTTAATTTGGTTTTGCTGTCCTATACATTCTGATCTCAAATTTCGTATTTGTTTAACTGATAGTTGTGCATTTTCAGGTAACAATCTTCTCTGCAAAATTTGTAAAACTCTGTTATGTGCTACATGGCATCTGGCAATGCACTTGCACAAATCTTGTGGCTTTACGTTAAATATCTCTAAAATGTACAGAAGAATTTTTAGAATGGGTTTTTATATAATTTATTGCAACAAAACTTGCAAAGTGATCCATCAGATGAATAAACTTAGGACCACCAGGAGAAAGAAATAGTGAACCAACAACTTGAGGAAAGCTACTTCCACATTCAGCAGAAATCTTTTTTAACCATTCACAGCAATGTTTTCGGAATTCAGTATCACATTTTTGGTCAAATGGAGGCCAACAAAGTTTGAAAACTTCTTTAGTGAGAGACTGGTCAAGGGTTTGAAACAAAAAATAAGAAGCTATCTGAAAGGCATCACTGTTCAACTTGTCAAACATGTTCACTCCGAGGTGCCTGTGCAACACGATCTTTCCACCAGCTATAGTCACCGAGCCCGGCTCAAAGTTGAGTGCCTGCAGATACATCCAGATATGCTCCTTCTCGAAAGAAGTGACCCAGGCCGAACTCATCTTCGCGGTAGGCAGGGCCCGGCAAAGGAAGAAAGCGCAGTCTCCAATGACTGAGAGGGCCCCTCAGGCTTTTTCCCTACAGGTATCCTGAGATGGCGGTGGCCCCTCCATTGCCACCACCTGATCCTCTTGCCCAGAACCATTTCGCCTCACATGCCTCAAGTGGCCTGAGACTCTAAAGTCTCAGGGAATTAGAGCCTCTTAACGGTAGTACTGCACAGCGGCCAAAGCGAAGTCACCACCCCTTGCATGTTATTTGTGCTTTCTCGTTGCTTTTAATATTTTTTCTTTGTCTTTAATTTTTGTCAGTTTGATTAATATGTGTCTTGGCCTGTTGCTACTTGGGTTTATCCTGCATGGGACTCTATGCTTTCGAGACTGAATGTTTCCTCTCCCACATTAGGGAAGTTTTTGGCTATAATCTCTTCAAATAATTTCTTGGACCTTTCTCTTTCTCTTTTCCTTCTGGGACCTCTATAATGTGAATTTATTGCATTTAATGCTACCCAAGAGGTCTCTGATACTGCTCACTTACCCATTCTTCTGCCTCATTTATTCCACTATAGATTCCTTCTAGTGTATTTTTCATTCCAGTTATTGTATTGTTCATCAGTGTTTGTTCTTTAAACCTTCTAAGACTTGTTAAACATTTCTTGTGTCTTCTCGATCTGTGCCTCCATTCTTTTTCTAAGATCTTGGATCATCTTTACTCTGAATTATTTTGGGGGAAGATTGCCTAGCTCCACTTCACTTACTTGTTCTTCTGGGTTTTTATCTTGTTCCTTCATCTGGAATATACTCCTCTGCCGTCTCGTTCTGTCTGACTTTTCTGTTTGCGGTCTCCTTTCCGCAGGCTGCAGGATCGTAGTTTCTCTTACTTCTGGTGTTTGCACCCTTGTGGGTGAGTTTAGGTCAGGGACTTTTGCAGGGAGGGAGGGACTGCTGCCTGCCCACTGGTGTGTGGAACTGTGTGTTGTCCCTCTGGTTGACAGGCCATGTCAAGGGGTGTGTTTAAAGTGGCTGTGAGCTCAGTACAACTTTAGGCAGCCTGTCTGCTGATGGTTGGGGCTGTGTTCTCCCTTTGCTGGTTGTTTGGCCTGAGGCATCCCAGCACTGGAGCCTGCAGGCTGTTGGGTGGAGCCAGGTCTCAGTGCCAAAATGGCCACCTCTCGGAGAGCTCGTGCCAATCAATATTTTATGGGGCCTCCACCTCCAGTCTCCTTGCCCCTCCTCTGCACCACAGCCAACCCACACCTCCCCAGGAGACCCTCCACAACACACAGGGTGGTCTAGCCCAGGCTCCTGTGGAGTCACTGCTTTGTTCTGGGTCCCAGTGTACGTGAAATCTTGTGTGCACCCTCCAAGAGTGCAGTTTCTATTTCCCCCAGTCCTGTGGAGCTCCTGCGCTCAAGCCCTGCTGGCCTTCAAAGCCAAATGCTCTCGAGGCTCCTCCTTCTGATGCCAGACCCTCAGGCTATGAAGCCTGACCTGGGGCTCAGAACTATCACTACTGTGGGAGAACCTTTGGGATATAATTATTTTCCAGTTTGTGGGTCTCTCACCCAAAGGGTATGGGATTTGATTATATCACGGAAGTGCCCCTTTTACCAACTCGTTGTGGCTTCTTCTTTGTCTTTGGGTGTAAAATTTTTTTTTTTTGGTAGGTTCCAGCCTTTTTTGTTGATGGTCGTTCAGCAGTTAGTTGTGATTTTGGTGTTTTTGTAAGAGGAGGTGAGCTCAAGTTCTTCTACTCCACCATCTTGTCCAGAATTGAGGGGCTACTTTTAGTTTGGATGCTTTCTGCCTCTTTCGTCAGTGTGTACTGGCCATTATCCCTTTGATATGGGGTGCATAGGTGCAGCAGCCCTTGCATGCTCTCCTGGTATGGCAGGGGCAGTGGTCCGCCCCCAACCATGGGTCTCTCAGTGGCAGCACTGGCTATGTGCCCCCAGGACAGCAGGGGCATCAATGGGCACCTGCTCCTGGGTCTCCCAGTGGTGGCTACGGCCCACGCATTCCCGGGACAGCAGGGACAGTGATTGGTGCCTGCTCACCCCCCGTGCGTGCTCCCCATACGGCAGGGGCAGCAACTAGTTTCTGTTCCCAGGTCTCCTAGCTGCGGCAGGGCCCACTCACCCCCAGGACAGTGGGGACAGCAATTGGTGCCTGCGCACAGGTCCCCTAGTTTTGGTAGCAGCCCATGCCCACTTCTGGAGCCCACGATGGTGGTAGCAGCTCATGCCCACCCCAAGAGCTCATATAGTTGGTGTTCTGTTGCCTGAGAGCATGCACACAGGGAAAGAAGCTCCTATGGCAGTCCCACCCTGTCCTCGTGCACCCCCCAGTAATGGTGACTTGCCCTTCTGGCATGCCCAGGTTCTTCCAAATACACCCTCAGTTGCCACAGTCCAGCCTCTTCAGGCTGTCTCCCCACAGGCAACGCTGTTCCTCTCCCTGGGTTTGACCTCTGAAGCCCAAGCTTCAGCACGCAGCCCCCACGCGTACCAGTGGATGAGCATCTCAGGCTAGGGAGCACAGGGTGGCAGTAGGTCACTCCATTTTGCTTTCCGCAAACTGGTTGCTGCACTCTCCTCAGAGGCTCTGACGCTCCCCCTCGTCCAGGCTGATCTCCCTGCCGGTGAGGGGACTTCCTAGGGTGTGAGAACCTTTCCTCCTTCACAACTCCCTCCCTGGGGCACAGGTCCCATCCCAACTCCTTTTTCTTTTTTTTTTCTTTTGTCCTTATGTGGAGGTTTTCTTGCCCTTTCGGAAGTCTGAGGTCTTCTGCCAGTGTTCAGTAGATGTTCTGTGCAAATTGTTCCACTTGAAGATGTGTTTCGGATGCGTTTGTGGAAGGAGGTGAGCTCCACATCCTACTCCTCAGGCATCTTGATTCCTCCTCATAATGCATATAATTTGTACAGAAATTTCTGCTATTAGTCCAGAAAGTTTTTCATTTGACGTTGCTTACATTTTAAAGATAACTGCAGTCAGAATAATAGGTTAAAATGTGAGCTTTTATAAATAGAACAAAAATTACTGTTTGTATATTTATTGCCTTTCCCTTTCCCAAGGCCACTAAAGAGATTCCACTTTGTTTCTTCCCTACACTTGACTTCTGAAAGGCTTTAGCAGGAAGCAATTTTGAGATTCTACGAGGGCAGGTGGGGAGGGAAAAAAGGGTGAGGGAGTAATTTTTCTGGGAGTTTTATGGAGTGGGAATCTGGGAAAGCCTGGGTGTGAGGGAGTACATGAGAGAAGAAAGAAGGATTTTTAAAAGTATTCAAGAAATGACAATAAAGAACTTCAGTTATTTCGAAATTAGTCTTTGACTGTCATCGGGTTCCTCTGGCCACAACACAGCTTGGGATGAGAGAACATAGGTGAATGATTTAATAAGACTGGGAATATCAAAAGATTTGTATCAGTAATTGAGATGGGAGTATGGGGGCAGAGAGCACAAGCTAATATGGAAGTGGAAGGTGTTGCTACATTGATTGTTGTTCCTTTCAGTTATTGTCGATCAAGATTTGTTTATTCTTTTTTTTAAATTTATTTATTTTTGGCTCTGTTGAGTCTTTGTTGCTGCACGCGGGCTTTCTCTAGTTGTGGCGATCAGGGGCTACTGTTCATTGCGGTGTGCGGGCTTCTCACTGCAGTGGCTTCTCTTGTTGCGGAGCACGGGCTCTAGGTGTGTGGGCTTCAGTAGTTATGGCACGCAGGCTCAGTAGTTGTGGCTCAGGGGCTCTAGAGTGCAAGCTCAGTAGTTGTGGCACACAGGCTTAGTTGCTCCACAGCATGTGGGGTCTTCCCGAACCAGGGATCGAACCCATGTCCCCTGCATTGGCAGGCGGATTCTTAACTACTGTGCCACCAGGGAAGTCCCTGTTTATTCTTTTAAGGAACAAATTATGTAGCTGATTTATGACCTACAACTTATATAACATAAATAACAATTACACTTTTTTTTTCTTGGGCACTGAATTTTATGTTGGCTTGGGGGAAGGGAACATAGGAAGGAGAAGTGGAGTAAATTTTCACTCAGTGTGTCTTTCCTACATATGAAACAAACTTGGCAAGTCTATATTTTCTCTTTTTGTCCTGTCATCCATCATATTCTGCTCTATAATATTAGCCAAAGTGATAACATTTTCTCTAATTGGAAATGTAGGACATAGTCTGTAAAGTAACTAGACGTCAGATGCGTTCTTCAAGATTTTAATGATATCAATCAACATGGCAGTCATTTTCTTTCTTTTAACCTTATCTATTGTTTCAGCATTCAAAATTAAATTTAGGAAGATACAGCAGGTAAAAAGATTCCTAGAGTAATCCTTCACATAGTAACTGTTAAGAGAATGGTCTTTGATATTATTTATGTATGTAGCATAAACATTACATGCTATTTCTATATATAAATTTCCAAAAGGGGGAAGGGAGAGTAATTTTTATAGACTCACTGATACCTCAGATTTTTTTTTAAAGAAACATTGCCTTTATTTGACTGGATTGTTTCATTTCATTATCAACATTTCTGATTTCATCTGGCTTAAAACACCTAGTATTATTACTTTAGAGCAGAATCGATTGGTCATGTAAGAAAAATGGTCACTTGGGGCCTTTCAGCAGAACCTACCATGTAAGGCTAATCTTTCATAGATTAGAAAGATGGATCACCAGTGTTATTTTTATTTCTGTGAACGCAGAAATTGGAAAAGGAATTGAAAACGTAGAGGTGGTAAGGACTAATTCATTTATGCATTTTGTTGGTAATATGATCTTGTAATGATAGTTTTACTATCATTAACACTCAAATTACTTCATGAACAAAATGAAATCTCAAATTTAGTAATTAGGTGAGTTCAGAAACAGGTACACGGCTAACGGTCTTGCAAACTAGAAAAAATCCATTAGTTGGAAATTATCTGTGCATTGTTTTCTTGCAGGAAACAAATCACAAGACAGTGGCATAGCAGAGATGGAAGAACTTCCCGTACCACATAACATCAAAATAAGCAACATTACGTGTGACTCATTCAAGATTTCATGGGAAATGGATTCAAAATCAAAAGACCGTATTACACACTATTTCATTGACCTCAATAAGAAAGAGAACAAGAACTCCAATAAATTTAAACACAAGGTAAAATTCTAAACATCCTTATATTCATTTGTATCTTAAAGCTTTCTAAGTATGAGGACATTTTGAAAGAAGGAATAATGTTCTATTAATTACTAATATGATATATTTGACATTGGGAAGAATAAAAATTATATGTCATTTAAAAGCCCTATTCCTTCAAGAAATTGTGTAAGAAAATGAAATGCCAAATATATGGGTAAAATACATTTTTTTTCTGGGAAAGCTGAAATCTTGACTCTCATACAGACATAAAAATTAACATGTGTTAAAGATTTTCTTTAACACATTAATGAGGTAACTGATGAGGTATTACAGCCAATTCAAAGGATGATCCAGAAAAAGACATTTTTATGGATCAGGGTATTGAAATAAATGTTTAAGTGGAGGCAAAACTGGTATGGGGTGGGGGAAGAGCAAGGGCAGGCAAGGAGGGTTTTACTTCCACTGGGCAAAATTCACTTACATGTACTTAGACAAGAATAACTGAATTGTTATCAGTAGTCTACAAATTACAGAGTTGTAAAATAGATTCCACAAAATCAGAAGATAGCCAGAAGAGTGTGCTGTAGTCAATTCACAGTTTTCCACTGAAGCACACATTTTTCCCTATAACTGCCAAATGAAGAATGTGATGGCAGCTTATAGACTGTAGGATATTTGTTAAAATACCTAAGGGCTGAAAATTGCTTTATGTGGTCAATTTTATTTTATGGTTTGAGAATTAAAAATTAACCTTTAGGTGTTTTAGACATGTAACAATTCTCTGATATTTATTCTCTTACCTGTCTGCTTATCACATATCTTTTCTGATACATACATTCCTTCAGATGTAGCTGTAGAGAGGATAATAGTAATCTGGCTTAAGAATTCTTTCTTATGTTTCAGTATTTTCACTGATATGAAACTGATCTTATTTTAATACTGATAATAAATTTTAACTTGGCAAATCTTTTGGAAGAATTGTCTTATCTGGAAATTATGCATTTTACTAGATGTGTAATTACACATACTAATGGTAAATGAGGCTTATACACACAGATAAGTGTGACAGAGAGAACAAGATTGATGTCATTATTTTCCCATGTTCCAATTTTAATTATTCCTTCTAGTGTTGGATATCCTCTTTGCTGACATTTGCTTTCTTAAATTAGCTTTGAAATATTTAGTATTAAATGGTGAGGAGTCAAGATTTGACCCCCTTTCTTCATTCCATACTTAGAATACCATATCTTTGGAAATATAATGAATACTCAACTAGCAGGTTTATTTACCTTATTAATCATTGTTTAAAAATACCTAAACTTTTCTGTGACACACAGGCTCCATACTTGAATACAAGTAAAGCAAATGTTACCTCATTTGTATGTAAAACAGAATCATTTAAAAATATTTATTTAAAAAACATTCTGTCCCTTGACATATAAAATATTTAGTAATGGGCTACTCTGATAAAATTATTGCATAGTATATATTAAACAAATATAATATTTTAAAATGCTAAATCTGTTGAATTTTTATTTCATTTTTTTGTATTGTTTTATCATTTAGTATTAGAATATTGCATTTTAAGGAGCATATTAAGGAGTGTACAGAGAATAACATTATACTAGAAATCAAGAAAACAAATCCAAGTACATTTATGTCATTAGCTTAGCTGTATGATCTTGGCATGTCTCTTGATCAAATTGGGCCTTAATTTTTACATCTGAAGAATAAGAGATTTGAACATAGTAATTGCTAAATATCTTTAAAAAGGAAACTTGTGTCATCAGCCAGGAATTTAATGTTACTCCACATTGTTTACAATTGATTCAAGTTATACTACTAAATTAATTCATTTCCTTCCTCCCTCCCTTCCTTTCTTTCTACTTTTTTTTCTTCCTTGCTTAGGATGTTCCAACAAAACTGGTGGCAAAAGCTGTTCCCTTGCCGATGACTGTCCGTGGACACTGGTTTTTGAGCCCAAGAACTGAGTATACAGTAGCAGTGCAGACCGCCTCAAAACAAGTTGATGGTGATTATGTTGTGTCTGAATGGAGTGAAATTATAGAATTCTGCACAGCAGGTAAGAGAACTGGGTATATATAAATACAGAAAAAAACCCACCTTATTTAATAGTTCCTGGAAAACTAATTATAGGAAATACATTCTTTTTTATAATTATGAAGTGATATGTATTGCATTGGTCATTTTTGCATTGCCAGTAGCATCATGTGACAGAACAAACTGATTTGAAGGAGTGGAGGTTCTCAGCAAAAACTGGGTAATGGCATTAAATTACTTCTGTGCTACATGCACAGTCTGATTTTTCAAAGTAAAGGCTTTGCAAATAAAAATTGATGCAGTATAAAAATATACTCAGCATATTTTGCGATTCATTTTGAGAGAGAGAGAGCTTTTTCCTTCCTCTTTTTTTTTTCATTTCTTACTTTCACAGTCTTGAAAGAAAAAAGCCAGGAACATCATTCTCTAATTTAAGGGAATGGAGGCAGATTGCAATGACTTTACCTAGCAGATATGTTACTGGATTTTTGACTTGAATGCTGATAATCCATCTCTAAACTAGTGTCATGTGTGTGTGTGAGAGAGAGAGAGAGAGAGAGAGAGAGTGTGTGTGTGTGTGTCTTTGCTTCATTAGAAAGTACTGCATAGGTTCCTTAAAAAACTAAAAATAGAACTACCATACGACCCAGCAATCCCACTACTGGGCATATACCCTGAGAAAGCCATAATTCAGAAAGAGTCATGTACCACAGTGTTCATTGCAGCTCTGTTTACA
This sequence comes from Delphinapterus leucas, assembly GCF_059928025.1. NCBI lineage: Eukaryota > Metazoa > Chordata > Mammalia > Artiodactyla > Monodontidae > Delphinapterus > Delphinapterus leucas. The sequence goes on from NC_143144.1 coordinate 15,120,969, forward strand.
GTAGCCAGGACATGGAATCAACCTAAGTGTCCAGTGACAGATGAATGGATAAAGAAGATGTGGCACATATATACAATGGAATATTACTCAGCCATAAAAAGAAACAAAATTGAATTATTTGTAGGGAGGTGGATGGACCTAGAGTCTGTCATACAGAGTTAAGTAAGTCAGAAAGAGAAAAACAAATACTGTATGCTAACACATATATATATGGAATCTAAAAAAAAAAAAATGCTTCTGAAGAATCTAGGGGCAGATCAGGAATAAAGACGCAGACATAGAGAATGGACTTGAGGACACGGTGAGGGGGAAGGGTAAGCTGGGATGAAGTGAGAGAGTGGCATGGACATATATACACTAACAAAAGTAAAATAGATAGCTAGTGGGAAGCAGCCGCATAGCACAGGGAGATCATCTCAGTGCTTTGTGACCACCTAGAGGGGTGGGATAGGGAGGGTGGGAGGGAGGGAGACGCAAGAGGGAAGAGATATGGGAACATATGTATATGTATAACTGATTCACTTTGTTATAAAGCAGAAACTAACACACCATTGTAAAGCAATTATACTCCAATAAAGATGTTAAAAAAAAAAAAAGGACCTCATAGCCATTTGGGATTGGGATATCTGATGTAGAAACCCATCCCCTTTGATCTTGAACTGTACCTTAATAGCCCACTGGGTTGTAAATGTTACCATTCATCTTATGCATTTATCTGTTTTTTAAATTCATTCAATCAAGAAACAAATATTTATCGAGCACTTAAATAGGTGGTGAAGGGACACAAAAATATCTCTCCCTGAACACATCTGTCACCCACTCTTTTTGTCTCTTAGAGAGAGAGGCTGTTTCAACACACAGGAGCTTGTAGAAAAAGTCATAAAAACAGTTTGCCTCACCTATTGCAGGTTGCCTAGCAACTTTCCCCAGCTGAGGCATCCTTCAGATAAATCAGCTATTTTTTTTCCCCATAGCCTCATACTAGATTTATTTCAGACTCAGGATGTGCTTAGCTACTGCTTTATCTCAATATCTTCTGTTTTCTTCTTAATTTCAAACTCAGTATAAAACTTCTCATGTGGATATGTAGAACGGATGAGAGTTTAATTTTAAGTTAACTTCAAATTTATCTTCAAACCCCTTTTGTTTATTCTATGAGGAAGTTGCTAAGGATTGCAACGTTCTTTATTGCTAAGGATCTCAGTGTATTAGAGCAAGGAAAATAGTATCTCTCTGGTACTATATTTCTTCCTAAGATGTCATTGATTGTAAGATCCACCATTTTATGTATTGCTAAGAAAACATTAATTTATCTTCAAACCCCTTTTGTTTATTCTATGAGGAAGTTGCTAAGGATTGCAACATTCTTTATTGCTAAGGATCTCAGTGTATTAGAGCAAGGAAAATAGTATCTCTCTGGTACTATATTTCTTCCTAAGATGTCATTGATTATAAGATCCACCATTTTATGTATTGCTAAGAAAACATTAATTTATCTTCAAACCCCTTTTGTTTATTCTAATAGGAAGTTGCTAAGGATTACAACATTCTTTATTGCTAAGGATCTCAGTGTATTAGAGCAAGGAAAATAGTATCTCTCTGGTACTATATTTCTTCCTAAGATGTCATTGATTATAAGATCCACCATTTTATGTATTGCTAAGAAAACATTAATTTATCTTCAAACCCCTTTTGTTTATTCTATGAGGAAGTTGCTAAGGATTACAACATTCTTTATTGCTAAGAATCTCAGTGTATTAGAGCAAGGAAAATAGTATCTCTCTGGTACTATATTTCTTCCTAAGATGTCATTGATTATAAGATCCACCATTTTAGGTATTGCTAAGAAAACATTAAACTGCCAATTAAACTATGAAACTGTTTTCTTATCACATTTATTGTCAGACTCATGCCAGAGACGCTAAAATGTGAAAAAAATACATTTTATAATAGATGAAATATGGTATATACGATAGTCCAGTAATCAGTAATTAAAGATTTCAATGCTGTATTAATAGTGTGTAAAGAATTCTCATGTTTACCTGTATTTGGTATGTCACATTAGAATTAATATATCCCCTCAACTTTTTTCCTGAATTAAAATTCCTCCTTGGAATCTACCTTACGTTTCACATCTTTCCATTTACTTTTATTGCATCCTACCAGGGAGGTAGACACAGTAAAAGACATGGTATCTTTTGACATTATTTTAATACATGCTATTTTCCATAGGACAGCACCAAACAGCATCATAGTATTTGTTCATTTTTTAAAAAAAGAGCTACTATTTACCTGCTAAAACCCCATTTGACATTAGGGAAAGGCATGAAATAGTATTTTTTCTTTAGCTTAAGGAAGACCTTTGGCATTTTCAGTTCAGAAATATCCATCTATCTAGATGCACACATTCACTCTTTTCTATAATCTATGTAACTACATGAGTACATGTTTTATTTCTATGTATATAAAGAAAAACCTTTTTGTCTTCTTTCTTTCCTTTAGATTGATCCCATATTGCTCTTTTATTCAAATACATCCCATAATTCTTCTAAGGAATTTATGGGGTAAATAATAAGGAAAATGCCAGCTTATTTTAAATGTTCCACAATATTTTTCTATAAATTATACTGCATTTTTATTTTTATGAGTAAAATCTAAGGGGAACTTAGGCTGTTCAAAGCTTGTTGTTTCAGTTTATTAAAATAATTCAGAGCCCTGTTTCACCTAAGCTTTATCAGTAACATTGACTGCGTAAATTTTGAGAAAGCTATTTTATATATATTGTCTTTTAATCTAGACGTCTAATTCACTCAAAATTTATTAAGCACATATTGTATGCTGTGCACTATGCAAAGTATTGGAGATAAAACAGAATGCCACTGACTACTTCTAGGCTAATCCATGACAGAGATGAAACCCCATAATAAGTCATAGTTGTCTATATATTTACTTCTTCCCTTAGACTGTGAATTCTTTGAGAGAAAGAAGAATAATTTTTTTATCTTTTAACCTGATCATTTAATTTTGCATGATGCCTTGTACATCATGTTCTGATCTAAATAAATATTTGTTGAGCCACTGAAGCAGTGAGTAAACAAACTATGCTGCCATGAGTAGTTCAACTACGTTGCTTTTGTTTGAAATGTCTTAAAATCTTTATAGACCAGAATTTTTGCTTAGATTCTAGTACAGGAGTTTGGCAACAGTCCTCAGTTTTCAAAACAAAAAGTTGGGAAAAGATCAGATTACTTTGAGAGATACTTTAATCTTTCACGAGTCTTATGTACTCAGAAACTACCAGCTAGGAGCCAGAGACCTAGTCTCTAAGTTACTAGCTTTATGAACATTTGGCAAATCATTAAACTGTGACAAGCCTCAATCTCTGCATCAATAAAATGGTCATAATCTACCTTGCCAACCTCATAGATTTAGGGAGTAAATTAAATGAACATTATTATTATTACTCCTTTAAATTCTATTTGCTATTGCTTGCAGGTTACAAGTTTCTTTTATTTGATTCATCAGCTGATTGAAGAAAGGCTACTATGGTGCTGATTGACATTACTCAGGTTATGCAGAGTCTGTGTTCCTTATTTAACATTTTGGTTTCAGGATCTTTAATTTCAACGAGTGAATAAAATGCAACGGTATTCATAAAAGCAACCATAAACTATAACAAAAATATTTTTGTAGAAAGAAAACGTGTGCCAAAGACAATGAATGTTTTCTTTTTTAAGTGCAGTTTCCTATTCACTAATATGAATTTCCTAAAAGTAAATTTTAATAATCTACAATTTATTAAGCATGTAGTTGATACTTTTGATAATGTATTTTTAATAACAGACTTTTTGTTTTTTTCAGACTATTCAAAAGTTCATCTAACACAACTGTTGGAGAAGGCCGAAGTGATTGCAGGCCGGATGCTTAAATTTTCTGTTTTTTATCGTAACCAGCACAAAGAATATTTTGACTATATTCGGTAAGAATCCAAACATATATATACTGATTTGCTTTACTAAGTGCCATCCCAAATTCTAGGCTCAGGTTTCTCTTGAGTCTGCTTCTGTGAAATAGCAATTTTTAGTTTTCTTCTCAAAATAATTATACTATGACTTTATTTCCCAGAAAAATTAAGTAGAAAAAAATCAGATCATGGGATTTTTTTCCACTTCACTTAGATTCCTTTCCATGATCACTTGTAACACCAGTTCCTGTCTATTTGAGTGGAAGATCTTAAACCTCCAGGGTTAAGATTGGTGAGCATGTCTTGTACAGATACACACTCCTCCAATTCCCAATAACTCAGTGCCTTCTGTCTCATACCAACTACTAAATTTTCTCCTCTTCCTGTGGGTCATTGAAAATGAGAGAATAAAAGGGTGACTGGTTCATGAAACACGGTGAATCAGGTGGGATTTTTGGGCTTCTGCCTACGTAGAAATCTCTCAGCCATTATCTTGGGTTAATTATTCATGAGGAAAATCTCCTTTGTTTACCTTTGAATTCTAATGTTCAGTAGTATTTCTAAGATATCCTATGTTTGTCCCTGAAAGCAGTTTCCAAGAATTCAAAAGAATTCCATGTCACAAGTAGTTTTAATACTTACAGCCCTTTCATATTTGTAGAAGAAAATTTCAAGAGAGCAAATAGGCTGGTGTGTGTTTTAAAGTGAGACTGAAGCTTTTAAATTGATATAGGTTCTAAAACTTTTACACAGCAATCCCTATAATTTGTCATTTTAAAAGCCTTGATCTCACTTTGTAAACTCTAAAGTATTCTTGACAGGATTTTATGTGAAAAAAAATTAGGAAGTTCTGTTGTGGTTTTTTTGTTTCATAACTCTCCAGTTTTTCTTAAATCAAGATCATGGTTACAGATCTAAATAAACTCCAAGCTGTGGAACATGCAAAGAGAATCAAAGAGAGAAAGGTGAATTTAGGCATGTGTGTTCTTCAAATTAAGTACTTTGCAATATCATGTGTTTTGATATATTTTGATCGTGAAAACTATTCCTGCCTTATGTCTGAATATCCTATAAAGTTCAGTCCTTAATTCTCTTTGCTAGCAAATTATTTACCCTTCAATCTATATAATTCATAGTAGATGCCATTCACTAAATTAAGTGAATATGAGCTGAGAGATAGAACACAAATTATTATACTTGTCAACTGCTGAATGGGAATGACCATATATGACTTAACAAAAAAGGTACTTCTTTATATTTGTTAAGCATAAAATTAGAAATAAAAACGATCCACAGTTGCTATTTTGTTTAACAGTAAATAATACATCAATAGAATAAATAAATACATGTTTGGTACTAGGTTTAGATTCCCAGAACATTGCCAGTGTCTATTTTAGGTGGCCACTGGAGGTCACTATTTCTCTGATTTTTCTCTGTCCTTTGGGTGGGAATTGACCTGTTTTCAGGACCTTAGATACTCTAGAATTTGCTCCATCTGTCTTCAAAAATTCTTCCAAGAAGAAAAAAGATAAAGACGGGGAGCATGGAAAATGGAAAAAAATTATTGTATGATTGATTCCAATATACTAGTATAAAAGATGTATTTACTAACAAGGAAATTTACCTTTGTTGGATTTTCTATGATAGTTGTAAAATTCATGTAAGTTATATTTTGATGCAGTATATATACATATACTGCAGTATATATATATATATATATATATATAATATAAATAAAATATATACTTGCCAAGGCATGGGTACAGTTTTTCAACATTGCTTTTTTAAAAAGCTCTATTAACTGAAGCCATATTAGCATCAGTGGATCTTGATTTTCTTTAAATCTTCTAGGACTTGTGAAACATTTCTTGTGTCTTCTCGATCTGTGCCTCTATTCTTTTTCTAAGATCTTGGATCATCTTTACTCTGAATTATTTTGGGGGAAGATTGCCTAACTCCACTTCACTTACTTGTTCTTCTGGGTTTTTATCTTGTTCCTTCATCTGGTATATACTCCTCTGCCGTCTCGTTCTGTCTGACTTTTCTGTGTTTGTGGTCTCCTTTCCGCAGGCTGCAGGATCGTAGTTTCTCTTACTTCTGGTGTTTGCACCCTTGTGGGTGAGTTTGGGTCAGGGGTTTGTGCAGGTTTCCTGGAGGGAGGGACTGCTGCCTGCCCACTGGTGTGTGGAACTGTGTGTTGTCCCTCTGGTTGACAGGGCCATGTCAAGGGGTGTGTTTAAAGTGGCTGTGAGCTCAGTACGACTTTAGGCAGCCTGTCTGCTGATGGTTGGGGCTGTGTTCTCCCTTTGCTGGTTGTTTGGCCTGAGGCATCCCAGCACTGGAGCCTGCAGGCTGTTGGGTGGAGCCAGGTCTCAGTGCCAAAATGGCCACCTCTCGGAGAGCTCGTGCCAATCAATATTTTATGGGGCCTCCACCTCCAGTCTCCTTGCCCCTCCTCTGCACCACAGCCAACCCACACCTCCCCAGGAGACCCTCCACAACACACAGGGTGGTCTAGCCCAGGCTCCTGTGGAGTCACTGCTTTGTTCTGGGTCCCAGTGTACGTGAAATCTTGTGTGCACCCTCCAAGAGTGCAGTTTCTATTTCCCCCAGTCCTGTGGAGCTCCTGCGCTCAAGCCCTGCTGGCCTTCAAAGCCAAATGCTCTCGAGGCTCCTCCTTCTGATGCCAGACCCTCAGGCTATGAAGCCTGACCTGGGGCTCAGAACTATCACTACTGTGGGAGAACCTTTGGGATATAATTATTTTCCAGTTTGTGGGTCTCTCACCCAAAGGGTATGGGATTTGATTATATCACGGAAGCGCCCCTCCTACCGACTCATTGTGGCTTCTTGTCTTCGGGTGTAAAATATTTCTTTCATCTTTTCCAGTTATATGCCCAGAAGTGGGATTGCTGGATCATATGCTAACTCTATTTTTAGTTTTTTAAGGAACCTCCATTCTGTTCTCCATAGTGGCTGTACCAATTTACGTTCCCACCAACAGAGTAGAAGGGTTCCCTTTTCTCCACACCCTCACCACCATTTATTGTTTGTAGACATTTTGATGATGGCCATTCTGACTGGTGTGAGGTGGTATCTCATTGTAGTTTTGATTTGCATTTCTCTGATAATTAGTGACATTGAGCATATGTTCATGTGCCTATTGGCCATCTGTATGCTTCTTTGGAGAAATGTCTATTTAGATCTTCTATTTTTTTATTGGGTTGTTTGTTCCTTATTGTTGAGTTGTATGAGCTGTTTGTATATTTTGGAAATTAAGCCCTTGTCAGTCGCATTGTTTGCAAATATTTGTTTCCCAGTCTGTAGGTTGTCTTTTCATTTTGTTTTTGGTTTCCTTTGCTATGCAAAGTTTGATTAGGTCCCATTTGTTTATCTTTGCTTTTATTTCTGTTGCCTTGGGAGACTGACATAGGAAAGCATTGGTACAATTTACATCACAGAATGTTTTGCCTATGATCTCTTCTAGGCGTTTTATGGTGTCCTGTCTTATATTTAAGTCTTTAAGCCAGTTTGCATTTATTTTTGTGTATGGTGTGAGGCAGTGTTCTAACTTCATTGATTTACATGAGCCTGTCAAGCTTTCCCAACGCCACTTGCTGAAGAGACTCTTTTCTCCATTAGGTATTCTTGCCTCCTGTGTCAAAGATTAATTGACCGTAGGTGTGTGGGTTTATTTCTGGGATCTCTGTTCTCTTCCATTGATCCATATGTCTGTTTTTGTGCCAATACCATGCTGTTCTGATTACTGTAGCTTTGTAGTATTGTCTGAAGTGTGGGAGGGTTATGCCTCCAGCTTTGTTCTTTTTCCTCAGGATTGCTTTGGCAATTCTGGGTCTTTTATGGTTCCATATAAATTTTAGGATTATTTGTTCCAGTTCTGTGAAAAATGTCATGGGTAATTTGATAGGGATCACATTAAATCTGTAGATAGCTTTGAATAGTATGGCCATTTTAACAATATTAATTCTTCCAATCCAAGAGCATGGGATACCCTTCCGTTTTTCTTACTGTGCCTCCCATTGGTATAACTGAAATGGAAGGGACCAAGGAACAGGAAGAACTGGATGATACAGTCCTAGCCCACAGTGGAAGGTGAAAAGGGTAGAGAATGGATCTGAGAGTGGGGTAAAGGGAGATAACCAGCTCTATTCTAAGGAAAATGCAGGCAAGAGGGCCTGATTAGTAAACTATGTCTGGGTAAAAAAAAAAACTAAAGCAAAAAAAGAAACAAGATGCTTTTGTACCAATGTACATGGACAACATTCATTTTAGATCTAAATTCTGGCATACTTTAAAGAAACATTCAACATATTTAACCAGTATTGTTAATCCAGTTTTCTCTTCACCAAGCCACTTCTAAAATCCAGTAGGCATATAATGGATGTGGTTTCAGCCATAAGATTTCTAATTTCACTTTGGTTTTCCTGGTCAGGAAATTTATTATGTAAAAGACCTCTGAGGTTTGTAGCAGAGCATCCTTACCTTAGGGTCAAGGCTAAAATTTAGCCTTCTATAGGAAATGTTAAACGATGCATTCTCCTTGATCTGATGGTAGGATGGATGAGCACTCAGGCTTTTAATAGTAGACAGTTGACCTTTAGGCCTATCACCATTAAACTCTGTAAATCAGTGGCTTTACCACTGTCATACCAAGCAGTGACCATTTATTTTCTCTTGCAGAGAACATCATGGGAATGCTATGCAGCCCTCTGTCAAGGATAACAGTGGTAGCCATGGCTCTCCTATCAGTGGAAAATTGGAAGGCATCTTCTTCAGCTGCAGCACTGAATTCAATACTGGGAAGCCACCCCAGGATTCACCTTATGGAAGATACAGGTTTGAGATTACAGCAGAAAAACTTTTTAACCCCAATACTAACTTATACTTTGGGGACTTCTACTGTATGTACACTGCTTATCATTATGTGATTCTTGTCATTGCCCCTGTGGGATCACCAGGAGATGAATTTTGTAAGCAGCGCCTTCCTCAACTAAATTCCAAGGATAATAAATTTTTGACCTGCAGAGAAGAAGATGGGATGCTGGTTTACCACCATGCCCAGGATGTCATTTTAGAAGTCATTTACACTGACCCTGTGGATCTTTCTCTAGGCACTGTGGCAGAAATCACTGGTCATCAGCTTATGAGTTTATCTACTGCAAATGCAAAGAAAGATCCCAGCTGCAAAACCTGTAATATTAGTGTTGGACGTTAATGCCCACTTTTCTTAGTCCCCTTTCTTCCCTTAGGAGCATTGATCCTCTGTTGTCCATTTTCATCACTTCATCACCATATGTCTTCCACTGAAGCATGCACATGCCGCTCTCACCAAAAGCAAACTGCCACTTATCAAATTTCATTCAGAGCTGTTTTAGTGTTTCCTATTCCCTACCCTTCCCCCTCCTTTCAATGCTGAAATATCCTAAAAGTTGTCCTTCTGACACTCTGTTGCCTAGATGCTGCAATGTTTTAATTTTTCCTTTATGCCAAACATAACCAATTATATAAACTGCTTTAGCAAAATACAAAGTAATGGAAAATAATGGCTTATAAATGGTGTTTAAATATGCACTCATTTTAATCTACTGAGCAAATATTGGGATTATTCCAAACCGCATGAAAGGGTGTAATTGCAGCATGAATTAAATCTTGAAGCCTAGAATTGTCAGCACTTCCAACTTGTTGTTTGACAGTGTTATTTATGTTATTTATATTAGCTAACAGGAAACAACTACTGTGTTTCAACATAATAAATATAATAGGAAAATATTTTATTTGTATTGTATAAAATATTTACAATCTTATAGAATATATAGAGTTACATTTTAATAGCAATTGTATACATGTCACGAAACCATTTCCCTTATCAAAGATGTAGTTTGTAAACCTCAAATAGTTGTGTATCTGTTCTGTTACAAGTAGATGACTTTAATTAAACAAATTTATGAAGGACATTATTCTGATTTATAAAATATCAGGTAAATACAGAGAAAACAAAACAATAAGCCTCTGAAATAGTCTGCTTCAGAAATAGTCAATATTCTTCCCATCCAAACTATGTGAAAGTGTGAATGTGTTCAACACCATGCTTTAAACATTACAGAAAAGAGAAATATAAACATGGTTGGTACAAGAGAAAATGTGGACCTCTTACTTCTTTTTACAAAAGCAAAAGTAATAAACAGGTGATTGGTTTAGTACAAAACTGCACACGCTAAAGTGGATGAAGCAAATAAAATATCCTGGCTTCTTTCCCAAGGTGTCATAGCAACAATTTCTAAACCTTTCATTTTATACAGGATGGAGAACAACTATATAGTTCATGGGAAAGTTTTCTGACTTCACAAAGTATAGACCTTGGAACATTAAAAAAAAAAAAATTTCCAATGGAAAAATAGTTATATAATCTTATAGTAAACAAAGATTAGCAATCATAACTATGATCACATTAGATTATATACTACAGACACATCTATCCAAAATACCTATTTTCAAATTTTAATACAATATTTTATTTTAATATAAACATCTGTTATATAGACAAAGATAATTCACAAAGTACATGCTATCAGAATGAACTTTGGTAATCAGAAATGTAAAATTTTAAGTAACAGATAAAATAATGTGCTATTTTTATATAGAAATAAAAAATTATCAGTGACACATTCTCGTATATTTTAGGGTGCTGAAAGCCTAGCAGATTTAAGGAACAAGGTAGTAGATTTTTTTTTTATCACTTAAAAATCTATTAGAAGTTCCAAATAAATTACATTCTTACTAGCTGTATTCCTTCCTACATAAAATAAAGTTTCTTTTCTTCCTCTTACTGATTTTTTAAAATTATGCTCTTTTCCATATGTCAATATAAGCAATCTTTGGACACTAAGTAGACTTTCTTAACCAGTAGCCCATTTAACAGGTGGATGCTTTGTGTTATTTAGATTTGATAAAATAGATGTTTTCTGAAATAATTATATTGACTGTGCATTTTCTCCCTGGCCTGGAGAAGGCTGAATTTTATTTTCCAATTATACTGTTCCTTGTTGTATCTCCTCCCTTTTTAATCCCTTCTACTCATTTATAATTACACTTGCCATCCATTCTTAAAAACAGCTAATACACTAAAGTGCTTCAATTTTCATTTGTCATAACTACTTAGCAAGAACGGCAGAGGAAAATAAACTTGACTTATCTTGGGTCAAAGTGATCACAAACATTTCCTGAACCTCAAATAGTTTTGGCCACATCTTGCTTGCTGATGAGGACCTCTAATAGTCTCAGTTTGGCTTTTATATGCTTGTATTCGTAGTACTCATCTGCCATTGGTATCCTATCTTCCCTTTGTGGACTTCTGCAAAAAAGGAAATATCGTCCATTAGTTAATAATGAACCAAGTCATTAAAAATCCTTTTCTAACTCTTACATGAGAAAAGTACAGGGTAGCAGTTTCCACTTGATTTTTTCATCATGTCTTTTTTCCCTTCCCTTTTACCTTCATTCACTCCCTCTCCACATGTTACGAGGTTTCAATGTAACAGTACTCCGAGAAGTTAAATATTTTAAGTGTTTTGCAAATATATCCAGCGCATAAACATATAACGTCGGGGCAAGTGAAAAGTTCCGAGGGAAATAAAAACCAGAACCCTCAAGGCATTCTTATCTAGTCATTCTCCCATGATCCATGCCTGTGTAGAATGTTCAGCCCTTACAGTGATAGTTGCATTTTAAAATATTAACCTAAAGATACAACAGAAATTACATTAACAGAAATAACTTATAAATTTATGGTAATAGGAGAAGAAACTAAGTAGTTAACCTTACAAACATGAAATATTTCTAAGTTTTCCTGTAATTATAATACCTAACTCTGCTAATGTATAGTAGAAGAATCACTGAGAAGTTTTTTTAAGGAATTTGAGTCTAAATTTCAGTGGTTCTCTTTGCACACTATTTGTACTAAGACTAGGCATATGATGATGCACATATTTTTATACATATGACTTCTAACTACCAGATGTTCTTGACACTTATTTTGAAGAATAATTGGATAGCATCTGGAGTTAAAACCATTGCCTTCCCAGAAAAATACATTGCCAGGATATGTTTTCTAAAGGAAAGTAGTTACTTCAGGATCTCAGAAGGGTCTTTCCTCCTTTGTTAATAAAGATGGCCAACTGCTTTTAAAATATTTCCAACCATGACTTTGAAATACAAGGGGTGGGTACACAGGTGAGGTCACCACAATTGCCACTGAATATAAATACAGATACTCTCCAATATTAGTATGGCTGAAAACACTTAATATTTTACCTATACCCCTTCTCTTTTCCCAGTACTGATAAAGATACATTTATATTACTTCCAAATAAAAGAACAGCTAATCTATAAAGATTCCCTACGAATGCAGTTACCTACTTGTGTTTTAACACTACATATACTGCCCTGAAATTTCTAGTTCAGAACTCAGAACAGCACACAAATCTTTGGACAGGGTTCCTCTTAAATGTTGTCTCAATTATTTAACATAATTGCTTTGCCTCCCTTCGATATTCTGAGCCAAACTTATCAACTGGGTGTCTAAATACCACTTTAATTTGTGTAAACATATCTAAGTGAAGAAACGTTCTAATTTACAGGGAAATAGTATAAGCCATTATGTAATTGTCCCTGGTCCTTCATACTCCATTTTAGCTAATAAACAAGAGTTCATCGGCCAGAGTGAAAATTTTTGCTAAGTATTTCCTTAAGCAGTTTTCTCATTATATAAAACATACTGAAGTGTTTAGCACAGTTCCTGGCTCATAACTGTTAATGTCATATCTAGATAATTATGCTTCTCACATGATGAATATTACCAAGAACACTTATAGTACCTTAAAATTTTTAGTAATCCATTTGCCTGGTTATTTTAGCTATGTACAGTTAACCCTTGCCAATGAAATATTTTAGGAAAACAAGATCCATATTTCCTAGCCATTAAACCATTTGATTTTACTTGTAATATAGCACTACTTCTGCATTTAGTTTAAGTGTATTACCACAAGAGGGCATATAACCTCAATCAAGTATTAGGCATATCTGAAGTGAGATTAGGACTCACTGGTGCATTAGAATGCTATACACATAACATAACTAACTTCCCTGTATATCAAAGGCATGCCAAGTACCATTGCAGACCCATTTGGCAGGACTAGTTAACATACTGGGAAGTTCTCAAACTCTTTAAAGTAAATTTCTGGGTTCAGATAGGTTAAAAAAAAATGTAAAAGTTGTATGGAAATTTTGTAAAGGAAAAAATGGAAATGGAAAAAGAAAACAAGAAATTATGTTTTATATTCTAAATTTAACAACCGTGTAACATTTCTCACTAGATAACATCAGCAGAAAGGTAAGTAACTTGGACTTATAACAGTCAACTTGAAGATTCCACTAGAAAACTAGGTGGGTTACATCTGTACTTGCTAAATGCAAAATGTTTGAGAGGTCCAGTCCTAGTGAACAGCCCTGGAGGACTGAAATAGAAAGTTACTAAGAGGTGAGTAGACCAAACTTTCAGGATGCTTTTAGAAAACAGTCTCTTCTCCATCAGGGCAGCCCTCAGGCTGCTGAAATCAAAGCGATTCAAGAAAGGCAGATACCTAGATGGAGAAGAATACTGAGGAGCCAGTGTATCACAGACTCCTACCTCTGTCACCCTAATAACTCCGTGACTTTGGCAAAGTTACACCCTTTAAAATTTTTTTAAAGACTGACGTCCCACACAACAACTATAGCTTCCCAAAGTTATCCCAGGAACTCTAATTATTTCTTCTTACAACTGTGGAAACAGGCTCAGGATAGCTAATTGGCTTGTCTCTGTCTCTCCCAGAACTAGATTAATAATCCTTTTCTCATGATTTTATATATATGCAAATATATAATTTTGTTCACAATACACCAAAATTTAGGAGAAACTAATGGAGTGCATAGTGAGACTGGGTTGACACAGAAAAAGAGAGGATATAGCTAAACATTTAGTTAAGGGACAGAAAGAATAGGAATGAACTCTTGACCAAATCCTGAAATAAAATAATTAAGGGCAGATCCTGAGGCTTAAAGAATATATTTAAAGCAAATGAAGAATTATTTAATAAAGTAGGGAGTAACCTGTAGAACTAAGTAACCAAGAACAAAGAAGTTATATGGGCTGAAACATTAAATATTATAGTTTTTTTTTAAGGTTTAGGTACATTCAATTGTAATGAGATTTATTATGCAAAGTTAGGGATTTGGGGAGTTCATCTTTTATGTTTTAAAGCTTTGCTGTCTCATACTTGATAGTTACAGCCTCGCATAAAACATACCCAATAATGATACTACCCAAATGTTGCATTAGACAAATCCTGGGTCTAAGTCACTTTGGAAATTATTTATGTCTTATATAAAGTCACTGTTCCTGAAAAAATTACAGCTCACTCTTAACAGCAGTTCTCTAGGAAATATTAGCTTAAAAAATATCTCTGCCCACACTTACCTTCCTGTTTGTTTAAAAAACTGTTCCTCAAATTCTCTTAAGGCTTTCCGAAGTCTCTTCTTGTCAGCCCTAGTTTCTCGGAGATGGTCAAGAAGTACAGGCCTGTATCAGGTAAAAGATATATGCTCTGGCATAACTGAGAGCTCATCATGAGCAGAGTTACCGATTTAGCAAAAGCATATTATGATACAGAAGTGTTCTGCCTAAAAGTGTGTCTTTTGAATAAATATGACACATGTAGAGCGTGACCATAGGGGAGCACATCACTGAGAACATTACTTGATGAAAATAATGTCCTAGGAAAATGGAAAGGGCAGACAGGAGGCAAGCGGACTGAGTCCATTATAATAAGTGGTGAGGGTAAAGGCCACATGAATACATGAGGGAGAGACAGACATTTTGGAGGAATACTCATCAGTATTTGGTGATAGACTAAACGTAAGAGGCACAAAAGGGAGAGATCTGAAAGAAAATTCTACCCTTAACCTAGAGTATAGGGGGAATGGCAAAACCCTTAGGAATGAAACAAAGACCCAGAGAAAGCTATAATTATGTCACAGATTCTACTCACTTCATTCTAAGACAAGAGAGAAAAGTCATATACTTCAGAGCAGGAATTTTTATCTGGGGAACTTGTGTCTGGTTCCAGAAAGTTTGTGAACTCCCTGAAATGATATATGGGCATTTTCTAAAAAGTAAAAAATTCCATTGCTTTCAAAAAAGTCCAACACCCCCCAAGAAGTTAAGAACAGCTGCTTTAGAACAGCCAGCCAGCCAGCCAACCAACCAAGAAAGAAAGAGAAGAAAAGGAGGGAAGAAGAAAAGGAGAGTCCCAGGGAGCCAGGGAGGGAGGGAAAGAGGAGGAAGAGGAGGGAAGAAGGAAGGATTGATGTTCTGCTTCCAAACAGGTCACTCTTCTCTGGGCTGAAATTGGGGTACCAGCTGATATATGCACACTAAAATCTCAGCTTGCAACCTAGTGCTTGGTCTTGCCTCACATTTATGGGGACTCCATCCCTATCTTGGGGCATATACTCACCACACTATTATACATGTTAAAGAAAATCTCATGATCTGGCCTGTAATATACAAACCAAAGAAGGCCAAATGATCAAGAGGAGTGCCAGCTACTGAATAATGATAATAACAACAATAATAATACTAATGAAAATCCAAATGGCTCCTGACTGAGTGGCCATTAGGAGAAAAAGGTCAGCTCATTTACTTAAGTCCCAGTCTGGAGAAACCATTTTATCTAAATAGAATAGACTAAGATAAAGGCCCTGACAACTGCCGACCCAGCACAGGATCCCAATTACTTTTGGTCCAGCATTTTCAAATGCCAGCTCTGCTTTACACACTGCCAAGCATTAGATTGGTGCCAGACCCTGCTGAAAAGATGTGCAAGTGTAGCAAATGGACCATTAGCATTTATGACATCCTTGGGATCTTATTGGGAGCCTTGGTTCCTCATGGCTTTGTCGTCTCAATTTTCCTGTTAAAAGGATAACCAGATTATGCTTTCTGCTGGATAGCAGTTTTTAGAGCGTGTAATAGCTCTTCTGCATTTTGTGTGTATGGACATATAATGTCCCCCAGACCAGAAGGAGTTAAAGGAGACTCCACACTGAGGAGTCACACTCACATGGTGGCCTCATGTAAATTGGACATGGAGAGAGCTGGTTGTTTGATTTCTTTCTTTTCATCTGGTAGCAGGAGCCTAACAGGCTCAGTCTCATTAGAGTAGGTGAGGTGGTCGCCAATAGGAAGGTGGGATGCTGGGTTTGGCAAAGACAGTTGTTGGCCTCCCTGTGGACAGTCTTCATCAGAGTCTTCTTCCTCCTGCTTATCATAGGAAGAATTAAATAAAGTTACAAAATGCTAAGTGCCTCTTGAGGCAAAACCAGGAAGGGGAACCATAAATAAACACAATGAAAACAGTAGATGATCCCTGTGCCTACTGAGAACCAAGAAGAAAGCAACCAAGAGGAACTCTTGCTCAGTTGCATCAAAAAACTTGCAGAAGTTAATGAGCAAAGAAGCACCCATCCTGGGCTAAAATGCTCACCAAGCTCAGATCTCTCTGCTGGGCCAAAGCAGGCACAGACATCTAGGATACGTTCCGATCTGGGCTGCATTGCCTAGTAATTCTTCCCTTTCACCCAGGCCTTCTGGGCCCCAGCTTCTTAACAGTTATATGGGTTAGGATGAGATGGACCATAGACTTCTTTTGTCATCCAGAAATACCCCAAATCAGGTCCTGGTGTGGGCCACTTTCAGATACAGAGAATACTCAGATAATTGACAAATTCAGGGAAGAGCTCTATAAAGGCCAAAACAAAATTGAGTTACTGCTTAACCTGTTCAGGTAATGCTTATCACAACCAAAAGATTTTCTTGCAAGGAAATCTGAAAATCATACCCTATTTTAAATTATGCTTCCTTAATTGGAAAATTTCAAAGAGTATGAATCACTATTGTCTTTGTTTTTAGAGTTGTGGAAATATAAATGTACTAAAGTATACTTAAATTTGAATTTGTTAATATTTCTTTTAATATTGATATCTTGAGCAAGTGACTGTTCTTTTAATATCGATATCTTGAGCAAGTGACTGTAGGATGTGTGGTGTTTTTCAAGTTCTGTATTCCCATAAATCATTCTTTATTAAAAGTAGTCTAACTCAGTTTCAGTATTCATATTTTCTATTGAAATAAATCTACTTATATCTTGCACAGAGATGGTCAAATGGTACCAAAAACAAATGCTGCATTATATCAAGGAACATACTATCAATATTCTTATTAAAGGAGAAAAATTAACAACACACAGACTAGAACAGCTCTGTTCTGTCTAGCTGTGTTGTTGTAAATTAGGTAATGCCAAACTAAAATCCATCAGTTGTTCTCCTCACCCAAGCAATGAAAGCAAGTGTAATAACTGGCTTCAAAAACAGAATTGCTATCTATTCCTGTTTCACAATAGTTTTAATTATCAGCCACTGTTAAGTATAGTATTGGAGTTCAGGGAGACCACGTTTCTACTTTGTGAAATAACAACTGGCCTTGTTAGCAGCATATACTGCAAAGAAGGCTCCTTTATAACTCTCATGGTGCTGCCTCCCTAACTAAACATCAATACAAAGCACAAGGACAGATTTCTAGTTAATGCAAACATCCCGACTTACAATTGTTGGAATAAGGGAAGGCGTGGACAATATTTGCTTGATAATTCTGTATCTGTCATAAAGAGGCTTTATGAGGTTCTTGTCTTGCTTAGTTACCTGGAAAACATGAATAATTATTGTTCCTTTCTCAAACAAGAATGAAAACACATCAATGTTTTTAGCAGTCCAAAAAAAAAAGTTTTGAAGCCTCTAAGGGATTACAATACTAAAATGCAACAGTAATTTTAAAAAGGTAAGTCATTTATAAGACACTGTATGAAGCACATGCCAATTTTCTTCTAGGAAAGTTTCTTAAAGGATAGGTCCAAGTTTAGAAATACGTTTTTAAAGCTTACTGAAGGACTCCTCAATGTTTAAATGGTAAGGACCCTGTTTTTTAATTACTTCTTCATTCTTAAAAAACCAATGGGTGATCCAAGAGCCATTGATTTTTCTTCTGAAACATGTATTTTATCTGACTTTCAAGATCTTTTATATTTACAGACACCAGCCTTGTCCAGGTCTTCATCACTACATACTTGGATTATATGCTAGCTTACTGGCTAAATCTGACATAAACTAAATATTTTGGATAAAACAGTTAACCTCTCTGAATTCTCTGTTTCCTACCTATACAACAAGGAAGTTGGAGTTAAAAAGTTCCTTCCAACCAAAAAACTTCATAACCTCTTGTTTACTGATGTATTCTATTACCCTGCTGCTCTTTGACTCATCCCTAAGCACCATTTTTAACATGTCACAAAGTACATAAAATTTTAAACAGTTTCCTACTTATCTATTAATCATCTACCTACCTACCTATCCCAACCTATCTACCTCTCCAGCCAAAATGACCAAACTCCTCTGCTTGCCTTCATTTTCCTCCCTGATGTGTGTCCTGCATTAAGTTTCCTACATATTTACCACAAACAACCTCCTTTTCATTCTAGTCCAATGGTTCTCACTCAGCAGGTAGTGGGAAGGAAATGGTAGAAGTAGCACATAGCATAATTGCCCAAGTGTCCTATCTGACTCTGCCTTCCAGATCCCCTCTGAGAATCCTGAAGGAAAAGAAAATGACTCAAGCAGGTGTATTTTTTAAGCTTTCTAGTTATTCTCATGCTACCTTACCCCCATCCCAGTTGAGAACCATTCTGGCCCCTTTTTTTTTTTTTAACATCTTTATTGGAGTATAATTGCTTTACAATGGTGTGTTAGTTTCTGCTTTATAACAAAGTGAATCAGTTATACATATACATATGTTCCCATATCTCTTCCCTCTTGTGTCTCCCTCCCTCCCACCCTCCCTATCCCACCCCTCTAGGTGGTCACAAAGCACCGAGCTGATCTCCCTGTGCTATGCGGCTGCTTCCCACTAGCTATCTATTTTACGTTTGATAGTGTATATATGTCCATGCCACTCTCTCACTTTGTCACAGCTTACCCTTTCCCCTCCCCGTATCCTCAAGTCCGTTCTCTGTGTAGGTCTGTGTCTTTATTCCCGTCTTACCCCCTAGGTTCTTCATGACCTATTTTTTTTTTCCTTAGATTCCATATATATGTGTTAGCATATGGTATTTGTTTTTCTCTTTCTGACTTACTTCACTCTGTATGACAGACTCTAGGTCCATCCACCTCACTACAAATAACTCAATTTTGTTTACAAAGCTACAGTAATCAAGACAGTATGGTACTGGCACAAAAACAAATATAGATCAATTTAACAGGATAGAAAGCCCAGAGATAAACCCACACACATATGGTCACCTTATCTTTGATAAAGGAGGCAGGAATATACAGTGGAGAAAAGACAGCCTCTTCAATAAGTGGTGCTGGGAAAACTGGACAGCTACATGTAAAAGTATGAGATTAGAACACTCCCTAACACCATACACAAAAATAAACTCAAAATGGATTAAAGACCTAAATGTAAGGCCAGAAACTATCAAACTCTTAGAGGAAAACATAGGCAGAACACTCTATGACATAAATCACAGCAAGATCCTTTTTGACCCACCTCCTAGAGAAATGGAAATAAAAACAAAAATAAACAAATGGGACCTAATGAAACTTCAAAGCTTTTGCACAGCAAAGGAAACCATAAACAAGACAAAAAGACAACCCTCAGAATGGGAGAAAATATTTGCAAATGAAGCAACTGACAAAGGATTAATCTCCAAAATTTACAAGCAGCTCAGGCAGCTCAATAACAAAAAAACAAGTCAATCCAAAAATGGGCAGAAGATCTAAATAGACATTTCTCCAAAGAACATATCCAGATGGCCAACAAACACATGAAAGAATGCTCAACATCATTAATCATTAGAGAAATGCAAATCAAAACTACAATGAGATATCATCTCACACCAGTCAGAATGGCCATCATCAAAAAATCTAGAAACAATAAATGCTGGAGAGGGTGTGGAGAAAAGGGAACACTTGCACTGCTGGTGGGAATGTAAATTGATACAGCCACTATGGAAAACAGTATGGAGGTTCCTTAAAGAACTACAAATAGAACTACCATATGACCCAGCAATCCCACTACTGGGCATATACCCTGAGAAAACCATAATTCAAAAAGAATCAAGTACCAAAATGTTCATTGCAGCTCTATTTACAATAGCCAGGAGATGGAAGCAACCTAAGTGTCTGGCCCATATTGATCTTCCTTTTCTCTGAACTTCTCTGCGTCTCACTGTCTGGGCCTTAACTGTTTTCTGTGTTTCAGTCTTGTCTTCCCAAATAAATTATATCACATATTTCTTCAAATTCTCACAGTACCCAATGTATCCCCTTTCCTACTACCCATCTAACAACCCAGCTTTATATGCAAAAGTAGTATAATTTTTAGAGATCTTTTCTTTCAGTAGAAAGACCACCTCTCTCTGTAGAGCATTTTAAGTATTGGTTAAGTAACCCCAAGAGCCTTTCATTTTCTAGCTCAATCATTCCTTATACATTTTCTTAGTCATGACACTTTTTTACACAGAAAATAAAAAATTCTTTCATGTATTCCATGAGATTTTAATAGGTGACAAAGAAAAAGAAATCTCTAAGTTCAGAAAATACTGAAATAATGTTTTTTATTCAGTATCTTATTGGGACTTATATTCCATAGAAAGCTCTTCAGAAAATGATGCATTCAACTATTATTGGCATCTCTATTACAGTTTGATTTTTTTGGTTTTATTTATTTTTACTATATTGTCTGGATTCTAGAAAAGCTAAATTTAGTCTTAAAGGAGAAAAAGAAAAGAGTGACCAAAAAGCAAGTTAGAATGATGAATGCCATTATAGAAAAGTTCCTTCCACAGATGCTAGATAAAAGTCGGGGTACAGGTACAATGTATGGCACTCATCTTTCACTCTCATGATTCTATGATTTTACTTTTAGGATCATTATTAAAGTAATCCCCAAAGACAGATGTGAGGGTTCAATGGCCGTAAGTACAGGACTTCAATGCCATAAGTGCTTCTCCTCAAATATATGTGCACAGGAAGGCATGCTGCCTGAAGAAGAAGTGTTAGTGGTGAGATTATGTGCCAGGAGCTGTCTTCTACTCAGGGGCCTATGGACACCAGCTATTATGAGGCCTGCAATGTCAATCTTCATGGTGGAAAATGAGTCAAGACGTAGGCTCTGCAGGATAGGAACCTCAAATCTAAGGGGCAGAAATACATTAGACTTTGCTATTCCTCAGCCACTTTCTACTAAGAATCAGACCATTCTCTCCTCTTAATTCAGTGGCTCTGTTTCTGAAATGCATCTTTCCTCCCTAATTCTGCATATTGGTGGCTGACTATGGTATGTTAGTAGTATCTAACTTATGATTTTTATTTAAATGGAGAAAACAAGGACTGTGTTGAATAACCTGAAAGAGCCACAGAGAGCTATCCAGCGCATGAATGGGTTGTCAGATTTTAAAGATAAATATAAGGAGGTTATCCCTACTTCCTGCTCCTCCATTTTATATGGCATCAGAAGAAATGTAACTTAAAGGAGGTTGAGCAGGAAGGGACTGTGCATAGAACAAAATTTGATATACTTTGTTGACAGCTTGACAATTCCGTCATGAAAAACTCCTGGCCCCCTATCCCGTAGGTTACTCGAATTATCAAGATCTGGAATAGTACCCCCCAAACAAGCTGGCTTTCCAAGCAGAACTGCTGCTGAGTGGTCAGCCCAAGTGTTATTTCTTTCTAGGCCCTGGTCAGAAAGTTGTCTGGGGAAAAAACTGCCACAGCTTAAGTGCTTTTACCACCATGCTTGTTATCCGTTCTCCCCATGGCACTGGTCCCATGTATTCTTTCACAGTAAACCATGGAAACATAAAAATCAGTCGAACCATCACCATAAACAAGCTCTCTCCTTGAGAGGGAGGTAAAACTGACATTCTCCTCTCTGGACAGTGAGTGATGAGAATCTATTACTCTTTAGCTTTAGGGACTCAAGTCTTGCCAAACTTTCCCTGTGTCTAAGTCTCCCCAGCCCCTCACTGAGGGAGAAAGTATATGTGGAACAAGTCTGACAGCCTGAACTAACCAGTCAGTCCAACAACATGGGAAGTCAATAATGAACATAATCATACAAAGCAACTGCTGAAGAGAATGGCTTGGTCAATTCAGATTTCTAAGCATACTGCCAATTAATATTGGCCTTGAAAACAGAGGTCATGAGTTCAGATAACTGGCTTCAAGAATTACACACTATTTTTAATTTGGAAAATTATGGAATCTCTGAACCTTAGATTCTTAATGTGCAAATTCTTAATATGCAGAATGAGGATTTTTAATTATCTTATGTAAATGTCCCTGGCACAGAGTCAGGCATACTAAATGTTATTTAAGCTATCAAACTAGTTGATTTGAGGTTACTATCAATGTTGTAAATTACTAATAAAGGAATACCATGGTGCTATCAAAGCATACATTTTAAAGATAAAAAAATTGAGAAGCACTCTATGTCTTGATATAAAAAGCTATCTAGAATATGCAAAGTGAAAAAAGGATACATAATTATGAGCCTGCTACATTTTTTCAAAAGGGGCAAATTAAGAATGTGTATTGACACTTTCTTGTATATGCTTTATATAGAAACTCCAAAAGGACACCTAAAACATTCATAGCAATAGTTACACCTGCTTAGAGTGGGAGACCTCAGAACTGGAGCTGGCAGATGGGGTGCGAAGGAGTCTTTTTAATGTGTAACCTTTTATATTTTTTGAACTATGTGAGAAAGTATTACCTATTCAGAAAATTAAATTTTTGTTAAAAGGTAAGTAGAAGAACTTGACAGGATCTCCTTTTGGTGCATTTTACCTGTAAGTCTTCCCTCTCTCCAATGCACAACTAATCAGTTATCAAATTTTTACTTGATTTAAAAAAATAAAATGAATTATTATGTTTTTTAAAAATCTGCTTTTCTACACAATGACCCAAAACCTATGGGATGCAGCAAAAGCAGTACTAAGAGGGAAATTTATAGCAATACAATCCCACCTCAAGAAACAAGAAACATCTCAAACAGCCTAAACTTACACCTAAAGCAATTAGAGAAAGAAGAACAAAAAAAACCCCAAAGTTAGCAGAAGGAAAGAAATCATAAAGATCAGATCGATCAGAAATAAATGAAAAAGAAATGAAGGAAACGATAGCAAATATCAATAAAACTAAAAGCTGGTTCTTCGAGAAGATAAACGAAATTGATAAACCATTAGCCAGGCTCATCAAGAAAAAAAGGGAGAAGATTCAAATCAATAGAATTAGAAATGAAAAGCAGTATGGAGTTTCCTTAAAAAACTTAAAAATAGGACTACCATACAACCCAGCAATCCCACTACTGGACATATCCCCTGAGAAAACCATAATTCAAAAAGAGTCATGTACCACAATGTTCACTGCAGCTCTATTTACAATAGCCAGGACATGGAGGCAACCTAAGTGTCCATCGACAGATGAATGAATAAAGAAGATGTGGCACGTATATACAATGGAATATTACTCAGCCATGAAGAGAAATGAAACTGAGTTATTTGTAGTGAGGTGGATGGACCTACAGACTGTCATACAGAGTGAAGTAAGTAAGAAAGAGAAAAATAAATACCATATGCTAACACATGTATATGGAATCTAAAAACAAACAAACAAATCGTTCTGAAGAATCTAAGGGCAGGACAGGAATAAAGACACAGACGTAGAGAATGGACTTGAGGACACGGGGAGGGAGAAGGGTAAGCTGGGATGAAGTGAGAGTGGCATTGACTTACATATACTACCAAATTGTAAAATAGATAGCTAGTGGGAAGCAGCTGCATAGCACAGGGAGATAAGCTCAGTGCTTTGTGACCACCTAGAGGGTGGGATAGAGAGGGTGGGAGGGAGACGCAAGAGGGATGGGATATGGGGATATATGTATACATATAGCTGATTCACTTTGTTACAAAGCAGAAACTAACACATCATTGTAAAGCAATTATATTCCAATAAAGATGTTAAAAAAAATCTGCTTTTCTCCTCAAAGATGCTGCAGTTAATGAAGGGCCAGAAGAAATAACTGCCGTTACTCATCCAGTTGGTAATCTGTGCTGTGCACCTGACTCCACCTACAGTTCCTGGAAAGGACAATAAAAAGGGGATATATGCCAGTACCAATTCAGGATTTTCAAAAGAAAAGGACATAAATAAGCACCACAATCAGACCTAGGGTTGATTCATTCATTTCCAGTGCTCAACAGATGCCCTGTGACCGAAAAGTGATTATCTCCAAAAATCATCCATAGATGATGGAGGAAGAAGATTACTCGGTAGCAGTATCTGAACTGACAAGGCAATGCTGTAGGGTTTATCAGCTTTAGTATGAGCTCTGACTAAACACCAAATGCAAAAATTTCAAGAGGAGTCATAACGAAGGTCTCTCTAGAAAAGAAATGACTTCATCTTGGAAGCTTAATATTTAATGCATTTTAAGCAGTAGAGCAAAGACTCCAGATGAAAATCATCCATTAATTTGAGTTTAAAGAATTGGGACCTAATGAGATAATCTCAAATGTGAATAAGCTCACTGAGGAGCCAGGAATAATACTATTGTGGAAATTTTCAATCCTCCCTTTGCTTCTTCTGTGGCTTCTGGACTCCCCCTTAGGAACCACCTAATAGCTGCCTAGCCACTTCATGGTCTGCTGTGTTAAGCTCTCCCAGGAACAATACTGCAGCTTTAGCTATTGAGACGTACACGTTCTACTGCAGATGCTCTCTATTTAAAGGGCCTCACTTTAGCCTACTGCAAAGATCGGTTTAATTTGAAGGGGCTTCTGACACTAAACAGTTTAATGGCTATTTCTTTTAAAATAACAGAAATAAATTTCCGTTTAAATAAAGATGACTTCTAAAGAACTCAGAGTTTTTCTCTGACCTTCAGATTTTCATTTACATGTTTTTATTTGACTTGAATACCTCAGGAGGGTGATTGACCATCCCAGTTTTCCCAGGACTGAGGCTTTTGGTGGGCCATGGAATTTTCAGTGCTAAAGTTAGAAAGTCTAGGGAAACCTGGGATGGTCGGTCACCCTATTCCTGAAAGATCTTAAAACAAACATGTCCAAAACAGACCTCCTGAGTTTTCACTCTCACCCTCAATCTGCTTCTCCTCTAGTTTTTCCCCATCTCAGTAAATGGATCCATCTTCCTTTCCTTCACTCCCTACCATCCAACGATTCAGCACATCCTTTTGATTCTATATCCAAAATATACTTTGAATGTGTCTACTTCTTTCCATCTCCAAGGCTACCATACTAGTCCAAGCCACCCATTTCATCTTCCCTTTTCCACTCTTTTCCCCTATGATTAATTCCCCCTACAGCAATCAAAAAGATCTTTAAAGTGTAAATCACACCATGTCACTTTCACACTTACAGCCATTCAACAGCTTCCCAATCCTTTCAGTGGCCTAAAAGGTCCTGCGTTATGTGCCCTGATCTATCTTTTCTGACTTCATCACATGCCATCCTGTGCTCCAGCCCTCAGACTTGAGAACTCCAACTACAAACAAGCTCTTCCTTCAAAGGCCTTCATACTTGCAGTTCCGTCTAGAAGGCTCTTTGCTGCTCTCTTCGCCTGCTGATTCTTCTGCATTAAATGTCATCTTATTGGCCTTCCTAATCACCCTATATAAAATAGAAACCATCCATACTCATTATTTTCTATCATATCATTTGTTTCTTTGCACAGTACTTATACAAAATTTTAATGACTTTGTCTATCGAGTTATTTCTTGTTGTATCCCAACTCCCAGAAAAACATGAGCTCCGTGAAGGCGGTCACCCACATCACTTCTCTATCTTGTTTATTTCTTATATCCAGCATGGATCATAGTTCACAACACATAGTAGGCACTCAAGTCTTTTTGCAAATGAATGATTGCCCACTGGTCACCAGGCATCTCCTTTTATTGTCACAATAATTATATAAATAGGTATTATCTGTATTTGATAGATGAAGAAGTTGAATATCAGAGAATTAGTTCACTTGCCAAGTGTGTATGATTAGAAAGTGTCTTGTTCAAGGACTGAGTCCTGCTCTGAGCTTATTATACCAGTCCCAACTCATCGCTCACTCCTTAGTCAACTGAGTAGAATACAGAATTAGGACTTGGGTGTTGACCAAGCTGCTTTTATAGACGTAGTCAAAGTAACTATAAAATACAGGAAAGACCATCAGAAGCACTGAAGGATGGAAAACCACAGATGTGCCTGACTATGTGTGTGTGTGTGTGTTTATACACACACACACACACACACACAGAGAGAGAGAGAGAGAAGTTAGTTATCCACTTATCCACTGACTATCACAAAGTCTAGAATATTTGGGGGTGGGAGGAAGGGACAGGTTGGCCGAGTGGATGAAAACCACTAGTCACAACATATATTGGTTATTTTTAAGTTTAAAGGTATTTCATAAAGACAGAGGTAGCCAAGGGCCCATTTCTACTTGTAGATCACGTGTAAAGGACTAGTCCAGGGGCATATGGTAAGCCTTTTGGGATCTGGTAAATGTTGCCACCTTATGATCAAGACTAGATAATGTACAATAGAACAGGTGAAGCCAGCTTTCTCCTCAAGAAGACTTCATTTCAAAGTCAAACATGCTAGTTTGTTCTTTCATATATCCATTCACTCTGCCAACATTTATTCAATACTTACTTTGTACAGACACTAAGGATCATGAACAATAAACAGCCTAAACTCTACTCAAGAAGTTTCAAGTACTATAATGAGAGACAGAAAATGGCACAGAGCATAGTTAGAGCTATGTTAAGGTAGCTACAGATTATTCAAGAAATGAAAGGCGACCACATCACTCAGAGTTCAGACAGGAAGGACTACAAGGAAGGTTCCTTGGCGTAAGTAAAATGTTAAGCACAGATATGCAGGAGGAGGGATTAACCAGGTAAGTACTAAATACTAATTGCTTTCATCATCATTTTTGTAAAATACAATCTTTTCTTTGAGCTCCAAGCGCCCATATCCAAATGCATAACTGACAACTCTATCTGGGTATCTCACAAAGATTTCAAAACCAAGATGTCTAAGCTGAAGTCTTTAGACATCTCACCTAACATTCCTCAAGAAACCCTACGTCTCTATTCTTATCATATAAAATACTAAACCACTTTCCTTACTATTTATACCTCATCCCCGCTTTATTATTTCTTAATAAAACATACAGTAAAATGAGATTGTAATCCTAGTCTTGGGTTCATTTGCTAACTTATCGGGGGAAGTTGGGGAAAAAGGAATATGAAATGCCCTAGTGTCTTTACCATGCGTCTCCCACCAGCATGCGACACTGTAACCTCCAGGATGGCAATGCCCTAGATCATAGCTAATAACCCACTAGGAACTCATCTGACTGAAAGTTCAGAGCCAGTCTCCTAAAGATGTTTATGTGGTACCAAAGTGCTCTTACAAATTGGTCAAAATCACGATCTCAGTGGCACCATGTGGAGTGGTGGGGCCCTGTGAAGGTTGGCGAAGTACCTTAGAAACCTCCTGAGAAGGAAGCTGCTCTCTCTTCTCCTTCACGCATGTCAACACAGCATCTGGAGTCTCCTCTCCAGAGGAGCCTGGCTCAGGGCCCACAGCTTCCGGCTTCCCATTCTCTCGGGGGACTGCGGGTTGCTCGCAGGATGGATTTCTAGGTGGGCCTTTGGGAGCACTCCCTTGTTCTTCTGACAGCTTCAGCTTTAGTTCTAAGAGAGATGCCATGAGTTACCAGGAGCAGGGAGGACTCACTGGCCCTAATAAGAGCAGAGAGCCTTTCAGGAATTCGTTCCCTGATGCCAAGTGAGTGGAAATGAACAGTGCCGATGATGGTTCCCCAGATGTGAAAACAGAGGGCTCTTGAGGCTGGGATCTCATGGAGGTGGAGCATCATCTGTGGGAGTAACTCAGTGCTCTAGATTCCCGAGGAGGATTCCTGGAGGAAGACCACTGGTACCTGGCCTCAAAGTTTTCACCTGTTATCTATCACGACGCCTGAGATTCTATACTCAAAGATTCATTTACTTGGGTTTTGAAAGTTGTGCAGCCATTAAGAGCCCCTGCAGAAATGCAAGTACTTCTGGAAGGCACTACACAGTGCAGACGTCTGAGGATACATAGGAGTGGTGGGGAAGGGGACATGGGAATGCCAGCCCCAACTTGACAGATTTCACAATTTTGTCTAATGCCAGTATTTAAAATCCAGAAATCACCATTATTGCAATGTGACTTTATATAAACCTATGTAATTAAAAATAAAAAGGCCACCTGGGACTTATCAAGAAATTAGATTTCAGAATATGCTAGGGGACTGCTCGTTTGAATGAGGCCATTTATATTGATTTCTCAATTACATCCATAGCTCATCTTCTCTGTTTGATGTTTGTTTTTTAGTTAGGCTCTGGCGTGGTGTTTAAACACCGCATATATTATAAACCTGCTACATCACTACACTTCAATACCACTGAATTAATATTCCTTTCAGTTCTTTATCACCATCCTAGAAATCTGGAAAAACTCCCATGTCTCTAAGTATTGAAATAAAAAGTGTAGAGAGAGGAAGAAAATAAATTTTTATTGGTAAGTAACCATCATCCCTTAAGATAGATTTTAGAGTTAATTAATACTCACACCACCATCTCCAGAGAGACAGAGAAAGAAGAACACTGGATCAGGAAGAAGGAGAACCAAGTTCTACTCCTAGGTCACCACCTCCCAGCTACGTCACCTTCCCCTCTCTCGACATAAATGTCCTCATCTGTGCAATGGGGTGTGTGGCATAAATGATTGCTCAGGCCTCTTCTGTTTCTAACAGACAAGAAACCAATAACCCAGGGAAATGAATACTCCACATGTTGAAATGTTCCTGGCACTGAAGTGAATCATTCCACCTGGGAGTCTGGAGTTCCTCAGTCTCTTCACAAGGAGATGTATTAAATGGGATCAAACAATGAAGGGGACCCAGGACCCTTTATTTCAAGATGGGGCCTCTGATCTAGGCAGGAGACAAGCTTAAAGAGGGCACAGGTGGAAGAGAATCAAGAACTCCTTAGAGCACATTATCACGATTTTATCTGCTTCCTTCCTGAGAAAGGAGACCCTTGGCTGGCATTTACCTTTGAGCTGTTTACGACCTTTAGCCAAATCATTCATCCATTTCAGGACTTCAGGATTAGATGTCTTGTCACCATGTGAAGGCTGCAAGGGAGGGAAAAATGGGGATGGAAGGAGGTAAAGGGAGGGAGGGAGAGAAGAAAGAAAAGGAAAAACAAAATTTTAAACAGCTAAGGCACACGAAGGTAGTTCAGCAACATATAAAGCTGGGAGAGAGATTCAGGAGTGATACCTCCAGTTGATGGAGTTGCCTCTGAAAAACAGTGAACATTCTTGACCTCCTCCACTCTTTCATCCTTGCCATGGACACTGTTTCTAAACACACCTGGTCACCCAGCATTTTTTACATAGTCCTAACTATGTCAGTGCCCCCTACAGTCTAACCCTCAATCACCTTGTGGGCTACCCATACCCAACACCCCATTGCCAGGTCATTCTTTGTATCAATGTAAATGGCTCTACTGATACAAACCAGCGCTTCCTCCCTTGCCTCTGCTCATGACTTATGACCAAAACCTGCCTGGGGAACACTGATAAACTAGAAGCTTTAGTTCCTATCAGTCATATCCTCCAAGCTGAAGAAAGGAGACACCAGGATCTCTAAAACCTGACAACAGTCTGAGAAGTCAGTATGTAAGGGGGATACCCATATTTCACTGCTCTCCCTGTTTACAGACTCAGTATTCTACTGGGTTAGCATTAAAGTAGAAATTAACTATATGAGTATGGACTTGGGCAAATTATTTAGCCTCTCCATGCCTCAGTTTCATCTACCAAATGAGGATTATAATACCATCTCCCTCATAGGGTTGCTGTGAGGGATGAATTAGTGAATATATGTAAAACACTGAAAAGAGTTCCAGGCACATGCTAAACACTATAGAGGTGTTAGCTAGAATTAAAAATATTATTATTGTTATTACTACTGGCAGAGGTGATAGCAGTAGTAGTAGTCGTGTTAACTACCAGACCTTCAAAGGAATGGTGAATAAGTCTTCACTAACAAACATACACGTAGGGGTATGTATGTCCTACGTAGTAGCTAATTGCACTTGGATGTGGCAATAAGAATATAGTTTTACTTTTAGAAGGATATGACTCCGTTCATACAAATCATTCACCTTAATTTCTGGATTTCTTTTCAGAGCCTAAAAGTAAATTTTCTACAGAAAGAGAAACTGGGAGAGAACAGCCAAACATACCTAGCCTCCAGCCCCACAGGTCAGTAGGAAACTTTCTTAAACAAGTTGAGGCCACCCTGGTAACTTAAATGGAGGCTCAAGAAGATTAGTGGTTACTTTGAATTGGGGATATACAAAGAGCTATATAAGCACGCTCAAGAAGACATCACAAACACTGTAATAGTAGCCAGAAACGTGTACAATGTTAGTGACAAGTCTAGTGGCTCTGCCACGTTTAAGAATCCATTAAATCCATATAACATCAGCAAGATGTTGGTGAGAGAGAGACACAGGGAGAGGAGTGTGCTCCTCTCAAGTTCGAAGGAAAAAACAGTGCTTGTGTAAGAGGATCATCAAATGTACACGGGATTAGATGTTTTAACTGTGAAACACAAGACATGGTTCTGTCACTTCTATAGTGATGTAAAAACCATACAGTTTAAAATCAAGATGGAAAATAACACTGCGGGAAAATGACAGTGATTTTTCCCCTAGGGGAGCCCAGAAGGGAGACTCTGGTTTCCAGTAGGAAAGCCCTGGCTTCAGGACCATGGACAGTGACACAGAGGGCACACCTCCAAACTGCTGTGCCTGGTCCCACCCGTGGTCTGCTAGAATGATGCACTGTACTACTTCCCTGATATAACGTTTAGTACTTTGGCTTTGGGTAACAGGCTGGTTATATGAACAGTCAATGTTTTACATGTGATTTCTCGAAATCCTCACAGAATTCTTCACTCTGATCTGAAAACACATCTTGTTCTCTGGAACACATCTTTTTCACTGGATATGTTCCACACAGTTAATGCAATCTTCTGAAACACTGTTAAAAACAAAAACGAAAACCTAAGACCCTAAGCCAAGGACCATCAAAGAAGCTTTCACTACTGCAAACAGGACTTAATAGAAATTTAAGGCTGAATTTTCTGACAAAATGTTTTAAAGCCTGAGATCATATTCTGAAATGAATTTTGTATTTCCCTGCTCTTGGGCGAGCTTTCAAAAGAGGTTAAATCAAGCTCACAAGGATGGCAGCTCTCAGATCATATGGAAAGTTTTTATATACAAGCTGTGGATCTTCAAGCCTTCTAACGTCTGAACTATTTCAGTTTAATAGGCCCCAAGGACCATACACCCAAAAATTACACAGTGTAGATTTCGTTCAGTGTAATTAAAATGGAGCTCATGAGTCACATAACTGAGGGTACTACTGGACCAGATTTGTGGTCTGCCAAAGATGATTCAAAAGACACTTTAGAAAGATTTATGGATCAGGAATGAAAGGACCTATGCTGCTGTCTTGGCTACATCAATTCTTTGCTGTATGAACCTGGAGAAGTTACTTCCCTTCTCTGGGCCTCAGTTTCTTCAATGGTCAAGTAAGAGAAGACTAACTGATCCCTTCTAATTCTAAGATTCTCTAATTCTACTGAAAGTGAACATCTGGCTGAAACAGCCTTTTCTAAGTCCATGAGTCTAACAATAGTTAAATGTAAAATCAACTGTAGGGAATAAATACAGTTCTGGATATGAAGTGAAATGGTTGCATTCAATAGAGAAGGAAAGATGTATATTATACCAGGGCATCAGACTAGCATGAAGGCCCAGCAGCTCGGATTCAAAAATTAGCAGCGGGTGCTATTAACTCCGTCGTCAGGTTGCCGGGAAGGAAAGCCATACACACAGCAACCAATTAAAGCCCATTAACATGTCAAACCTCTAACCACAGCCTGACACCCAGACAGGAAGGGTGAGGGGAAGCCCTGTTTCCTGAGACGTGGAAGGTTCTGATTACTTCAAAGACTCATACACACAGAAG
Source organism: Delphinapterus leucas (assembly GCF_059928025.1). Classification (NCBI taxonomy): domain Eukaryota; kingdom Metazoa; phylum Chordata; class Mammalia; order Artiodactyla; family Monodontidae; genus Delphinapterus; species Delphinapterus leucas. The sequence goes on from NC_143144.1 coordinate 15,153,285, forward strand.
CAGTGACCATGAAGCCTTCTTCCTTTACTGCTCCCAAATTCATCCATCTGCATGTTTAAGTGTGCGGGCATGTGTCTACTCTGGCCCTAAAGCTTCTCCAGACAAAGGCAGAAGGTGCCAGGAGAGATTCTCTTCTAAAATACTCAGCTGCTGGGTGGCTGTTACAGCTGAGAAAAGTAATCCAGGGTCTGCAGCTGCAGGTAGAAAAATCCAATGGAAAATTAATGTCTATAATTTTCCTTTATTTTTTGACAAGGCAGAGGTTGCCATGGGATAGCCTATTCAAATATCACTCAAACAGACTAAAAAGTTAATAATATCTAAGACCACTTACTTCCTTTGTGCCAAAACTGTAAAAAGCATTATATATGCACTCCCTCATTTAATGCTCACGAACTTAAGAAGTCACTACTAATATTAACTCCACTTTACAGATGGACAAACTGAGACTCAGAAAGATAAAGTAACAAGTCCAAAGTCAGAGTTCCTAAGTGGCTGTGCGGATTCAAATCCAGATCAGTCTGATTCAAGAACTGCCAGATAAGAAATATTAATAGGCCCTGGGATGGAGCCCCTGTTTCTCTACAGATTCCAATACGAGGGCATCACAGATCCAATAAAACTCCAGCAGCAAGTAAGGAAAATCAACTTCTCTCAGGCTATCTGGAGCTTTCAACTTGCAGTGGACACTTAATGAATTTCACTTGTACTTCTCCATTGCAAAAACTACTCAACTTTAACCAGCCCAAGCCTGAGCTGATCGAACACAACCACCTTAAGAAGGTTGTAAGTCTTTGCTGGGCCTCCATCTCCTTATCTGTAAAATAAAGGCCTGTACTCACAACGTGTAGAGCACCCTCCTGCTCTATAAAAGACAATAAGTAGTTGTGACTGCCTGACCTCAAGGAAGAGAAGAATCTTCAACACCTTAAGGCTGTCTTGAAAGCCAATCTGATTTTTCTTCCATTTTTAGCAAAGCTAAAACGCCCTCTTTAAAACCCCTCTTTTAGTGAATTTGAAGTCACTGTGGGCAACACAGGACAGGAAGAACAGGAGAGTAGAATATTACCTACTCTCACCTCCCTCCCCAGAACTTACCCACACTACAAGGACCTGCATGCAGATTGCCTCTGGACCAAGAGCTTACTGAGCCTTTAAATATTTTAAGATGTTTGAGACATTCCCTGGTCTCATTTATTTTAATAACAAGCTGCTCTGGACCCTCTGCCAAAGACCCAGTATCTTTGTGCAATTCTACATGGATATGATTCTTCTCTATGCCACGGTCACCAGTAGAGACAATAAATAAAACTAGCATTGGCCATCAGGACACTTACCTCTGACTCTATTGTTTCTTAAGTAAGAAAAGGAAAGGTTCATGATTGTAACACTGCAGCATCAGTAAGAAGGCTGGCGTCTCTCTGACAGGAAAGAATGGGATCAGGGTTTGTTCTTAAGAGTGGCCTGAACAGATGTCACATGATAGGTCCTCACCCATCAACAAGAAAGTACTTTATTGTCAAAGAAAACTCTCCCTCATTCTGTTCCACAATGAGAGATTCTGTCTTTTGTGTCCTTAATAGGTTCTTATCAAATGCAAATGAGAAAAGGCTAAAGAAAAAATAAGACCATAATTCAAAAGCTTTCCAAATTTTAGTCCTAGGAACACTAATGATAGTAAGCTTCCTCAGAAAAAAAAAAAGGAGAGATCAAATCTGTTTAGAAATAAGAGTTCTAATTTGCTACTAGGAATTATCTTAGCAGAGATCAGCTAACAGCATGTGAGAACAAGACAGACCCAGGATGGAAACTTAATTTATGATAGGTCCTGGGTTGGCCAATGGAAACTGAGCTGTCCCTTGGCACAGAGATGTACTCTAAAAGGAAGGACAGAAAAGCCCATGCATTTCTGACACAACCCACTCATTTCAAACCACAGGGTCCTTACCCGGTATTTCTTTTCTTGTTCAAATTTTTCTTCAAATTTCCGAATTTTCCGCTTCAGGCTCTGGATGTGCTTGGTGAGCTGGGTAATGGTTTGTGGCTCTTTGCCATCACCACAGCTGCACCGAGAAGAACTTCGGGGCCTGCAATGATTCCAGAGAGGGAAAGAATCATCAAAAACAGTACTATATATAAAAGAGGTAACTAATAAGGACCTACTGTATAGCACAGGGAACTCTACTCAATACTCTGTAATGGCCTATATGAGAAAAAGAATGTGAAAAAGAGTGGATATATGTAAAACTGATTCACTTTGCTGTACAGCACATACTAATACAACATTATAAATCAACTATACTCCAATAAAAAAATTTTTTTAATGATATAAATTTTTTTAAAATGGTCTTCCAGTAAACACTGCTGCTGGTCTACAAACCAAGCTTCCTAGATTGTCAGAGAAGTCCAGAGGCCAGTTCATTATTTGATGAGTCTACTATGGTAGCATCTGCTCATTACTGGAGATCCCTGATCACAGAACTCCATTATGGGCAAATGTCATCAGGGACTTTAGTCTACAAATGTCAGAATATTAGTCTAGGAAATATATTTCCTAAAGCTTGGAGGATACCAATTTCAGACTAATGAGAGAGCCCTATTGTACCGTTATCCTCAATAAGTTGCATGAGCCCCACCTAAAAACAATTTCAAGGAAGATTTAAAAGAGTAGTTAACTCTTCTTTCTATGACAGAGCCTTTGTGAATCTAATCAAAGGAATGGACCCCCTCTCCAGAAAACGTGTTCACTTTCTCACCTGACACAATTTACAATAGTAATAATGCACTGAATCCCTCAATTCCACCAGTAGACAGTCCATGGACCCTGGTCTAGATAAACTCATGAGTAACAGCAGGAGTTATTAAGGAGAAACGAGGAATTCCCTGCACGTATTTTTGGTCAAGGGAGACTCATTTTAGCTACGCATCAAAACTACTTACACAACTTAAAAAAAAAAGAACACATAGTTTCACATTTTTTTTGTCTAGGGGAGCTACTGTAAGCTACCACTTTTCTAGAATCTAAGAAGAAATTGAGATGTACAACTCACAAGCATTGCTACAATCCATCCATCGAGGCCACTGCTGGACATGGAAAGAATACTTATGAGCTCATCGAGAATTCCTGGTACTTGCATGTACACAGACTTAGGATTCTGGTCATTTCACCAAAAATGTTCAGACACGTGAGCCGTAGGGCAGCCTGTGTCTCGAGACCATCTCCTCCTGATTCAGGAAGGCCTGAAACAGCATTCTTAACTAGAAAGTACTCTGATTTTTTGCCATTTATTGTTCAGGGCTTGCAGTTGCTTTTGGTAGGCATGTTTGCTCTATTTTAGACACACACTTCACTGAATTTATAAAAGTATTGGGTTGTATTGTAAATAGTATTTTAAAAAACTGCATGAAATGAAGACAAGAACAAAACAAGGTTTTCTTACATCATAAACTGCTGAGTGCTGGGTGGAGAAGGGGCTGATTCAGGGTCTAAGTTGAATCTCTGGCTTTGGCTAAAGATGGAGCATCGTGGTGACAGAAGCGGGTTGTCACCATCAGTGATGTGATAGAGCAGCCTGCTAGTCTCAACAGACTGGAGGTCTTCTGGTGCACTGTCCACTTCATTCTGCACATCTTTGTGCACTGGCACAGGGTCTGAGGAAACAAGATAAATCATCGAGACTTAGAAGTGACAGAGGGCTTGAGACTGTCATGTTCTTAAACAAAGATTATAAACATTCATTATAATGTCTTGCCTCTTTGTCATTTCTTCCTTCTGGGGATATGAAAGCCTTTCAAAATTCTGTCATGTTCGTTCTCACAGAATCTGGACAGAAAATATTACAAAGCCAACACACACCAAAAGATGGAAACAGAGATTGTTTCGGTCTGAGTTACAGAAGTAAGCATGGTCCAAAACTACAAAAATCCTCTCTTTATATCATATTATTTGCATATGTCAGAGAGTATATAACAACATGTTAGAGTGAAAAAAAGAAAACAATTACATGGAACTGGAGAAAAAGATGATAGATTATGAGGGAGAATAGTTATAACAGAATTGCCAGTGAAGGAAGGGAGAGGAGGGTTTAGGGAGGAAAAGAGAAGAGAAAACAAAGGAGGAAGAGAGGGGTGAGGAGTCCCCAGATAGAAAATTACTCAGCACTCATTAAAAATGATGGAGAACTCAACATCAATATGGAATGATGCTCTGAATATACTAAATGAAAACCACTCATTTCAACATAGAACAGTAATGATTCCATTTGCTATAAGCAGCATACATTTATGTCTACAAATAAATGCACTAAAAGATCAAAGAAGCTACATAGCAACTACAAAGCATGGTGGGATTAGGAAAGGTTCTATTTCTTCTCCAAAATTTTATGTAGCATTTTATTTGGGACAAAAACAAAAACCAACAACAAAACCTGCTCTAAACCCTCTCCCCAGCTTGGCAGCTGTCTGCCTGAATTCTCACTGTGATCATTCCCCTTTTATATGAGCTCACTGGCTCCCCAACCAGGTCAGTCCAGAAAGTGGGCACCCCTGTGCTACAGAGGTGAGGGCAGGGGAATGAGAAACTTCGGGGCGCTGAGTGACGGTGGCCAGAGTGAGAGTCCCTCCATCCTAGCGTGCTGTACAGAGCTACTCAAGGAACAGCCAAAACCTTCTCAATTTTGCCCAGCAAACAAGTGAGGACGACCCAAGGCTTTCTCTTATTCTGACTACCCTAAAGAAAGAGGAAAACACACAGATTTTCTGGGTGAAGAAATGAATCTGAAAATACTGACAATCTACTTTTCCAAAATAACATTTATCACAATTTGGTACTGGATGAATCTTAATCAGGTTTAGAATGGCTCGAGCTGTCTAGAGCTTGAAATGCAATTTCCTTTGCGTAACATCAAAGTTCTGATTAGGTCCTTGTGTGTTTTCAGTTGGCTTCTCCCCTTTTGCGCTGTAGACTGGGAGGGTGGACAGTGCCTCCCATTGGGCCTTTGAAGCCGATCGACAGCACCTCTGTCAGCAGCTGAGGCTGGTCAGAAGCGGAAGGGGTGAAGACTGGGGAAAGCTGGAGCCAGATGAATGCCAAAGCCCAGGCCCACAGGCAAGTGTGCTGGTGTGCCCGACACAGCTCGCCACAGGCAACACCCTGGCTAAGAATAATTTAGCCAGAAAACGCTGCCATTTGGCGGGAGCCCTAAGAAGAAACACGAATGATAGTTCCTAACCAGTAAACGACAGCATATACTAACAATGACCTTCAATACCCACCAGGAAGTGTCTGAGGCCCTCACCAAACCCTTTTCTTAAACCATTAGACTCTAAGAAGAAATGTATTTTATTCATGTTACCCTTTTCTGGGGAGCATCTTTTGGTAATAATGATGGGGAAGAAAAAGATCTTTAACAAGTACCTGGGACCAGCACATTTTTGTTGAAATTGTAAAGACTGGAGTCCTTCTCTTCAGCTCATCTGTGGTGCCAGGGTCAAAATTAAATCCTTTTAATTTTCCTTTTAATTTTAATTTTAAATTTAATTTAATCCCTTTAATTTTCTCTTGGTGCTGTCTTATAATGACAAAATGGGGGCACTTGGGTTCCTAGCCATATGACTAATGTGGATGTAAGAGCTTAGCTTCGGAAACCCACAGAGACCTAAGATATGACTTCACAGAATCACAGGCCACTATGAACGCCATTGCAATAGTAACTGTAAACCTCCATTTACACGGCATCTGCTTTTTGTGGGCACTCAAAAAACCAGTGCTGCCTAACATCCTGACCTTTCTTCCCCCCAATTCACCACGAAAGGAAGCAGTGAGCCCAAAAGATCCCAAAGTGACCAGCTGAAAAGTGACAGTCACCCTAAGTGTCCATCGACAGGTGAATGGATAAAGAAGATGTGGCACATATATACAATGGAATATTACTCAGCCATAAAAAGAAACGAAATTGAGTTATTTGTAGTGAGGTGGATGGACCTAGAGTCTGTCATACAGAGTGAAGTAAGTCAGAAAGAGAAAAACAAATACCGTATGCTAACACATATATATGGAATCTAAAAAGAAAAGAAAAATGGTTATGAAAAACCAAGGGGCAGGACAGGAACAAAGATGCAGACATAGAGAATGGACTTGAGGACATGGGGAGGGGGAAGGGTAAGCTGGGACGAAGTGAGAGAGTGGCATGGACATATATACACTACCTAATGTAAAGTAGATAGCTAGTGGGAAGCAGCCACATAGCACAGGGAGATCAGCTCAGTACTTTGTGACCACCTAGAGGGGTGGGATAGGGAGGGTGGGAGGGAGATGCAAGAGGGAGGGGATATATGTATATGTATAGCTGATTCACTTTGTTATACAGCAGAAACTAACACACCATTGTAAAGCAATTATACTCCAATAAAAGTGTTAGGGCTTCCCTGGTGGCACAGTGGTTGGGAGTCCGCCTGCCGATGCAGCAGACACGGGTTCGTGCCCCGGTCCGGGAAGATCCCACATGCCTCGGAGCGGCTAGGCCTGTGAGCCTTGGCCGCTGAGCCTGCGCGTCCGGAGCCTGTGCTCCGCAACGGGAGAGCCCACAACAATGAGAGGCCTGCGTACCACCAAAAAAAAAAAGTTAAAAAAAACCCGGTAATCTGATAATGCCTGAGCTCTTTGTCTAAACTAACCATTTGAGTCGAGAAGTGGCTTAATTAAATCAGTGGGTGCATGCCTATGTGTGCGCATTTGTGTAGACAGGATTATTGAGATCTTTGCTCAGAAGAGACCAGGGTAGATTCAGAGCCAACCAGCGTTGCTGCCACCCTGGGAACAGAGGCCAGGCGACCACTTACAGACCCTGCTCCCCAACAGGAAGAAGCTTATGGCAATATTAAACTCGGGTGGCTTCTGATGGGACCCTGGGAGCACACCGCTTTTTCTTCCAAAGAAAGGCGCAACTTGCCAGAGCCCATGCTGTGATGCACCATGCTTTAGAGGGAGGGCCTGGGAGCCAGGGCTCGGGGTGCCCATACTTTCTTGTGGGGCTCCAGCAAGTTCACTGACCTCTCTCTGTGTCCGTGTTTGGACCACCTGACAGGGCTGTGACAGGAAAGTCAAAGGAGATCTGCTGTACAACCTCATGCCTTTAGTTAGCAGTATTGTATTATACACGTAAAAAGTTGTTAGGAATGTACATCTCATGTTAAGTGTTCTTACCACAATAAAAAAACTGTTTTCTTTTATCCTTCTTTGTATTTTCTACAATTTCTGTAATGAATGTCTTAATTGTATAGGAAGAAAAAACCAATAAAAGTTAATATAAAAATTTGGAAAAAAAAAATGCATTCCTCGGAAGAGAAGTGAGAAACAACCCCACGGGCAGAACAAGAGAGAACAAAGACTGTGAATTTGAATCTCAGGTCCACCACCTGTTAAGAGGCACTTGAGCAAAAATGGGCCTTTTTAAGCCCCAGTTTCTTCGTCTGTAAAATGGGGAGAATAAGACTAAGGGAGGCCTCTCCCTGCCTCTCAAGACTAGGGGAGGATGAAATAGGAAAACTGTATCCCCTACAAATTTTTGCCATATCCACATAAACCTATTTTTAATATATATGTATATATGTATGTTATGTGTGTATATATGTGTTTATGTGTATATATATAATCTTAATTTCTTTGTTTTAATTTCTTTTTTATTGAAGTATAGTTGATTTACAATGTTGTGTTAGTTTTAGGTGTACAACAGTGATTCAGTTATTCTTTTTCAGATTCTTTTCCCATACAGGTTATTACAAAATATTGAGTATAGTCCCCCGTGCTATACAGTAGGTCCTTGTTGTTTATCTATTTTATATATAGTAGTGTGTATATGTTACTCCCAAATTCCTAATTTATCTCTCCCCCTTATAATATATATAAGATTATATATTAAATACAATCTTAATTTCAACCTACAGTTTTCCCAAATGTCAGCTTCATCTTAGGCAATAATGGCCAAGAAGTCATAAATGTGATGTGCTAGTTACATTTCTTTAACTAATACACATTAAAATAAATTCCTATTAAAACAACGTTCACCCATGCATCCTTTGTAGAGCATATTTGGCTAAACACTGAGACAAGGCACAGAAACTGCTATATCGGTAACCATGAGAACCATCATTTTAACAATTATTAATATCAACATAAGGAGGTTGAATATTATCTTCTCTTACTGACCACCAACCCCACTAGGGGTCCTTATGGGGTTAATGTGGGAAATGAGAACCAATACACCCTCAACATATTGTACCGCCTACCAGGTATTTATAAATAAGTAAGAATAATCATCATATCTAATACTTAGGCAGTGAGTCACTATGTCCTCAAGCTTGTAATAAGAGTTTTTGCCAAGTATTTAATCTTCGTAATAACCACAGGAGGCTGGGAGTAATGTGATCTGCGTGTTAATTTCAGGAGGGAAGGTGGTATGACTACGTGAGCTCCAGTCAGGGAGGGTTTGACCAATGCCCGTGGTAGAAGACTCCACATCTCCGACCTTGGAGGCCAGAGAGTATTTCTAGCAGGCCACTCACTGAGCAATAGGGACCACAGCTTAGAGAAGTCATTATCATCAGGTGTGAAGGCCAGAGCCCACTTCTGATCTGGGTGCAACCCCAGGCAGGAACAGATGCTGTATTACAGCTGTTAAATGAATCAGTCAGATTTTAAAAAACATTTTTCTAATGTGAATTTTTAAGTGATTCAAATGTAAATCAACTATACTTCAATTAAAAAATTTAATTAAAAAGTAAATTAATAAATTAAGTGATTTAAAGTTTAAATAAATCTCTATCTGCAACCATCTGAGATGGACTGCTGAGATGAGTCACAAATTAGCCACAGGCTTGTGGGTTTGTTAATTTGCATTTTTGGGTTTACCCATCATGGTGGACCCATAGGCAGCATTCAGATACATTCCAAAATGCCAAACATCATGCCTTGGATGGTATTACAACACCATGCCTTTGACGGTATTAAAAACTAAATGAGTCAGAAACATGTACATGATTTTAATGAGGCTCAAGCATCAGAGTTCTCGGCCAGCCTCACACAAAAAGGGCCACCAAAATAAAACCAAAAAACAACTCAGAAACATCTGATGGATACACAATGGATTTAGTTGTAGGTGTGTTGAATTTAAGTTGAATTTAACCTAAGGCACTAATAGTTCACAAGAGAGAGAATATAGGTAGCCTGATGTCATCCCAGTAACTAAGCCTGGGGAAACAGATGGGCCTGCTTGCTCAGAGACCACTGAGAGGAAAGCAGTATCTCTGAGGTTAGGATGGGTGGGTAGGAATGAGAGCAGATGAAGACGGATTTCTGGTAGATGAGGCCGACTGAGCCACCGAGTGGGACAAGACTGGCACTCCAAGCAGGCTTCTATGTGCCAGCTTCCGTGAAGGACCACCAAAACATCAGTGAGCTAGAGGGGTGAGGAATTTGTCACCGTGAAAACAGGGGTTGGCTCCATGGCAAGCATCCTGCAGATCCCAAGAGGCAGTTTGACATCATGAATAAAAGCATGGGCTATAGTTTCAGAAACACCTGGATTCAAGTCCCAATTTTGTCAGATGTGTGACCTGAGACCCATTATTCAATCTTTTTCAATCTCAGTTCTCCCATCTGTTTCAGTGAAAATGACATCAGTATAAATAAATTGCTGGAAGGATTTTAAAAAGATAAGGAATCTCAAGGGCTTCATATAGTGCCTGGGGGACAGGGCATAATAATAACTCACCAATAAATGACAGCTGTTGTTGTTTATATTTATGGTGGTACCTTTGACCTAGTTAGGGAATTAAAGAGGGGAGCCGAAGGGGAAAATGAGTTCAGTTCTGGATGCACTGAGTTAAGAGGCACTTTTGGTCATCTAGGTGGAGGTGCCCAATAGCCCCTATATACGTGTAGGTGTGCAGCTCAAGAGACATAATCTAACTGGGTCCGACCTCATCATACACTGCCCTGTTTAAACACCCCTTCCGGAGTAGGGGCTGAGACGGTGAGCGCCATTTTTGTTTTGAAGGAGCCAATGTACTGATTTCAATTAAAATGAACAACCGGTAGATTAGAGCACTGGGTTAGCTGGGCAATGAGAAATTCCAAAATCCTTCCTGAAAACCAGAAAGCTACATGGATCAAGCAGCCTCAGCTCAGATCTAAACTTATTCCTTGCCTCTGCATTTTTGACGACAATCTTCTATTTAAATTTCCATCAGTAAATAGAGATCCAGGCTTTAGGTTTTTGAGTAGTTCTTAAGACAAACTTAATACTATCATTCCTGTTCCCTAGAGAATTACGGAAAGACAATTTTGGAATATTGTTTTCTTGAGTCACTGCTATTATTTCTAACATATGCAACGCTTTTTGCCAAGTAAACGTAACATTTAAATCACAGAAATACATAAATACATAAATCTTCAGGGTACACTGTCACTGATTATTTTAGAAGTCCAATAATAACGTCTTTGCACTCTGATAAAGAGACTTTTGCAGTTCTTTTTAAGTATTTTCACTGTCTCAATAGTAGAAATAAGGAATAAATGACCTCCAGTTTAAAAAAGGTAGTATCAACGAAGGCCCAACCAAAGGAAGATCACAGTTTCATTTTGGGAGGTGTAAACGATTTGAACTCACCCAAATTTTCAGTATTATAGTGATATTCAATAAATTTAAGTGTCTAGATGAAATTTAATAACTATCTTAAATATGCTTTCATTTCACATGGAAACTGGCTTAGCAAAGTAAAGTGCCAAGGGAAAAGGAGGGTGTAGAGACCTCTAGATTGAATGGAGACAGAGGAAGACAACGCGGCAAGGTAGTGGGTGAGAAAGACGAGGAGCCGGAAAGCTGTGGGGGAAGAAGAAAAACACAGACACCACGATGGTGAGGGTGGGTGAGAAGGCAGGGTGACAAAGGCTGAGCTCGTTCTCAGGAAACAGGCGGTGGAAGCAAACCTCTAGCCCGAGGCAGACTGAGGTCTTTGCACGTTAGTGACTTCTACCAGAACTCAGAACCGTGCTGTGGGCTACAGTAGTGTGAGCCACACTGAGGACAGGGTCAGGTCGCCAGATCTCTGTTGTATGGGGAAAGGGAAGAAGTCTATTCTTTGCATTGTTCTGGAGGAGCACATATGAGGCAGGGATCATTCATATTTTTGGAAGCAGTTTCTACACAGCACCAAACCAAATGCACCACTTGGGGAGAAAAGAAGAAGTGATCTTCCAGACAAATCTACTGAGCGACTACATGAATGTCTACACTTTCCTCTGATTATTCAAGACTTAACTTCTCTGCCTATATGCACACTGTCGAAGAACCACTGAGAAATAACCAAGGGAAATAAATGGCCGATGGTGTCTCATCTCTGAAAACATCTTTTCCCCTCCCTGTGTCACAAAAGTGGAGCGGAGTGCTCAGCTAGGCTGTGAGGGTGGGGAAGGGGAAGAAAGAGCAAATATCACTCACGATAGTGCCCAAGATTCAGAAGCACCCTGCCGGTACAGAGAGAAGGCTGGGTGCCGGGATGTGATCATTTCTCAGTCCAAACAACTTTCCGTGTCTTCTAGTTGATTCCTGTGCAACTGATCACCTCAGCGGGAAAGCTGAGAAAAATCTGCTGGGAAGGTAACAAGGGCCATTTTCAAAAGAGGCTTTTCATTTACGAGCAGACGTGCTTTGAAAAGCAAAAGGGAACTTATATACAAAGCAAACAGGAAGACTACGGAAAGGAATTCCAACCTTGGCTGCAGGCCGTATCTTCACAGGCCCGTTCAATGTCAGTAAGGAAAAATTAATCAGAAAAGGTTGGACCCACAGTTCCACATAGAGACGTGGAAAAGTATAATTCTAGGTTCCTGGAAGAGTCAGAAGAGGTTGTCCACTTTGGGTCTGGGGGCTGTTCAGGGCAGTGTCAGACACTGAGCATCTAGGCAAACTGTCTGATCACTTCTAGACTCCTTCATAAGCATGAAAGAATAACCAGAAAGAAAGGTATTTAAATGACTGTAATATATGAGAAATTATGTGCGCATATGAGAACTCTCTGTACTGTATGCTTGATTTTCTATAAACCTAAAACCTCTTAAAAATAAAATCTATTAATTAAAAAACTAACATGTCTATAAGCCCACTGGTTAAAAGCCTGGGCTATGGAGTCAGAGCCCTGGGCTTGGTCCAAGATGCCACTTACTAACAGCTATTAGGTCCTTGGCCAGATGAGCCTCTTCACACTCAGAATCCTTTGTAAAATGTGTGGCGAAGACAAATAGGACAATACGTACACCACAGTCCTCGGCCTGTCTTAACAACTGAATTAAAAAAATTTTTTTAATAATCACCTGGTGGTTTAGGTCACAGGACTGATTTTTTCCTTCCTTATAAGGCAGTTATAGAAATGGCATCAGAGAATTATACTGTCATCTATGAATTTTGAAATCATTTTTTAAAATGCTCTATTTGGAAAACAAGGGGTTAATGTGAAGCTCCCTCTTTCAGAAACTATGAAGATGGCGATAAAAGCGTCAGAGAAAAATTATTAACAGTAAAGATCTTTTCCAACCAAGTTATGTCATAGGTTTAGCACAGGATAGATTTTATGGTAACAAATGTAGTTTCACCTTTAATAAGAGGTGGTTACTCAACCATCAGCATTGTAGATTATCACTGTTATAAATACCTTTTGCTTAAGAGAACTAGTGTAATGTCAATCAAATGCAGGACTCTAGCGAGGATCTAGGGAATAAACAGTACTAAATGTCATTTCCACACCTTGAAAGTCATTAGAAATTATGATAGAATAGACACTTAAAGACGAATGCAAGCATTACCAACGGGAGGAAAGGCATATAAGCTCTGAATGCCCAGCTTTTAAAATAATGGTGGCTGACATTTACTGAGCATTTACCACAAGTGATGTGTTAAGACCTTGATAGGTATTATGCTATGTCATCCTCACAACAACCCTAAAAAGTAGATACTATCCTTTTTCCCTTTTTAAAGAAAAGGAAACTGTGGCAGAGAGGTCATATAACCTGTACAAGATCACCCAATGAGCACCTCAGGTTCTACAAAGAGCTATGTTTCTGAACAAAGCAGAGCCAATGAATATAATTTATTTGGGCTTTCAAGAAGTCTATGGCATGGTGTTCATACCAAGAGTTATTTAAAAACAAAACCAAATGATGATTGGGCTAAATGTTTTGTAATGGATAAAAAATTCACTTACTAATATGCCCCAAAGAAAGAGCTGAATTAGTATCTTGATGACAGATGTGTCAGTACTAATCCTTGCAGACGGATCCTGGATTAACCTTATTTCACATTTCAGAAATCACCCTGAAGTGGAAATAGAGTCCCAAGTCTAAGTTTGTGGATGACGTTAGTATTTTTCAAAGAGTAAAATGCAAAGCAACCACAGAAGAAGCTCACAAACCATGAGGCAGCTCCACAGCGGCAGATGACCTTCACTGTGGGCCAGCAGGCTCTTCCGCTGGACAACACTAAGCCATCTACACCTAACACACAAGAAGCACTGGACTATTAGTTTCATGGGAAATGGGATTTTTGGAGCTCTTATAGGCTATATTGATACGACAAAAAGGTCTAGAAGACAGTGTACATTTCTAGGAAGAGTATGGAAAGCAATCCAACAAGCATAATTACTTTGTAACTAGTTTATGAAACACTCCCGCTGCCCATATTTTTTAGGTATTAATTCATCTTTTATTGAGATCACTGTAGTTTCACATGTAGTTGTGAGAAACAATAGATCGCTTGTACGCTTTGCCCAGTTTCCCCCAATAGTATCATTTTGCAAAAGTATAGGACCTATGCCCATATTTACAAACAAAATTCTACTACTCGACTCCATCTGGAAAACACTATGCAGGTCAGGGAAATACACATGAAGAAAGGCACAGGGGCCTAGAGATGGTTAAGATCAGAGGAGCTGAAATGACTATAGGAACAGAGGGGCTGCAATAGGTTAACCAACTACAAATCTAGATGCCTCCACTCTAACAAAACAAAGTCAGGGATGGATTTTTAAAATGACTTTAAAACCTATTAGTTATACAGAGGGCACATAGGCTGTCTTTGGGCTTAATTTCAGATTCTAGAATATTAGAATCATGTGGACTTAACATTTAGACAGGATGGCAAATGATATCGTGTGAAACACTTAGACCACAGAGTCTGACTGAGGAAACTCCCCCAACTCCTCCCCTTTCCTCCCAACCCCCCACCACTCAGTACTGTGGGACCGCCCACAAGTTACATTAACTCCCTAAGTTCATTTCCTCATCTTTCATCTGGGGATAATAATGGCACCTTCCTCCTAGGGTGGTTATGGCCATAAAGTAAGAAAATTCATGCAACAATGCCTGGTGCAAATGAAGAGGTTATTGTTAGCTAAGGTTGATATTATTCATTTAAAGACCTTTAAAGCACGGTTTCTAAACTTTGGCACTCTTGACATTTTGCACCAGATAACAATTTGTTGCGGCAGTGTTGGGGCAAGGGGTGTCTTGTACATTGCAGGGTGTTTACCAGCACCCTTGGACTCTACCCACTAGATGCCAGTAGCACTCACACTCCAGCTGTGACAAGAAAATAATGTCTCCAGATATTGCCAAATGTCCCGAAGGGGGCAAAAAAACAAAAACAACAAACAAACAAACAAAAACACCCAGGTTGAAAACCACTGACTGCTGTTTTAAAGGAACCAGTTTAGGACAAGAAGATGAAGTACTACTTTCTACAGTGACAGCCATTTTCTAGTTAAAGCAACCAGTGCTAGATACTAAAAACATAAAAAGGTTCAAGAAGGATTTAGAAATAACACACACACACAAACTCAATGTATAAAGTTTCTAAAAAACATTTGGAATCTGGGTACTTCTGACGCTGCGGTAATATAGACTCCCTCTTATTGATTTTAAAAGACTGTCTGGGGCTGCTGCCAGATAGGATGAGACATTATGTGGATGATCAGACCCACCTAGTAGGAGACCTGAGATGCTCCCTGTTCCTGAAACCCAATTATAAACTGCACCTGCAGCAAAAACCCCTTTCGTGGAGCCCTTGGAGGGTACTGAGTTCCACAAAGTGTTCCTGAATCTCCCTGAACATCAGAATCATCAAGGGGAGCTTTTCAAATGTGGAAAGTTTCAGGCCTCATCTCTACGTTTTAATTTTGCATCTTAGGGTGGGGAGCCCAGACATCTGTACGTTTAATAAGCACTGCCAAGTAATTGGGAACATCTGGTCAGATAGACAGTGTCTTAAAATACGACAGAGAAGATCAGCCTCTCTTCGAGTCTGCCCCATTTCAACTTCAACCTTAGGAAGAGACCTACAGACCATACAGTATTCTTTATGGGAATAATTATAGACTGTACCTAGATATACTACATTAGTGCTTTCAATCAACGTTAGCAACAAGGCTTTTACCCAAATGGAAAGTTCAATGTGAAAGTCAAGATTTTATAATAAAATAATTAATTAGGTATTGCTTTAGAATTACTACTTACAGTAATAAGTCTTGCTTTAGAATTACTACTTACAGTAATAAGTCTTCAGTTATCTCCAGTGACAGCTTTTGCTAAAAATTCCATCACCTGTGCTCAGACAGAACAGGGGTTACTATGCTTAGTCATGGGGAGCAACGTCAAATGGTCCTTGTACATACGTTGAAAATGAAAACTGGTGAAAAGACAATCCTCATTCCATTTTCCCATCAACACCACCAGAATAGATGCTTACTAATGTCTGGTGGAAACATTTGCTTCAGCTGTAAGAGAGGGCTGCTGATTCAGTTAGAGGAATTTGAGCCTCACTATCATGTGGGTTTCCATCTCGCATTATGCGGTTTGCAACCTAGAGGTAGGGTGACCAGCTGTCCTGGATTGCCTGGAATTGAGGACTTCCCAGCATGCGGAATTTTTAGTGCTAAAACTGGGGCAGTTGGTTACCCTTTGTACAGTCCCAAAGCTGCCTTGCAGCTGGTACCTTCTGTATCCCTTTTCTCTAAAGCCCTCTACATCCCTCAGATCTGTCCCTGTCCCCAGCCCGCCCATCTCGAGCTCTAGCTTGAGCACCTTTCTCCTGAAGTGAATGGACTGAGCCAACTGGTCACAGACCCTAAGGTATAAGTCCATGTGGTCTGTGAGCTTCTTTCCATAGATGAAACTGAGTCAAAGAAAACCTAAGAGAACCTGACCTTCTTTCTCTCTTAATTCAAGACACTGTCCACTTAAATAGTGGCTCCCAATGCTCAAGAATGTTTACGAAATATAAAGACTCCAGGACTTCCAACCCTAGACGGTCTAGAGATGAGGACCGAAAATCCCCAGGTATAAAAGCTTGCTGATAATTGTGATGTGCGGGCAGGTTCAGGAACACTCTCTAGAACACAGTGTCCCTTCGGGGTGCCATAAAATCTGCTCTTGCTGCAAGTGCAGTTTGTAATTGGATTTCTAGAACAAGGGAGCATCTCAGGTATTTTACTAGGTGAGACTAATCTTTGTATCCTGTAAACTCAAGTTAAAACACAATATTCGATCTCAAGACATAGAGAATACGGTACTTTGCTCAGACCAGCATTTCAGATGCCCCCTGCAAAAGTTAAACAACTTCAGGGACTTCCCTGGTGGTCCAGTGGTTAGGGACTTGGCGCTTCCACTGCCAAGGGCCTGGATTCAATCCCTGGCTGGGGACCTAAGATCCCGTAAGCCATGTGGCACGGCCCAAAAAAATAAAAATTAAAATAAATTAAAAAATTAAAAATCTAACCTTGACTTTTAAAGAAAAGTTAAACAACTTTACTTAAGTCATGCCTTAAATCAAGTCGAAAGTAAGGTTGAAACCTACTTAAATCACAAGTTTTATTTCTGAATGTTTGCTTTGAATGGTTAATTAGTAGCATATTATATCCAGATATTCCTGTAAAAATCCCTTGTTGGATTTTGTCCTTCTTATACCAAATATTCACATCAACAATTGCTAATCCAATATTTATAGACATCTAAGGCCCAGGGCTAGATTCTAGACTTTAAGAGAAAAAAAAATTTTTTAAGTTACTGTAGTCTTTTACAGAGTTACGACATCTGTGCTAATCTATGCAACCACACTATCATCAGGGCTTTATGCACACACACACAAAACTAGAGTTTCCAGGTGTTCCAAGATCACTCAAGAAATCCATTCACAGGCCCCGAGTTAAGAACAGCTGATCGAATATGAGCATAAATGTCTCCCTTCTGAGTGACACGTGGACTAGAAAATGCAGGGCCTTCCTAGAAGAGTGTGTCTTGGAAGCCAGTGAGACCACACTATCCCATAAATTGAACTGTGAAAGCCTCTTTCAAATGCTGATCACTTTGGCAATATTCCTGCCAAATGAAGAAACTCCTTAGGTCCCTGAAAACATCTAGAGTAGGTGGTTTATAGATTGTGTCAAAGGTACATTTTTTAAATAAAATTACAGTGAAACATGGGTGAAATAAAGCATTCCAAGGTCCAAAATCGGGGCTGGGACTTCTTCACTTTCCCTGCATCAATTCCCATGCAGTCAGTTTAGCTAAACGAGACTCCTTATTCATAAGCTCTGCAAAGGCCAAAAACATCAGGATAGGTTTTATCTTTGAAAACTTGCAGGAGCTGAAGAAATGTTCTTGCCTAGTGCACGTGTGCACTTGTGCGTGTGCGTGCGTGCACACACACACACACACACACACCCCAGAGTGGAAACCTCTCTTTTTCATAAACTCTCTTGGAAGGACTCTGGCGTATCTCAGATTCACCTACATTTTGGAAAATCCAGCATCCAGCCTACAGGCCTCCTCTGTAAAGAGACTTTTGCCCATTTCTGCCATTTGACACCTAACATGGAATATATTGATGGTTCCTCTGTGTGGGTGATTCCCTACATAAACTTAGTACATATTTCTATTTTATAAAGGATGTGTTAATAAGTTTATTCAAAATCCCGTCCATCCAGAATGAGAAAACGTAAAACTATTATTGACCTTTGGAAAAAATAAGACACATACACATAAAAGTCATGCTAAAATATGTATATATACACATATATGTATATGTGTGTGTGTATATATCTATATATGTATCTCCATATCCAACAGGCAGCAAATATTTTATTAAACAGCCTTTGCCACATACCTGTGAAGCTATACAAAGCAGCAGATAATTCAAAAGTTAATTTGTATTTGGCTTGGGACTTCTCTATGTGTTTTGTATGCTGTTTACAGGGTGTGGAATATGGGGTTGGTAGAAGAAGAAGGGCATTGTCTAATAATCTGACTCCAATCCCTAACTGGCTTGACACTGGCTCCTACCTGATTGTACTTGCATCTCATCCCAACACAATGGCCGACAGAGCAGAGGAGCTCACCAGGCAACAAGGACAGCCAGCTGGCTACCTGCATCCATAGGGAAGTAATTTGCCACTTGCCAGGAGGGCCACACCAGGCCTCAGCGTCCTTACTATGAATAGTATTATCTCACAGGTTTAAGGATTTAAATTAATAGCTATGAAGTGCTTAGAGCAGTGCCTGGGTCACAGAAAGTCTTCCATAATAATAGTAGCTACTGTTACTAGCTCTTATTAGCCACTGTTCTTCATACATATTCAAACACTGGAGATGGCTGTTCTGCCTACTTAGATCATGTGGGTCTCTTTTAAACAGTAATATCTTCAATGCACTATTGCTAATGGTATGGATACAGATTACCTTTGTAAATCTCTTCCTTCAGCTCCTGGAGATAAAGGACATCTCATGAAGCAAGCTCACCTACGCCTATTTCTACCATCCACTCAGAAACCAGTGTGCAAACCTCTGACCCACCGATGTTAGAAAAGATAAGCTGTGCTCTCATTCCTGCCCATATAAATTTAGTACTTCTTTCCCATCAAAGTCTTCCTGGGAGCATTGATTTGCATTCTGCTTGCTAGCCAACCTACTATCTCCGAGATTAAAACTAGAGAAACTAACAGCCAAAGGAGACCCAAGTTTGAGACTTTTCAAGACAGAAATTAATGCTAAAAAAATGAGACAGAAAAAGACAATACAGCATTGGAAGGAGCTGTGTCACTCACCTCCACCTTCCCTGGGGTGATGGATCATCTTACAAGCAGTTAACAGAAGAAACGAAGTAGCAATGTTGAAACTCCCCTAATCCCTCAAAAATATCATGAGCTGAGTCTCAAGACAGCACAGATGATCTAAATCCAGTGACATATAAACATGCCACTTGTGTGTCACAGGAGACCAAATAGGAAAAACGAAGACCAGGTATTACGGGTGCTTTTCACCTGACACCATCTCTGGAAGTCTGACCCTTGGCCCCCAGCTAGAGAGGGAGATGTAGATTCCAGCACATCTTCATTCCTCCTGCCCCCGCCCCCACTCAGCTCCCCGGTGCACCAGGCACTATTTCCCACGGGGCCAGGTTTAGGAGAAGCAGCAAGACGTAGAACTACCCTGACAGTACAGAGGGGGAGCCCGCCCCCTCGAGCCCAGGCTCTTACCTGTGGCATCTGCCCCCTCAGCAGGTGCACTCTGGCTGGATGCTGGGGCTGGATCCTTGACTCCGTGCACCTGAGCGGCTTCTTCCTGGTATGTCAAAAAGGCAGAGCACAGATCAGTTTCCAGGGCTTGGAGCTTCAGCAAGGGATTCTGCCAGCAAAAGCAGAACATCGGGCTGGCTCAGTTAGATCCTGAAGCAACGCTGGGTCTGCAGCTACTTTCTCTGGCGCCTGGCAGGAAGGGGGTCTCGGCCTCAGCTGCTTCAGGCAGGGCTGGCTGTGCCGGCATCAGAGGCGTGCTCTTCCACAGGCAGTCTCTGTTTCTGCTTCATATCAATCCTAACGTATATTGATTATCTGTGACACACGGGACTGATGATTTCGTCAGCAAGAGACACTGCACCCGGAGAACCAGTCTGAGAAGGTATCTGCTTCCCCAGTGGTTGAGCCTTTACGCTTTGCAAGTGTTTCATTCATTGTGCTGACATCAGGAGCGAATGACATTAGGCCCCTCCCAGGCTACCATTCATAAAAGCCCGCAGCGCACACACAGTGACTGCTGCAGAGGCCGCCTGGCAGCTGGGAGGTGCTTCGGGGCTCCCTTATCTGCATCTGCCTGTGGGGTGTGTGCGTGCCTGTAGGTGTGTAGGGGTGTGTGTGTGTGTCTGTACGTGTATCTTCTGAAGTTACTCTTTTCACATGGAATGGATACAGCTGCCTTTTACCAAGAACAGAGTGGAGGGATGGAGGGAGATGACCTTGGTCCCTTAGTCTGACCCAGCCACTGAGGGAGAAGCAGTTTACCGTTCATCACTGCCAGCACAAACTCCCCACTCCCCCTCCTCCTTTCTCATTTTAAATTCCTCCAGCGGTTCTTAATAAGAGCAAAGTCAGACAGACTGACGCACGTATGCGTATGCTGCTGTGATGCAGACACCCCGGCAAATTCATTCCCCCAACCAGGTCAAAGTGAGTCATGCCGAGTCCCTGGCTGGGCCCCAGTCCCCTGCAACAGGGCAGCTCTGCAGGCCCCAGAGCTCCTGGTGGGGGACGGGGGGCTACCCGGAGTGGAGTCGTGTGTCCTTTTCCCTGCTCTGACCCTGCAACACACACATGCGCACACACGCACCCGAGCACCTGCTGACAGCCCGCCTTCATATAACCTATTCCCCACACACCCTCATAACCACCACTACATCCCACCCCAGACACACACCCCCAGACCATGGCCCACACATACCCTCACGCCCTATCACACACACACTCCGCCCCAGATGCACCCTCATTCCCATCTCCCACTCACACCCTACCCCACCCCTTGTGCCCTGACACCCTCACACCTTACCTCACATACACATCCACGCCCCGCACCTCCTCCCATCCCAACCCCTCCCCGCACACATACCCTCATCATGCTGTTGATGTGAGTACATATGAACCCACAGCGGTGTTTTAAAAGCTGCTCACTAAGAAGAGAAAAACAAATACCGTATGCTAACACATATATATGGAATCTAAAAAAAAAGAAAAAGAAAAAAAATGGTCAGAAGAACCTAGGAACAAGATGGAAATAAAGATGCAGACCAACTAGACAATGGACTTGAAGATATGGGGAGGGGGAAGGGTAAACTGGGACAAAGTGAGAGAGTGGCATGGACATATATATACTACCAAACGTAAAATAGAGAGCTAGTGGGAAGCAGCCGCATAGCACAGGGAGATCAGCTCAGTGCTTTCTGACCACCTAGAGGGGTGGGATAGGGAGGGTGGGAGGGAGGGAGGGAGACACAAGAGGGAGGAGAGATGGGGATATATGTATAGCTGATTCACTTTGTTATAAAGCAGAAACTAACACACCATTGTAAAGCAATTATACTTCAATAAAGATGTTAAAAAAAATAAGTAAAAAAATTTTAAAAAACAGCTGCTCACTGAGGAATGTCTTAAATCTGTTGTCTCTTGGCCAGTTTGAAAGCGGCAGGTCCCTCGCAGGCTCAGGACCCCTCCTCTGCTCAGCTCAGAGTTGGAGCAAGACCTAGTACAAACCTCCCTGTGCTCAGGGGCTGCTGCCTGGGAGCCCACAGCTTGGATGAAGCATCTGCCTGACACCAGGCCATTTTTTTATAGCTTCTTCTTCCTCTCTGGGATGTCTTCCCAGAAGCGAAGTGTGGAAGCAAGAGCCCAAGGCTACTGACAGGTGGTACAGAAGGAGCAAGGGCACCAAGTTTCTGGAAAGATTTAGTACCCAAGCATCTGGGAAGCAAAAAGAATGATTCCAGGCAAGCTTCCAACTGAAGGACTTTGGATATTGGAGTGACCTCTCAAAAAGAGCAAAACTACTCTGAAAATTAAGAAATAATGCCGTGAGAATGTAAGACGGTACAGCTGCAACAGCAAACAGTATGGTGGTTCCACAAACAGGTGTTTCTAAAAATAGGTAGTTCCTCAAATATGGTAATTCTGAAAACAGAACTACTGTATGATCCAGCAAACCCACTGAAAGAATTGAAAGCAGTGACTCTAACAGATATTTGTATACCCATGTTCACGGCAACATTATTCACAATAACCAAGAAATGTATTATGGACTGAACTGTCTCCCCCAAATTCATATATGAAGCCCTAACCCACAATGTAACTATATTTGGAGACAGGGCTTTTAAGATGCAATTAAGGTAAAATAAGGTCATAAGGGTGAGGCCCTAATCCAATATGACCAGTGCCCTTATAGAGAGAGAGACACCAGGGATGCACATACACAGAAGAAATGCCATGTGAGGACACAGTGAAAAGGCAGCCATCTGCAAGCCAAGGAGGAGGCTTCAGGAGAAACCAATTTTGCCAGCACCTTAATCTTGGACTTCTTACCTCCAGAACTGCGAGATAATAAATGCTGTTTCGGCCACCGAGCCTCTGGTATTTTTTTGTTAATGGCAGTCCTAACAGGGTATTAGCAGATTAATACAAGTTGGAAGCAACCCAAGTGTCCATCTGCAGATGAACTGATAAATAAAATGTGATATATACATACAGTGGAATGTTATTTAGCCTTAAAGAGGAAGAAAATTTTAACACACGCTACGACATGAATGGACCTTGAGGATATTATGCTAAGTGAAATAAGCCAGTCACAAAAGGACAAGTATCTAGAGCAGTAAAATTCATAGAGATGGCAAGTAGTATGGTGGTTGCCAGGGGCTGGTGGGGAAGGAAAGGGAGTTAGTGTTTAAAGGGTACAGAGTTTGAGGTTGGGAAGATAAATAAAGTTCTGGAGCCGGATGGTGGTGATGGTTGCACAACCGTGTGAATGTGCTTAATGCCACTGAACTGTATACTTTAAAATGGTTAAAACGTTAAATTTTATGTTATATCTATTTTACCACAATTTTAAAAAACAAAAAGTAAAAAAGAAAGAAAACCAGTCCTTCTCTACATTTAGAGGGAGGACGTGGAACCAGCCACCTCCTGTAAACTCTACGTGCTCTTGTAGATTCTACAAAGCAGAGGAGGACACGGCCTTCACACCGAACCAGAGGCCATCTCTGCTACATACTATGCAGCTAACTTGGGGCAAGAATCTTGGCTATTCTAAGCCTTAGTTTCCTCATGCATAAAAAGAGGCAATAATGACAGTGACAGTGGCGCCTGCTCGAAGAGTTAAACAAGGGAAGGCACAGAGAGCACTCTGCACAGCATCAGCACGTGGGAAACACTCAAGCACTGGACTCCGTGGTTATTACGTTCATCTCCAAACCCCAGGGGCTGCTGGGCAGAGGGCTGGTGGTGTGGGAGGCCAGACCCCATAGCATCTCTTGACCTTGACTCATCACTCTACCCCCAGGGCCTCACTCTGCATCTGCCCAGGAAGGACCTGAGACTACGTGACTTGAAAGTTCCCTTCCAACTTTCCAGGAAAGAAAAGCAAACATGTCCGTGTACTGAGGCTGGTGCACAGAACCTGACAGAGTGGATGCTTGGAAGGTGTCTGTGGAACTGAAGCAAGTGTTCACACACAACACAAATCAACAGCAAAGAGTCTCACCGCAGAGGAGCTCGTCAGGTCACGTTCAGAGGACTCTCTCCTCCCCCAGAGAGTGGGGTGTAATGCTGAGACCCAGTTACCACTGGGAGTAGTCACAGGTGGTTCTCGCCCGTCTTCCCGCCCTCCTCCTCCCTCACTTGTACTCATACTGAAACCGAACCGATGCTCCGAGCGTCGAAGGAGATCCATTTGCACGACTGGTTTGTTCCTCTCTCAGACACCAGGTCGGAGGAAGCTTAAAGGAATGGGGGAGAGCAGAGTGGCAAATGGAACAGGAGAGAGGAGATGAAGGTCTCGAGGGACAAGAAGACATCCAAGGAGAAGGGAAAACATAAACTGCTGGAATTGAGGAGGCAGAATGGAAAAAACTCTGCTCACCGACTGTCATCAGCTATGTCCCTCCCCAACCCTCACTGACCCCTTACCTGAGGACCACCTGCTGTTCCTCAGCACAGGGACAGAGAGTGGAGGCTTGGATGCCCCGTGTGGGATGAAGCCTGGTGACCAGAGAACGCACGACAGGGGAAGCTGGAGGCTTTACCTATGAGCAATCTATGCCACTGTCACATACATGTCCTTCCAGTGGGCAACAGGAGGAATCCAGCCTGT
The DNA here is from genome assembly GCF_059928025.1 of Delphinapterus leucas. Lineage (NCBI taxonomy): Eukaryota > Metazoa > Chordata > Mammalia > Artiodactyla > Monodontidae > Delphinapterus > Delphinapterus leucas. The sequence continues at coordinate 15,177,511 of NC_143144.1, forward strand.
CCCATCAGGGCTGAGCCCCACAGAGCCTCCCCTGAGAAGGCTGGAGCACTGCTTGCCAACACACACGTGAGGGTCATGCCCCCAGCAGCTGTACCAGCACACGTGCAGCTCCCAGGCTCTGGCAGCTCTCAACGCACAAAGAGATACACTGGGCTCTGGAGCATGAGACTGATGTCAGCCCCTTCCTCGTGGGGCTCCAGTCTAGTGGGGAGATGGCTACTACACTGTCATAGGGTGATGGAGGAAAGACACCACAAGCCTGCGGACAGAGTGAATAAGCAGCTGTTTCACTCTCCAACCTTGCCTGACTTGGTGACCTTTTATGCAGGAATGAGCTTTACCCCTACAGAAAAATGAAGGGCAGCCAACCCCTGTGGTCCCAGTGCTACCTCCGGCCCTTCTCTTGCTCGGGGGCCGCGGGGTGGGGGGGCTCCTGGTCCCTGGCAGGCTGCCCCCAGCCCCTCCCTTGAGGCCAGCCTGCCAGCTGGCTTTTCCAGGTTTACATCCAAAGTCTCCCTGAATGGGTCTCTACGATCTGCAGGAAAACTGAACAAAGGCTGATGGATCCTCTAAAGAACAATGCCTACCTCTGCTTCCCCAGTTCTCCCATCTGGTCATCAAAGAAACCAGAGATACGTCCATGAAACCTAGGTGTGGTTTTCTACAAGCTAATTTTTCTCTTTTACATAATGGAAAATATGCGACTTGTTTTAGAAAATACTCTACTCATTTTCTCTCCTCTACAATTACCGGGTCCCACTTTAGTTGGTTGGAATAGAACACCCACACAGGCTGGATGGTGGAATACTATTTTAGGATGCCTTTGTCTGCAATTCACCAGTTGCAGAGGAGAGACAGCTTACTTTTAATTTCTGTGAAGCGGTTTCGTGACCCTCTCCCATCCCTCTATCTATCCAAGAACTGTGCATTGATTCTCTGTGGCAAAATCAAACTGGAAATCTGCTCAAAACAGAGGATACAACAGGGTCCCAAACAATCCCATTTCTATTTACCACTCTCTTCCCTGAGCTTTCCTGTGTCCTGTGTAGGCTCCACCCCCAACACACACACACACACCCACACACACACACACACACACACACACGCACACGCACGCACCCCACCCCTCCTTTCCATCTACTCCCTGCCCCTATCTCCCCAGGCCTTGAATTCAGCTGTAGTTGCTTCACAGTCAAATTTCCATCAAATCTTAAGCCAGTTCTGATTACCTCATCCAAAGAGGGCCCCCCAATTTCTCTTTCAGCATCTTGATTTTTTCCTTCCCAACACTCACTATAATATAGAATTTTATTTATTTCTCTACTTGTTTATTGGCTCCTTCCAGCTCCAGAAGGGCTGGAAGCATGCTGCCATTGTTCACGGCTGTGCCTAGCACAATGAGTAGAATAGGGGCCAACCATAAAAATCCTGCATTGAATATTACTGTTGTTTGCCTGGACCCTTTAGGCAGTACTTGGGAGGCCCTTCTGAGTATCCAATTTCAAGCCTCCTTGCTGCCCTGGTTCAGAAATTTTAAAATGCTTACGAATCACTGAGGAGTTTGTTAAAGACGTACGCTCCCAGGCAGGGACAGACACGGATTCTGTGGCCTGGGGCAGGGTCACTTAGATGCAGGAGGTCCAAGGTCCACACTTTGAGAAACACTGCCCTATTCCCTAGGGACTTGACCCACCCTAAATGCTGCCTTGGTTGCCTGTTTAGCGCTACCTGTCCCAGGAACAATAGCTTTTCCCTGACCTCCAGCCTTCTGACAGCCTCACTGGCCTCCAGCCCTGGTACCCCCTGAAATGGGACCTCCACATCAGGAAGTATAAAGTATGGGGTGCTCAGAAGCAAGGCAGTGTTACCTCCTGAACTACTGCTGCCGTCCTCTGGGTGTTCTTGCCAAAAGAAGTGGGACTTCCTCCAATGGTGATGGCTACAAAAAAACGCCAAATTCACCCCATCCCTAGGCACACTGGGTATTTGGGTAATCCCTGTGGGGCCTGCGTTGCTTATGTCCCAGTATGCTTTGCAGCCAAGTCTAACTGAAGACCAGTACACCCCGGCTCAGCCCATCCCAGCTTCCTCAGGATGGTCAGCCCTCACTGTCCTGCACTACCCAATGGAGAGATTCAATATAAGAGAACAAGCTATTCACTTCAAGTAGTCCTCTGTTGACAAGAGGATCCAGGTCTTATTCTGATAATAGCGGCACTTCTTTCTTAAACAAGGGCAATCTTGCCACCACACATGATAACCCAAACCAAATTTCCTTCCAGCCAGATGATTAGATTTCAACCTAGGAAGAGGGAGTCGTGTACTTAGTTTTACCTGTTTGTGATATCCTCAATATGTTTACTTTATTAAATAAACAGTAAAAACAAGACGTTTGGGAGAGAATAATATAGTTCTATAAACTCACGTTCTAAAACAGGACTCTGAGCTTTTCTACATGATAAGATGTGGATTTTCGAAAAATAGAATATGTCTCATTTTCAACTCATGGAATGGACTTCAATAGTTTCCCAAGGTCATAGTGATTGGTTCAAGAATGGGCTACAAGTCACAAGCCAGATACATGAGACTCAAGTATGGAACTTTATGGATCTAGAAAGGACTCCATTTCTACTGTGTGATAGGCAGAATCTTAAAGATGGCCCCCAAGATTCCTGTACCCTGGTTACTCAATCAAACACGAATTTAGATGCTGCTAAGAAGAGATTTTGCAGATATAATTAAAGTCCTAACTCAGGTGACCAAGGATACAGAGGTTGCTTGGATGGGCCTGATCCAATCAGGTGAGCCTTTTAAAAGCAGAGTGTTTCTTCCAGCTGGCAGAATACAACATCACAGAGATTTGGAGCACAGAAGGATTTGGTGCTGCTGGCTCAAAGGTGAAGGGGCCCATGTGAGAGGGAACGCAGGCAGTGTCTAGAAGCTGAGAGCTATCCCCCAGATGCTGACCAACAAGGAAATGGGGTCTGCAGTCCTACAACCTCAAGGAAGTAAATTCAGGCAATGACCTGAATGAGCTTGGACATGGACTCTTCTCTGGAACCTCCAGATAAAAGTCTATCACAGCCAATGCCTTGTTTTCATTTTTGTGAGACCTTTAGCGGAGAATCCAATGGAGTCTACTCAAATTTATGACCTACATAACTGCGAGCTAATAAATGGATGTTTGAAGCTGTTAAGCTTTTGGGAATTCGTTTCACAGTAATAGAAAACTAATATACACTGGAATTACTAGCTGTAAGAACAGTGTGTCCCTAGAGAGGGTTGGTCAACCCAAAGATAAGGTCAATACAGGAAAGCAGAATCAAAATGGAAAGAGACGTCATCTACATGACGAGCCTTTAATCCCTGGAACTAGCCATTTGTGAAGCCTATCCTGATCCTAAAGTTTCAGGCGTTTGAATCAATAAAATCCTGTTATTTATGAAAGCCAGCTTGAATTGACTTTCAGTCACAAGGAAAAAAACCCAGATACTGGAAAAAAAATGATCAGTCAATTCTGATCTAAGGCCCAACCCTATAGACTGGGTTTACATTTCAATAGAAAAAGACAGCTGCCTATTCCTACAGAAAGAAATACCATTCAGCCAACTCAGGAGTATCAAGGGCCTAAATAAGCCTCTTGCTAGACCATTTTCTCAAAATTAAAACTATTTTGAGGGAGAAACACATCCGAAACAAAACAGTAAGTACCATCTGGAGGTCTGCTATGGCTTGACGCCAAAACGTATCTATATGCTCAACTATGGATGGTAATAAAAACACAATCAAATCCTTCACATGGAGACCCACACGTAGACATGTGCACATACACTCAAAAAGGGGCACAATTTGCCTCATTCTATCCGTCATGGGAACCTATGACTAAATTCTACAAGGGCTGGGAAAATGAAGAAAAACAAAAAAAGGTGGAATCAGTGAGTGTTAAAACTGAAAGCAGTCCTAGAGTGAACCCAATTCAAAACCTGCCTCAATTTCACAAATGAAAAACTACAAGAAGTTGATGGGATGCTTTATGATATGCAGTCTGGGAGTTGGAAAAAGTAGTAGGAGGACCCAATATGGCATGTTTTCTCAGGGAAGGGGAGACCCATTCATTTTCTTCATACATCTCTTATTTTGCTTAAATGAAACTGAAGCCAGGAATGCGATCTACTAGGATGTGGAGAGGGAAAACAATATTTTTTCTCATTTTATCCTTCAAGCAACTTTTTGAACTATTGACTGCTTATTGATTATATGGACATGGGGAAATGACTAAAACCAAGGATCAAGGCGGATTAGACATTGACGATCTCAGGTCTAGAATATTTTCCAGTCAGGATCTATGACACCCCAACAAATAATATCTTCTGATGTTTTACAGAGGCGGATATTTTCCAACCAGGATCCAGGGGACCCCAACAAATAAAATCTCCTGATGTCTTATAGAGGCAGAGTGTGAAAGTTCAGCTCAATGCCAGAATGGACACTTAATCAGGTTTTCAGAAACCAACTCCTATAGTATACTCCCAGAGACACCAAAACTCATGGAACGGAGAGGCAAGTCCTATCAAGAGACCCAAGGTCAAAAACTAGGAGCTTGAGACTGGCAGAAGAAAAGTGAGGCTGGCAGGAATCAGATCTATACTCACACCCAGTAGAAATAAGAAATGAGTTTTTCAGTTCACTGGGAAAGTACTGGGAACACACCCAGAGACAGATGCTCATAGGTAGCTATGTCACATCATGTATCACCTTACTACATACAGGAGAGCTCAGGTCAAGCACCAGCTCTGGAATTAAATATAGCTGAGCCCCATCTATCTGTGACAGAGCAAGTGGAATTAAGAAGTTTAAAAAGTAGATGTGAAATACGAGATGTGAAATTTGGAGAAAATATAAAGCACATATGTAACATCTTAAAATTGCTACAATCGACAATTACAACATTAGGGTCCATAGAAACATCTGGAAACTATTTGTGGACCATGCTTCTTACAATGCTCAAGAAACTGTTTTTTTACTTTAGACTTGCAAGCTGGAATGGAAGGAAGAAAGCAGATATGGAACTAGTGGGTTCTTTTTAAAGAAGTAGAAGGCTGTGTGTTGGAGGCTGTGGTGTATAAATAAAAGGGACAGGGGCTACCCTGGTGGCGCAGGGGTTAAGAATCCGCCTGCCAATGCAGGGAACAAGGGTTCGAGCCCTGGTCTGGGAGGATCCCACAGGCCGCGGAGCAATTAAGCCCGTGGGCCACAACTACTGAGCCCATGCGCTGCAACTGCTGAGCCCACGTGCCTGGAGCTCGTGCTCCGCAACAAGAGAAGCCTGCACACCGCAACACAGTAGCCCCCCCCCACCCCGTCGCAACTAGAGAAAGCCCGCGCACAGCAACGAAGGCCTAACGCAACCAAAAATAAATAAATAAATAAAATTTAAATAAAAGGGGCAAAGAGCAATGAAGATAGGTAACATAACAGAAAATTCTACCTTACATATCCACTTGGAAATGGAAGTAATACTCCTATAAAAAATCAGCTGTACAAAGAGACTGAAAGAGTTCATTTTCAAAAAGTACAATTAGTAGCAACGGATCATGAGTCAAAAACTAGAAACAACCATACAATGGGTTACAGCAAGGAGAGTGAAAGCTAAAACTACGTGCCAAACATGTATGAATCTCATAAACATAATACTGAGTAAATGAAACCAGACACAAAAGAGTGCATACAGTCCATTTATAAAAAATTCAAAAAGAGACAAAACAAATCTACTTAAGTCCAAAGAACAGTTATCCTTATAGGGGAAGAGTGACCGGAAGGAATTAAATAAGGGTGCCTGGATGCTAATAATGTTCTGTTTCTTGATGCTGGTTACACACTTTGTGAGAATTCATCCAGCCATACACTTATGATACGTGCACTTTTCTATATGTATTTTCTATTTGCATTAAAAATATTTAAGGTAGTATTTCCCACCTTTATTCCATAAGAGTCTGTGGCCTAAAGCAATGTTATTATGGGGTTATTCCATGAAAGAGTTTGGTGTTTTCTTAAGCTTGCGAAATGCTAGGCAAGACGGAGTTTAATATGTTCCCAATCTATACGACGTCTCCATCAATGAGTCTGAATGAGTCAACCCTCCCTCCATGGCCTTGGACCGTGAGCTGCCCCTGTTCAAGCTTTCCTAAGGTTTCCTCCAGCCCCCAAATCTTAGCCACAACGTGATCTGCACATCTGATTTATCCCGATTGGAACAACTGCACTTGAGCACATACTGTTATCAACCAGTCTGAATGAGCATCACCACTTTTTCATGGAAGAGCGCATACTTACAATATGGTGCTGACTGCTCTTTCAGAGACCTGTCTCCAATCAGCACTCCTGCACCCATGCAATCCCACAGCAGTGAACTAGCATATTTCATGTAATTTGCAAGTACAATAGCATGAAGGAATACAGAAAAGCAGATTTTCAGAGAGCGCATTATGCAACTGTAATTTGAGAATGTTCAAGTCATCTTCACATTCTCACGGGGTTGCAGCTCACACATCAGAGTTTCTCCCAAATACTTGAAACCTATCACTACTTGACTCTTACAATCACCTCATTTTTCTAGTCACTTATGTCAAAACAAGTCAGTGCTTCTTTACAACCAGCATTTTGTTTATTCCCAGTGGGGCAAACAGCTGTGCTCACTGATTCAGGCTCTTGCCTTTTTTCTCTCAAACCTTTTTTCACTCTTTTTACCACAGGCAAGATTGTGGAATCTGAAGGCTGTCTCCAATGCACAAAGGAATAACAAGCAGGGTTCTGGGTTGTTATCTTTACGACATTTTCCACAACTTCAGTAACATTTAACTGGGTTTAATTAGGCACCTGGTTTACCTTTGGCTACTCATTTATGCCAAGTTCTACAGTAAAAAAGAAAAAGGAAAATCACCTAAGTTCAATTAGCTGTCATATTTTTGGAGGCGGAGGAGAGATGGCATCCAATGATGAACAATTTGCCCGAAGCCCATCATTTCTCTTCCTGGCATCTGAACGACAAGTCTTTTCATTCTTTTTGCCATGATCTTATTAGTCAGACATACCACCCACTGCTCCTTAATTATACTATGAGGGCAAGAGAAATCAGAGTATTCCAAACCAATGTCTTAAGCTGAGGCATTCACGACAACAAGGATCCTAATTACATTATACTGATTTCCAATGGGAGAATTAAATTATATATTTCAAAGAAAATCTAGAACAAGCTTATTAACGTTGTGATGTCCAGTTCAGTGGGAAACCATTTGCATTGGAAAATGTGGCTTCAATGTCTCAAAGCATACTAGAGGACCATTTTGCAAATACCAAACTATATCACACTCCATGGTAAGCATGATCATATTTGAGACTGCAAAGGGCATTAGAAAAAGCAGGGGTTGGGAAGATAAAATAAAACTAAGAGAAAATTTTACAAATGTAACTGTCACAGCCACGGTTATATAATCCTGAAGCAAAGTTGAAAGAAGTGTAATGAAATGACTGCTGGACTTGGTTTACTTCCAAGACATACTGAGCAGTCTTGCAAATTATATTTTAAATGTATTTGCTCCAGAGCAAGGAGAAACACGTTTCCAAAGAAGTGCAAGGAAAACACGTTTACTTAAGAGCAAAAACATTTAAAGTTTTAATCAGAATAAATTCCTAGTACTAGGAAAAAGAATAATAAATTTCACGATTGGCTAATTCATGTTCATACAACCAGCAATGACTGCACCTACCTCATTGAGGTCCTGCCGAGTTTCATCCTTTGGCCACACGGCCGCCCTCTGGTCTATTCTATAAAACACAAAGAAAAAGTATTTCCATTTAAAAGAAATCTTTCAACAATGTACATACGAAGTTGGCAGCTACAGATCTGACCACACTCCTGTTAAAAACCCTCAGTGGTGTCCCACTGCCCGAAGAGCAAAATCCAGACTCCTTCTAACGGTCTGCAACATATTACAGTGTCTGAACTCTGCCAATCTTCCTGTCCCACCTCCTATCACTCTCACCCTTGTCCTCTACCCTCCAGCCTCTCTGGCCTTCAGTTTCTTGAACACACAGTGCTGGCTCCCTGTTCAAATCTTCACACTTGCTTTCCCCCCCGATTTTCACAAAGCTGACTCTGCCCAGCACGGAGCATCAGCTCAGCTCCTATGTCACCTCCCAATGAGTCCTTCCGGATCTCTCTAATCAAACTATCCCTCCCCTTCACTCTCTATTGCACTGTCTTTAGATTTTCTTCTTAGCGCTGTCACTACCTAAAGTTATGATGTTTATTTGCATTTCCATGCTAAAATGTAAGCTCCAAGAAATCAGTGATTCTGTCCATCTTCTACACTGCTGAATCCTCAGTACCCAGTGCAAAGTCAGTATTTTTATGACCAAATGTGATCTGATACAGTTGTTACAGAAAGATACCATTTGTGCACTGAAGTTAGCTTTTGGAAATTTCATTGTATCACTTACCTAACAAAATAAAAGTTACAGCAATTTCTGGGTAACACGGTAAAGCTAGGTTTTGCCATTTCATAGCTTGCAACAGAAGAAAAAGGACTTAAGGCAAATCTACTCTGAATAAATTTTTTTAGGTTAAAAACAAAAAAACAAAACTCCACTACTGGCAGATGCTCAGCTCTAAATCATGATTCATCAAATGCTATGGTCCAATGGCATCTACCACGTAACATTCAAGTTTTTCTGCAGCAGTTTGCATGCTATTATATAATAAATATATTAAGTTATAATTATTCTTTTTAAAAGGCCTGCTCTCTTAAGGAATAAAAGCTTTAGTCAGTATTAAGTCATTTATAAAAAGATTTATTTTGGGATATAATTATTTACAGTTATTATTCTGCTTTGGTTTGAGTCCTGAAAAAAGTATATATATCCTCTGAATGGTCATCAAGATGAATGATTTCTGAAAGTAATGATGAACATTTAGAAATGCCATGAGCCTAACTTCTTCAAAGTATTCTTAAGAATGAAAAGTTCTTCCAGTCCATGAGTACTGCTAACTGTGCAAACAACTTACTTCTAATGAGAAACTGAGGAGATGTTAAAACAGAATTGGACGGTCACACTGATGTTGACCACGTCTGCACAAACGTCCCTCCTGGGTGTGAGAGAAGACTAAGGGTCCCAACCATGAGCCCACGGAGAGATGGTCCAAGTGAGAAAGTTAGTTAGGGGAAGAAAGCGCTGGCACACCCACCCTCTGCCCATGAGTTCGCTGGGCCACAAACAGTGACTCTAGGGCTTCAGAAAATACGAGGTAGCTCTTTCCTGCAAAATGGGAGAAACCCTCTCACGGAGAGGGGTTAACCTGACCTATCCAGTAACATCTAAAGTTCTGAATGGCTCATAATTTCCCTGTAACCTAAAGTGGTTCTCAAATTGTGTTTTTATAGAGTTATAGTAGCACCAGAAAAATGAAAGAATCGTGTTCTCTAATGGAAACAATATTTACCAGTTTACAGTTTTCAACTGTAAATTTCTCCAGGGCTCTGATATCAGCAAATGGTAAAACAAATAGATGGTAGCAAACATTAATGGAAGAGAGCAGAAATAAGACTTTGTTTAAAATATATAGTATATATTATTGAGATGCAGAGAATAGCTACATGTAATACACTCACATGATCTTCAATGAAAACTACTTGTCATCTCCAGATAAACCTCCAGATCAAGTTTAAGGACTGCTCGGTGCTTTGTGACCGCCTGGAGGGGTGGGATAGGGAGGGCGGGAGATGCAAGAGGGAAGAGATATGGGGACATATGTATAACTGATTCACTTTGTTATAAAGCAGAAACTAACACACCATTGTAAAGCAATTATACCCCAATAAAGATGTGAAAAAAAAAAGAACTGTGGTCTAAGCACCAAAGATGCTTTCATTTAACAGCCATCTGAATGTCTCCTGTGTGACTGGTACAGTGTTGGGCATGTAAGAATCAATGAGCAGACTCTAGACCTTCAGGAAACTTACAGTCTAGTGGATCCTGAAGCAGAGAATAAAACTAATTAAAACCCAGTCTTGAGGTTCTTTCCATAAGTCAAGGAATGAGCGCACAGGAGCTGCTATTAGAATGGTGGAGAGGGACTGCGGAAATAGAGACAGACGAAAGAGACATTTTCAAGGAGAAAAACAAGAAGAGGTGTTGGGTGTGAATTGAAAGTATGGAAGGAAAGAGATGGTGTAATGAAAAGTAATCCAAAGTTCTGAGCCTGTGTGACAAGAAAGATGATAGATGATGGTTTTTCCAGTGGAGAAAGAAAAATAGGTCATTTGGAAGGGGAGAGCAGGCAGCTGGCATGAGTTGTGATTTAGACATTTGAAGCTTGAACTGAGGATAAAACAGGGAAGTGAAATTACCTGAGCCGGGCTCACGGTAGCATGGGGCACTCGACAGTGTGTTCCAGAGAGTGGGGGCAGAGATAACAACAGTGACTCACAGTGGTCACAGGTTCTCCATCAGTTTTTCACTTGCTGTGTGGCCAGAGCCTAGCACACTGCTTGGCACATGTCACATGCTCTCTACATGCCTTTCAGATGGATGAAAAGATGAAGAAACAGAAGGACCCAGACCCAAGAATGACTTCTTGATCTACCACTTACTAGGTGTGTGTACCCACTGGCAAGATATTAACCTCTCTCAGCCTCAGTTTCCTCATCTGTCAAGTGAAGATAATATCAGCTACCGCACAGGATAATTCAGGATGTGAAGGACAGTTCATGAAAAATGTTCATGACTACTGTTGGCTGTATTAAAAATAACACATGGGGCTTCCCTGGTGGCACAGCGGTTGAGAATCTGCCTGCCGATGCAGGGGACATGGGTTTGAGCCCTGGTCTGGGAAGATCCCACATGCCACGGAGCAACTAGGCCCGTGAACCACAACTACTGAGCCTGCACGTCTGGAGCCTGTGCTCTGCAACAAGAGAGGTCGCGACAGTGAGAGGCCCATGCACCGCGATGAAGAGTGGCCCCCACTTGCCGCAACTAGAGAAAGCCCTCGCACAGAAACGAAGGCCCAACACAGCCATAAATAAATAAAATTAAAAAACAAAAAAACAAAAAAAAACAAATAACACATGGATTCTATAAACAAATGTAAAAAATACCATAATAGAATTATAAATGATAATTAATGGTATATTTAATTATAATAATTGAAGCCTTGTGAATAAGCAGGAAGAAATAAAAAGCTGAGTCATCCTTACTCAGGACCACTGGGCAGGTTTCTGAAATTGGCCAATTAGGGGACAGAAGAAAAAAGGGCCGTGAAGAAAATACAGATGCATCACTAAGGAGATAAGAAGGCAACCAGAACAGCGCTTTGAATAGTGAAGAGAAAGATGTTATAAGAAAAAAGAGTGTCAAGAAGAGCCTAACAAAACTATACTCAGCCATTAAAAAGAATGAAATAATGCCATTTGCAGCATCATGGATGGACCTAGAGATTATCGTGCTAAGTGAAGTAAGTCAGAGAAAGACAAATATCATATGATATCACTTATATGTGGAACCTAAAATATGACACAAATGAACTTATCTACGAAACAGAAACAGACTCACAGACATAGAGAACAGACTTGTGGTTGCCAAAGGGAGAGGTGGTGGGGGGAGGGAAGGGTTGGGAGTTTGGGATTAGCAGATGCAAGCTTTTATATATAGGATGGATAAACAACAAGGTCCTACTGTAGAGCACAGGGAACTATATTCAGTATCCTGTGATAACCCATAATGGAAAATAATACGAAAAAGAATATATGTTTAACTGAGTCACTTTGCTGTACAGCAGAAATTAAATACAACATTGTAAATCAACTATACTTCAGCAGGACAGGAATAAAGACACAGACATAGAGAATGGACTTGAGGACACGGGGAGGGGGAAGGGTAAACTGGGACAAAGTGAAAGAGTGGCATGGACATATATACACTACCAAACGTAAAATAGATAGCTAGTGGGAAGCAGCCGCATAGCACAGGGGATCAGCTCGGTGCTTTGTGACCACCTAGAGGGGTGGGATGGGCAGGGTGTGAGGGAGACGCAAGAGGGAGGGGAGATGGGATTATAAATATACGTACAGCTGATTCACTTTGTTATACAGCAGAAACTAACACACCATTGTGAAGCAGTTATACTCCAATAAAGATGTTAAAAAAAACCCAGTATACTTCAATAAGATTTTTTAAAAAAAGAAGAGCCTAACAATTTCAGGTAAATGCCAGGCACTTTACTTACATTATTTCATCTAATCCTCATGGTAACCACATGAGATTAGCATTATTAGGCCCATGTGGCCTAATAGGAAACAGTTAAGGCAATTAAATAATTTTATCCATGAATAAACAATTATTTATTAAACAGCAACTTATGTCAAGTATGATTGCAGGTGCTGGGGATAAAGCAGGGAATAAAACAAGTCTCTGCCTCACTGTCATAGAAGCAGAGAGACCATAAAGAAACAAACCTGGTACACCAGATGCTAGATATTACAGAGGAAAAGAAAGCAAGGTAAGGAGAACAGGATGTGCAGGAGGACTGCCCAAGCTCACGCTGCTAGAAAATCGCAGTCATCCGGAGATAATGAGAATGAAAGCAGAGAAATAGAAAGGTCACTGGATCAGAAAAGATAAAGGTCATGGCAGAAGAGGAAACAGAAACGGAAGCTTCTCACTAGAGAAGTTTAGCAATGAAAAGAGGAGAACCAGAACAGGAGCTAGGTGTCTCAAATTCCCTTCTTCTTAAGATCTTTAAAGGTAGTGTTTGAACCATTTACAATCCTGCCAACTCCAATACAACCCCGCTCTCTAGCCCAGGCCCAGGAAGCAGGAAATTGCAGCCTGGACTCAGAGCTCTCAGCACTGATGCCTCCGATCACCACCACCCCCAACACCCCCATCACCACCACGCCATCACTGTCACTACAGCCCCATCACTGTCACCACCATCACCACCAGCAACACCACCATTGCCACCGTGATGGCCACCCCACCATGACATAATTCAAAACAAAACACTTCTTAACAGAGGAACATAAAACATAATTGTGTGCTGATATTAAACGAGCTTTTTCCTGGACTCTGTGGCTGCAAAACTGTGGCTAGCCCATGGAAGTGCAACTTTTCTAAAACTTGTTGGTGTCCCCACGTTGCTGGAACCCCAAAGCCTGTGCTGAGCCAGCCTGTAGGCCCATCCTGCACTGACCTTCCCTTGGGAGGTGGACTGGAATTTAAAACAGCAAAGTGAACAAAGCATTAAGATACTTTTCTTGGCCATACAGATAATGTCAAACCCCAGATGTGATCATCTGTGAAGCAGTATTTTAGCATATAGGATATTTGATTTATAGCAACTTACTGTAATTAATTTAGCAGATTAAAACGTTCCCTGTCTCAGGAAAAAGCTTCCCCACCTCTCCAGTTGCTCACGGAAGATATCTGAGAGTTATCTGACACTCTCCTCTCTCTCAAGTCCAACAGCCAAGCCATTACCAAGTCCTTCAATTTCTTATCCCGAATCACGTTTAGATCTGTCCTCTCTCCTCCCACCGCCACACCTTAGGCCAAGGCGCCATCATCTGTCTTCTGGGCTACCTTCCTGGTCTCTCTACTTCTCCTCTACCTTCTCCAAACCACTGCCCACACAGCAACCTTATCGCTACCCTTCTGCACACTTAAAATACAGATCGAAATTCTTCCAGCATCCTGTGACATCCTGAAGGAGTTCCATCTGTCCACTTCTTCAACCTCAACTCACGTCCTTCTCCTCCTCCACGCTCCCTTCCGCCTCAGGCCTTCTACGTGCTGTCCCTGCGCCCGGAACAACTCTTCCCTCTCCACTTTCTCTCCTAATTAACTCACGCATCCTCTAGACACCAGGTACCAGACCAATCAGGCCTCCCTTTCATAGGACTTGCTGTATTCTGATCTTTCACATCTGCCGTGTAGCACGTGTCAGTCCCTAATTGTGTATTTGTCTAATTATTTGATTGTCTCTCATGATGGCAAAAGCTCTATGCGGCAGGGGTCATATGAGTCTTGTTCAATGTTTTCCCTCTAGAGCTAAGCCTGGCAATTGGCACATAGTAGGCACTCACATGTTTGCTAATAAAGGATTAGTCCCAGGGTCATGGGCTGCTGTCGGTATATTCCTGAATGTGTTTAATGATTAGGATAAGACTCATACTCCCTCCTCCGCCTGTGGCATGTAGCAGTACTGGCAGGATGGCATGACTCTCACTCCCACAAGCAGATGCATTTCTTGCCTGAGGAGACCTGCTAAAGTTGAGCAAGTGGCTTTCCAACCCACGTTTAGAAAATCTGGGCAGCAAGTAAAAGCAGAGCATCCAACACACTTTTCAGAGTCCTTCATAAAGAACCAGAGCCTGAAAGCTAAACAGTGTCTACCATGGCTCACAGCTCAAGAGTTCAAGCTATTCCACTGCCTCGGATGAGCCTCTGTATTAGAAAACAACACAGGATACACTAATGTATACCCGGATGACCGCCTGCTGGCTGGACGACTGTTGTTTCCTGAAACTCTTTTGAAAACAAAAGGTATATCCCAAGAGGACAACCCTCTGAGCACAATATTCATTATATACAAACAATCGCTCTATATGCAGACACAGGCAAGATGCCAAGGAATTCCAGTATTATTATCACAAATAGTAACAGCCCTCGATACCAGCAAATATAAAGAGCTCCATTCCCTGCAGAGTGTAGACTCTATTAAAGACATTCTCTTACTGGTTTTTACCAAATTTCTACACTAAACGACTGAGATCAAGTATTGGGCAGCCAACTCCAAAGAGAAAGAAACCGAGGCACGGAGTTCAAAATGGCTTTCAAAGAGACGGCTGACAGAAAACAAAACTAGACGCCGAGAGCTGACTTTTCCATCCACGTAGCTCCTTGTCCAGACCAGTGAACTCTCAGAGGCGGACAAGGGTGTTGGGGCTGGAGGTGGAATGCTGACCCCCAGGAATAGGCCCCCCCAGTAGCGGGGACCCAAGCTTGGCTCCCACCTCCCACTGTACTTCTCTGAAGACTAGAATCAACCAGTGTTATTAACAACAGATTCCTTATTATTCAGCCATAAAAAGGAACGAAACTGGGTCATCTGTAGAGACGTGGATGGACCTAGAGACTGTCATACAGAGTGAAGGAAGTCAGAAAGAGAGAAACAGGGGCTTCCCTGGTGGCGCAGTGGTTAAGAATCCATCTGCCAATGCGGGGGACACGGGTTCGAGCCCTGGTCCGGTAAGATCCCACATGCCGCGGAGCAACTAAGCCCGTGCACTACAACTACTGAAGCACCGGCGCATAGAGCCCGTGCTCCGTGACAAGAGAAGCCACTGCAATGAGAAGCCCGCGCACCACAACGAAGAGTAGCCCCCGCTCTCTGCAACTAGAGAAAGCCCGCGCACAGCAACGAAGACCCAACGCAGCCATAAATTAATTTTTAAAAAAGAAAGAGAATACCAAATATTGTATATTAACCCATATATGTGGAATCTAGAAAAATGGTACAGATGATCTTATTTGCAAAGCGGAAATAGAGACACAGACGTAGAGAACAAACATAGGGACACCAAGGGGGAAAGGGGTGTGTGTGGGATGAACTGGGAGACTGGGAGTGACATATATACACTATTGATACTACGTATGAAATAGATAACTAATGAGAACCTACTGCATAGCACAGGGAACTCTACTCAGTGCTCTGTGGTGACCTAAATGGGAAGGAACTCCAAAGAAGAGGGGGTATGTGTATACGGATAACTGATTCACTTTGCTGTACAGCAGAAACTAACACATTGTAAAGCAACTATACTCCAATAAAAATTAATTAAAAAAAACAAAGAGATTCCTGGACCCACACTCACTAGGTCAGGACTGGTAATGTGAAATTAACAAGTACTCCAGGGTATCCCCAACCGGAAAACATCATCCTAAAGGCCCAGGTGCAACCACATGGGAGAAGACCAACGGCTGAAGGGCGCAGGTGAGGGACTCCTGGGAGTACGGGAGTGACCTGGGTGTTTCCGGCCTGGCCTCCCAGGGGACACATTCCAGAAGAGGGAAAGGCTAAGTCCCTGGAGACGCTCTGAGAAACTCGAAACACAAGGCAGCCCAGCCACCCTGGAATAGGCACCCCTCCTTGGTGGGCTGGAACAGAGCCCAGAAACAGCCAGCAGCACACTAATGCCTGGAGGATAACTGAGCAGTGAGTCAGGCCCACAATATCGGGACTGGGAGAGGTAAGAAGGTAAAGTTGGGACAGGATATTTAGGACAGGAGACCCAGCAGGAGCAGACGTCCCAATAATGCATTTTCATTAATAATGATGACAGCACCACCTGGTTTGTTGAGCAGGACACAAAGCTCTCTGCTTCCATCATCGCACTATTCCACTCACTCAGTACAGAATGATCAGACACCTGCTCCTGGGGCAAGCAATGCTCAGCCCAGGGGGCAGAGTGATCTCAGCAGACGCTTCCGTTCCACGGACAGCTCTGCTCACTCGCATTATCCGCCTCAAGCACCTGCCAAGTCTCTTCATTTTTCTGCCTCAAGGTTTTTTCAAGGCAGGGCTCAATCCCTTAGCCTGAAAGGGTGGGAGTGTTAACCTCTGCTGGGGGCAATCCTCAGCCAGCGGAACACGGAGGAGAGCGTGTGGATAAACACTGTGATCCCCCACTTTCAGAGGGATACGTCTGAGGACTTTCTGAGAATCACAGTGTAATATGTTATGTAATTACTTTTTTCCCCACTAGATCATGAACATGTGCCCATGTAAGTAAAGACTCCCACAAAATGTGGTTTTAAATATCTATCACGCAGATTGGCATTTCTTAAGCGGGTGGTGGTATGCCCTCTAGGGAGCATTTAGGCAATTGAGGGTTATTTGTGATGGGCACAGACGTTGGGGTGCCCCTGACATGCGTGGGGAAGCCCCACACAACAAAGAATTGTTCCACCCCTGCAGAACTTCCAAATGTCCTCTGGGAATGTGAGAGTCACGGGCACTTGCTCTCAGCACAATCTGAACTAGAAAACGATGACGGCTAGTGGATGAAATAGAAGTATCTAGAGTACTCAAGTATGGAGAAGGGGATTGGATTGAACTGTCTCAAGTGTTTCACCCAGAGCCACTATCCTATGAGTCCACCATACATAGGAATCCAGCCACGTGACTTTCTATCTAGTTCTCTCAGAGGTATCAATTATCCATTATATTCCTATCTCCTTCCATGATCAGATAATTGAAAAATTTACATTCTAAGTCTCAGCTGGGTTACCCGTTTCAAATCCTACACCTAGACAGCTATTACCCTTAAGTACAAACCAAGGAAACTACAATGGATGTACTTAAAAATATTTTCCAACAATTGTTACTACAGAAATATCTACAGATATAAATCCTAGAACTAACCAAAATATCAAGTAATTTGGAATTAGTTAAGTCAATGATGGTATATCCATAGAATAGAATATTTCCAGCCATGATTATTTTAGAAAATTTTATGACGTTGAAAAATACAGTATTAAGTGGGACAAACAAGTTACACAGAAATATGTCTCTAAGATTTCACATATATGAAGCAAACTGATATATATATTTCATATATATACATATGTATAAATTACATCAAAAATGTTTTATCTAGCATTGATAAAGGAAAAAAATAGAGGAGGGTGGTGGGAGCTGTGTGTGTCATTATATAGGGGTGTGTGTGTGTGTGTGTGTGTGTGTGTGTGTGTGATAATACATCACAGAACCACTGCCTCATTGGGAAGATGAAGAGTCACCTGAAAAACAGCCTGTGGCCTCAGGAACACGGCACACTTAAACAGCTATAGTCAAAGTTCTAAATTAGATTTAAGTTTAAACACACACTGTCTCCTATAATCATTATTGAAATTTCTCTCTTAAATCTATTCCAAATTAGGCCAAGAAGCTTTCCAAGATATTGAGATGTTAAGGACGAAGTTTTTTGTTCCACCTCCTAGAAATATCATTTCTAACACAGGGCTATAATGACACCAAAGTTTGTAAAACAAGTCTCTTATAGAAAATTGTATGTTAAAGTATTTGTTATAGAAAATCAAATTTGTTCACCTTAGTTATAAATGAACTCAGCAGCCTTGTGATAATTAAACCATTACTCTATTAGCTTCTGTATAAAGACTGTATCGTCAGAATGCATTCTAGTCTAGCTTTATACTCTGGGGCCTGCTTTAAATAAACAGTACTTCTAACAGATTCAAACCCTAATGAATCAGGAAGTCCCTTTCATACACCATTCTTTTTTATGCCCACATTAAAACAATAGCAACGACATAAAAACATATACTACAGTGGTAACAGAGATTATATATGAGTGGTACAATTACAAGAAATTTTTATTTCCTTGGAATTTACTGTATTTTCCAATAAAACCATGTTTCACTTATTTTATTATTATTATTTTTTAATGAAAGAATGAGTTTCCCTTTTATCTTTATGCTAAACATTGTCCAGCGAACGAGCTAACATTTTATCAAGTGATCAAGGGCAGATTCCTTCAGAAAAAAAGAAAAGAAGAAGGAGAACAGGGCTTCGTTCCCAGAATAATCAAGGGTGGGCTCTTTTTCAATCAACAGTTTAAGGATTTGGTGTGGGATTTTTTTGTGCTCTACAGCAGGGAGGATGAATTATTTTTATCTGTGAATGCAAGAGCTTGTATTATTAAGCTAAAGTCTTCCTGTGTCTAATCCTTTAAACATCCAGAGTGTTGAGCGTTTTCAGTGTTAGAGCCAGAGGGGACTTTAGAAATCATCTGACCCAAACTTGTGTTTGGGGAGGGGACTTAGGGATTTCAGTGACATGACCAAAGTCACCTGATAGACATGAGGTAAGACCCTGCATTTCTTTTTTTTTTTTTGTAATTCATTTTATTGAAGTACAGTTGATTTACAATGTTGTGTTAATTACTGCTGTACGGCAAAGTGATTCAGTTATATATATGCATCCTTTTTCATATTCTTTTCCATTATGGTTTATCACAGGATATTGAATATAGTTCCCTGTGCTATACAGTAGGATCTTGTTGTTTAGCCATCCTATACGTAATTGTTTGCATCTGCTAATCCCAAACTCCCAATCCATTCCTCCCCGCCACCAACCTCCCCTTTGGCAACCACAAGTCTGTTCTCTATGTCTGTGCATCTGTTTCTGTTTCATAGATAGGTTCATTTGTGTCATATTTTAGATTCCACATATACGTGGTATCATATGGTATTTAAGACCCTGGATTTCTTAATTTGAATGTTTTTTCCATTCCATCAGCTTGCTTCTGCACCCATGGGGGTGAAGGCAGGATCGGGGAATGAGAAGAGCCCTCACTGTACGGCTGTCTTCCTATGCAGTATAAGCAAAGAAAGCTATTTTTAGAACCCACTCATTGCCCAACTGCATACCAGGGACTCTCAAAATATTGTCAAGACAAACTCATGTTTTTATCTCTACTATACCCCTACCCCCCATTTAAAAAATCCTAAAAGCACACCAACAAGAAGAACACGCTGACAGCACGCAGAGCTCCTGCTCTGGCACAGTCCAAGAAGGCAGATCTTAAACTCTTTATTATTAAAACTCTCCGGCTGCTCATTCCCTTACTCGTTCTTTCTCTTTTTAGCAGAGCCCATTTAGACTCTGCCTACTTCTCAAAAATCATTTGAACAAGAAACAAGCAGCTATTAAAACACACACAAGTTGCCTATCTCAAAAACAAAAGATGAAAAGATTTATCCCCCATGGAAAAGTTGCTGGCAACAAAAACTTCCTCTTTCCATAAAGCAACAAAGCCTTTTCTTTTATCTGGAATGTTACAAAAATAGTCAAAGCCATCAAAGGCCATTATCCTTGCTAATACCCCAATCTTCAACCCCCTCTAACTGGGGACTTCCGGATGAAGAGGCTAATGAACTCTAATTCACAAATGTAACCACCAACTTAATTAGTAGCAACACATTGCTATAGGATAGCTCCTGTTTATACAGGCAAGGTCTTTAACGACACTAAAAGGCTTAATGCTGTCATAAATCTTAATACAATATTTTAAACACAAGGGAGTTAATTACTCTCAAAAGTAAATTTACTTAGCTGGGTAAGAAATCCCCAACTTCATTGTATTCTCTTACATTCATAAATCCCCCTTTGTCATATCTGAGCTGTTTACAGAATTGGCACTGGCGTTAGCCATAAAAATCAATCGAACTGAACTGACTGCTCTAAACAGACTGATGGTGCTTATCTGGGTTCTATTACAAGGGAACTGAGGGCTTAACCAAATCACAGCCTCACTGGGGGTCAAACGAGAAAATGAGAGGGTTGTATTTAATGATTACTAAGGCTTCATTCTGGCTCTAACTAAATGCAGTTCTATACTTTTCCGTGTTTTGAAAAGCTCCAGGTACGCAGCAGCATGCCAGAGAAGGGTAATATGCAGCCTCACCACTCAGATGCACTGAAAATCCAAATTAAAATGTAAACACATCCGGATATATGTATATGTATCTGTATAGCTGATTCACTTTGCTATAAAGCAGAAACTAACACACCATTGTAAAGCAATTATACTCCAATAAAGCTGTTAAAAAAAAATGTAAACACATCATCTTGGAGAAAGAGGCATTAAGGTATTATCAGCCATCACCTTATTAGGGCTTAGCTCCAGGCAGCTCCTAAGGATGCGCAGTTGCAGGGAAGAAAAGGATGGAAGCAGGCATTTTAAATCAAATGCCTACAGGAGCCAGGCAAAAGCATAAATTAATAAAGAGATCTGGGCAGGAGCTGTGAAAAAATGGAGAGCTGCTTCTCAACTCCAGCTATCTGCTGCCTTGTAGGAATGTACATTCTGGGTTATCCCATTTTCAGATTTTTCAAAACAATGTAAAAAAGCCATAAAGACTCTAATGTTTAAACACTGAATCAAAATATTTTTACAACAGTCTACCAGTCAAATATACCTCCACACTAGATACACGTGCAGGACACTGAGTTTGAGATCTCTGATGTGGGGTACTATACTGCCAAGGAATATAATAAAAACATGAGGGGAGCTGGTAAATAGAAGGAAGGGTGCAAAGAAACAGAGCAGAGTGGGCTACGTCAGTATCTGAGGTTGGCTCTGTTGAGGGAATTCAGAAGAGCAAGCAAACTTGGAGGTAGGAAGAGATTAAGACAGTGAGTCTAAACCTTTGGGGGGATCATGGGTAGCATAGGAAATTCTGATAAATGCTTTAGAGACTTTTCCCTGGAAAAATAAACATATGTAGTAGGCAGAATAATGTGGCCCACGAAGATGTCTATGTGCTCATTCCTTGTCCCCCTCCCCTTGTTACCTTACATGACAAAAGGGATTCTGCTGATGTGATGAAGCTAAGGACCTTGAGATGGAGAGATTATAGTGGGCTATCTGAGTGGACCCAATCTAATCACTTGAATCCTTAAAATCAGAACAATTTTCCTGCCCTTGGTTGTAAGAAAAGAACAAACCTGACCCCATATTGAATCTGTTCCTTTATCTCTAACCCTGTGCTCTGCTGGCTGTGCTTAGTCATGTTGGCTCTGCACTTTTGTAAAAATAAAAAAACGTTGCCCATAGCCTGAAATATTCATGGTAGCTCATTCTCAAGGCTCTGACCTTTAAAGGTTTAACACTTTTCCATTCATACAGAGATTAAACGTTGCTGAACAGTGAATAACCTTTGTCTTGTTGGAGGTTCATGGGAACACTGTGATCAGACCTATGTGGACAGCTGCAAGAGCAAAGGATTCTGGCACCAAGAAGTGTACAGCAACCAGCCACATCTTCTCCCCTTTTAGTACAAAAGAAGCCTGAATTCTAACTCAAGGAAGATGGTTCTTTGGGACAAGAGTCCACCTTCTTCTCAGTCTGCTGGCTTTCCGAATAAAGTCACTCTTCCTTGCCCCAAAACCTCATTCTCGATTTACCGGCCTCTCATGAGACAAGCAGTAGGAGCCTGGACTCGGTAATGGTCAGAAGGAAATATATGGAAGAATGCTAAGAGAGATGCAACATTGCTAGCTTTGAAAATGGAGGAAAAGACCATAAGCCAAGCAATGTACTCAGCACCGGGAAACTGGAAAAGACAAGGAAATATACCCATTCGTAGGCCTGCTGACACCTTTCTTTTACCCCAGAGAGACCCATGTTGCTCATCTATCCTACGGAAGTATAAGATTATAAATTTGTGTCGTTTTAAGTCACAGGTTTGTGGTCATTTGTTACAGTCGCAACAGAAAACCAATATAGTATACAGACACTCAAACTTTGAAAAAACATTCATAGACCTCCCTAAAGCGCATTTAGACACACAGATAAACGTCCCGTTCCCTAGGAAGAGCTCAACAACATGCTCTCTGAGCGGAAGGTATGAAACTATTTCTCTTTGGCACGCGTGAGAAGATCAATACCACCCCACAACACAAGCAGCTCCAAAACCTCACTTCTACAAGGATGGATTCATTCTCTGAACACTAACTACCCTTTTGAGTCCCACCCAAACCACATGTGACCCCTTGACAGCTCCTTGCTGTAGAAAGATCTTTCCTTCCTTTCTCAAAGTGCTCATTATGATAAGAACATGCTCCTCCCCAGCCCTCCTCCCCAAGAAGGTGGCATTTTACACCTGCTAAGATTTAGCCTGGCTTCTTCCCTCACTTTGAGCCAGACTTAGGTCTGGAGTGTTCTATTACAGTCCTCATGTCTCTATCAAGATCTTATTGGACACAATATGCCTGCACCTGGCTGTTTGCTGGTTTTAAAATGGAAGAGCAATGTTATCAGGAATGTGAGCTACCTGACTCAAAGTTGTTTTTAGCCTCAGCTCTCATTTCACCAGTTCATCAAATTTCACAATCCCTGTAATACTTAGAGTTTTCTTTTTAAGTTCCATTAGAGTGATCCTAGGTGACGCCACCATGGCTGTGACAAAAAGAAAACTCTGTAGTTTAAAGGTTACCATCCTGATCTAAATATTCAACCTAATATACCAGACGTAATGGCCTCACAACTCCTGATCTGCAACTTAACACCAGACGCTGTGACTGTCAACTCTGGTGCACAGGCAATTCTGGAATGCTGCTAGCTCAGAAAGCTAGATCCTGTCAAAGTAGAACATGGAGGCTAGAAAGGAAAAAGAAGAAGAGAACAACAAGGTATTTGGGGTCCTATGGAGGTTTGCTAAAGTATAGAGGAAGACAGGCCAGATCTGTTTTGGAGGAGACAAGCCTGACTCAATGAGGAAGGCTGCCCAGTGACCATGTATTTGGTTCCTTCTCCTGACATGCAGAAGAGGTCTAGGAACAGCCTAAAATGTTACACAAACTTTTGTGCGTATGTGTATCTCTTTTTTTCTGAGGAAAAGTGCCATAGATCTGAGAATCTGAATGAACTATAACTCCCCACCCCCAAGTGTAGGAGCTGCTGCTCTGTATGTTTCCTCATGAGGACTTTTCTAATTCGATCCACTTAGCTCTCCCTAGTCATATGTGAATGATCCCCAGAGCAGAATCCTATTAAATTTCCGACTTGCCCTCTGATAACAGTAATATTACCACTTACCTTCTCCACTGCAGATGGGAAATAGAGTGGTTTTAAGTTTACCAAACATCGAGCGTCTTTGAGAAGGTAGATTGCTAATGTCATTTTCCCCTATCAGCCTCTGCGGGGTATCCAGCCCAAAGGGCACCATACATTTCATATGCAAGCATGAAGGATTTCATCTTGTTTCTTGTGGTTTTTTTCTGTCTTTTTTATGATTCTGAAATATGCATGGGAATATAGTTGGCCTTATTCTTGCTGAGAGATGCAGTCACCAGTCTGGTGGGGGAGACAGGGTCACTGCCTAAATTGATTCTAATCAACCTAAAACAGCTTTGCTATAGTAAGGCCTCCAATAGGAAGGTGAGTGTCCCGATTAGCAGAGAAATGACAGGGCTGAGTCTTACCCGATCTGAGGTCAAGTAAGAATAAACAGACAAGAGATGGCAACCAGCGAGGAGGTGAGAAAAGGTGTTGAAGAATCCAACTGGATAATGGATCACCTTACTTTTGGGGTCCCCATCAACCCTTTGGGGCTCTCTGATTCTAAATTTAGTACGTTGAATATTTTAAAGCACAATTTCACTACATATAAAATAGATAACTAATTAGGACCTACTGTAGAGCACAGGGAACTCTACTCAATACTCTGTAATGTATATGGGAAAAGAAGCTAAAAAGGAGTGGATATATGTACATGTATAACTGGTTCACTTTGCTGTACAGCAGAAACTAACACAACATTGTAACTCAACTCTACTCTGATAAATTTTTTTTAAAAAGCACAATTTCATAGCACAGCCAATCTTGTCTGTTGCCGTTAATTCATTTAGACTCTGCTGCCTTAGAAAACATTTTGAAAAGTCATGGCCAGAAGCATAGCCCTCCCTTTCCACTGAGTGAGAGCTATGATTACACTGTACACAAGATCCTACAAAGACAGCTGACACAACTAGCAGTTGGATTCTTTCTTCTGTTTACTTCCAGAAGAGACTTTCCATAGACAGCTGCAAGGCCAGGCTCCCATCCGAATGCCATGCCAACCTTGCTTCGGACAGCCTCCCACCCACATTCTTGCCCTGACCCAGGGCCATCTCTAGCAGGTCTGGGAGACCAGAGGGGTCAGCCCCAGGGCCACTTCAGGGCTTAGAGACACCACCTGGATCAGCACAGGAGCCACGGCTGCTATGCTGTAATCAGACATTTGTAGGTTCAAATTCTGGCTCAGGGGGCTTCCCTGGTGGCGCAATGGTTGAGAGTCCGCCTGCCGATGCAGGGGGCGTGGGTTCATGCCCCAGTCCGGGAACATCCCACATGCCGTGGAGCGGCTGGGCCCGTGAGCCATGGCCGCTGAGCCTGCGCGTCCGGAGCCTGTGCTCCGCAACGGGAGAGGCCACAACAGTGAGAGGCCCGCGTACCGCAAAAAAAAAAAAAAAAATTCTGGCTCAGCCTTATTTACTTGTACGGTATCAGTCAAGTGCCTTGACGACTCAGCCTCAGGCTCCTTCTCCATAAAATGGGGCTAAGGAGTACCCGCTTTTCGGGGAAGGGGTGAGGGCTAAATGACAGAATATGCCAAAAGCAATTGGCCCGACTTCTACACTGTCATCAGCGATTACCATTACCACAGAAGGAAACCCAGTCCTCTCTAGCGTCGGATGAAAGAGGACAAAATGAAATCAGCGTTCCTCTCTCTCAGGGCAGAGTCTCCGCTCCTCTCTGAGCCTTAAGGCTGATTATCTTCAAACTGCAGGCAGAGAAAGTAGGTTATGTACATTTCTCTTAGACTCAATGATTCTCCCCCTTTAAGGAGCTTCTCTGACTTCAAGGGATGCCAGCGGAAGTCAGAAAGCCTTGCCTCTTGTGCAGGGGTAGCAAGCACAGGTGTTAGCGTTTCTGGGAAAGGAACCCAAGGCCCAGTGCAACTTCTGACAACAAAGGGCCCACCTTCGTTGAGCTCGCACGGTTTCTTGGCACCTGAAGGTGTGGTTTTGTGGACTCTCCTGAGCTGGCGTTCCTGTTCTCCCCCGATATTCTGACTGGCTGGGTACCACATGCTCTGTCTCCTGCAAGAAAAATAGGAAAAGTAGATGAACTGTCAGCAGCCATCAGTTCCACAGTGTCCTGCGGCGGGGTGTGGGTCGCAGGGCAGGGGAGCAGCCATGCAACACACACGCTACCAAGGGCTGTGGGCAAGGGGGCCCATGAGTGATCCGAAACTTAAAAAGCCTCTTTCTAACAGTCAGTTGCTGCAAGATTTCAGAATAAATAATAACCTGAAATTTACAATTTATTTTTATATTAAAACTATGAGAGAAGAGTATTTAATGAATAGATGTGCAAATACGATTTCTAGACTATTTATAGCATAAGCTCATTTTTGCACAAACATGTATGAATGTACACAAACACACACACACACACAAACTGGCATCAAGTAAACCAAAATCTTAACAGTGACTAACACTTAAGAGGTCATTTTTTTTTTCTTTTGAGTACTCATCTATATTTTTTTATACAATAATCATACATTATTCCTATAATACGAAAGAACTTTAAGTTAATCTGAAAACCAAGGAACAAGTCATTTTTATAAAATCCAAATCCCAAGTATGCTTGGTACTCTCTCCTCCCCTCCCCTCCCCCCCCAAACACACGCGCACACACTCTCCTACACCTGTCATTGGCTACACTGAATCCAAAGAAATCACTATGTGGGTCCCATTATCCCATGATAAATTCCACTCATTAATTTACAAAAACTCCAGAAGCTAATTCTAGAGAGTATCATAAACACACCAAAGCTAAAATGAATCTGTATTCAATACAAGGACACACAAACCCAAAGTGAAAGATTTTTATATGTTCAGCAGTTGAACCACTACAGTATTTGAACAATGCCAAAAAGCTCTGACAAATTTTCCATAGGATAAAACAGCCCCTTTTTACCTGATAAATGAAATACTAAAACCAAATTCAGTGAGAAGCTTCAGAAAATCCAGGTGGCTGCTGTCAGGCAGTCAAAATATTCATGGGATACAGTGAACTTGGGTCTGACGGTGCAGTATACTGTGGTGACAATACAGACCAAGCTCCTCTCTTAGGGGTATGGGTTGAAGTCAGTACAAGTGCCAATATGTCATGTGTCTCAATATGTCAGAAATCATTTTTCTAAAATATTGTACTAGAATAATTTGGTGGGGCTATTTGCCAAGTAGCCATCACAAGATTCTAGAGCAAAATCATAGGAATGCCTTCCTATTAGAGGGGTAAATTGGAAAGTGGGAGCAGAGCTGAGGAAAAGGAATGAATTAGAACTACCAAGATCCTTTCTTTAATTTTTCTAAGCCTCCAGCTTCAGGCAAGAAGACACACCACGTGAAAGGGTTCCATTAGTATCCAATACTTCCCTAGACATAGTAGTTGCTTGTGAAAAATTCTACAGCTATTCAAATACTGGCCAAGTTTCCCCAAACAATGGTTTTCAAGTGAGACAGCACTGCTTGCAAGTATACTAGGTATGTGACCTTAGGCAAATCACATCCATTATCTGGACCTCAGTTTCCCTGTCTGTAAAATGGAGATAATACTCCAAGCTCACAAGGTTGCTGAACAAGATGCTCTTTTACTGCTTACCAACTGGAGGCACACAGTGGATGGGAGCTATCGATGATGATAACAGTCCTTTTACAAAAATTCCCTCAAAGCTCAGTATTCTGAAACTGGTGTTAAGGAAATCCTTGGAGACTTAACCCAAGTGAGTTCAGCAAAATCAAACTTATTTTTGTGGTGGGATGCTTGTTTCAGGTTTCTATACTAATAATATTATTTTGAACATCGTATTTAGAAACCACCCTACTTGTAGACCTAAAGAAATGGCCCTTCTCATTTCTAAACAATTTAAACCAGAAATTTCCATTCCTTTAAAACCTAACCCTTTTAAGAAAGAGTAATTTTCTTCCCCCAAAGACAGTGTTTTTATCTAATCCTTTGAACCCACGGAGGTTAAGAAGGGTTACAGGCCACACACTGCTGGATTCCCACGGATTTTATAAACAAAAGCAAAAATAAATAAATGGCAATACGTCAAACTAAAAAGCTTTTGTACAGTAAAGAAAATGATCAACAAAATGAAAAGGCAGCCTACTGAATGGGAAAAGATATTTGCAAATCATGTAGCCAACTAGGGGCTAATATCCAAAATATACAAAGAACTCAACACAACTCAGTAACAAAAAGAAATCTGATTAAGAAATGGGCAGAGGACCTGAATAGACATTTTTCCAAGGAAGACATACAGATGGCCAACAGACACAGGAAAAGATGCTCAACATCACTAACCATCAGGGAAACGCAAATCAAAACCGCAGTGACGTATCATCTCACACCTGCCAGAATGTCTTTTTGATAATAGCCAACAAATAAATGTTGGTGAGGATGTAGAGAAAAGAGGACCCTCATGCACTGTTGGTGGGAATGTAAATTGGTTCAGCCACTATGGAAAACAGTATGGAGTTTTCTCAAAAGATTAAAACTACCTTATGACCCAGTGATTCCACCTCTGGGTATTTATCCAGAGAAAATGAAAATAGTAATTTGAAAAGATACATGCACCCCTATGTTCACTGCAGCATTATTTACAATAGCCAAGATATGAAAGCAATCTAAGTGTCCATCGATAGAAGAAGGGATAAAAAGGATGGTATAAACACACACACACACACACACACACACACACACACACACACTGAATATTACCCAGTCGTAAGAAAAGAATGAAATCTTGTCATTTGCAGCAACATGGATGGACCTAGAGGGCATTACACTAAGTGAAATAAGTCAGACAGAGAAGGACAAATACTGTACGATTTCACTTACATATGGAATCTAAACAACAAATGAACAAGCAAAACAAAACAGAAAAAGGCACATGGATACAGAGAACAGCACTGACGATCACCAGACGACAGGTGGGTGGGAGATCGTGCAATATCGGTGAAGGGGATTCAAGAGGTATAAACTTCCAGTTATAAGTCACAGGTAAGTTATGTACAACATAGGGAACATATTCAACAATATCGTGGCAACTTTGTACGGTGAAAGATGGTTAGTAGACATATCATGGTGATCAATGTGTTATACATACAAATGTTGAACCACTATGTTGTACACCTGAAACTAATACAACATAAAATGTCAACTATACTCCAATAAAAAAAGCAATCACCTACTACATACCAAGGATGTTGATAGTTAAGAGGGTTATATAAAAGTAAATAAGACATCCCTGCCCCAAAGAACTTTAAAATCTGTTTCTAACAAAAACTAAAGTGTGAGAGGGCAGACACTAACTTGCCTACTTCTGTGTTAATGTGCTTGTCAAATGGGCAGGTCCAAACTGACCAACGGAACAAGGGAAGTAGAAACCAAGAACTTCTCCTCCAGGTTTGTCTTCCTGCCACCTGGTCAGGCATAGTCTGGATGGGGCACCTGTAAGAGAAGTCATCCTACATCTTTTCCTGCTCCCAACCATACTCTTCTACCCTTCAACCTTACCTCCTGCATGTCCCAAGCCCAGCCTCAGTAAAGTGATTTGTGGGTTTTCTGCTTATATGCAGGAACAAACAAACTGATTAAGATCTGAGATATTTCCTAAGAAAGATATTTCTCAGAAGAAAGATATTTCATACTAAAACAAATGTTACTTTGGTTATATTCTGATCCATGAGCAGAGGCTAGGATAGTATACACAATGACAAGAGCAAAGCTGTCTACTAATCAGGTTCAGAGGGTCAAAACCCTAGCTGAGTTAAGGAAAAAAACAGGTGTCCCTAAGTAGAAATGGTGAAATATGGTATTTTGTCCTTGTTGGGATTTTAGTGAATTCAGCTGGCTCATAAAGAACTTGAGAGAATCTAGTTTTAATCCAATGGCATGTCCACTGCTTCAGGCCCTTCCAAGTTTTCCAATTTGTACAAATCCATGACCCAGAAGAACGAATTTTCCATCCTCATTCCAGTTTTTGCCCCTCTGCTCTAGTATGCCCAGAGTATTACCCTTGGGCCTCAAAGACGTATGCATCCTCTAAATCCTCCTTCCAAGATGCGGCGAGTCAAAACAGTCGCTTTTTTCAATCTTCTCACACTTGAGGTTTATCTATGACCATTCTATTCTAAAATTGATTTAAAATGTTATTTCCTCCGATTGCTGGCTTAAGTTTTAAATTAAATGGCTTTATAACTAATCACTCCATTGTTAATAAAAATATCTTGTATTTATGAGAGCGTGTTCTTCCCAAGAGCTCTAATTACTACATGATTAATGCATCTGATATCTCCATACTTCAGAAGAGCACATATTTTCAGCTCTCAGAACAAACAGGAAAAGTGTTATAAATACACCCTATCCTATCACCCTAAAGTTCCTGTTATCTTAAACCTGCACATGTCTGTGAAAGTGACTTAAAGTCCTTCTGAATAATTGGGAGTTTTAAAGACTTTCACCCCTGATTAAAAGAACTACTTGTATTATCACATTCATTTCATAATTGGGGGAAAGGAAGCCCTGGAAGAGATTATTTAAATTTCTTTTAAAAAATGTGCATCTGATTATTAATGTTCTGACCCCTTAAGAAACAGGGAACGTAGATCACTATTCCTTCAGACCTATCAGTCCCATTTTTAAAATAATTTCTGCCTACTTTAGTCACTATTTCAACACAGAATAAAGTAAGTCATGTAGGAAGGCAGGCGTCGGTTCAAAGTCCACACATATCTCCAAAGTAGAATCTCCTCTGATCCTATTTCCTTACCTGTAATACAGAGATATCACCTAGTTTACTGCTTAAGAGTTGTAAGAATTTCTAGTAGAAAACAGACATTCAAATTATACTATCTTGTCCACTTTCCAAATAACATTCACTGAGTGCCTGATCTGTACCAACACTAAACTAGGCACGTTTAACCTATATTTCCTCATTTAAAACTAGGAGGTGGATTTTACTCTCCCAGTTTTCTACAGTTAGAATAAGAATAATCAAGAGAAGAACCTAGGGGTAAGACAGGAATAAAGACACAGACCTACTAGAGAATGGACTTGAGGACATGGGGAGGGGGAAGGGTAAGCTGTGACAAAGCGAAAGAGAGGCATGGACATATATACACTACCAAATGTAAGGCAGATAGCTAGTGGGAAGCAGCCGCATAGCACAGGGAGATCAGCTCGGTGCTTTGTGACCACCTAGAGGGGTGGGATAGGGAGGGTGGGAGGGAGATGCAAGAGGGAGGACATATGGGGATATATGTATATGTATAACTGATTCACTTTGTTATAAAGCAGAAACTAACATACCATTTTAAAGCAATTATACTCTAATAAAGATGTAAAAGAAAAAGAGAAGACAAGATAGATGACTTACCTAGGACAGAAAGATTGTCTTTTACACAAGAGATGCCTTCCTGAAGACCCTGCAAAATCTAACTGAGATTTATATATTTTAAGACCATTCCCATAACAGAAGATATTGGGTATTTCTGTTCACTAGCTAAAGTGGAAATATTTCAATAAAATAAACACAGCTTAAAATTCAATAGATCCAAACAGCTTTGAAGTTATGCAAGTCTTGATAAATCTGGAGGGAGAATTACACTATTTCAAATTGTTTGCACTGAGAGACTTAATACTTTATATTCAATATTTAATTCAAAACTGCATGAAATAGGACCACACTGCTCCACTTGAGCTAGAGAACCCAGATTCTAATCCCAACCTCCTAAATCCGAATTGGGAGTTCTGTCCACTATGTTCCAACATCCCAAATTTACTATGGTCAAATGACAAAACTAAAACAATTTGTAACTAGCTTGATGTCCTTTACTCAACAGGAAACAAACCATGGCTTGGGGAATACAGTACCTATTAAGCAACAGAACACTGTTCCTGAGGGAATTTAGGCAAGAGTGAGTATTATAGAGCATTAGAAGAGGCAACACAGAAGCAGGGCATGATTGGCTAACAGGACGGGGATTTCATTATAAGGCTAACAGGGCCTACCTTCTTGTGTAAGGGAAACTAACTAAAGATGAGTTGGAGAATTGTAATTGATGTGTGTTAGGTTTCCTGGACAGGTGCTTCCAGTAAGTGCAGGCTGACTTAGGCATTGGAAGTCCTGGCCAGAGCCATTAGGCAAAAAAAAGAAATGAAAGTCATCTAAATTCAGAAAGAAGAAGTAAAACTGTCACTATTTGCAGATGACATGATACAGAGAAAACACTAAAGACTCTACAAAAAGGGGAGACCTTCAAGATGGCGGAGGAGTAAGACACGGAGATCACCTTCCTCCCCACAAATACATCAGAAATACATCTACATGTGGAACAACTCCTACAGAACACCTACTGAACGCTGGCAGAAGACCTCAGACGTCCCAAAAGGCAAGAAACTCCCCACGTACCTGGGTAGGTCAAAAGGAAAAAGAAAAAACAGAGACAAAAGAATAGGGATGGGACCTGCACCAGTGCGAGGGAGCTGTAAAGGAGGAATGGTTTCCACACACTAGAAGCCCCTTCGCAGGCGGAGACGGGGGGGGGGGGTGGCGGGGGGAGGCGGGGGAAAGCTTCAGAGCCGCGGAGGAGAGCCCAGGAACAGGGGTGAGGAGGGCAAAGCAGAGAGATTCCCGCACAGAGGATCGGTGCCGACCGGCACTCACCAGCCCGAGGGGCTTGTCTGCTCACCCCGCCGAGGCGGGCGGGGCTGGGAGCTGAGGCTCAGGCTTTGGTCAGAGCGCCGGGAAGAGGACTGGGGTTGGCGGCGTGAACACAGCCTGCAGGGGGCTAGTGCGCCACGGCTAGCCGGGAGGGAGTCCGGGAAAAGGTCTGGAGCTGCCGAAGAGGCAAGAGACCATTGTTTTGGGGTTCATGAGGAGAGGGGATTCCTTCCCTGTCTGCCCACAGAAGGCAGGGCACCGCCTAAACGAGCCTCAGAGACGGGCACGAGCCACGGCTATCAGCGCGGACCCCAGAGACGGGCATGGGAGGCTAAGGCTGCTGCTGCCGCCACCAAGAAGCCTGTGTGCGAGCACAGGTCACTCTGCACACCTCCCCTCCCCGGAGCCTGTGCAGCCCGCCACTGCCAGGGTCCCGGGATCCAGGGACAACTTCCCCGGGAGAACGCACGGCACACCTCAGGCTGGTGCAACGTCACGCCGGCCTCTGCCGCCTCAGGCTTGCCCCGCATTCCATACCCCACCCCCAGTCCCCGTGGCCTGAGTGAGGCAGAGCCCTCTAATCAGTGGCTCCTTTAACCCCGTCCTGTCTGAGCGAAGAACAGACACGCTCAGGTGACCTACACGCAGAGGAGGGGCCATATCCAAAGCTGAACCCCGGGAGCTGTGCGAACAAAGAAGAGAAAGGGAAATCTCTTCCAGAAGCCTCAGGAGCAGCAGATTAAATCTCCACAATCAATTTGATGTACCCTTCATCTGGGGAATACCTGAATAGACAATGAATCATCCCAGAATTCAGGCGGTGGACTTTGGGAGCAACTGCAGACTTGGGGTTTCCTTTCAGCACCTAATTTTTTTCTGGTTTTATGTTTATATTAGTTTAGTATTTACAATTTATTATCATTGATAGATTTGTTTATTGATATGGTTGCTCTATTCCTTTCTTTTTATATGTATTTTTTTCCTTTTTTTCTTTTTCTCTCTTTCTGAGTGTGTATATGTATGCTTCTTTGTGTGATTCTGTCTGTATAGCTTTGCTTTTACCATTTGTCCTAGGATTCTGTCCGTCCATTTTTTTCTCATTTTTTTTTTTTTTAGCTTGGTTGTCAGCACTTGTTATCATTGGTAGATTTGTTTTTTGGTTTCTTCTCTTGTTCTTTTGTTTCTTACTTTAAAATTTTTTTATTTTTAACAATTTTTAAAATTTTTTATTTTAATAACTTTATTTCATTCTTTTTTTCTCCCTTTTCTTCTGAGCCGTGTGGCTGACAGGGTCTTGGTGCTCTGGTCGGGTATCAGGCCTGTGCCTCTGAGGTGGGAGAGCCAAGTTCAGGACATTAGTCCACCAGAGACCTCCCAGCTCCACATAATATCAAACAGCAAAAGCTCATCTCAGTGTTAAGACCCAGCTCCACTCAACGACCAGCAAGCCACAGTGCTGGACACCCTATGACAAACAACTAGCAAGACAAGAACACAACCCCACCCATTAGCAGAGAGGCTGCCTAAAATCATAATAAGCCCACAGACACCCCACAACACACCACAGGATGTGGTCCTGCCCACCAGAAAGACAAGATCCAGCCTCAACCACCAGAACACAGGCACCAGTCCCCTCCACCAGGAATCCTATGCAACCTACTGAACCAACCCTAGCCACTGGGGGCAGACACCAAAAACAACGGGAACTACGAACCTGCAGCCTGAGAAAGGAGACCCCAAACACAGTGAGTTAAGCAAAATGAGAAGACAGAGACAGACATAGCAGATAAAGGAGCAAGGTAAATACCCACTAGACCAAACAAATGAAGAGGAAATAGGCAGTGTGCCTGAAAAAGAATTCAGAGTAATGATAGTAAAGATGATCCAAAATCTTGGAAATAGAATGGAGAAAATACAAGAAACGTTTAACAAGGACCTAGAAGAACTAAGGGGCAAACAAACAATGGTGAACAACACAATAAATGAAATTTAAAAATCTCTAAAAGGAATCAATAGCAGAATAACTGAGGCAGAAGAACGGATAAATGACCGGGAAGATAAAATACTGGAAATGACTACTGCAGAGCACAATAAAGAAAAAAGAATGAAAAGAATTGACGAGAGTCTCAGAGACCTCTAGAACAACATTAAATGCACCAACATTCGAACTATAGGGGTCCCAGAAAAAGAAGACAAAAAGAAAGGGACTGAAAAAATATTTGAAGAGATTATAGTTGAAAACTTCCCTAATATGGGAAAGGAAATAGTCAATTAAGTCCAGGAAACACAGAGAGTCCCATACAGGATAAATCCAAGGAGAAACACGCCAAGACACATATTAATCAAACTATCAAAAATTCAATACAAAGAAAAATATTAAAAGCAGCAAGGGAAAAACAACAAATAACATACAAGGGAATCCCCAAAAGTTTAACAGCTGATCTTTCAGCAAAACTGCTAGCCAGAAGGGAATGGCAGGACATATTTAAAGTGATGAAAAGGAAAAACCCTACAACCAAGATTACTCTACCTAGCAAGGATCTCATTCAGATTCGATGGAGAAATTAAAACCTTTACAGACAAGCAAAAGCTAAGAGAATTCAGCACCACCAAACCAGCTTTACAATAAATGCTAAAGGAACTTCTCCAGGCAGGAAACACAAGAGAAGGAAAAGACCTACAATAACAAACCCAAAACAATTAAGAAAATGGTCATAGGAACATACATATTGATAATTACCTTGAATGTAAATGGATTAAATGCTCCAACCAAAAGACATAGACTGGCTGAATGGATACAATAACAAGACCCATATATATGCTATCCACAAGAGACCCATTTCAGACCTAGGGACACATACAGACTGAAAGTGAGGGGATGGAAAAAGATATCCCACGCAAATGGAAATCAAAAGAAAGCTGGAGTAACAATACTCATATCAGATAAAATAGACTTTAAAATGAAGACTATTACAAGAGACAAAGAAGGACACTACATAATGATCAAGGGATCAATCCAAGAAGAAGATATAACAATTGTAAATATTTATGCACCCAACATAGGAGCACCTCAATACATAAGGCAAATACTAACAGCCATAAAAGGGGAAATCGACAATAACACAATCATAGTAGGGGACTTTAACACCCCACTTTCACCAATGGACAGATCATCCAAAATAAAAATCAATAAGGAAACACAAAGTTTAAATGATACATTAAACAAGATGGACTTAATTGATATTTATAGGACATTCCATCCCAAAACAACACAATACACTTTCTTCTCAAGTGCTCATGGAACATTCGCCAGGATAGATCATATCTTGGGTCACAAATCAAGCCTTGGTAAATTTAAGACAATTGAAATCCTATCAAGGATCTTTTCCGACCACAATGCTATGAGACTAGATATCAATTACAGGAAAAAAGCTGTAAAGAATACAAGCACGTGGAGGCTAAACAATACACTATTTAATAACCAAGTGATCACTGAAGAAATCAAAGAGGAAATCAAAAAATACCTACAAACAAATGACAATGAAAACACGATGACCCAAAACTTACGGGATGCAGCAAAAGCAGTTCTAAGGGGGAAGTTTATAGCAATACAATCCTACCTCAAGAAACAAGAAACATCTCAAATAAACAACCTAACCTTACACCTAAAGCAATCAGAGAAAGAAGAACAAAAAAACCCCCAAATTTAGCAGAAAGAAAGAAATCATAAAGATCAGATCAGAAATAAATGAAAAAGAAATGAAGGAAATGATAGCAAAGATCAATAAAACTAAAAGCTGGTTCTTTGAGAAAATAAACAAAATTGATAACCATTAGCCAGACTCATCAATAAAAAAAGGGAGAAGACTCAAATGAATAGAATCAGAAATGAAAAAGGAGAGGTAACAACTGACACTGTAGAAATACAAAGGATCATGAGAGATTACTACAAGCATCTATATGCCAATAAAATGGACAACCTGGAAGAAATGGACACATTCTTAGAAAAGCACAACCTTCCAAGACTGAACCAGGAAGAAACAGAAAATATAAACAAACCAATCACAAGCCCTGAAATTGAAACTGTGATTAAAAATCTTCCAACAAACAAAAGCCCAGGACTAGATGGCTTCACAGGCGAATTCTATCAAACAGAGAAGAGCTAACACCTATCCTTCTCAACCTCTTCCAAAATATATAAGAGGGAGGAACACTCCCAAACTCATTCTACGAGGCCACCATCACCCCGATACCAAAACCAGACAAAGATGTCACAAAGAAAGAAAACTGCAGGCCAATATCACTGATGAACATAGATGCAAAAATCCTCAACAAAATACTAGCAAACAGAATCCAACAGCACAGTAAAAGGATCATACACCAAGATCAAGTGGGGTTTATCCCAGGAATGCAAGGATTCTTCAATATATACAAATCAATCAATGTGATACACCATATTAACAACTTGAAGGATAAAAACCATATGATCATCTCAATAAATGCAGAAAAAGCTTTTGACAAAATTCAACACCTATTTATGATAAAAACCCTCCAGAAAGTCGGCATAGAGGGAACTTACCTCAACATAATAAAGGCCATATATGACAAACCCACACCCAACACCGTTCTCAACAGTGAAAAACTGAAACAGTTTCCTCTAAGATCAGAAGCCAGACAACGTTGTCCACTCTCACCACTATTATTCAACATAGTTATGGAAGTTTTAGCCACAGCAATCAGAGAAGAAAAAGAAATAAAGGGAATTCAAATCAGAAAAGAAGAAGTAAAGGTGTCACTGTTTTCAGATGACATGATACTATACGTAGAGAATCCTAAGGACGCTACCAGAAAACTACTAGAGCTCATCAATGAATTTGGTAAAGTAGCAGGACACAAAATATAATGCACAGAAATCTCTTGCATTTCTATACACTAATGATGAAAAACCTGAAAGTGAAATTAAGAAAACACTCCCATTTACCACTGTAACAAAAAGAATAAAATACTTAGGAATAAACCTACCTAAGGAGACAGAAGACCTGAATGCAGAAAACTGTAAGACACTGATGAAAGAAATTAAAGATGATACAAACAGATGGAGAGAGATACCATGTTCTTGGATTGGAAGAATCAACATTGTGAAAATGACTACTACCCAAAACAATCTACAGATTCAATGCAATCCCTATCAAACTACCAAAGGCATTTTTCACAGAACTAGAACAAAAAATTTCACAATTTGTATGGAAACACAAAAGACCCCAAATAGCCAAAGCAATCTTGAGAAAGAAAAACGGATCTGGAGGAATCAGGCTCCCAGACTTCGGACTATACCTCAAAGCTACAGTAATGAAGACAGTATGGTACTGGCACAAAAACAAATATAGATCAATGGAACAGGATAAAAAGCCCAGAGATAAACCCACACACATATGGTCACTTTATTTTCGATAAAGGTGGTGAGAATATACAATGGAGAAAAGACAGCCTCTTCAATAAATGGTACTGGGAAAACTGGACAGCTACATGGGAAAGAATGAAATTAGAACACTCCCTAACACCATACACAAAAATAAACTCAAAATGGATTAAAGACCTAAATGTAAGGCCAGGCACTACAAAACTCTTAGAGGAAAATATAGGCAGAACACTCTATGACATAAATCACAGCAAGATCCTTTTTGACCCACATTCTAGAGAAATGGAAATAAAAACAAAAATAAACAAATGGGACCTAATGAAACTTCAAAGCTTTTGCACAGCAAAGGAAACCATAAACAAGACCAAAAGACAACCCTCAGAATGGGAGAAAATACTTGCAAATGAAGCAACTGACAAAGGATTAATCTCCAAAATTTACAAGCAGCTCATGCAGCTCAGTATCAAGAAAACAAACAACCCAATCCAAAAATGGGCAGAAGACCTAAACAGACATTTCTCCAAAGAAGATATACATATTGCCAACAAACACATGAAAGGATGCTCAAATTATTAATCATTAGAGAAATGCGAATCAAAAGTACAATGAGGGGGGCTTCTCTGGTGGTACAGTGGTTGAGAGTCTGCCTGCCGATGCAGGGGACATGTGTTCGTGTCCCGGTCCAGGAAGATCCCACATGCCGTGGTGCGGCTGGGCCCGTGAGCCATGGTCGCTGAGCCCGCGCGTCCGGAGCCTGTGCTCCACAACGGGAGAGGCCACAATAGTGAGAGGCCCGCGTACCACAAAAAAAAAAAAAAAAAAAAATCTGTTGTGTTTCTATACACTAGTAAGAAACTATTAGATAAATTAAGAAAACAATCCCATTAAAATTGCATCAAGAAGAATAAAATACCTAGGAATAAATTTAACCAAGGAAGTGAAAGACCTATACCTTAATAAGATACTGATGAAAGAAATTGAAAAAGACACAAATAAATGGAAACATATTCAATGCTGATAGACTGGAAGAATTAATAGTGTTAAAATTTCCACATCACCCGAAGCAATCTACAAATTCAATGCAATCCTGTCAAAATTTCAATGGCATTTTTCACAGAACTAAAACTAGTAATTCTAAAATTTGTATGGAACCACAAAAGACACCAAGTAGCCAAAGAAATTTTGAGAAAGAATAACAAGGCTGGTGGTATCATGCTCCCTGATTTCAAACTATATTGCAAATCTTTACTAATCAAAACAGTATGGTATTGGCATAAAAACGGACACACAGATCAATGGAACAGAACAGAGCCAAGAAATAAACCTACGTATATGTAGTTAATTTATGACAAAGGAGACAAGTATGTCTCCTTTGGCAAAACTGGACAGCCATGTGCAAAAGAATAAATGGTGCTGGGAAAACTGGACAGCGATGTGCAGAAGAATGAAACTAGACCACTATCTTACACCATACACAAAAATTAACTCAAAATTGATTAAAGACTTGAATGTAAGACCAGAAACCATCAACCACCTAGAAGAAAACATACATGTAAGTTTCATGACATCACTCTTAGCCATATTTTTTTGGATCTACTCCAAAGACAATGGCAACAAAAGCAAAAGTAATCAAATGAGACTACATCACACTATAAAGCATCTTTACAGTGAAGGAAACCACCAACAAAATAAAAAGTCAACCTACTGAATGGGACAAGATATTTGTCAATCATGAATCTATAAGGGGCTAATATCCAAAATATAAAGAACTCATACAACTCAATAACAAAAAAAACAACCCAATTAAGAAGTGGGCAGAGGATCTGAGAAGATATTTTTCCAAGGAAGACATAAAAATGGCCAACAAGCACATGAAAAGATGCTCAACATCACTAAATCTCAGGGGAATGCAAGTAAAAACAAGAAGATAATATCTCACACCTGTCAGAATGGCTATTATTAGAAGGACAGGTAACAAGTGTTGAGGAGGAAGTGGAAAAAAGGGAACCTTTGTGTACTATGGGTGGGAACATAAATTGGTACAGCCACTCTAGACAACAGTATGGAGGTTACTCCAAAAACTAAAAATAGAACTATCTAAAGGTCCAACCATTTCACTCCTGGGTATTTACCTGAAGAAAAGGAAAACACTAACTTGAAAATATGTATGCACCCCAATGTACATAGTAGCATTATTCACAATAGCCAAGATATGGGAGCAACCTAAGTATCCACTGACAGATGAATGGATAAAGAAGACGTGGTACATATATACAATGGAATACTATTCAGCCATAAAAAAGAATGCAATCTTGCCATTTACAACAACATGGATGGACCTTGAGGGTATTTTGCTAAGTGAGATGAGTCAGGCAGAGAAAGATTAATACTGCATGATTTTACTTATGTGTGGAAGCTAAAAACCAAACCAACAAACATACAAAACTCAAATACAAAGAACAGATCAATGATTATCAGAGGGGAAAGGGGTTGGAGGTGAGCAAAAATGGTGAAGGTCAGTTTTATGGTGATGGATGGAAACAAGACTTACTGTAGTGATCACTCTGTAGCGTATGCCAAGGTTAAATTATTATGTTATACTCTGAAATCAATGTTATATACCAAATTTACCTCAATTGAAAACAAAAAGATTTCTTTATAGTGGAGGATTCCCTGATGGTTTTTAATAGCTGACTTGTGCCTACTTAGATTTTGATGTTCCCTTGGTCAAAAAAGCCTGAATTTCTTCTCTTTATTTCCCCAAATCCCCCAGCAGTTTATGCTGTGGAGGCTTACCTGGCAGCTTTGTGAGTTCCCTAACAGCTTCCATCTTGCTTTCTTTAGACTGAGGGGGTAACTATTATTTTCCCTTGAAATAATCCTCCCTAATTCAACCAGATTTACTGTTTCTGGCTGCCTGTGCACAGTTCCTGAGACCTTAAGCCTCACCACGAAAACCTAGAGTCTCTCACACCCCAATTTTCCACCTGGAAAAAGTAGGACAAACAAACTCAAAGAGCTCAGAATGCAAAAGCAGCAGAGCTCCACCTGAGAGAAGCTTCCTGGAGATCCCGCAGAGAGGCCCAAAAGGTAGCAAATCAAGAGGGCTCTGCTGGTACCTTCATCTGCATCTAGGAGCCGTCCCCGGAATCTTCAGCACCTGTCTTCCAGCCCCATCTCATCACCACTGTCCAATGACCAAACTAAAACAACTTGGTAATGAGTGTGATATCTTTCATCCAAGGGACTACAGTCCGTGGACTGGGAAAGTACAGGGCCTCACCATCAGTGGACCGCTCTTCCCAAAGGATACTGGGCGAGCGTGAGTTTCAAAGAGCGCTCAGAACAGCAATGTGGAAGGCGTGCATGATCGGCTAGGCGGACGGGTATTCCTTATAAGGCTGGTGGGTCCTATTTTCTAGGGTAAGATAAACTAGCTAAAGCTGAGTTAGAGGACTGTGATTGGTTTGTGCTCAATTTCCTTGACAGGTGTTTCCCATAAGGGCAGGTTTAGGTTGGTGAGGTGATCTGGGCCCCTGGGCGGCCTCTATTTTATGGGTCCTGATAAACAAATTAACGTGATCACTGCAGACCCGAGAAGTAACCCATGCAAATCAGCGTGAAAGCAGTCACATGTAACAATATGTAACAGCTGGGGTGGGTGGTGTTCAAGTGTAAAATCACGAGAGCATACAATAGAGTATCAGAGAGGGTCTCCAGGCATTTGGGTTCTCAGTGGTACTGATTTTTGTTCCTCTGCAGCATGTGGATAAAGGACACGGGACTCCAAAGTGAGAGAGGTTCATAGGAAATGAAGGTCTTCCGAACATGAGTTTACACAGGTTGCAGCCAGCGGGGAGTGGCAGGTTTAACCAGCTGCACGAGAGGCAAGGTTAGCTGCCATGGGTGTTGTGAGTGCCCCAAATCCAAGTACCCCGTGCCAGGAAGCCTCACGTCTGCTCCTGCCCCACTGAGGAGTTAGACCTTGTACAAGTCTCCAACTCTTCCACTCACTCCAACTGTAACATGTCACTGAGTCTACAGAAGGCCACAAACAGGATGAAGCTCGAAGGAAAGCAGAAGGCAGATTCTGGTCACCATTACTTTGTTCTACTCCCTAGTAGCACTGGTATCTCAAACCGCCACGCCCAGGCCCTGAAAAGTGCTTATGCTGACCTTTGAACCCGCCTGATCCCTCAAGGCGTGTGAAGCTTCTGACGTGACCATTCTACCTCCTAGGATTCAGGGACAGGCCCCATCTTCAGCATTAGGGGCTTCCTGGGTTTCTGACTCCAGTGGACCCTTGAACAACACAGGGGTTAGGGGCACCTGACACCCTACTCCCACCCCCAGTCGAAAATCTGTGTACTATCATCTCTGCCTCAAAAACCAAGGAATTGATAAGTGACTCACCCAAGGGCGGGAAGTTGAAACCATTTGGATAGAATGAGGACTTGAACCCTAGTTCTTCTGATTCCACATATTGTGCTCTCTAATCAACACAAACTTTTCCCCACAATTAGCTCATTTAAAGAACTGTACAATGAAAACGGAGGTACTATATTTTTTGAAAAAGATTTGCATATAAGTGGCCCAACCCATGCTGTTCAAATTTATCGTTCACATATGCGGCTTCTATCAGGGGCTACATTCTGTGCTCTTCCTCATTCTTGCCCTCAGGGAGCTTGCAGTCTAATGGTGGCGATGGTGGTGGCAGCCACATACAAGCTACTACAGTACAGTATGAGCAGTGCTACAATAGGATACAGGTTTGTGTGAGATGCTCTGGGAACATGTGGGAATGACACCAAATCCAGTTCATGGGAGAAGCATCCCTGAAGTGGTCTAAAGGATGAAGCAGAAACAGGGAGGCAGAATGTACCAAAGCAAACAGGTGTCAGCTAGAAATTGGCATGTTCCAGGAGGAACTCAGAGTGGTTGACGGTGTTTGTGGTGAGAGTCACACGGATGGGGAGGTGAGACCAATGTGGTGGGCAAGGCACAGGCAGAGGCCAGATCGTATGAGCCCTGTGAGAGTTCGGGCTTTATTCTGAAGGCACTGGCAAGTCTCTGAATATTATAAGTAAGACGTGTTTAGATTCGCACTGGAGAAAGATCATCTGGGACCTGTGAGGCAAGTGAATTAGAAGGTGAGGAGGGAAAGGGACAGAAAGGAGGACAGTTAGACAATAGAGCACCCCAAGCAAGAGATGACTGTCACTTGGCATTACAGAGGTGGCAGTCAGAATGGAGAAAGACTCATTTGGTTTAAAAGATATTGAATCAGTGGAAACAATAGGCCTGGTGATTGACAGGATGTGGTTGAATGAAAAAGAGGATGGACTGAAGATGAGGCCAAATCTTGAGCTTGGAAAATGGGGTGAATAATATCGCTGCTCCCTGAGATGGAAACAGGAAGAGAAACGGTGTTCAGGAAAAGTCGGGTGTCGTGCCTGTGCAGCATCCAAGTGGGCAATGATAAACAGATGCGCTGGGGTCCCAGAGCCAGAATATATGTTTGGAAATAAGCATGAAGGTGACTAAAACTACAAGTGGAAGAATTCCATTCAGTATGTGCAGAGAGAGAAGAGAAAACCCAGAAGAGAACCCTGAGAAACACCAGTATTTACGGGACTGATGATATATTGTTAAATTAAAAACTAAGCTAAGAGTCTAAGTGTCCATCGATAGATGAATGAAGATGTGGCACATATATACAATGGAATATTACTCAGCCATAAAACGAAACAAAATTGAGTTATCTGTAGTGAGGTGGATGGACCTAGAGTCTGTCATATAGAGTGAAGTAAGTCAGAAAGAGAAAAACAAATACTGTATGCTAACACACATATATGGAATCTAAAAAAAAAAACGAAAAAAATGGTTCTGAAGAACCTAGGGCCAGGACAGGAATAAAGACACAGACGTAGAGAATGGACTTGAGGACATGGGGAGGGGGAAGGGTAAGCTGGGACAAAGTGAGAGAGTGGCATTGACATATATACACTACCAAATGTAAATTAGATAGCTAGTGGGAAGCAGCCGCATAGCACAGGGGATCAGCTCCGTGCTTTGTGACCCCCTAGAGGGGTGGGATAGGGAGGGTGGGAGGGAGACGCAAGAGGGAGGGGATATGGGGATATATGTATATGTATAGCTGATTCACTTTGCTATACAGCAGAAACTAACACACAATTGTAAAGCAATTATACTCTAATAAAGATGTTAAAAAAGTAATTAATTAAAAAATTAAGCTGCAAAATAGTATATACAATAAGACCCCATGGAAGGGAATTCCCTGGTGGTCCAGTGGTTAGGACTCCACTCTTTCACTGCCAAGGGCATGGGTTCAATCCCTGGTCAGGGAACTAAGATCCCACAAGCCATGCAGGTCGGCCAAAAAAAACCCAAAAAACAAAAAACAAAAAAACCAGTAAGCGTTCATGGGAAAGGTGGAGGGGACCAAATGTGTGTGTGTATCTGACAGTGTGTATTGTTGTGTACTTATTTTTTTGTGGGATGTGTTAATTTATACTCTATTGTTTGAATTGTTTAATGAGTATATATTGTTTTTATAATTTAACATAACACTGTTTCACTTTACAAACCTTTAAGAAACAGGCAGATGGGAAGGAAACTTCAAAGAAGACCAAGAAAGAGAACTGGGAAGAAAATGCAGAGAAGGAGGTTTATTGCCTGACCCTACTTACGTCTTATCTCACTGTAATGCTAAAGGATTTTAACTCTCTGTGGGAAATCAGGGTAAGGCGAAAAAAGAAACAATAAATATTAGTAAGAGTTCACCCAACCATATGACTTGTGTTTGAAAATGTTATAAATAATGTTCTCTAAAATA
Source organism: Delphinapterus leucas (assembly GCF_059928025.1). NCBI lineage: Eukaryota > Metazoa > Chordata > Mammalia > Artiodactyla > Monodontidae > Delphinapterus > Delphinapterus leucas. Next base: position 15,222,150 of record NC_143144.1, read on the forward strand.
GATGCCACTGTTTCTTACATTCTAGGTATGTTAAATTTTAGTAAAGACACACAATTTCCATCAGCAAGGAATCAAAAATTATGACCAAATGGGACAAGGGGTGCAGTGAGTCAGCACCTATAAATATGGTGACACAAGCATAAGCCCTCCTACTAGAACCCGGTCATATCCACAGGGCAGAGGCATGAAAGACATGATGGCACCTTTATAAAGTGTACACTCCCTTCTCCACCCCATTGCCTCTTAAGCCTATGATTTAAGCTAGTGCCTCATTTTGACTTTAAAAGATTACTATAATTTCTGTGATTTTAATATAAATGAAATATTTATGCACATTTTAAATCATCTCCCTCTGAGTTGGGATTTAAACTCCTCTAAATGCCTCTTTTTTACTATAGAATACTTCCTTCCCAGGAAAAAATCACCTTCTATTCCCCTTTTCACAGAGAAAGTGAGCAGCCTGTTGATATGGAAACTCTACCATGTTATTTTCTGAAATGATGAAACTATGTCTGTTATTCTTTGCTTTCAAATATCCCTCAGTGTTCCATTTCACAAGCTCCCTTGTTTATTTTATGTAGTTTAGCAAGAATCAAATTAGTCTTCAGTTCCCAGAGCAGCCATGAGAAAAATCCAAAATTACCATCACAAAAATGACCCCAGCTCCTCAAGCTTCCCCACTCATGTCAAGCACAGGATAACTAGGGCTACTCAAATTCAGAAAAAGTTCCATACTCAATGAGCAGGTGGCAAAGGGGGCCTAAACTCTGTGGTTTCTTGATAGCTACTTATTCAAATACATAATGAATACTTTCTACAGTGCCAGGGATGGTTCTAGCCGTGGGACCATAGTGGAAAATAAAACAGATCATCACTCAGGAAAATAACAACAACAAAAAAAAAAAAAAAGAAGAAGAAGAGAAAGAAAAAAAGGAGAAGAAGACAGTTCTAGTTTTTGACAAGTCAATGCATATTCCTCCCCATATCCAACCTCCTATTGTAATAGCACATGATCAAATCAATAAGCCTAGGAGCACCACAAGATACATAATATCTTCTGAGAAGATCCCTCTGTGCCCTGATCACCTTTCAACTCATATCCTTTGCCCTCTCAATGCAGTTTCCTCATTCCCGGGATGTCCGCCTCATTCCAGTATTATCTATATCCTGTCTTAGTTCAGGCAGATGTAACATGAATACCATAGACGAGGTGGCTTAAACAACAGAGATTTATTTCTCACCGTTCTGGAGGCTGGGAAGTCCAAGATCAAGGGGTCAGCCAACTGGGCTCCTAGTGAGGGCCCCCTTCCTGGTTTACAGATGGATGCCTTCTTGCTCTATGCTCACATGGCAGAGGGAGAGGAAGCAAGCCCTCTCTTTTCTCTTCTTACAAGGGCACTAATCCATCTCCCAAAGGCTCCATCTCCAAATACCATCACATTAAAGATTAGGGTTCCAACATACACGTTTGGGGGGTACACAAATATACAATGCATACCATATCCCATGGATCCTGGGTGGTCCTCCTCCAATCCCATGTCCTCTGATGACTTTAGGCCACATCAGCAACCCTATCTCTCTCCTTCTGGACTCTCATCTCGTTCTCTGTATGCTTAATCCAGTACAGCCTTGTTTCACAGTCTATGCAGAATGTGTGCTTAGCTTGCGTCCCTCGAGTTAAAACGTAAGCAGGCACCCCCAGAGAGGATGTCTGTGTCTCGCATTTCTTTCAGTCTCTCAAAGTGTTCCAGCACTGTACAAAATTTTGTTGATTCATTCATTCAGTCATAACATGTCCACGAAGCACCAGAGCCTGATGCTGAGGAACAGTCGTTTGTGGATTTGGGAAATCTACACACACACACACACACACACACACACACACACACACACACACACCACCCTCCACAACATAAAGAACTAAATACTTTTACTGAAATGCCAGTGTCTCACGGCTTGCGTGCTCATTTCTGTAAGTGGAGTGAGGCTAAGAGAGTTTGGCCTAGGGAAGGGCCTTGAACAGCTGTTTCACTGAATAAATCAGAGACTGCCAAACACTAACAGCAGCTTGCATTTGCAGCACGTAAACTTCTCAAATTGTTTTCCCATCCATTAGCACAACTTATCAAGTATGTTTCTTAAAATAAGGGCATCTAAGTACTTGAAAAGGATCCATTTTATACATTATGATTATAATGTTTATAATAATGTTGTAATATTGTAATTACTATAATCCTGTCTACATCATTATTATGTTGAATAGCTTTTCATAGCTGATGGTCATGTCGAATTCAACCCAGAATTTTTCTTACAAATTCTGAACAAACGAAAACTTCAGGTCTTCCTATGGAACACTGAACTGCTATCCAACTGCTGAACAAAACACAGCATTCGACAAGGGTGTTTCACAGCTTTCAACACCGGGCTCTAAGCACCTTCCTGTATTAACAAGGAACATGTGTCTTTCATCCTGTTGAACCAGTCATTGAGGACTTTTAGGGAAGTCTAACTGTTCTCACAAAATGTGGGACAGTTAACAGAAAGGAGAATCATGTCATTCCAACATTCTCCTTTTAAAGACTTTGTGGAAGCACCAGATCTCTCCCATCTTTGAAACATATGGATCTGTTTTAGGCTTTTTTTTTTTTCTTTTGAGGGAGGCTGTAGAAGGCAGTGGAAAGAGGAAGAGAAATAATGTTATCTCAGAAACCAGAAATGCCTGGATGGATTTTAATTTCACAGAAACTTATTTTAAAAAGCATTTTACAACTGGAATTAAAATAAGCTGAAGTGAAAATGAAATACTATGATGTACTATACGAACTCAAATTTAAAATAACAGCAGTAAGACAATAAATCCCAACAAAATTATTCTAAGATAGCTAAAGAGAACAGACACATCGAAAATAGTGCTATCTTGTGAATACCTAACATCCACTTGCATTGTGGCTTCTGGTCCATTTTAACAGTGGTCGAAAATGCCAAGTCTTTGATGCTAGCTTTCCTTGGTAATACCCCACATACCAGACTTTAGGGGATCCCACAAAGGTGTAAATTATTAGCTCCCTCTTAAAAGATCTCCATCTACAATGTTAGTACAAACCAAGACAAACTCTCTAGAATCCAAGAATTGTCTTATCAAAGGCCACACAAGCAATCTCTATGTCTAATTTCTCAGTGAACTTATTAGACTGATAAAACTACGACTGTTTATTCTAAGTCCTTTATCAGACTTTTTAGCCACTGTAGAATATGTAAAGTTTTTGCGTCAAAGGGGGGCTCTATTTAGGAAGAATGTTTCCTTCCACACAATAAGATCAGATGACACACATGGACTGAACTGAATATTCCAAGTAAAAGTAACTCATGAAAAAGCTTTTATTTGGACCTGGGAGAAGTCTAAGGATCTGTTAGACCCAAATACTTATTGTAGCACCACTCATGCTTGAGGAAGTTTTTAATTTGGAAACCCAGCAATTACCTGGAAAGAAAAAAGAGCTTAACGTCCAGAACATGTGAACTCAAAAGCATTTGGAGCTCCACAGATATCTGGAGTCTCAGACCCAAAAGTCATAGATCCCTGCTCCGAATTTGTTTCCATAGAGCTTCAAGATACAGGAAACCCTGAAGGGAGACAGGATTCCACCAAATGAGTGAAGATGAGAATAACTGAAGAAAAGTCCCTAAGAAGCAATTCTACGAATCAGGTCACATCAGTTCTTCACGTTAAAACATCTACCAGCTCTCCATTGCCTGCACTGTGCTTCTTAACCTGGGTCAAATCCCCCAGGATAGGAATGACAGCTATTAGGTGCTGTGCCAGAGAGATGCAAACCCACAAGATACATGTTGGAATAAACGCTCCATTATGAGCTCATTCTCCATAATATCACACAGAGGTTGTCAATAAATATTGGTTGAATGATGAGCTATTAACATGGCATAGTTCCTTGGGACATCAAATTTAAGTGAAGATGTGGGGAGAAAAAACCCCGCTTCCATTAAAACTATTATATTAATGAACTGCAGCATTCTTAAGACTTTTTAATATGACTTACATGTACCAGTCAGGATTCTTTGCTTCAAACAATAAAAACAAACTCTAATTTAATCAAAGAATAAATTTCTTGGGAAGCTTAGAAAATAACCCAAAGGCCTGGAGAACGCGTTGTGGGGCTATGAAGCCAAAACTGTGCTCAGAACTGGTCCAACATGGACACTTCTGCCACCACTGAGTATCTCCAATACTGCTGACCCTAAGACCATTATGTTATTATTTTATTTTCTTAAGGAAAAAAGTAGATAATACAGCTTGTCAAACTCTATCACAACAATAATTTTCAGGATCACCCTGATTTCAATACTACAATTTTGGGAATATGTGAATTTCTGGATTAATGAAGGGCACTGGATTCTGCAGCGTGCAATGCTCACCCACATGGTAGCAATGGGCACCACCACCATGACCACAGCACACAGCCCAGGTCTCCTCTCCTGTTGTATCAGCTCCCACCCCAGGTTCTGCCCGTGTCCTAGCTGAAAGGGAGGGTGGAAAAGCAAATACTGGCATTTTTAACTTCTATAGTGGAAAAAAAGATTCTGCTTTTTTCCCTCATGTGGGAAATTCTCCAAGCTCAAGAACAGAGTTCAGATGCTGGAAAGCCAAAATAGAATGACAAATATCCCCTATAGGGAGATTTCAAAGAAACACCCTCTTATGGAAAAAGTTCAGTCTCTTCTGTGGTTAGGACTTAGAAAGTTAGAAATATGTTTGAGAGGAACAGGAAAACTGCTTAGGCCGGGATCCAAGGCCCTTACAATCCAGCCCCTACAAACTGTTCCAGTCCTAGTTTCCATCACCCTACCCTTTGCACACCCTACAGTCCAGGGATGAAAAATTAGGTAGCAGCCCTTAAATTGCCACTATCACTCATGGTGTGTTCCCTCAAGTCAGAAGACCTCCCTCCTCCCGTGATTTTTCTCTATTTAACTCCTATCAGACAACTTGGACCAGAAATCACCCCTCATGTGAACTCTTCCTTATATCCCCATCTTTATGATCCCTTAGCACATAACACACATCTCGACTGCTGAAGGCAGAGATCTCAGCTCAATATCTGAACAAAAAACCAAATTGATAGCTTGCCAAGCATGGGAGAGCTGCACTTTAACAGACACTCTCCCTAAGCAATGCATGGAGAGCTGGTCTTATATTGGGTTTGGAGACTCTTTGAGTTCGAGGGTTGGAAGACTTCCAGAGGCTGGTATATGACAGCATCCGCTGACCTTCAGGTGCAGAAGCAAAGCTGGAGTGAGAATGGAGCTGACCGGCTCACTTGAGTTAAGCCGTTGCTGACTGGCTTTACAACTGGGTGTGCTAGCAGGCTGGTGAGCTGCTGTCACTGATCAGTTTAAACAAATATAAAAACAGATTCTGGGGCTTCCCTGGTGGCACAGTGGTTAAGAATCCGCCTGCCAACGCAGGGGACATGGCTTCGAGTCCTGGTCTGGGAAGATCCCACATGCCGCAGAGCAACTAAGCCCGTGCGCCACAACTACTGAGCCTGCACTCTAGAGCCCTCGAGCCACAACTACTGAAGCCCGCCCGCCTAGAGCCCGTGATCCGCAACAAGAGAAGCCACCGCAATGAGAAGCCTGCACACCGCAACGAAGAGTAGCCCCCGCTCGCCGCAACTAGAGAAAGCCCGCGCGCAGCAACAAAGACCCAACGCAGCCAAAAATTAATTAATTAATTAATTTTAAAAAAAAAACAGGTTCTGATGGTTACCGGTAACCATGGCCACAGAACAATCAGTCTTTTCCTGAAAGGATAGGAACTTTTCATTCTATTACAGCAATGTATTAGGTATAAGAACCATACTGACAGCTGACATGCTAATATTTATTAAGCTTTTACTATGTACCAGGCATTCCAGTAAGTACTTCACAAGGATCATCTCAATCCTTGAACAACTTTATCGGCGGGGGAGGAAACTATTATCCACCATTTTACCTATGGGTAACCTTAGGGGCCCCACTGGGATCCAAGTACACACAGAATGACAACAGAGGCTGCACTCTCACCCAGGGCACTATAGAGACCCCACTGTGGCTCCTGTCGCCCTCTCCCCAGTAATAATACATTCCCCTCAAGCAAAGTAGTCCCACAACTACGCTGGTTCGGGGCCTCTCCTGCAGAGGCACCCTCAATGCCTGCTGTTACAGGAAGAAAGAGAGGGTCCTGCATCACTCCATGTGTTCACAGCCTGATCTGAAGGTCAAAAGCTCTGCATCTTGCCATCCAACCACAGCCAAGGTGGACGATAAACCAACACCTGGTACAAACTGTCAGCAACATCTGTGATGTTAAGAAATCCAGGCTTGGGAATTCCCTGGCGGTCCAGTGGTTAAGACATGGGCTTTCACTGTTGTGGGCCCAGGTTCGATCCCTGGTAGGGGAACTAAGATCCCACAAGCGGTGCAGCCAAATTAATTAATTAATTAAAAGAAAGCCAGGCTTGAAGATAATATATTCTACCTGGTTTCTAATTACTTTGGAGCCAGTTCTCCATCTCTGATGAAACTGCTAAGCCTAAAAGATGGGTCACCAACATGCCTCAGATTCCCCAAGGTGGCAAGGTTCCAGGAGCCCAAACACAGTCAGAAAACACCAGTTGCAGCAAAGTGGCAGCTGACTGTCTTGCCACTCTCTGCTCACATGCCTACACCCAAACAGGACTGCCCCAATCACATGCCTAGAGAAAAGCACTCGCACACAGCCTGAAAAAATTAAGTCGTATGAAACATACCAACCGTCACCCAAACCACAGCATTCACCTGACAAAGGCCCTGTCATTAACGACAAAGATATGCCATTAAAATATCTCTATTTCCCTCCCATCACTCCTCAGTAAGTACGAGGAAATCCCTCTGCAATTGATTCCTTTATTAAAAATTATACACTCTTCTTATCCCAACAAGTTAGAGGAATGCTGGATCCCTCCTTTTCTTGAGCCCAGCCAGGTCTTATCCTCCAAGGCCCCGGACACATTCAAAATCTGCAGTAACCTACTTGCTGTGTATATTGAGGACCCAAATGTGGTTAATCCACTCCTCAATCAATAAAAAACATAAATCAATTTTAATACAACCATAATTAATACCTAGTAATTAATACCGTTCAGTTACTCATTCCATTTTTGAGGTCTTGAGCAAGTTACTTAACTAATCTGTGCCTCAGTTTCCTCTTCTGCAAAAAGGAATGAGTACCGGCACCTCATAGGGTTGTTATGAGAATTAAGTGAATTCTTATATATTGTTTATTATATACTAAATATCATATAAATATTAAATATAAATTTATTACTATGATAAAGCACTCACGACCAGGCTGTTCCCATGGTGACTATAGCTAATAGTATAGTGTTGTTCTGGTCAGAGTGGCCATCATTAAAAAGTCTACAAATTGTAAATGCTGGAGAGGGTGTGGAGAAAAGGGAACCCTCAAACTGTTGGAGGGAATGTAAGTTGGTGCAGCCACTATAGAAAACAGTATGGAGGTTCCTCAAAAAACTAAAGATAGAGCTACCATATGATCCAGCAATCCCACTCCTGGGCATATACCCAGACAAAACTATAATTTGAAAAGATACATGAACCCTTATGTTTGCAGCAGCACTGTTTACAATAGCCAAGACATGGAAACAATGTAAGTGTCCACTGACAGATGAATGGATAAAGAAGACGTAGTACATATATATACAATGGAATATTGCTCAGCCATTAAAAAGAATGAAATAATGCCATTTGCAGCAACATGGATGGACCCAGAGATTATTATACTAAGCGAAGTAGGTCAGAAAAAGAAAGACAAATACCATGATATCACTTATATGTGGAATCTAAAATATGACACAAATGAACATGTCTACAAAACAGACTCACAGACATAAAGAACAGACTTTTGCCCTGGTGGGGCAGGGGGTTGCTGAGTTTGGGATTAGCAGATGTACACTATTATATATAAGATGGATAAACAACAAAGTCCTACTGTAGAGCACAGGGAACTATTGATACATTCAATATCCTGTGCTAAACTATAATGGGAAAGAATATGAAAAAGAATGTATATATGTACAACTGAGTCACTTTGCTGTACAGCAGAAATTAACACAGCATTGTAAATCAACTGTACTTCGATAAAATTAAAAAAAATAATGCAGTGTTGTAAACTTGAAAGCTGAGAGTAGATCGTAAGCATTCGCATCACACATACACACACACACAGTTTTAACTATGTGAGGTGATGGATATATTAGTTCTCTTGACCTTGGCAATCATTCCACAATGTACATGTATTTTAAATCATCACACTGTACCCTTTAAATGTATACAGTTACATTTGTCAATTATTCAATAAATTTTTTTAAAAAGACAAGGCTGTGCATGGTCATAACCACAGAAGTAATATTTTCATAATTAGTACCGCTCTCCAGTATGACCTAGAAGTTCTGAACCAGGGCTGCTGCAGTGATACTGTCAAGAAAAGGACACCTGGGAGCAACACTCTGGGGCCGAGGACAAAAGCCTTCAACTCATCCACTATCCACTTCTAAAAACGCATGGAATACACACAGCGCTAAACAACTGTGCAAGTAGTGAACACTTGATTGTACATCCAGAAACCTTCAGTTATCCCACTGTTTCTTGTGATGAGCTGCTTGGCCCCCTTGCTCTACCCCTAGAAGGGCCCATCTGCCCCTTGGCCTCTGTCAGGTTCAGCTCTAATAGGACCCAGGGAAACTCTGTCCTCTGTCAAAGGAAAAAGGAAAGTCAGTGTGGGTAACGTGGCAACAGATGTGTCCTGCTGCAGCTGCCGCTCTGAAGTTTTACTCCATCTGCCTTGCTCCTGTCTCCAAATGCCACTCTGTACCCCACTGTAGTAACTGGATCCCAGTCGTAACACTCTATGTCTGCGTCTCTGCCCTACCAGTCTGCTCGGTGCCCCGAAACCACATGGACTGGCATCCCCTCCAGCTCTGGCCAGGTCCCCTGGAGCACAGAGAAGCCAGCCTTACACAGTCTAACTTCACGAAGGCTCTTGTGTTCGTTTCCAAGGGCTGCTATAAAAAGAAACATAACTTGGTGGCTTTACATAGCACTTATTCTCTCACAGTTGTAGGGGCCACAAGTCCAAAGTCATGGTGTCAGCAGGGTCACGCTCTCTCCAAAGGCTCTAGGGGAGAATCCTTCCTTGCCTTTTCTAGGCCTGGAAGGCTCCTGGTGTTCTTTGGTTTGTGGCAGCATCACTCCAATCTCTGCCTCTAACTTGCCATGGCCTCTTCCCTGTGTGTCTCTCTCTTTCCCCCCCGACTCCCTCTCTTCTTAGAAGGACACCAGTCATTGGCTTTAGGGTCCCATCCTATATCCATGATGATCTCATCTGAATTCTTACCTTAATTACATCTGCAATTGCCATATTTCCAAATAAGGTCACATCCTAAGGTTCCACATGGACATGAATTTGGGGGAGACAGTATCCAACACATGACACTCCTCAAGTTACAAGAGGGGAAACAGAGGCCCCCTCTGGCATACTCAGCCCAGCATCACTGATGAAACACCATGTTACTGAGCTTGTTTTGGCAAATCAAGCAAAATTGATAGATGATGTTGCTGCCCAGGAAGAGACTATTATTGAAACTGACAGCCTGGGAAGTGAAAGAAAAGGCCAGGTCAGTCTGCATAGATAAGGCCATCTTTGAAATAGAATGTAGGTCCTGAAATCGCTAAGGCTAAAGAAGATGACATTAAAATCATCCACTTAGAAATAAAGAGGGACTTCCTTGGTAGTCCAGTGGTTAGGACTCCGTGTTTCCACTGCAGGGGGCATGGGTTCAATCCCCGGTCAGGGAACTAAGATCCCCCATGTGGCGCTGTGCGGCCAAAAAAAAAAGGAAGGAAAGAAAGAGACAGAGGATCATTTGTATGTGTGTTAAAGACTCTTTAGTACTGTTTGCAATGGAAAAACCTCCTTCTAAAGAATACAACTTTAAAAGGCTCTGAGATAAATCGCTTTTAGCAGTTAGGTCACAAGTAAGAGGAAGCCAAAATAAACAAACTTCAAAAGTACCCTAGTCTATGACAAAATGTGTTCAGAGTTACAGCACTGCAATCAGACACTGTAATAAATTCTAGAAGTGTCATTTCAGAAATTTTAATCAAATAATGGAATTTTCAATGACAGGAAAATAATGCTCAAGTACAGTTGCAGCTACTACATTTTCTGATTTAAAAGTCTTTTAAAATAGTATCTGCAAAGACTTCCATTGTTTTCTGAATTAGAATTTTATCTCCACTCCCAGAGGTTAGATCCCTGTCTCTCTCCTAGCGTGAGCTCCCTGCTGCCCTCTCATCCTGATGCCTACTTCAAGCCCACCCCAGTACCTGCTTTCCTCTGGGGGGAACTGTCTGCTGGGTCCCTCACTTGCCTCTAAACCCTAGAGACCCCCAAGACTGCATCAGCTATAGCAGAGCTCACCAGACTCCTGCCCTGTAGATGGCACAGGGAAGGCTCTAACATCCAGACCCTGGTTCCTCCAAACTCTATCACATCGGGAACCAATCACTGACTTCCCATCCTCTTTTTTAAGCATTAGGTGGAAGTGAGACAGTCAGAGATTTAATAGGGTGATATGTTTTGATTTGTTCTCTATTTCCATCTTGATGTTTCACATCAGGTAGAAAAGATTACAGTTGTTGAAGTCTTTATAAGTAACCAGTAAAAAACAAATAAATAGAATTTTTAAAGGAGCCTTAAATCATGAGTATCTGCCTGTTTTTTATTTAGAGGTAAACTAATTCAGTCTTTTTTTTAGTCCCCTTGTCTTTCAGAGGGAGCGGTATCTGGACCAGGCTGTCCTGGTGTCTAAATCAAATGTCCATTTCAATACAACTGAGAAGACAGCAGAGAGAACAGAGAAGAGGTCAGCGGGGTGGGGGCAGTGCCCTTCTATGGCTCCACAAGCACAACATTCAACAATTTTCCCCTGGTGGATTTTAAATCTGGCAGGTCATAACGTCAATACAGTTGGCATTTTCTGGATTAAACCACACGAAAAGCCAACCCCTTACGCCCACGGCACTGGCAGACTGATTAAGAGAGCTTTTTAAACCTTGACAGTATCGCTTTGGTCATTTAATGTTAGTCACAGCTGAAAAGTCTGAAAATCTAACACTGGGATGACCTTTTCTACTGGAAATTTCCCTGGCACACTGCAACATTACCAAGCCAAGCAAATCATCATATTGTAGTTCTGCGTGTCAAGGAACAGAAGATGCAGAGTTGAACATCTCTGTTCCTGCAAGAAATCCCCTAATTGTGGCTACAACTTATTAAGCAATAGTTAACACTGCAGAGGACTCAGCTATTTAAAAAATAAAAAAAGATTCATAACAAAACTAAGCAGGATTTATAATTGGGTGGGAAGGCAAAGTGCCATCATGACTCAAAAACCACCAGTTATCTGTGCCAGAGTCAACCAACTACGTGACAAAAGAATGCTTGAGATAGAAAAGCCATTCTTATATGTGGCAGTAGCCTCCGGCTAGAGCAGCAATGTTCAAGGCAGCAATCCTCTGTCCCTGCTTATCTCCAGGAGGGTTAATCCTCAAAACACAGCACTATTGTTCTGTCTGCGTCTGACATCAATTATGTTGTTTTTGATCATTTTAACATGGAAACGGGCTCATCAAAGTCAGCCTTTCTATTGACTTGATGGCAGCTACTACTCACGGCAAGGAGGGTCCAGTGAGATAGTCTGCAGACTTCGAGGGCAGATTTTCAAACTTTTTTGCACTTCTATCCAGTTTTTAAGGCTCTATCATCTGCTTTTTCCAGAATGTTTCAAGCTATTTGAAAAATAGCTATAGATGTAAAATATATACAGCAATAAGCCTCGAGATCTGGACAGGATGCTGACTTCCCTTCCTATGCCTGTTTTAACTATCTTAGAAGGATCGAACTAAAAAGAAAAATTTCATCCTGATACTCTCAGGCCACATGGGAGCAACTGTTACTTCTACCTTGGAAGAGGAGGTGAATGAGGTTAAATGTTCATGCCATTCATTCTTGATACAGTCACCGTATTAGTAAATAAAAACTCATAATGTCCAGTTAAATTTGAATCTCAGATAAACAATGAACAACACTGTAGTATAAGTATATCCCATATAGATATTTGCTTGCACAAAACTCCCATTCCTGTTCAAAGCAATATCTACGTGGGATATACTTACACTGCAAAATTATTGTGTATCTGAAATTCAAATTTAACAGCATAGCCCATATTCTATCCAGCAACTACATCTCTTGCAAAATATGGAGCCTAAAATTGCAGGCTTGAGGTTGATATGTTATGTCTCAGTCCCAAAGTGATATTTAACCATGTTTGATAAAGTTTAGATTGGCAATTCTTAGTTCCCCAAAATGTCAGTTCATTATGTTTCTGCTCTCCAGACTTCTCAAACAGCTTCGCTTCCAAGCTCCAAAACAGGCTGGCTAAGTCCTCACTAAGCTGTTTTCTTTGCTTATAGAACACCCTGCTCTTGGATAAATACCACTGAATACATGAGGATGTGAATTTGCATATCTGTGTGTATGGAGAAACCCAGCTGACAAGATCCCAATTGTCAAATCCACTTTCTATACAAAGGATTATTTGGGGATCAAATTTTAAAATGCCTCTTAACCATAGTACCACACGTTTAGCTAGCATATCCCAAAGTTAGTACCATCTTCTGGCAAGACTAAAACCACAATTATTCCTAAATAAAAGATAGTTGATGAACTCTGAAGTTTCATTGGCAATAGAGGAAACAATCAATAACTAAACCTACTTTTTTTTCCTGATAATAATGAAGCAGGTGTTTAGCAGATGGGATGCTTATCTAAAACTCCAATTCCTGTACAAAACAATAATATAATGCCATGTATCTCCTTTGGCGAAGTAGCCTAATTACTGCTCTCTTTCTTCTTCCAGTCTTTGACATTAAGAACATTAATACCTCAGTATTTTGAAGAACTGGAAGAGAAAAAGACCAATTAACTTCTTCTTGCCTTAGGTTATATGCTAGTTGGAAAGGAGATGTGGAAGTCATTAGTGCTGCTGGCCAGGATTTCAGTCTCCCCCTGGGGACACATTGTAGTTTTAGACTACCTTGTCCCTATGTCACAAAGCTGTGGTCATAGGGGAAATACATGACCAGCTCTGGCCAATTAGTAGAGAATGGAAATGCTGCGTGTGGCTTCAGGCCTAAGTCTTCTAATTATTGGTCGAGAATCCTCCAGAGCTCTCTTTTTTCTCTGACTCAAAACCAGAATGTTGAAGATTGTCACTGTTTGGTTAGTTTGAGTCCTTAATTGACTGCCATGAACACACTTCCTGGTAACTAATGATGGATATATAACGTATATAAGAAATGTACTTTTGTTGGTTTAAACTACAAAGGTTTGGGATTATTTGTTATTGCAGCAGAGCCCAGCCTAGCCTAACTCAGAAGACATGCAATTATTGAAGTTTTAGTGTATATCCAGCCAAATGAGTCTATAAGAAAACATTCTATATACTCTTTTTAGCCCCCTGAAACTTGCTGAACAGTTAAGGTTGTATGGTTATCACTTTTCTCAACAAACTCTTGAAGTAAATACAAATTATCATCTCTGCTTTATAGATGGAAAACTAACACAAGCTAGTAAGTAGATGCTTAAATCCACACAGAAAGTAAGTGACTGAGAAGGAATCTGAACCCATATCCATCAGGAACTATAGACCATGCTTTCCACTACCACACTATATACTGCCATTCAATTGTTTATCTCTGGGAGTTATTAAAGGAAAATCCTCCATAGTAGAGGGAGCAAGTCTTGGAACGCCATGGAAGGGCAGCAGGTGTCAACAGGGACAATGGTATCCCATGGATGCTTTACTCCCCTTTCTATATGTTGATAGGTCTTGACTATGGGCTGACTTTATAGGGCTACATGTATAATGTTAGAAACCATCTTTGGAACTATGCAAGGGAATCAGAGATTCTTTAAACCAGAATGTATTTACCTATGCAAAGGATGCAGAAGAAGAAGATAAACAAGTTTAAGAGCCATCCTATATGGGAGCCATCTGCATCTCTGCTAAACACTATAGTCAGCGTGTCAGTGGAGATCATTCCTTGCCATCTTCCATTGCTATACTCAGAAGAACCAACACCATCAATACCATCTTGTTCATGTTTTTAAGGGGAACTATTCTGTTACTTCCATCATAAGTGGAATATCAATTAAATAATGTGGCCTTGAGCACTACAATGCCAACATTTAAAATGTCCCATTGCTCATAAGCTTGTCTCAAACCAGTTATGTAAACACAGATTCCCTGTGACTGACAATTTTTTTTAACTTTTGAGATTCAGTGCCCAGGCAAAAAAGGCACATCGCTTAATTTTAAGATTCCTTCTTCTCAGTATTAAACTGAATATAGTCGCTTACTTGAAAAAAGTAATCAAGTTATATTACAGACATTGCAGATTCCTTCCTAAAAATATCTTTCTTCATCAGCTTAATCACTAAAAATACGCGGGTTGTTATTTCAAGGAGGAGAATCAGAATCTGATACACCATGAGAAACAAGTAAATCCAAACATTGACTCTGATGGGCTCACTTTTAAGGACCCTGAATTTCTCAACACTCTATCCCCCTGAATCTCAACCATTTGACTCTCGGAGGAGTGATGGGGAACCTGGGAAAAAAATCCAGAGGACCACCTTTCATCCTGACTAGTAACAAGTCTTCCCCAAAACCATACCTCAACAAGAATTGAAGTAAAACCTCTACACCAGAGCTGCAAAACCACACAAGAGAAATAATGCAACACTAACTAATGTGTCAAAACAATTATCTAACTAAGACCAATTGTTAGAATCACAGTGAATTCATGCTTGTGACACACTGCAAAAAGTCTTCAAAGGCATATTCAGAACCCAGACATTTTCCTTTTACTGAAAAGCAGGTGAAATTCTATTTGAAGTTCATTTTAGATTTCCAGGGTTCTCAATTTCAAAGTCAATCAGCTGTACCGGTTTTCTTGCTTTTACCATTTGCACTAGCTCAGTGGTTCAGTAATATATTAAGAACAATGTACATAAAGTAGATTTACAATTGGAAACAGAACCCTAGTTCCTTTTTGGGTAAAAAAAATGACACAGAATTAACTATTGTCTTTCTTTTAATTAAGAGTCGAACACAGTAAAAATAAGGGCTATACTCTCCAAAAACAGAAATGTAGTAAGTACTTCAAAGTTAGCTTATTTTGCCTGAAAAGTGTTTAGGGGGTTTTCATTTCTGCAAAAAGATAAAAATGCAGTTTTCACAATCAGACCTAGATCCCTTTCCAGCTTCTTAACACATCTACTAGAGCCAAGTGGAAGAAACCTAATGCTGATGTACACCAGACAGAACAGCTGGTCTCCCCAAGGAAGTGGATTAGCAGCACGATCACAGTATACACAGCTCACACAGAAAACTCTCTATATAGCCTTCTACTTTTTGTCTTCTGCTAAAATAGTCACCAGAGGGGGAGGACAGAAGGCTGGTGCATAGCCTGATGCCAGCTGGAAGGCAGTGAAGATGGTTAGACTCGATCTACCAGGGCTAACTCTAAATGGACACTTCTGGACACTTACTAGGTCCAATACAAAAAGTTGGCTCTGTTAGTCAAATCTAATCATCCCCAAACCAGGTTATTAGGGATTAATACTATAGCAATACAGAAGTGATTTTAATTTTTCACAAAGTATTACAACATATAAAATCTATTGCCTTTTTAAAAACCAGTATATGTTCATTTTATTTTACTTTTTTTGGAATACTGATAAATTGTACTTATTTATTTTTGTTTGCCTTTTTTTTTTTTTTGGCCATGCCACGCGCCTTGCGGGGTCTTAGTTCCCCAACCAGGGATTGAAGCCAGGCCTCGGTATGAAAGCGCCGAGTCCTAACCACTGGAAGGCCAGGGAACTCCCTATTTTTTTTAATTTTTACTTTATTTTGGAGTATAATTGATTTAAAATTGTTTGTTAGTTTCAGGTGTACAGCAAAATGAATCAGTTATATATATACATATATCTATTCTTTTTCAGATTCTTTTCCTATTTATGTTATTACAGAATATTGAGTAGAGTTCCCTATGCTCTACAGTAGGTCCTTGTTGATTTTCTATTTTGTATATAGTAGCATGTATATGTTAACCCCAAACTCCTGTTTAGCATATGTTAATTTAATCAGCAGAGGAATGTCAGTAAATAGGGATTTTTTTAATTAAATAGGTTTCTATATTTTTTTACTAGGTAATCGGGAAACTGTGAATACAAAAGATTAATGTGAGACAAATAGTTCTAGAAAATGGTAGAAACTGTACCCAAAACAGGAAAGACTGATCAAGACTGGTGGTGACACACAATAAATAAAAAGTATACGTGTTGGGGCTTTTTGGGGCAGGGGTGAGGGTCTCACTGTCAATCAATTCCAAAGTTTTCCAAGATGAAAAATTACCTAAATATTCTAAAGGGGAGAGATGAAACCTCCAGAGCTCATTGTTCATCATGAGATAGGGCACACATATTTTTTATAGAGATATAATTGACATAACATTATAACATAATGAATTGATATATGTATATAGTGTGAAATGATCAAAATAAGTCAAGTTAACATTCATCACCACACAGTCACAAATATTTTTTCTCTTGTGATGAGAACTTTTAAGAGCTAATCTCTTAGCAACTTGCAAATGTACAACACAGTATTATTCACTACAGTCACCATGCTGTACATTACATTCCCAGGACTTACTTATCTTATATCTGGAAGTTTATATCTTTTGACCACCTTCACCCATTTCACCCACTCGCCACATTTTGTGTAATTTTTCACAAAATATTACAACATACATACTCTACTGCCTTCAATTAGTTCTCCTTCCTAGAAAAAGTGTTTGCTATTTAATATGACATTCCACAGGATAGCAAACTGTTCACAGGATTCTACTTTGATGAACCGTTCCTGGTCAGCACAAATTCACAAGTCTTGTTTTAACTTCAAGTTCAACGTATCAGTAAACTCTAATATCAGCATCAATAAAACTTGATCTTTCAGGAGACAGGTCATTAAATGGTCCTTATCCAAGCCATTCTTTCACAAAGCCCTCTCAGGAAGACAGGAATACAAAAGCAGAAAGGAAACCTGCAGCTGATCCTGGTCAAATGAACATTCTCTTTATTCTAAATATCTCAACTATTCCTCTTCTTGAAGTATACTTGATTCACAATACTGTGTCAGTTTCAGATGTACAGCACAGTGATCCAAATATATATATACATCAATATATTCTTTTTTTCAATTCTTGTCCATTATCAGTTATTACAAGATCTTGAATATACTTCCCTGTGCTATATAGTAAATCCTTATTGTTTACCCATTTTATATATGGTAGTATGTATCTGTTAATCCCATATTCCTAATTTACCCTTCCCCCCTTCCCCTTTGGTAACCATAAGTTTTTTGGATTTTTTTAAATAAATTTATTTATTTATTTAATTCTGGCTGCATTGGGTCTTCACTGCTGCGCACGGGCTTTCTCTAGCTGTGGTGAGCAGGGGCTACTCTTCACCGTGGTGCGTGGGCTTCTCATTGAGGTGGCTTCTCTTGTTGCAGAGCATGGGCTCTAGGTGTGTGGGCTTCAGTAGTTGTGGTGTGAGGGCTCAGTAGTTGTGGCTTGCAGTCTCTAGAGTGCAGGCTCAGTAGCTGTGGCGCATGGGCTTAGTTGCTCCACGGCATGTGGGATCTCCCCAGACCAGGGCTCCAACCCGTGTCCCCCGCATTGGCAGGCGGATTCTTAGCCACTGCACTATCAGTGAAGTCCCATAAGTCTGTTTTCTGTCTGTGAGTCTCTTTGTGCTTTGGAAATAAGTTCATTTGTATTACATTTTAGATTCCACGTATCATATAATATTTGTCTCTGTGATTTACTTCACTTAGTATGATATTCTCTAGGTCCATCCATGTTGCTGCAAATGGCATTATTTCATTCTTTTTTATGGCTGAGTAATATTTCATTACATATATGTGTGTGTATATATATATATATATATATGCATGTATACACACACACACTACATCTTCTTTATCCATTCATGTGTTGATGGACACATAGGTTGCTTCCATGTCTTGGCTATTGTGAATAGTGCTGCTATGAACATTGGGGTGCATGTATCTTTTTTTTTTTTTTTTTTTTTTTTTTTTTTACGGTACGCGGGCCTCTCACTGCTGTGGCCTCTCCCATTGCCGAGCACAGGCTCTGGACGTGCAGGCTCAGCGGCCATGGCTCACGGGCCCAGCCGCTCCGCGGCATGTGGGATCTTCCCGGACCGGGGCACAAACCCGTGTCCCCTGCATCGGCAGGCGGACTCTCAACCACTGCGCCACCAGGGAAGCCCCATGTATCTTTTTTAATTAGAGTTTTTCTCTTTTTTGCATATATGCCCAGGAATGGGATAGCTGGATCATATGGTAACTATATTTTTAGTTTTTTAAGGAACCTCCATACTGTTTTCCATAGTGGCTGCACCAATATACATTCCCACCAACAGTGTAGGAGGATTCCCTTTTCTCCAAACACCCTCCAGCATTTATTTATTTGTAGACTTTTTGATGATGGCCATTCTGACCGGTGTGAGGTGATACCTCATATTAGTTTTTTTTTTGCCGTATGCGGGCCTCTCACTGTTGTGGCCTCTCCCGTTGCGGAGAACAGGTTCCGGACGCGCAGGCTCAGCGGCCATGGCTCACGGGCCCAGCCGCTCCACGGCATGTGGGATCTTCCTGGACTGGGGCACGAACCCGCGTCCCCTGCATCAGCAGGCAGACTCTCAACCACTGCGCCACCAGAGAAGCCCCCTCATAGTAGTTTTGATTTGCATTTCTCTAATAATTAGCGACGTTGAGCATATTTTCGTGTGCCTGTTGGTCAACTGTATGGCCTCTTAGCAGAAATGTCGATTTAGGTCTTCTGCCCATTTTTTGATTGGGTTGTTTGTTTTTTTGATATTGAGTTTCATGAGCTGTTTATATATTTTGGAAATTAATCCCTCATCGGTCACATCATTTGCAAATATATTCTCCCAGTCCACAGGTTGTCTTTTCATTTTGTTTATGGTTTCCTTTGTTGTGCAAAAGCTTTTAAGTTTGATTAGGTCCCATTTGTTTATTTTTGCTTTTATTTCTATTGTCTTGGGAGACTGATCTAAGAAAATATTGCTAAGATTTATGTCAGAGAATGTTTTGCCTACATGGTCTTCTAGGAGTTTTATGGTGTCATGCCTTATATTTAAGTCTTTAATCCAGTTTGAGTTTATTTTTGTATTGATCTATAGTGTGAGGGAGTATTCTAATTTCATTAATTTACATGGGGCTGTCCAGCTTTCCCAACACCATTTGCTGAAAAGACTGCCTTTCCTCCATTGTATATTCTTGCCTCCCTTGTTGAAGATTAATTGACCACAGGTGTGTGTGTTTATTTATGGGCTCTCTATTCTGTTCCATTGATCCATATGTCTGTTTTTGTGCCAATACTGCCCCATTTTGATTGCTGTACCTTTGTGGTACTGTCTGAAGTCTGGGAGGGTTATGCCTCCAGCTTTGTTCTTTTTCCTCAGGATTGCTTTGGCAATTCTGGGTCTTTAATGGTTCCATATAAATTTTAGGATTATTTGTTCTCATTCTGTGAAAAATGTCATAGGTGATTTGATAGGGATCATATTAAACTTGTAGATTGCTATGGGTAATATGGCCATTTTAACAATATTAATTCTTCTAATCCAAGAGCATGGGATATCGTTCCATCTTCCCACTTCCTTGAATCACCTTTGATTTTCTTTATGAATGTTTTATAGTTCTCAGCATATAAGTCTTTTACCTCCTTGGTTAGGTTTATTCCTAGATAATTTTTTAATGTGATTTTAAATGGGATTTTGTTTTTACTTTCTCTTTCTGATATTTCACTGCTAGTGTAAAGAAATGCAACAGATTTGTGTATATTAATCTTGTATCCTGCTGCCTTGCTGAGTTCATTTACCACTGCTAATAGTTTTTGTGTGGCATTTTTAGGCTTTTCTATACAGAGTACCATGTCAACTGTATATAAAGATAATTTTACCTCTTCCTTTCCAATTTGGATAATTTTATTTTTCTTGTCTGATTGCTGTGGCTAGAACTTCTAAAACTAGGTTGAATAGAAGTGGTTAGAGTGGGCATCCTTGTCTTATTCCAGAATTCAGTGGGAAGGCTTTCAGATATTCACCGTTTAGTACTATGTTGGTGTTGGTTTGCCATAAATGGCTTTTATTATGTTGAGATATTAAATATCTTAACTTCTTTGAGGAGACTCTTGCCTTGCCTTCCTGGTTCCTGAACTTTTATTGGATCAGCAAATACACCTGAAGCCCCCCTCTTTTACATCATTCACAGTAGGTACAAAACTGGAATCACATTCAGACATACACACAAAACCTCAGATTCTGCTACTCTATGGATTAAAGGAAAGTTGTTCTAAATTAGATTTAATCTGACCCTCTATAAGTAGAATTTCTGATTCTGACTTTGGGGTTGATCAGGAAGGTAAGACTGATCAAAACTTTCAATGGTTCCTATCTGGCCGTTTCTCCCTTGCCCATACTGTCATTCCCAAAATGGTTAGGATCTCACTGAAGATCCACTCTGGGGTCCTGAATACAAACTTTGTGACAACAGAACCCAGAAATGGCACTACCTAACCTTCAGCTTCAAAGAGGGTTGCTTCTAAGTTATAAAAGTTGTGACCATCGGTTCTTCACAGGTACTTTTGGGGAATAATGCTCTCGTAACAGACCAGTTAGAACTGTGTATTGATGATGGCAAGAAGTCTCAGGCAGGATTTGTAGCATAAGCTCAAGTTCCCCAAATAAATCCAGCTTTATGAATAGAACTACTCTCTACCACAGTGGATGGTAAATGTAGTTAATGGGTCACTTACCCTTTGATCAAAACTCTTATGAAATACATAGTTCTATCAAACTCTTGTATATCTGTTCTGGTCCTGTGGAGCTTTGTGTGATGATATTAGACAGCAACACTCTAATATTATCAGTGATAACTGTGGTTATTACTTAAAACATTGACTTGTCCACGGCCTTACTTCTTTCATTTAAATCTAGCACCATCCAGCCAGTGGTTTTCAATTAGGGATGCACTGCAGACTTGTCTGTGCAGTTTAATAACAATGCAGATGTCTAAGACCCACACCAGACTTAATGAATTTTTTACTTGATATTCTTGGCATCTTCTTTTAGGATTATTATTCTCTATTTCAAGGTTTTTTTCTCATCTGTAAGAATTATATTCCTCCATTTTTGTAAAACCAGAACTAAATTCCCTGAGTTCTTTAAAAACAGGCTTATTTATTATCCTTTGAAACATTCTAACTTGGAGGGAATGGTTTTATTACCGTGTTTTGCATGTCACATTAATGTATCATTTTTATTATGAAATGTCATTAGACTTTTCACATTTGAAAATTACTAGTAGTAAGTTAACCAAAATCACTTTCAGTTTCTGCATCTACAGATGTTTGTTTTCCTCAGATACTTGCCTGAAGGTTCTACTATCAGCTTCATGCCAGAGTTTGTGTCTTCAACAAAGAAAACTCTCAGGAGTCCCATGGTAAAGGCGCAGATATTTTAAATAATTGACGGGTCAAGGAACAGACTCTTGGGTACAGGCATCTGATGACACCAATGGGCTGAGTCAGGACGTGCAGAATTTCAGTCAAGAAGCAGACAACTTCATGCTACTGCTAACCCAAGATCAAGTGGAACAAGAATTAATTACACAGTCCATAGTGAATGGACTGATAAGGGAAATTTTACAGTGGTTATCTGACTGGAATATAGTTGTTTTAATGTTCTCTCTTATGGATCTATAAGAAAGTCCTTTCTCTCTACTTCAATGATTTGCTACCCATACAATTTAGTAGATTCTTGTATTAACGGTTTTTGATGATCTTCCTTATTCTTGATGCTCTGGCATTTCCAGCCTCAGTGACTGGGGAGAGACTGTCTCTCCCAGGACTAACCAATTCTTAGGGATAGCAAACACAACAAATGAGTTGCCCCAGAGTGTGCCTTTCATGTGCAAACTAACCAGTCCAGAATCCATACTCTCAACCACCTCCTCTATCTGGTTCATATGCTCCAAGAGGTAATTCTCCTCTACCTTATGACCCAGGGCCAGGTACCAGACCACGAGTGAGAATCCCATACCTCAGAGTCCACTGAAATCATTCAGACCAGCCAATTTTAAACCTGCTTACTCTGCCTTGCCTCACCTTTCCAATAAAAAACACAATAAAGTCTCCACCCATGCTGTCTCCTTGCCCCATCTTCCTCCTGGATCAACCCTGGTGCTTCCCCATGTGGCCCTGCATGACATGGCATGCCCCATCCCTCTTAAGAACTGCAAGTAGAAACCTTTCCAAATGGCAGTCATCTTCTGTTCTGTTGGTCTCATCATACCTGAATGATAACAGAACCTACATTTAAAAACCATTGTTTATATAAACTGAAATGAAATATTTAAAAATGATATCTGAGTCTCACTGACGCCCAGAGTTCAGAAACTCATACCAAATGTCCTTACTTTCAATGGTGATCACGTTATTTAAAATATTCAATAATAATGTCTTCCTTTTTACCAGGATATAATTGGAGAAATCTGTTATGTAACTAACATCTTGCCTAGAGTGTCATATTGAGAATGATGCTCCTTGGATCAGGTAGAACAGGCCGATTGTGAGGAACTAATGTGGCTTTATTATGGCACCAATGCCTTCAAAGGACTCTCAGGATAACCGCCCTACTATCTAGTTCACAGGATCCAACCTTACAGGCGGTAAGGACCATCACTCCCTGGCAGTCCAGGAACATGAAGTTATTTTGGGGACTTCAAGAAAAGAGGAATTTACCCAAATGCATAAGTACTGCAGGTGAAATAAGGTGGAGAGAATTTCTTGAACTTGATTTGCCTTAGGAGTGCAAATAATAGAGGCATTTAAGGTCCAAGCTGAGATTCCTTATGAAAACCTCCAGAGAGATGTTAACTTTGTAATTATTCAAAACCATATGGCTCTAGATTTTGCAAAGCATATGTGAGAATACCTATATGATAAATGAACACTCTTGCTACACTTAGGTAAATAATAAGGCCAAACCTAATGAGACTAGTCTTACCTTGTGATCAAGGTTAATATTCCTTTGAGATTATTATGACAAGGAAGGAGGAGGAAGGAAGGGAGGGAGGAAGAGAATATAAGAAAAAATTATAAAAGACTTTGAAATTTAGTGGATGTTCTGGCTAGCTCATCCATCTGGATAATCTCAGCTTTTGTTTGTCTATGACTAGGCTAATTTACAAGGTTATGCAGATAGCAGTTAGCTTGTAGAAACCAATGACAGTGCAAATAATTTCCCTCCACAGAAATGCAAACTGTGTCCCCAGGAAAGTAGTTATAACCCTAGAGATACACCAAGTTTTGCCAATTTTGTGTGCATCTAAAAATTTATCTCACCATTCCTTGTCAGACTATAAATGTGCGATACTTTGCATTCTTTTTTGAACCGGTTGTAATATCTTACTTGTTCCCTCATTAACTCATGATTTAAATGAAATTTTTCATATGTCTCTACTTCATATCTGTATAAAAGTCATGATTATATGCTTTTTTCTTTTTTATAAATTTTATTTACTTTTTTATACAACAGGTCCTTATTAGTCATCAATTTTATACACATCAGTGTATACATGTCAATGCCAATAGCCCAATTCATCATACCCCCACCCCCACCCCCCGCCGCTTTCCCCCCTTGGTGTCCATACGTTTGTTCTCTACATCTGTGTCTCAATTTCTGCCCTGAAAACCGGTTCATCTGTACCATTTTCTAGGTTCCAGATATATGCGTTAATATACAATATTTGTGTCTCTCTTTCTGACTTACTTCAATCTGTATGACTGTCTCTAGATGCATCCACATCTCTACAAATCACCCAATTCTGTTCCTTTTTATGGCTGAGTAATATTCCATTGTATATATGTACCACATCTTCTTTATCCATTTGTCTGTCGATAGGCATTTAGGCTGCTTCCATGACCCAGCTATTGTAAATAGTGCTGCAATGAACATTAGGGTGCATGTGTCTTTTTGAATTATGGTTTTCTCTGGGTATATACCCAGTAGTGGGATTGCTGGGTCATATGCTAATTCTATTTTTAGTTTTTTAAGGAACCTCCGTACTGTTCTCCATAGTGGCTGTATCAACTTACATTCCCACCAACAGTGCAAGAGGGTTCCCTTTACTCCACACCCTCTCCAGCATTTGTTGTTTCTAGATTTTCTGATGATGCCGATTCTAACTGGTGTGAGGTGATACCTCACAAAATTACAATATTTTGATTTGCATTTCTCTAATAATTAGTGATGTTGAGCAGCTTTTCATGTGCTTCTTGGCCTACTGTATGTCTTCTTTGGAGAAATGTCTATTTAGGTCTTCTGGCCATTTTTTGATTGGGTTGTTTGTTTTTCTCATATTGAGTTGCATGAGCTGTTTATGTATTTTGGAGATTAATCCTTTGCCCGACGATTTGTTTGCAAATATTTTCTCCATTCTGAGGGTTGTCTTTTCGTCTTGTTTATGGTTTCCTTTGCTGTGCAAAAGCTTTGAAGTTTCATTAGGTCCTATTTGTTTTTTGTTTTACTTCCATTACTCTAGGAGGTGGATCAAAAAAGATCTTGCTGTGATTTACGCCAAAGAGTGTTCTTCCTATGTTTTCCTCTAAGAGTTTTATATGGTCTTACATTTAGGTCTCGAATCCATTTTGAGTTTATTTTTGTGTATGGTGTTAAAGAGTGTTCTAATTTCTTTCTTTTCCATGTAGCTGTCCAGTTTTCCCAGCACCACTTATTGACGAAACTGTCTTTTCTCCACTGTATATCCTTGCCTCCTTTGTCATAGGTTAGTTGACCGTCAGAGCGTGGGTTTATCTCTGGGCTTTCTACCTTGATCCATTGATCTATATTTCTGGTTTTGTGCCAATACCATATTGTCTTGATTACTGTAGCTTTGTAGTATAGTCTGAAGTCAGGGAGTCTGATTCCTAGGCTCTGTTTTTTTCCCTCAAGACAGCATTGGCTATTTGTGGTCTTTTTTGTCTCCATACAAATTTTAAGATTTTTTGTCCTAGTCCTGTAAAAAATGCCATTGGTAACTTGATAGGGATAGGAATGAATCTGTAGATTGCTTTGGGTAGTATAGTCATTTTCACAATATTGATTTTTCCAATCTAAGAACATGGTATATCTCTCCATCTGCTGGTATCATCTTTAATTTCTTTCATCAGTGTCTTATGGTTTTCTGCATACAGGTCTTTTGTCTCCCTAGGTAGGTTTACTCCTAGGTATTTTATTCTTTTTGCTGCAATGGTAAATGAGAGTGTTTCCTTAATTTCTCTTTCAGATTTTCCATCATTAGTGTATAGGAATGCAAGAGATTTCTGTGCATTAATTTTGTATCCTGCAACTTTACCAAATTCATTGATTAGCTCTAGTAGTTTTCTGGTGGCATCTTTAGGATTCTCTATGTATAGTATCATGTCATCTGCAAACAGTGACAGTTTTACTTCTTCTTTTCAATTTGGATTCCTTTTATTTCTTTTTCTTCTCTGATTGCCATGGCTAGGACTTCCAAAATTATGTTGAATAATTGTGGTGAGAATGGACATCCTTGTCTTGTTCCTGATCTTAGAGGAAATGCTTTCAGTTTTTCACCATGGAGAATGATATTTGCTGTGGGTTTGTTGTATATGGCCTTTATGATGTTGAGGTAGGTTCCCTCTATGCACTTTCTGGAGAGTTTTTATCATAAATTCGTGTGGAATTTTGTCAAAAGCTTTTTCTGCATCTACTGAGATGATCATATGGTTTTTACTCTTCAACTTGGTAATATGGTGTATCACATTGATTGATTTGCATATATTGAAGAATCCTTGCATACCTGGGATAAATCCCACTTGATCATGGTGTATGATCCTTTTAATGTGCTGTTGGATCCTGTTTGCTAATATTTTGCTGAGGATTTCTGCCTCTATATTCATCAGTGATATTGGTCTGTAATTTTCTTTTTTTGTAGTATCTTTGTCTGGTTTTGGTATCAGGGTGATGGTGGCCTCATAGAATGAGTTTGGGAGTGTTCCTTCCTCTGCAATTTTTTGGAAGAGCTTGAGAAGGATGGGTGTTAGCTCTTCTCTAAATGTCTGACAGAATTCTCCTGTGAAGCCATCTGGTCCTGGACTTTTCTTTGTTGGAAGATTTTTAATCACAGTTTCAATTTCATTACTTGTGATTGGTCTGTTCATATTTTCTATTTCTTCCTGATTCAGTCTCAGAAGGTTATACCTTTCTAAGAATGTGTCCATTTCTTCCAGGTTGCCCATTTTATTGGCATAGAGTTGCTTGTAATAGTCTCTTAGGATGCTTTACATTTCTGCGGTGTCTGTTGTAACTTCTCCTTTTTCATTTCTAATTTTATTGATTTGAGTCCTCTCCCTCTTTTTCTTGATGAGTATGGCTAATGGTTTATCAACTTTGTTTATCTTCTCAAAGACAGCTTTTAGTTTTATTGATCTTTGCTGTTGTTTTCTTTGTTTCTATTTCATTTATTTCTGCTCTGATCTTTATGATTTCTTTCCTTCTGCTAACTTTGGGTTTTGTTTGTTCTTCTTTCTCTAGTTCCTTTAGGTGTAATGTTAGATTGTTTTTTTGAGATTTTTCTTGTTTCTTGAGGCCCTCTTAGAACTGCTTTTGCTGCATCCCATAGTTTTTGGATCCTCGTGTTTTCATTGTCATTTGTCTTTAGGTATTTTTTGATTTCCTCTTTGATTTCTTCAGTGATTTCTTGGTTATTTAGTAACGTATTGTTTAGCCTCCATGTGTTTGTGTTTTTTACATTTTTCCCTGTAACTGATTTCTAATCTCATAGCATTGTGGTCAGAAAAGACGCTTGATATGATTTCAATTTTCTTAAAGTTACTGAGGCTTGATTTGTGACCCAAGATGTGATTTACCCTGGAGAATGTTCCATGCACACTTGAGAAGAAAGTGTTATCTGATGTTTTTGGATGGAATTTCCTATAAATATCAATTAAATCTATCTGGTCTTGTGTCATTTAAAGCTTGTTTCCTTAGTAATTTTCTATTTGGATGAACTGTCCATTGGTGTAAGTGAGGTGTTAAATTTCCCACTATTATTGTGTTACTGTCGATTTCCTCTTTTAGAGCTGTTAGCAGTTGCCTTACGTATTGAGGTGATCCTATGTTGGGTGCATATATATTTATAGTTGTTATATCTTCTTCTTGGATCGATCCCTTGATCATTATGTAGCGTCCTTACTTTTCTCTTGTAACATTTTTTTTTGCGGTACACGGGGCTCTCACTGTTGTGGCCTCTCCCATTGCAAAGTACAGGCTCCGGACGCGCAGGCTGAGCGGCCATGGCTCACGGGCCCAGCCGCTCCGCGGCACGTGGAATCTTCCCGGACCAGGGCATGAACCTTTGTCCCCTGCATCAGCAGGCGGACTGTCAACCACTGTGCCACCAGGGAAGCCCAACACTCTTTATTTTAAAGTCTATTTTATCTGAGTATTGCAACACCAGCTTTCTTTTGATTTCCATTTGCATGGAGTATCTTTTCCCATCTCCACACTTTCAGTCTGTATGTGTCCTTAGGTCTGAAGTGGGTCTCTTGTAGACAGCATATATATGGCTCTTGTTTTTGTATCCATTCAGTAAGCCTGTGTCTTTTGGTTGGAGCATTTAATCCATTCATATTCAAGGTAATTATCGATATGTATGTTCCTATGACCATTTTCTTAATTGTTTTGGGTTTGTTTTTGTAGGTCCTTCTCTTCTCTTGTGTTTCCCACTTAGAGAAGTTCCTTTAGCATTTGTTGTAGAGCTGGTCTGCTGGTGCTGAATGCTCTTACCTGTTGTTTGTCTGTAAAGCTTTTGATTTCTCCATCGAATCTGAATGAGATACTTGCCAGGTAGAGTAATCTTGGTTGTAGGTTCTTCCGTTTCATCACTTTAAGTATATCATTGCCAAACCCTTCTGACTTGTAGAGTTTCTGCTGAGAAATCAGCTGTTAACCTTATAGGAGTTCCCTTGTATGTTATTTGTCGTTTTTCCCTTGCTGCTTTCAATAATTTTTCTTTGTCTTTAATTTTTGCAAATTTGATTACTATGTGTCTCGGCGTGTTTCTCCTTGGGTTTATCCTGTATGGGACTCTCTGCGCTTCCCGGACTTGGGTGGCTATTTCCTTTCCCATGTTAGGGAAGTTTTCGACTATAATGTCTTCAAATATTTTCTTGGGTCCTTTCTCTCTGTCTTCTTCTGGGACCCCTATAACGCAAATGTTGTTGCATTTAATGTTGTCCCAGAGGTCTCTTAGGCTGTCTTCATTTCTTTTCATTCTTTTTTCTTTAGTCTGTTCCACAGAAGTCAATTCCACCATTCTGTCTTCCAGGTCACTTATCCATTCTTCTGCCTCAGTTATTCTGCTACTGATTCCTTCTAGTGTAGTTTTCACTTCAGTTATTGTGTTGTTCATCTCTGTTTGTTCTTTAATTCTTCTAGATCTTTGTTAAACATTTCTTGTATCTTCTCGATCTTTGCCTCCATTATTTTTCCAAGGTCCTGGATCATCTCCACTATCATTATTCCGAATTCTTCTTCTGGAAGATTGCCCATCTCCATTTCATTTAGTCGTTTTTCTGAGGTTTTATCTTGTTCCTTCATCTGGTACATAGCCCTCTGTCTTTTCATCTTGTCTACCTATCTGTGAATGTGGATTTTGTTCCACAGGCTGCAGGATTATAGTTCTTCTTGCTTCTGCTGTCTACCCTCTGGTAGATGAGGCTATCTAAGAGGCTTGTGCAAGTTTCCTGATGGGAGGGACTGGTGGTGGGAAGAGCCGGCTGTTGCTCTGGTGGGCAGAGCTCAGTAAAGCTTCAATATGCTTGTCTGCTGATGGGTGGGGCTGGGTTCCCTCCCTGTTGGGTGTTTGGTCTGAGGCGACCCAACACTGGAGCATACCCTGGCTCTTCGGTGGGGCTAATGACGGACTATGGGAGGGCTCATGCCAAGGAGTACTTCCCAGAACTTCTGCCGGCAGTGTCCCTGTCCTCACAGTGAGGCACAGCCACGCCCCCCTCCCCCCTGGCAGGAGACCCTCCAAAACTAGCAGGTAGGTCTGGTTCTGTCTCCTATGGGGTCACTGCTCCTTCCCCTGAGTCCCAATGCGCACACTAC
Organism: Delphinapterus leucas; assembly: GCF_059928025.1. Lineage (NCBI taxonomy): Eukaryota > Metazoa > Chordata > Mammalia > Artiodactyla > Monodontidae > Delphinapterus > Delphinapterus leucas. The sequence continues at coordinate 15,251,653 of NC_143144.1, forward strand.
TTTGTGTGTGCCCTCCAAGAGTGTAGTCTGTTTCCCCCAGTCCTGTCAATGTCCTGCAATCAAATCACGCTAGCTTTCAAAGTCTGATTCTCTAGGAATTCCTCCTCCTGTTGCTGGACCCCCAGGTTTCGAAGCCTGACGTGGGGCTCAGAACCTTCACTCCAGTGGGTGGACTTCTGTGGTATGTGTTCTCCAGTTTGTGAATCACCCATCCAGCAGTTACGGGATTTGATTTTATTGTGATTGTGTCCCTCCTACCATGTCACTGTAGCTTCTCCTTTGTCTTTGGATGTAGGGTATCTTTTTGGTGAGTTCCAGTGTCTTCCTGTCGATGACTGTTCAGCAGCTGTGATTCCAGTGTTCTCGAAAGAGGGAGTGAGAGCACGTCCTTCTACTCTGCCATCTTGAACCAATCTCTCTATATGCTCTTTTGAAATGTGACTTTTTATAACTGAATAAAGATATAATGCTTCCATTTTATGGAAATATATATATGTACCATTTTACCAAAAATTTATATATGTAATTGTATATATAACGTGTGTGTGTGTGTGTGTGTGTGTGTATATATATATATATATATAAAAACAGTTTTGAGACATTCATTGAATAATACCAAGTGACTGAGTGCCAGAGATCCAAAGGTGGACAAGAAAGACTGACTCACTGACCTCAAGGAACCTAAGTCCTAGTGGAGCTAACATTCACTCAAACAATGTTTGTCTAGCTTATGTGACCAACATCACAAAGCTTTAAGGCAGAGAAGAAAAACATACTTATAAAATTCTCTCCAAAGTAATCCTTTCTCAATAACTAATTACTGCTTAGCAACACAATATATGACCAAAGGAAAAAAATTCCAGAGTGAAATAAAAGGTTTTGTATAAAAAGGGGTAAGTAAATCACCAGAATCATACTTGGAAGTTCTGGGTACCTCTTGTTAGAAATATTGTGCTTTTATGTAAAAGACATTCCACTCAAGTTCTTCCAAATCTGACTAAAGAGGTTATGTAATCCCTCTGAGCCTTCGTTTTCCCATTTGTACAAAAAGATAATAATAACCATTCCATGGGATTGTCGTAAACATGGTACATACCTGGAGCACAGTAAATGCTTAAATAAGTGTCAGCTGATTTTATTAATAATATTATTTATAGATGCTCAGTTCTTTTTTTGTTTTGTTTTGTTTTTTGTGGTACATGGGCCTCTCACCGCTGTGGCCTCTCCCGCCGCAGAGCACAGACTCCAGACGCACAGGCCCAGCGGCCATGGCTCACAGGCCCAGCTGCTCCACGGCATGTGGGATCCTCCCGGACCGGGACACGAACCCGTGTCCCCCGCACAGGCAGGAGGACTCCCAACCACTGTGCCACCAGGGAAGCCCTAGATGCTCAGTTCTTGATCAGTACTCAACCACTGTCAATTATATCTCTCCAAAGAAAATGGGAAGAATGAAATCTGTTTCAAATTTCTCCAAAATATGGAAGACCTAAAATGATATTATCGAAGTTCTCTTAGTCATTACAGGGAAAACAATCTCATTGTGTACACTGGGATGTTTGGAATGAACTGGAAATTTTACGTGCAGTCTCGGATTCCAATGCTGTATTATCTGCAAAGACTGTACAAGCATCTCACTCTCCTGGAATCTTCCTGTGCATGAGCAACATGTTGGAAATTACATGCCCCATTAGCACCTTATTACAAGTGACGACTGTGTAATTTCTCTGAGGCCAGACTAAAGGATGACAAGAAAGAGGGCATTCTAGGAGAGACGGCTGGTCACCCAAAGCCCACAATGTCACAGGTGACCTTTAGTAGGAGATTCAAGGTCAGAGTCTCTCCAGACCCAGTCAGACTCTGCAGGCAGCCCTTTGGGTACCTGTGTCCTCCCCAGCACCAGACTCTCTAATCAAACAAGTGTTGGGTACACTCAGTAATAGGCAGGGTCTCAAGTTAATCATAATTCAAATGATATTTCACACTTAACCTCTCTCTACAATTCAACTCAGTTTCAGAAAATTACAACAGAACTTCATAAATGCTCACGGCATTTCATCTCACTGCAAAATTAACTGACTAAATAAGAGGTCACAATGCCAAAAAAGAAATGAGATAAAAAACACAAGGCAAATAAGAAAATTACAAGGTCAAATAAACTGCCCAGCCAAAGTTGTTTTAGCAGGAAGATCACCTGGTGCCCATTTGCAAAGTTGGACTGGACTTCAAGTTATTAGATAATTAACGTATTACACTGAGAGCCTCCCACATTATTTTTAAAGTTAACAGTTAGGTGTTAACAAAAAAGCAAAAGTCACATTAATGAAGCACCTATGTCCCCAAAACTGTGTTAGGTGCATTACAAGTATCTTAATGCTGGGACCATTAACCTCCTAGTAAGATTAAAATGGATTATATTCGTTTCATCTCTTTTAAAAGCACCATAAATTATTTGAGGGGTATTTAAGAGTTTTAAAAATCACATTCTTTGATACATCCCTCTATGACTAGAAAAGTAAAATAAATAATTGTGTATAAAATGTATTACTTGAATCAAGTTGGAAAGATGCTTCATTCATACATTTAAATACTTATCTACCTCAAAGAACCAGATTCTACACACACGTACAATCATGCACATACACGCTTAAGTGTTTTTCCAAAGCCACTAAACTGAAACCTAAGAAGAATGGCTCTGTATAAACCTGGGACTTCTGATTTGCTGAGAAGAGGCTCCAAGTTTGGGGCCAGAGTTACACACCCTAGATAAGTGAAGCTCATTGGAAATCCTCCTCTACCCTCCCCCACAAAGGACGCAGCAGCTCCCCTAAATCAATGTCAAAGTCCGGCATTTAAGAATATCAGTTTGAAAGGGCGCTAAATGAGCAGCCTGCCCAGCGCACTCCTCTATTAACCCACGGGAGGAGCGCACGCTCGCGTCCCAGGTTGCAGGTGCGCGATGACAAGTCACGCTAATCTCCGCCTGCAAAATAACGTGCTCAGCCCATCACTGTCACCGGAATGGTGCTCTCGCCAGAGGAGCACCCGTCTTGGCCAAGGTCTGAGGAGGTGGGGCCCGCTACCTGACTTTCTCCGTGGCTCCTCCCGTTCTCGGCCTTGAAGATGGACTTGGGCTTCCGGGACTTGAAGTTGCCCATGCTGGGTCGCAGCACGTCCAGCCTCGCGGGCTGCTCTACATGCTGCGGCGGCTCGCGGGACGGCACGGGCTCCTCTAGCGGAGCCCCGGCATCAGGATAATTTTCTTTATCGTCTTCATCTCTAGAACAGGAAAGACCCAATTTAGAAAGCACGCATTTTGTAGAAGGTGGACATGCTGGCAACAGGGAAGACCAGATCAACAGGCTTATTAGAAGGATGAACTAAGGTATCTACCATGATTATTTTTGTAATCTGGTCAGTTAATAAACAGTGACTGCTTTCAAATTGAAAACAAAAACAAGAAGAGTCTAATAATCCGCCCTGGGAAAGAGAGGCTGGTGACACTCACTGCCGCTCATTTACACGGTACCTAGCAAACTCCTTAGTGTAGGCTGCTTCAGAAGAACTGAATGTCACTTTTTAGATCACACCACATTCCCTTCCCATCTTTGCTAGTGGATACATACTTTCTGTAGTTGTAGCTTTGCACATACTATCATACTTGTTTTTCATTTTTCACTTCAAGATGGTTTCACATATGTCATGTTTTTCTCTCACCAATAATAATGTGAGATATTCCAGTTAGCTACTGTCATTCCTACGTTACAGATTAACACTCTAAACCCCAGAGATTAAATAAAGGGCTAATTCACCCAGACCTGGAGTGGTCAGGTGGGTCCCCAATCTCTCATGCATGTGTCCTTGGTTCAAGGCATGATGCTTCCTCCTCACTGGCAAGTCTCTAACCATCTCCTTACAACTTGCAGACGCATTTAAAAGTCTAACTGGGGTCTATTTTAATAGAATACATACTACCTCAATAGAATTAAGACAAGAGCCAAGTTTTACCCAGCCAAGCCATCTATCTGAACAACCCTCTCAACGCAAAGCCAAAGATCCCAGTATCTGCGTCCTGAGGGTGTGAACGGCTGGAGAAGACTGACCTGGCTGGCGTTACCTCCACACACTCAGCGCTGGGAGGGCAGTGTTCATTTTCACGCATCAATCAAATTCAACACAGCATCGCCCTGCCCCTTCAATTGCCTCAAAAATAGTGACATAATAACACTCTTATTTGAAGTCATTTGTCCCTCTTAAATCTAGATGCATTTTATTTTCTTATTTTGCTAAGAATTCAGCAACTACCATAGCCAGATGGAGCATTCCCTTTATACGATCAATATGATTGTCCTTAACCCATTAGCAATCATTCAGTACTAGATCATGCAATTCTGTAGGACTGGCCACTTCCCCCAGGTGGTGTTTTTCCCTCCTGTGCCCTGACCAGCAGTACCCATAAAAGAGATTTTGGCAAGGTCAGCTAGCAAGCAATTCCTCATGGCTCAAGGATACATAAAGCCAAGAGACAAGAACAGCAAAAGAAAGATTTCTATGTCGACTGCTCAGGATGCCTTTTTACAAATAGAAGATGAAGCTCACTAAGCTGATATCAGGAAGATGAGCTCCAGTTAGTCTCTGGGATAAGAGCAAAGAAAACATTGGGCCAGGATGTCTGGAGCATGGCCGGGGTGCATGTCGTTGGACAAGATGTGGAAATAAAATGATGTGAAAGAGTTAAACTTAAGCCTCAGGACAAACTTAGTATCTGGTAAAGGAAAACCCAACGGGTGAAATAATTCTTCATGACAGTAACTGAAAACACAAACAAAACAAACAACAAAACAATGTCAGTGACACTGGTTAATATTTTCCCTTAAGATCTATAATTTAAAAAAAATTGTACGTCACTAATGGGTTTGGAAACCAATATCACACCATGAGTTGGAACTACACTAGTTCATTTGAAATGCATGTCTCTCACTAGTGACAAATACTACTCATCCACACACCCTATGCTCCTGGGTGAGCAACGGAAGAAGCAACAGCGACCTCTACCATAACCTAAATGTTCCTCATTCGAGGAGGATTCTAGCACACTCAAGAATAAAAATGACTTTTCAAATCTAAAACGACGCTTTTGATATAGACTCCTTCCTAAAATAATACCTGAATTTTGTTTTACATATCATATTTTCAAGGTGCCCAAAAGCTATAAATGTCATCCTTGACTTGAAAAACAGGGCAAAAAGCATCTTTATCTCATTACACAAATATAAAACCTAAATAGAAATGTCATCTTTAGAAATACATTTCCAAACTATTACTGGTTCCTCAGAATCCCCAAAACAGAATATAGGTAACTAATTTATGTCACCGCTTACTGGAATCAGTCATAACTGAGAACGAGCACGGTGTTCTGAAAAGAACAAGAGTCCCAAATATCCTCCTACTTGTTAGAAATGCAGCCGGAGCCACACCACCTCACCTCTGTGACCCTCATCCATAAGATGCCGGCATCTCTGCGTGACAGAGGCAGTACGGTCTCTGTGAAATGCCTACCAAAGAAAGTTGGCTTAAGACCACAATCCAATAAATGGGGGCTACTCTCACTTGGGGCCTTGGGCGAGTGGTTATTTGCAAAGAAAAAACTGAAGGTTATTTTTAGTCTTCCCAATACCTGCAGGATAAATTCCAAACTCCTTAGCAGGGTATATAAACCCTTTGTAATCAGGTCTTTGTTTATCTCTGGAACTTTATTTCTTACCACTCCTGGCATCCTCAGCTCTCAGGGTTCCTGCCATCCTGAACTGCTTGCTATACCTTCAAGTTGAATTATTTTCTCTGCCCTCTGTTGGCTTACCAGTTAAGCTGCTCCCTCTGCTTGGTTTTTCGGCCTTATATTCCACCAAAAAAAGAGTCATGTGACATGTGGAGTTTTCTTCAGGAATCCATCCCAGAAACCTCACTGGGCTATTTGGTCATTCTAAGTGAATCCTCTGTTTCCCGCTAGTAAAACAGCACTTAATGCACTGTAGCATCATCATCTATATTCTGGCCTATCTCCTCCAGTGAACTGAATTCCTGGGAGCAGGGATTGGTTTGAATTTCTCCATCCCGTATCTCCACTGGTTTCTGGCACACAAAAATGTATGAAACAAAGGCCTTCAACAAATGTCTGTCATCCAACAAGTGTCACACAGACCAGTGTCCAAATGCTGCCTCATAGCGGCTGTGTTATCTTGGATGAGCTATAATCCCTCTGAGCCTCAGTTTCTCCATCTAGGATGAGGAGGGAAACATCAGCTTCCTTTCAGTTGTTTAGATTAAATAATAAAATGCATGTGAAAGTGCTTGAGTGAAGCAAATGTAGAAGAAATGGTTAACGTGAAGGTTCTGCCATCATATCATGAACCCGGTGATGACCAAGATCCAGACACTCAATGCCACGTTTGGTGAATAAATCTAGAAGCTCTTCCTTAAGGTCTATGATGGGAACAGACGTGCTAATCAATGTTGAATTCAATAGGCATTTACTGAGCATTCTCCATAGAAAAGGTACCGTCCTGAGTGCTAAGGGGGGTATACAAAAGTGGACAAGACAAAACTTCCTTCAACAGCTGATAATCTATTAGAAGAAACAGAACATGAGAACAAAGTATTAGAATTCAAAGAAGAGACTTAAGATACCAGACCCACATGGTTTCTGTCCTTCTTAAGAACCAAGCAATGGTGAGTCCTACCTGAGACTAGAGCAGTCAGTCTGATCTTCATGCAGAGAGACCGTGTCTTCGTCACACCTGGAGAGAGGAGATAAAACCACATCAGATCCAGCTGTCTGCTGCAGCAGAAGCAGCAACAGTCTAAAATTATCTGACGATTAGCACAGGAAACTAAAAAATGGAACAATCTTTACCACTCTCAAGCCAGCGTCAATTCCCCAACGTCTACCAGGTAATGATACCAATGTTGTCATATCATGTGAGCTTAAACGCTTAGAACCAGAGGTAACACTCCTTTTTCGTCCACTACTCTGCATCACCTAAGCAAACAAGACCTTAGCAAGAACCTACGTGTTCACAGCACTTGAGGGAACATCTGACACCAACACTGGTGGATTGCTGTTGGCTCAAAAGAGACTCCGCTACATGCCTCTTGGCATTTCTTCTGCCTCAAGGCAGTCCCAAACCACACCAGCTGCCCTTTGGCTCACTCCATTGGCCTCCAGACTTTCCTGACATCCTTCCTTTTCACAAAATTTCTGAAATAACCTTGTGAAAAATTCTTGGCTCTTCCATATTGAAAACTCCCCAGTGTTCCACGCTGCCTAAGTGCCTCTGGAGGAGGACCATTCTCTCACTCTAGTGTACGAGGGAGCCTTCGTTCCTATTCGCAGCCCTTCCCACTCCGCCTCACCCCACACCACTCCAGCCTGGAATGCTTTTTTCCATCTTCAACTCCTACTCAGCCTTCACTGCTCCAGCCTCACAAGCTCTGTGAACTTTCCTTGCCACGTTCACCCACGTGCCATGTTCCCATTTTAACCTTAGTACAGAATGGTTTACTCTTCATTCTGAGGTTTTAGTAACCAACTAGATCTTGCCTAGCACTGTTATGTAATTCCTTTGTACCTCTGAGATCTTTTAAATTAGTTGTTAATTCCATGAAAAGAAATAACCATCATTTCTTTTTCTAGATACACTGCCACAGTGCCTACAATGTTACCCCAGAGTAGACACTCAATAAATGCTTGAATCAAATCATTAACTCCGGCCCCTCAGCAAGTCTGTTCCCTGGAATAATTGAACAAGCATTTATTGAGCACTCACTGCCTTCCAAGTACCGCCTTAGGCACTGGAGCTGTGCTTCTCAAACTTTTTGGGATTCACGACTGACCAGTTGGTTTTCTATTTCCAATCCACTGTGGAGAGATAATTTGGTAAAAAGGTCGCAGGAATATCAAATTCCTATAAAAGGCATACTCCCTATTTCTGTACTGTTCTTGTCTCCAACAAGTTACAATTCGTGAACAACACTTTGAGTACCACTACTGCTAAAGGACAGAAAGTTGAGAAAGACCGAGACCCTGCTCTGACAGAGTCCCAATGTAATGAGTAGACATAAATAAATAAATATCTACATACATAGATATAACCATAATACAGTATTTATACTACATGAAATCTTTTAAAAATTTAAAATATTCCTTACCAGCAATGGTGTATGATTTACCCACAAAACAAATGGATGAAAGCTTCAGTCCCCTTCCCTTACTATCCCTTTTAAATTATGGTTTTGTAATGAATTAAACAAAGGCTCTAACCTAACAGACTCTAACCCTCTTTACCTGCTGGCAGCTGGGGAAAAAAAATGCATCGACTTAACAAAATGCTCTCCTTAACAAAATGAACTCAATTTCCTTGCTTTCCCATTTTTTTTTTTGACTCTCAATAACCCACTTTGTCCATCTCATGGAAAACAACAATTAAATTCCTAAACGTTCTCTTGTTCTCCTCCATTAGAGGCATTTACTGTAATAGATCATCAGAGCTGTATAATGAATAAAAATGTTTCCCAATAAAAACCACCTAGCTAAGTAGAAAAGCCAATGAAGAACAGAAATCTAGAATTGTTGCTTCCAAAGAACTAGGGTTCAAACACAGTTTCAACCTTAGAGCTCAACAATACCTATTGTTTGGGAATTTGGCAAGAACTATTTTTTCTCCCCCTCATTTGATTTATTAATTTTTCTTCCCAAAGTACAATTAGTTAAAAATAAGAAATCGGCACCAGAACATACAAAGTTGCAGATGCTTTCTGAAATTTGAAGCCAGACCTAATTAGCTGATCCGATTTTAAGGACTACTAAACAACTCCAGTCATCACTCAAGAAAACACAATTCCTAGCTTGCAGACATAGCGATGAAATAGATCTCCTTATGGCTTCCGTGGCACACATATGCAAGCTCTTTTAGTTCAATTTCCATTTGCTTTGATGAAGACCATCAAGCTCTACTCAATTAACATCTTTCTGATTGTTCTACTGATTCCTCGCCCAGGAGGCCCCCACAAATGCACAATACTGGCCCAATTATAAAACTGGATTCCACACTGGGAACCCATATCCAAATATTCCTACTCCTGGAAAAAAAATCAACTCAGATCAAGTGTCCAACTGGTCTTGGGCATGAGATTCTCTTCCTACATGTTATTCCAATAAAAGAATTTAAAGACCAACCCTTTAATGATGTTCTTTGTAAATTATCAAAACCAGGCATCTTCTAGTACAAACTTTTTCAAACTATAAATTGTGACCTATTAGGAGGTCCTGAAATTAGACAGCAGCTCAGCATTTTGTTGTTACTATTGGTAGAGAAACAGAATAGGAAATGTCAGTATAGTGAGGGTTAAGTGTTATTTCACGAAACTTGTTTAAATAAACCATATCTATACATTTGTGCTGGATTGCAACATAAAATGTGTTTATTGTTGTTCACAGTAAAAAATGTGAAGACACCTCTATTAACTGACTTCCTTTGAGGTTCTCATCAACTAGATTCTAAGTTCCCAGAGTTCTTAATTTGTTGTTGCCCAGACAATACATGGATAATTTGTCCTTGCCATCATTTCTTTGTGAAATGCTCAGGGTCGTAACTCTTCTATTTGGACTTTTGCTTCCTCTATCAACCACAAACAAGAAAAAGTTAGATGGTACTTTATAGTTCACCTTCTCTTTCATATGATCTCAATTAAGCCTGACAGTGGTGTGAGGTAGGAATTACCTTCACACAGGGGCTGAGGAATTTCCCAGGATTCCGAGGCATAAAGCAGTGATGCCTGTGTCACTTCTGCTCCACCACACTAAGCCCACTGAACAGTCTCTTCAGTCTATGTTCCCAGGGGTTCACAAGAGAGAGAAAGACTTGTTTCTTAGGATAATGGTGGAGTAAGAAGTACCCATGAGAGGTTCTCTTTTTTGTCTTGAGGTAAATAAGCAGAGAGATCTCAGTCTGGTGATTAGATAAAATGTAGTTGTACCCGGAAGGGGACTTCTATTCCCTGCAGTACCATGTCCCTTGAAGGAAAAGTTGCAGGGGTATAGCCTGCAATCCTGTGGGATTTCCCAAAGTGTGTCTGATTAAAATACAGGTTCCACTATATGCAATATCCTGGGATAAACCATAATGGAAAAGAATATAAAAAAGAATGTGTACGTGTGTGTGTATATATATATAACTGAATCGCTTTGCTGTACAGCAGAAATCAACACAACACTGTAAATCAACTATACTTCAATTTTTAAAAATAAATTAATTTAAAAAATGGAAAAAAAATAGCAAGTTCCAGCCTCATCTCCACCCCCAGCCCCACTAGATCAACTCTCTGGGGGTGGAGCCCAGGAATGCGAGTTTTTCTGCCCTCTCCCCACATAACTAGTATGCTTCTGAACAGTTCAACACTGACCTAAAGGTTTAAAAACCCAGACCAGCAAGTGGGCTGACTCCAACATAATCACCCATTTCTAGGTTCCCACTTGGGAATAAAGCCTGGGAAGCTGGATTTTTCACAAGCCCCCATTCCCTTCCCCAGTTGATATTGATAATCAGTTGGTTTTGAGAATTACTGCTTTGAATGATAACTAATTTGTTGCAGAATTCATTGCTGGGCAGGCTTCATTTCAAATAATGGGTTAGCCAGGGCAACAGAGGAAATGACCATGGAAAAATAACAGATGAAAGGGCACTGCAGATACAGAAGAGAAGGCCAAGGCCAAGGCCATTGTGATCTCAGAAGAATTTGGGTAGCAAAAGAAATTGAACTGGTCCAGAGCTGCACAGACAGGGCCAGGCATGGGAGAAACTGAGAAAAGCATAAAATACATCCTTGAGTCCCTCCCAATTCCCCTTCGCCTTGACTCTTATAAGACCCCGAGCTGGCAAAGCAGAACCCTCTTAGGTTAGACTAGCTGCTAACATATATTAAAGTATTAATGACAATTTGAATCCACCTCCCAGGGGCACAGACTTTTTAATTTCCATTTTAATAAGGGTCGCCACCAGAGCTCTTCATCCAAAAACAAAATCATCTCTAGGTAGAATTTCAGGCACTAAAAAAGATAAGTACGCGTGGGTAGGAGGAAGTAGGAGTGAGGTGGGGATAGGAGAAAGGGGACGTTTTCTCGTATCTAAAACATATAAGAGAGGCAAGTGCCTCCTCTGTGCATGCCGAGACCAGACGTGAACATTTACTGATGACATGCTACTTCTTTGTCTCAGTGTAGTGCATCCTGGTCCTGCTGACTTTAGGGTCATGCCCAGAGAACCACGGAAAACGGTTCATATTACTGAGGGGAGGAGAAAATACTATATTAGATGACGACTAGCTTTAAATGACCCTCGTCTGTACTGTTACACCTATGAAGATTTGGTATGCTTCAAATGTTCTCCTCAGATTTTTAGATTAGCCAGATGGCATTCCCATTGTCACTCAGTGCCTTTTAAAATAAATCACTGTCACTTCTGTGAAAACAACAACAGGACCTTATGCAATCAGAACTCCTTGGGGAGTGTCCAAAGACAAGGTACCAGACTTTCCCCAGCATTTAACTATAAAACCATTTTTTTAAAAACTATCCATGTGAAATCTAGAATTAAGTGACTCCATTTTGAAGCTGCTATGCCTATGGCTGACTCTGAGGATTCAGCCACACAGGGGTCCTGAGAATCAGGCCCAGAAAGCATCTGGTGCTGTAAGCACAGCACAAGGAGGAAAGCAATACCTGTGCACCTGAACCAGGGGGTCACAGCCTCATCTTTGGCCTGCATGCTTTGGCCTGCATCTCTCCCCACTCTTAGGCTTTTAGAAAAGCAAAGCTGTAGCACCATTACCAAGCAATCTCATTAAGGGGACACAGCAGGTCCCAATGAGTATTCTACATTGGATCTTCTAAAATCAACCCTGGGCCTTTTTTTTAAAAAAAGTAACTAAACTTAAGTGAGCCCAAAGCTCAACACTGAAAGAGCAGCATATCCAAACAGAGAAACAAAGGAATGTGAAAAACAAGAGGGCCTGGGAAGCCCTGCAGCCCTCCATCACCAAGTCATTGTGACAGTGACTTGAAACTCACATAATTTATTTGCCTTTTAGGAACTTTAGCAAATAACTCCCAAGTTACCGGGACTTCTGTATCAAACTTTTTTTGATGCAGCGTTTTTAAATGTAGTTGAGTATACAACCTTATACCCCCTTTTTCCTGAAAAAAATGTTTAGAGTGACTTCTATCATAAGGTCCCGGAAGTAAACATAATGAGTTAGCCTAGAGAAAGACTACTAAATAAAGTATAGACATTTCATACATATATGGATATATGTAAATTATATATCAGTTACATATAGTATTAGCATAATATACTACCTGTTAATTTTTAACATATACATATAACATAGTATTAGAAAAACATATTAAGGAAGGAATGACAAGAATTAAAACCACAAACTATAAATATCTAATAAAAAAATACCATGCATGCTGGCCTTGAGTAAAATATTCACTCCTTCATTCCATGTTTGAACGGTGTTAGTCGTCCCAATCGAAAGCTTTAACCATGAGACTAGATAACGCATTCCTCCTATAGCCAGATCTCTGAGGGCAGAAGACAAAATTGACAAAGGGCATGCAAGAAAAGTTTACTCTACTGTGTCTTAAAAGTCTGTACACAGCAGAGGGTGAGACTAAGTTTAGCCTATTTATCACATGCTGGAATCCAACTCATTTCACATCCATCTCCTATTTGCCGTAAATGTACACAGCATGCTCCATGAAAACAGACACCAGCGTTGGCAAAATACAACAAAGCTTTCCTACTGACATGTCAAAGAGATTTAGTTTTTTAAAAAATCTGAACTCCAAGAACACGTATTTTGGAGCACTGAGCTCCCGCAGGCCATCAGTTTGTTTTAATCGCTCTCCCATAGTTGCTAAAAGACTGATTTCAACCTGTAAAGATTTCTGGGCCACATCTCGCGGTCTTCACAACCCCAGATTACAGGAGACAATGCGTCTAGTACCCAGAGCGGCTGGAAACGGTAGAGGATACCTTCCCGATAGTTGCTTCCTGAGAAAGGCATGCAAATCTTATTTTAGTGACAAAAATCACTTACTCTGTTACAGCGGTGCTGCTGAAGGAATTATCCTGAAGGCTGAAACAGAAACAAGAAAACATCAGCCAAGTCCGGCCGGGGAGCCGTCTCCCTGATTGCTCTCCGGGAGTTAGAGCACATACACAAACATGGCATTGCAAGGCAAGTCTCAGGGCTCCCCGGCACACTCGCTCTACCTTGGGCTGCTGTCTGCACATGCTCGTAACGACACCCCCAGCAGGGGCCCGGCCGCACGGGCGAACCACAAAGCCCGGCAGCCCGCGAGGCTGCGGGGACAGAGCTGGGCGGGGCGCGGCGGCGGGGCCGGGACCCCGGGACCCCCTCGAGGAGCACCTGGAGCGTGACCGCGCGACCCCAATCTCGCCAGCCGGGCGCCGAGTTTAATCCGGGCCTCCCGGTGCCCGCCACCCCCGGGAAAACCTGACTGTTTCTGCCTAGGTGCTGAAATCCGCGGGCGACTTGCTTTCTTCCAGACGTCTCCTACCAGTTTTACAGAGCTACCTCCCTCTAGGGATGGAGGCTCGCAGAGATTCAGAAACGGTTCAGAAAAAGCTGGAAGGGAACGAGAAGGGGGAGGGAAACATAGCTGCTGTTTTGGGGGTGTGGATGTGTGGGTGTGTGTTTATTGCCCAGGAAAAAGAAAAGCCTCTGAAAGAGGGCTAGCTGCATCACACCAGATCTGTCTGCACTCTGTTATTTCAGTCGCGAAGAGGAAGCGCCCAGCCCCGGACTGCAGAGCTGTGAATGAGCCCACGCAGGGCGGGTGAAGAATTTGTTCCAGGCATTAGCTGGTGACTGGGTGGGGGGACCGTGAGCGAGATGGGGTTTCCTCTGCAAGAGCAGCCCGCCCGAGCTCCACTCCCAACCACCTTTACAAAAGATGAGAGAGCAAATGCACCCACGCTACCGCCTTTAAATAAAGGCAGCCTTGCTGGGGGAGGGGAAGGCTGTTAGCCCCTACTTGCTTCGTTACCCTGGAGATGTTTGTCCTGCACTCTTTCCATCGTTAATTTCTCCTGCCCGCTGACCTTGATATGGAGTGAACAGTCAGCTGGGAAAGATGCTTATTTTGAATTTCGAATTAAGAAGATTCCCCATTCCCTTCTTTTAATTTCTCCACTCCCAGAAGCAGCTGAGATGGTTTTTAGTCAAAATTATATCAGACGGTGAGTTAAACGATAGCAAAAAATTTCAAAATTTCATTTTCAGGTTATCAGAAAAATTACTCAAAACTTGGTACTAAGGGGAAAGAGCGAGACCTTTCAGTGTCACGAGACATTTTTCACAGGTCCACCCAAGGACTGCTTAATTCTCTAAAAAAAAAATGGACTTGTGTTTGACATGCTATTCACTCTTAAGTTAGATTCCTGACACGGTGGAGTTACGTGTTAACATGGTACGTTTTGTCCAATCTGTCCAGAGGAAAAGATAACCTCAGCATTGATGGTTTTATTGCGTTGTGCAGCTTTAACCAATCTTGCATCTAACCTAACAATCTTATACTAACATTCTTTCTAAATGCCTGCAAATGTTCAGATCCTCAAAACGCTCTTGGAACCAAGAGCATCATCATCTTATAGATCCCCTCATTAATCATCACCTCATAGATCCCCTCTTATGGATCCCCTTCTTAAAGTTAACAGATCTCTGATATGTCCCTATATTTGTATCAGAGTCATATCTTTAACTTTCAAAGTTATACTTTGAAAAATCAAAATAGAGTTTTCAAAGACCAACAGGTTTCCTTAAGGTCCTTTGCAATTTTCCTTTCCTCTAATTATTTTTAAAAGTAGCTGAATAAAAGCCTAACACAGGAATTCCCTGGAAATATCGCAGGTTTGCTTCCAGACCACCACAATAGAGCAAATGTTGCAATAAAGCTCGTCACACGAATTTTTCGGTTTCCCAGTATGTATAAAAGTTATGTTTAGGGGCTTCCCTGGTGGCGCAGTGGTTGACAGTCTGCCTGCCGATGCAGGGGACACGGGTTCGTGCCCCGGTCCGGGAAGATCCCACATGCCGCGGAGTGGCTGGGCCCATGAGCCATGGCCACTGAGCCTGCACGTCCGGAGCCTGCGCTCCGCGACGGGAGAGGCCACAACAGTGACAGACCCACGTACCACAAAAAAAAAAAAAAAGTTATGTTTACACTATACTGTAGTCTACCAAGTGTGCAATAGCATTATGTCTGAAAAAACAACGTACATACCTTAATTTAAAAATACTTCATTCCTAAAAAATGCTAACCATCACCTGAGCTTTTAGCAGGTTGTAATCTTTTTGCTGGCGGGGGGAGGGTCTTGCCCCGATGTTGATGGCTGCTGACTGGTCAGGGTGGTGGTTGCTGAAGGGTGGGAGGCTGTGGTCATTTCTTAAAATAAGACAAGGAAGTCTGCCGCGTCAATTTAAGCTTCCATTCACGAATGATTTCTCTGGAGCATGCAATGCTGTTTGATAGCATTTTCCCCACAACAGAACTTCAAATTGGAGTCAGTCCTCTCAAACCCTGCCACTGTTTTCTCAACCAAGTGTGTGTAGTATTCTAAATCTTTTGCTGCCATTTCAATAATCTTCACAGCATCTTCACCAGGAATAGATTACATCTCAAGAAACCACTGTCTTTATTAACCATAAGAAGCAACTCTTTCGTTAAAGGTTTATCATGAGATTGCAGCAGTTCAGTCACATCTTCAGGCTCACTTCTAATTCTAGTTCCCTTGCTATTTCCACCATATTTTCAGTTACTGACTCACCACCTGAAGTCTTGAACCCCTCAAAGTCATCTGTGAAGGTTGGAATCAACTTCATCCAACCTGCTGTTAATGTTGGTATTTTGACCTCTTCCCATGAATCACCAATGTTCTTAATGGCATCTAGAATGGTGAATCCTTTCCAGAAGGTTTTCAATTTACTTCGCCCAGATCCATCAGAGGAATCACAACCTAGGGCAGCTACAGCCTTACAAGATCTATTTCTTAGACAACAAGGCTTGAAAGTCTAAAGTACTCCTCGATTCATGGGCTGAAGAATGGATGCTGTGTTTTAATTTCCTACAGGAACATCGCCTTTGAATTCACAGCTTGGCTGTTTGGCACAAGAGGCCTATAGCTTTCACATGTCCTCCTCACTACGTTTAATCATTTCTAGCTTTTGATGCTAGTGAGAGATGTGCAATTCTTCCTTTCACTTGAACACTTGGAGGCAATTGTAGAGTTATTAGCTGGACTAATTTCAATGCTGTTGTGTCTCAGGGAATACGGAGACCCAAGGAAAGGGAGAGAGACAGGGAATGGCCAATTGGTGGAGCAGTCAGAACACACAGAACATTTATCAATTAAGTTCATCATCTCCTATGGGCGCAATTCGTGGTGCCCCAAAACAATTACAATAGTAACATCAAAGAGCACTAATCACAGATCACCATAACAAATACAATAGTAATGAAAAAGTTTGATATATTGCGAGAACTAACAAAATGTGACAGAGTCACAAGATGAACAAATACTGTTGGAAAAATGGTGCCAAAAGACTTACTTGACACAGGGTTGCCACAAACCTTCAATGTGTTAAAAAAAACACAGTGTCTGGGCTTCCCTGGTGGCGCAGTGGTTGAGAGTCCGCCTGCTGATGCAGGGGACACGGGTTCGTGCCCCGCTCCGGGAAGATCCCACATACCGCAGAGCGGCTGGGCCCGTGAGCCATGGCCGCTGAGCCTGCGCGTCCGGAGCCTGTGCTCCGCAACGGCAGAGGCCACAACAGTAAGAGACCCGCGTACCGCAAAAATACAAAACAAAAAAACGCAGTGTCTGCAAAGAGCAATAAAGGGAAGCACAATAAAATGAGGTATGTCTATATGGTCTCAGATTTGAACTCTATGGACTGAAATAACTTTAGAAGTATTCAGCCCTTGAATGATTTAATATATAGTGTGAATACACTCCTAAGCCACCTACTGCCTCATACGAGTTATGTTCAGGAGTGTCAGACATGGCCTCTTCTATGTACACTATGTATGTGTACACATTATTTAAAAATCACAAAACGAGGTTTATTCTTTCTGTTTTATTGAGACCAAAAAAGGTAAGTTTATATTCAGCATTCTTGGCTCTAAAAATTCAAAGGTTGCCAGTTTTCAGAAACCTCTTTTACTCATTGTCTATGGTGCTGATTCCAAATGTTCTACTGCAGAGAAAGATCATACTTTTCTCATTTAAGTATTCCTAGTGATCTATTTGGAATGGAAAAATATAACGCTCTCAACTTTGAAACAGGACTTGGACAAGTGTATGAAGTAATGTGGGCCCTTCAAAAATAACGTGAAATAACAACTGTATAAAATAAGTACAGGTATTCAATAATGTCCACGGATAAGAAATAAGGATTTTCAGCGGCTCCATGAATAGTATGGACTAAAATTAGCTTTTAGGTAGTATTCTCATTCAATGAAACCATTTTTTGATATAGTTGATTATGGTTAAAACAAACACAAAAATGTCCCAGAAAAAAAAAAAAAACACTTGTTTTTCGCACCATGTAAGAAACTCAACCATTTTAATTCTTATTTTTAACCAATTCTTCTAACATTATTTGTTTTCATTTTAAATCAGGTTTAAAGTTTATCTTTATAGTGTCTGGGGCTTTGTTTTGTTCTGATATTTTGTATTATTCAACTTGGAATAGGAAAATACTGGTGAATAATCATACAACATCCGGTTATTTTGGAGACACTAATTGACTAAATAGTAGTTCAAGATGAGTTGAGAAACCTACAGTCCTGGAGTTCTAGAAGTAAGTTGTAGATCAGTGTTTCCCAAAGTGTCCTCAGTGGAATTCTAGTCTCCCAGATGGTCTAAGAAAAGAAAAGAAAAAAAGAGAGTTACATGATCAGAAATAAGTTTTTGAAAGGATGTATATTATAACTTCACAATGCATATTAGGCAGTATTTTGTTTTTCAACCAACATTTCTCAAACTCAATGAAGACCAGTTTTTTGTTCAATGTTATCTATTAACATCATGTTGAACTGGGAATTTTGAGGAAAAAGTTCCAGAGTGTATCAGGGAAAAAAAAATGCAAAACAGATTAACTGGTATAATTATTAATTGAACAAATGATGCCACATGGTTGTCACTATTCCATAGCTATCAACAAGCCAGACACTGTCCCTGTCATCATGTTTTTAGAGTAATTATGAATGTATGTATACACATATAATATATAGTATATATTTTATGCACAACCCTATTTTATACAATATAAGTAGAATAAGGGGGGAATAAAGATGCTAGATTTAATATGGTTAATTCACTTAAATGTTAAAAGTTTCAATGTTTTACTTTTTCTATCAGTACTCTTAAAATCAACATCTGAATTTCAGACTTAATAGTCTTTATTATAATTGAAGATAAATTAATTCTAATGTATGGACTTGGCTATACGCAAAATATAAAGCAATAATATAGTGGTCAAGAAAGAAATGTCTAGAGTTGCCAGGGTTCAAGACCCACCAGTTACTAGTAGTTTGAACTTGGACAACCACTCCATGCCTCAGTTTTCTCAACTGTAAAATTGGAGGTAATAATGACCTATCTCATGGATTTTAATGGAGACTAAATGACATAACTGAAAATGACAGAAAAAAGTCCATAAATGTCATCAATTTTATTATTATTACAATAAAAAAGAATATATAAACAAAGTTTAGAACAGGATGAACAAACTGCTGTGCTTGGGTAGTAGGTTTAAAAGGTGATATTTTCTTTCTATTTCTCATAATGGCACAGTGTTTATATAGGGTTTGGTTTTTTTTTTTTTTAAGAACAATAAAAATGAAAACTTTACTAAATGCAGATGGACTGCTCTTAAAAATGAAATGAGCTCCATCCAGACTGGCTCTGTGCTCACTTTACATTTCTTTGATGTAAAATACCCACACATCCCTGGAAGAACATTCCATTCTGAGAAATCACCTTCTGCAGGCTCCTGCGGCAAGCAGCCAGCACCCTAACAAAGCCAGGAAGTCAGCAGAGGCCTGCTCCACTGGTAGGCACACAGCGCCTCGGAGCTTCCTGCCCGCACCCTTGGGAGTGAGCAGGCTTCCCTGTGCAAAGACAGAACTCTTGCCTGAAAAGATATGTTCCGTTAAGGAAACTCTCCCTAATTCTCTGTCCTCTTGTCCTTTCCCTCTCCAGCCCCAGTACCTGATGTGGCAACCAAAGAGGCCTCATCATCTGAGTGATCGACCTCTCGGAGCTCCCGAAGATTCAAAGATGTCCAGCGAGGCAAAGTTGAGATACCAAAAATATAAACAAGTGGAGGACTGGTTATGATATTGGTTTCCATTCAAACATCCCCCCACCCTCCAATGAATGTTAGTGTACAGCAAGTCCACCTCTGTGTGACAATCTCTCTCTGATTCATCTGACAACAAAATGCAGATATGTAAATGGATTGCTAATCAAAGTTTTAATTTGTGTAAAAGATTCAGGATTCCATGAAGTCAGTGGAAGTGATGGTGGAGACTGGTTTGAATCACATTCAAGACCAGTGATAAACGAGGTTTTGGCAATAACAGGAATAAAAAATTGACAAGGATGGTGACATGTCAATACCGAAGGGAATGAGTTAAATATCAAAGGATTAAGAGTGGTTCTTGGAAAAATGTATGAAGCCCTTAATTAATTTTGTAAATGTTACCTTTTAATAATTATGTAGTACATGTCAAATGTCAAGTGAAGGTGATCATTCTGAGCTATTAAAATTTTTGCAGAAAAATTATATATAAATCCCCTCCAATGGGCATAATTTATTTTTCATTGTTTCTAAGAATTAGTTATGACAATTATATCCATAATGGAAAGTAAGAACATTTTAATAACATATTTGCTATTTACCATGACCTACCAGGCCCTATGCACCCTGGCCCTGAGACAACTCTGAACTTCCCTCCAATCATATTGGCCTCCCTGCTCTTATTACAACAGGTGAACTTGATCCTTCCCTAGGCCCTTTGCACTTGCTATTCCCTTTGCTGGGAACACCACCCCCAGATCTGCTCAAATGTGCTTCCTTGAGGAAAATGTCCCTGACCACACTCCCTAAATTAGCAGCTCCCATCACTTTATTCTGTCTTATTGTCTTCATAGGACCTGATGTGTAATAATTGTTCATCTATTTGTGTTATAATTGCCTCCCCCACCAGAATGGGAGCTCTTTGAAGACAAAGATTTGTGGGTCTTATTCACTACTGTACCCCCAGGGCTGAAAATGGTGTCTACCATGGTAGCTACCCGGTAAACGCTTGTGAAATGAAATGAGTGAATATTCACTTCCACCGTTTTTTTTTTCCAAGATAAAGCTCTATTCACCCCTTATTTTTTCTATTTACTTTGAAATGTTAGCTCCTGTTTTAAGTGACTCACCTTAAGTGGGCTTTTTCCAAGACAAGTTACCTTCGGATAATGAGGCTTTCCTGTTTCAGACCTTTCTTCCTTAGCTTTGCAGGAATAACAAACAGATTTCATGCTGTTATGCCAACACAGCTGATGGTACCAGTTGCCCAGAACATTGTTTGTTCCTGAGGTGTGGTCCCAGTCCAGCCAGAAAGACAACAAGGGATCGATCAATCACCAGTGTTTGCTATGGGACAAGATGGGGGCATGGTAGTAGAATTATTGATTTAGAACGCCTTATTAAAACAAAAATTTTCTTGGGAAGAAACACATTTCATTATTAACACCTTAGCTTGAATTAATTTTCAGATGATCAAATACATCCTTCCTATTGATGGGATTCTTAAGAACCTCAGGAGTTAACTGGTCTAATTCTTTTTTAATATCTAAACTTGTACCAGGGCAATCCCCCAACTGCTGCTTGAAACCTTCAGGAACAAGAAATTTACACTCCACAAACTCCTTTATTGGATTCCTCTAATTCTTGAAAAAACTTTCTTTCCACTTGATCCCTCCCCCGCCTCTTGTTACTTTCAACCACGAATGAACACCCCTAAAAATGAATCTACTCCATCTTCTGGTCTCCTGGCCAAATCTTCCCCATTCCTTCAGTACATTTTCACATGGTGTGATTTAGAATCCCTTCAGCGTCTTTCTGGGTTGTAGAGAACTGGATAAACTGTGAAAATATCCTCTTAAAGTGCACCTACTACCCTGAACATGTTATTACTCCAGGCATGGTTTGTTCAGTGAAGACTGAAATGGGATTTGCACCTCCTCCTTTTAACATTATACTCTTTGCATGTGGCCCAAGATAACTGTGTGTGGTTCTGGTGGTTACATCACCCCATGGACCCAGATGGCTGGAGTCAACTGCTACTCCAGATCCACACCTGCGCCTTCCAAAGGAGAGCAACTGGTGTGTGGAACCCAAGTCCCAGCTCTGCATACATTCCTATGAAATTCTATGTTGTTTCGTCTGACACTGCATACAATCAAATCCAACCTTTCACATCTTTTTAGAATATATATTTTTAGCAAAAGTTATGTTGGCTCTCTCTTCCAGTGTCATGGAATCAGTATGCTGTAGGTACACCCCTCCCCAAAACTGGAGCATACAATAAATATACTTTTAGTCAATTTGTAATTTTTTCATTTATATAAATCAGGAGAAATGTATTAAATAATTATTTAATATAGTAAAACTTAGAATATTTGAAGTTATGTTACTTTATGGGCAGAGCAGGGTAGGTGGGCAGAGAAGCAATGAGAAAAAGGGCTTGGGCCCAATATTTGGGGTGCTACTAGGGTGAGAGAGACACCAGAGTAGGGGCCCCACGGTTACCAGGTAGCAGCCTGAAGTCGTAAACTGATTCAAGGTAGGAGCGGCAGTTCCACCCTCTTCAGCACCCTCGTCCTCCCAGCAGAGTGGTATAGCTATTAGTTGTAAAGCAATTATACTCCGATAAAGATGTTTAAAAAAATTAAAAATTTTTAAAAAGTAAATAAAATTAAAGAAAAAAAATTTTTTAAAGTGGTATAGCTGAAGCTCTAGTCAGACACAGATAGCAATTTAATGAGTCATCCCGTTGAAGAACGACAGCCCCACACTTCCATGGGTACCCATAAGCAGAACACATCTCAGCTACCTGGGGCCCACTCAGTGAAACCTCCTTTGTTCTAGGAAGGGGAAAGTGTATTTTTCTCCCCGTAATTCCTCCTACACTTTCCAAGAGAAATTTCTAAGTTTTTCCTTCTCCTCCCACGGTTCCATTTAACTACTCTGCTTTTCAGTCTCAATAGCATCCTCTTTGTACAGCTTCTCTGAGCTTTGGTCCATATAAATCTGCTCACATTTCCACTGGTAATCTCCTTATATAAATGCCAATGCTTACAACACAATATTCTGTATCTCTTTAAAATTCTCAACCTAGGTTGTTCTGATTATCTATTGTTTTAATGGCTTTTAAAAAAATTTATTTTTGTTCATGATTTTGAGGGTCAGAAATTCCAAAAGAGTTCAGCTGGGCAGTTCTGATCCATGTGGTGTCAGCTGGGACAGGTGGGATGGGAGGACCACGTTCCAAGCTGGCTCCTTCACTCCAATAGCCAACAGATCTATGTTCCCGGCCTCTGTCTCCACATGGCATCTCTTCGTTAAGGGCCTCTCCATGTGGCTTGAACTTGCCACAGCACTGCAGTCTCAGGGTCATCTATCTTTTTACATGGTGGCTGACCTCCAAGAGACCAAGGTAGAAGGTGCCAGTCCACTGAAAGGCTTCTCCTGGACTGGTATAACATCACTTCTGCCATACTCTATCACTCAAAGCAGGTATGAGTCAGCTCACTTTCAAGGGCAGGATAATAGACCCACCTCCTAATGAGAGGAGCATCAAAGAATCTGTATCCATTTTTAATCTGCCACAGACATTTACATTGATTGTTGGTTTCCTCATCCTTAGACTCATGACAGTACATAGTTATACTTCTCATTTCAATGGACCATTAATCTATAATTTTGGGGGATATATCATATATATATGATATGGGGTATGATATAATTATTAATTAAGAAGAGAGACAAGGGTTCTGATATTCCCAAGAAACAAAATGTCTGGCTACTTAATTTAGCTAATTCAAGCAACAGTCCTCACCAGTGTTGTTTCAACACCCTGGCATGTTGCAACTTGCAAGTCATTTGTCAAATATTGACAGTTGTGAATAATTGAATTTCTAAATAATAAATTAGAGCCGATCCATGCTTTTTTCTCTAACGGCATCACTCTGTCTCCCACGCATTCCCAGCTGCATTCTTTGGTGGAGATTAAGGGGTGGAGTTGTTGCAGCTCTTCCACTGGGAACTGCTCATAACCCTGGCACATGATGGGAAAATTCCATACCCCAGCCATCACGCATCCTGCATGGCTTAGAGGGAAAAAAAAAGATTAAGAACTCCCAGCTTAGAGCATGTTGCTAATGAAGCCAGTATTAGCTAGCTAGATAAAAGCTGGGTCAAATCCAAACATGAAGCAATTTTGAATTTTCTTTTGCTCGGTAGCAACAAAGAAAACCCTTCTAGCCATATCCTCCCTTGTCTCTTAGGCCTTTTCTCTCCTTCTCCCAGCCCTTTCCCCAGTGGGCTCACAAATGTAGGCTAGTGAAACTTAATAAAATGTACCAGCTACCAATCATACTGGAAAAAAAATAACTCAGAAGTCATACATGGCTAAGATTAGGCAGGAAAACTCTTTGCTAATGCTAAAAAGAGCATATATTTATAGCCCCAAAAGCATAATGTCTCACTCCACAACTATGTGTAATTACTAAGGACATACTGTTATAAAATAAAATTTGCCCTTATCACCTCCTTGAGACAAGGGTTTAGCTCCACCTTCCACAGACCTTGTGAGCTGCCTGTCATTTGCAAGTAGTTTACATACATCCAGAGAGAATGCATTCCCTTGGGCCCTGGAGCAGTCAGGGCTGCTCTGTATCTATATTTGGTATCAATACCTCAGTGCAGGATTCAACTCAGATCACTGCTGGGCGTGTTGTCACTGGACTGGACTTTGCACAGAAACCACCTAACTTCTTAATGTTCCTCAAGAAATCATTAAAAATTCATGTGTGATACTGTGCCTCTCAGCTACAACAGTAAATATCAAATCCTGGAACAAGAGGACATGAATTACTACCACAAAACTGACCAGAAATGGTCAATCCAGTGAGCAAAAATAGAATATCTAGAATCAACTTACAAAGAAATATAAATGTTAAAAGGCTTATCACTGGGGCTTCCCTGGTGGCGCAGTGGTTGAGAGTCCGCCTGCTGATGCAGGGGACACAGGTTCCTGCCCCGGTCCGGGAAGATCCCACGTGCCGCGGAGCAGCTGGGCCCGTGAGCCATGGCCGCTGAGCCTGCGCGTCCGGAGCCTGTGCTCTGCAGTGGGAGAGGCCACAACAGTGAGAGGCCTGCGTACCGCAGAAAAAAAAAAAAAAAGGCTTATCACCCATTAGAGATACTGTTCATTTAATAACTAAAATGCTGAAAGCTGAAAAGCCTAGAAAGCAGCATAATGCAAAAAAATGTACAGGTGGAGCGTTCTGGGGCTTGAAAGCTGCCTCTGTTCTACCATGAATACGCTCAGCCATGGGTGGTGAGCAGCTAAACTTTCCTAGACCTCAGTATCCTCAGTTATGAAGCAGCTAGATTTGACAGTCTTTAGTGACTTGGCCAGCTTTAAAATTTTGTCATTCTTGGGAAATGTGAAAAAGTTGCATGGCCTGCTTTTGGAAGGGAGGGAAGAAAACAAAGAAAAAAAGAGATGGAGAGGAAGGAGGGAAAGAGGGAGGGAGAGGGAGGGGGAGGGGGAAAGGGGAAATGTGAGAGCAAGAGAGGGAAGGGATATAGAGAAGAAAGAAAGAAGAGAAAAAAACTGCATAGATATAGGGGAAAAAACTTTGAAGTTAAAACTCTATCTAGGCAATGACCACATCAACACAGTAAATCACTTAATGAAAGCGGTAAGGGACTGGCCAGGGGATAAGAATCTGAACTAATGGTACTACAATAGTACTAAACATTGTTTGGCTTACTACTTGGTATGTTGACTTGTGGGTGCTACTTAACTTCTAGGAAGCCTCAATGATCCACTCAGAAAATTGGGCTCTATTTTTGGAAACAGAATGGGACTGTTTCAATACTGTTTTCCTTCAGCTGCTGCTACATTATGGGTAAACTGGCTTCTGTGGGTGGGCCTGGCTGCCTACAACTCCACCATTCCTGGAGCTGTTTCTTTTTTCTTTTTGGCCTTTTGCCTTTTCTTTTTTAATTTTTATTAGAGTTGATTTACAATGTTGTGTTAGTTTCTGCTGTACAGCAAAGTCAATCAGTTATACATATGCCTATATCCACTCTTTTTAGATTCTTTTCCCATATAGGTCACTACAGAGTATTGAGTAGAGTTCCCTGTGCTCTACAGCAGGTCCTTATTAGTTACCTATTTTATATACAGTAGTGTGTACATGTCAATCCCAGTCTCCCAGTTTATCTCTCCCCCCATGTCCCCCATGGTAATCGTAAGTTTGTCTTCTACATCTGTGACTCTATTTCTGTTTTGTAAATAAGTTCATTTGTACCATTCTTTTAGATTCCACATACAAGCACTATCATATCTTTGTCTTTCTCTGTCTTACTTACTTCACTCAGTATGACAATCTCTGGGTCCATCCATATTGCTGCAAATGGCCCTATTTCATCCTTTTTGATGGCTGAGTAATATTCCATTGTACGCATGTGCCCCATCTACTTTATCCATTCCTCCGTCGACGGGCATGTAGGTTGCTTCCTGGAGTCGTTTCTACCGGAGGAAGCTGAAGGGAGTAAGAGGACAGCTCCCTCTCCCAGCACCCCATCCCCATGATAATTACCAAAGGTCTGGGAGTAGATGTGGAGGAAGGGAACTGCTTGGAGGCTGCTGAGGTCACAAAGAAGGCTCAGGAGAAAACTGAGGATTATGAGAGTTATGAAAGGAAGTGAGGAAAGACGTGGCAAAGCACACGCAGATATTAAGAGTCAGTGGGGGTATCTGGATTTCCAGTCAGGCCCTGGGATTCTCCCAACTGCCTGGCTCCTATGCTGTTTCACATGCTAACAATCCCCTTACTGATGTATCTACCTTCTTCCTACTATAGTAAGAAATAACTGCAAAACAGAAACAGACTCGCAGACACAGAGAACAGACCTGTGGCTGCCAAGCGGGATGGGGGTGGGGGAGGGAAGGATTGGGAGTGTGTGATTAGAAGATGCAAACTATTACATATAGGACGGAAAAACAACAAGGTCCTACTGTATAGCACAGGGAACTATATTCAGTATCGTGGGATAAACCATAATGGAAAGGAACATGGAAAAGAATATATATATGTATAACTGATTCACTTTGCTGTACACAAGAAGTTAACACAACATTGTAAATCAACTATACTTCAATAAAATTTTAAAATAAAAAGAAATAACACCGTGGAAGAGGGTTTACCTCACACTCTCCAAGATCTGGAGTGAGCACCACCACAGACAGAGAGCACACTCATGAGAACAGTAGGCTGGCCGGGGGTCTGCCTTGTACCACTCAGGAGTGAGCAGGGATGCTTGGCTGCGCTGTACATTGTCAAGAATGGGGTTGGGAGTTTCATGTTCTCACTCCTCAAATTGAGGGAAACCCTGTTATGGGGCCACAGGGGGCTGCCACCAGGGCTCTATTTTCTGCCTTACGTATCACATTGTCTTGAGCTCTCATTACTCACTCATCAGTTCCTTTTCTTGGCTTGCAGACCAGCTAGGTTTTAACGCATTTTTTTTTTTAACTTTTCCAACACACATAAAAGTAGAGAGACCAGTATAACAAACACCGTATGTGTTTGTTATATATTCAGCTTCACCAGTTATCAGTGTTCAGCCATTCTTCTTTTGCCAAATGCTGGCTCCCCCCAAAGTATCATCAAAACGGCCTTTTCATAAGACCAAGGTGAATTTATTCTTACCTGATAAGGGAGAATACCACCGTCCCAGAGTCTTACTACCCTCTTTAAGGGAGGATGGCAAAGTTGGGATATTTAGGAGATTGTGGGGTCTGGTTTAAGGTGGATCACCCATTTCGCCTCTTTTCTTTCCTACTCGTAGTTCAAGAGACACAAATTAGTGAGGTGTTGGCAGCTGAGAACCATTTTACAACATGAAACAATTCAAATAACTTAAAGACGTATCAGGTTGAACCATACAAAATTTTCCCTTTTCTGGTAGATTAACCTGCATGGTTCAAACACACACACACACACATGCACGCGCACGCCCACGCACACACACGCACGCACACACACACACACACACCCTGCCATATCTAAAGACATACATGCATGATAGCAACTCCTTAGTTTACTGTGTGGATCTAAAATTGCTGTAAGATAGGGTGAAAATTAAGGAATAAGTATAATAGATTTATATAATGAAATTAAAGTATTTTATAATATTGTCTGTGATCATATTTTACCACACGCAATTCTATTACAATGTTTAAACATGATCTGTAAATTCATGGCTTGTACATGTAAAGTTCATAATTATTTCCAAGTTGAAATATTGCTTTAAGCATTTTTTGGACAATTCCGCTTGCTACTACTTTAAGAACACAAAGTTTCTCTGAAATAAAGTTAATAAAAAACTATCTAGAACCACAATAACTCACAAAGATGGCATGGCCGAGAATAGACCACAATTATTTGAAAATCTTGTTTTAACAACGTATTTGTTTTGCTGAAATAAAAGCAGAAAATAAATTTTATGGGATAAATATAAAGCAATTAATAAATTCTGTAGGTCTTTATTTTACTGCTCCCACTATCTCAAAGAACCACCAGACATGTGCAAAAATAATTCTAAAAAAATAAAAATAAATCAGCCATCTTTGGCACGTTGCCAGATTTAATTCTATGAAAGCTTAAAGGATATTCTCGATTTATTATTACAAAGATATATGTGCCACAGGTGGAGGGTAGAGTGGATTTTATTTGACAGCCTGCTAACTCGCTTTACTGCTTTTAAATACCAGTATTGCTCCAGGACCCTCCGATGTTTGGAGCAGGCCTGTTTCCAGCAATATCTCTAGGCATCAGTCACAGTTAGTCACTGGCACCTATGATGTGCTGAGTAGATTAGAGAGAAAAGTATTTAAAGGTGATTAGACCATAGAAGAGACTCCTACAAAGGTCTTTAACTCAAAAGCTCGGAGAGGCCAGGCAGCCATCCTAAGCCAGTTAAGCAGGTGGGAAGGAGTCACTGCGGGTGGTGGTGACTGCGGTGAAGAGGACAGAGTTCCTGTTCTGTCTAAAGGAGCTACCTACAGCTCACCTGCAGCCCGTTGCTCCATCGTTGCCATGAAGGAATGTGGGTCAAAAGTTGCCAGAACAGGGCTTCTCTGGTGGCGCAGTGGTTGAGAGTCCGCCTGCCGATGCAGGGGATGCGGGTTCGTGCCCCGGTCCAGGAAGATCCCACATGCCGCGGTGTGGCTGGGCCCGTGAGCCATGGCCGCTGAGCCTGCATGTCTGGAGCCTGTGCTCCGCAACCAGAGAGGCCACAGCAGCGAGAGGCCTGCATACTGAAAAAAAAAAAAAAAAAAAAGTTGCCAGAACATACGCTTTTTTAAAAACAAGTTATGAATATGGATCTTTTATATAAAATCTCTCAGTTGCAAATTATTTTTTTAAGCTATGTAGATCAAACAAAATGTTTCTACGGGCTGGATCTAACCAATGAATTTCCCTTCGCCATCTTTACTTTAGGTACAAGGTACAAGGACGTGAACTAACAGTTGCCTTGTGCTCTTCTGCCATCTCTCGTTTGTCCTCCTCAGGGCTGAGTCTGTTCTCCCCTCCTCCTCTCTCCTTCTCTTCTCTCCCCTCCCCTCCCCCTCTCCCTTTCCTCCTCCCCCTTCCCTCTCCCTCCAGTTTGGCTTTCTCTGTTTTACTGTCCCCATTGTGAAATATGGCTGCCACACACATTGTCACTTCAGTTCCAATTAGAAATAACTATAGCCACAGAGAGAAAAGTCTCTCGGCACCACTGATGTATGAACAGGGAGAGGAGTTTCTAGAGAATGTGCTTTGGGCACCAACGGTATCCAGCACAGAGGATGGCAAATTGACTGGTTGGAGAATAAACTGCCTTAAGAAGGCATTTTTGCATTTTAAAAAATAAAAATAAATTTTTGCACCCAAATGACCAAATATCTGCTATTTCTCAAGTTTACTATTTTATGCAAAGTTACCAAACCTATCAATCTCACATACTCTCAGACTGGAATAACGGAGCCAACTTGCCATATTAATACCAATACTTATTATTATTCATGTATGCATACCACCTACGGTACAATCTCCTTATAATTGTTACACATACTCAGACCTGATGATCATTATCTAAGAGGACGTATTCTGTCTTATAGCTGGCAGTACATGTAGGGCTAGATTCTGTGCGCTAACACATCGACTTCCACACAAAGGCAACAGGACAGAAAACAACTGGGACAAGAAGAGAAAAGTGCGAAGAAAATTATCACCAAGAACCCAGAAAGGGAATTGGCAAACTAAATGCCATTGGTCTTATAGTGTAGTCACAAAACACAGGAGAGGAAAACTGCATCTCACTTAATGTTCCAACAGTTGTCCTTTTCAAATCTAGTTCCATTTTCAGTCTTTCTCATCCCATTCAGTAAATCAGGAGGTTCTGCCATCTAGCTGACATAAATTTATCTTGCTTTACAAGTTTACATAGGTTTCTTGTGTTTGGCTTTAACTGTAGGTAGACTATGGCCTCTAATCTCTTTATAACACAGCTTTTGTAGGTAAGTACCAAGAATTATATAATCAGAAAATTTTGGACTTATCAAGTCCTTAGACATCTAACCCCACATTTTATAGATGAGGAGGCCAAGGCCCAAAGGCATAAATTGACTTACCTAGGGTCAAAAAGCTAATAACTGGCAGAGCCTGGGCTTGAATTCAGAACTGCTTAGCTTTAGTACCTTCCTACTGTTTCACACAGAACTTTCCAGTAAGACAGATGACCACTTTTGATGGTTAATTTTATGGGTCAACTTGATGGGGTCACAGGACGCCCAGATATTTGGTCAAACATTATTCTGAGTGTTTCTGGAGGGTGTTTTTTAGATGAGATTAACATTTAAATTACTAGACTTTAACATTCCATTAGATTAACATTTTAATAGTAAGAGTAAGCAGATTGCCCTCAGTAATGTGGGTGGGTCTCATCCAATCAGTCGCAAGCCTGAATAGAACAAAAAGACCCTCCCCCAAGGTAAGAGAGAATTTTCTGGCTGACTGCCTTCAGACTTCATGTGACATTGGCTCTTTCTGCCTGACAATCTCGAACTGAAACATCAGCTCTCTGTAGGTCTCCTGCACCACTGGACAACCTGCAGATTTTGGATTTACCAGCCTCTGTGTTTGTATAAGCCAATTCTTTACAATAAATCTCTGTACTTATATGTATGTTGATAGACAGACATACAGATAGATGTAGATGTAGATATAGATATCTCCTACTGGCTCTGTTTCTATGGAGAATCCTGTTTATGAATAAGTCTATTTTCCTAAACAGTAATCATTTTCATGCTTTTTCTTCTATATTTTTACTTTTTCTAAAGTTCTCATGTTACAAAGTTTCAAATTGGACAGTAGGATTTTCTATCACATTGAACCTTGTATGCCAACTCCAATGGGCTGACTGCCCTCTGCTTTCTAAGGCAACAGCTATCTCCTGGACCACACCACTGCTCCACTAAATTCCCCGAAATGGAAGGTATGAGTTAAATTCTCAGGCCTCCATGGCCCCATGACCCTCATGCAAATTACTCCTGCCTTTTAGGACATGAATGCCATGCAGTGGCTTCCTCTGCTTCCCAGGGGACTGATGGCACAATCCAGAAATGTGGAGAGTTAAGTCCCTACATAGTGAAACTTGACCAGTGGGAAATGGGGAACAGGAGAGTGTCAGATGGATAATCTGCCTTCCTTTCCCACTTGTCTGGACCACCTCGAGGTGCATGTCCTCCTCATAGCCCTTCGGGAGGGTCCTTCATGCTAAGTGAGCATGCTTCCTGAATAACTTGCCAATTCTCTTTGTGACTCATTGGGACATGGTAGCCAGTATGAAAATATATCACGTCACACAGCATCACATCTTTCTTTGGCCCACTTGTCTTCTTCCTCAGCCTTGCTGCCCCAGATCTATACCTCTAAAAGTTTCAGCACTTCAATTCTCGCCTTAGGCTCTGCTTGCTAACGGATCAAGGAAAAGAGACATTTTCTGAGTTAGGATTGATGATCGCTTAATAACAGATTGGTGTGGAGGTAAAGAACAGTTAAATTTGTCCAATAACTATCTATCTGACAAATCAAAATAGAAGTTAGGTATTTTTATTTATTATAGCCAGATAATATCTTGCTTAAATATTCAGGGAATGAAGGATACTGTGTATATAAAATTCCCGGCTTGCTAGTAATTAAAATCTTTTCACTCCAAAACAAATTGAAAACCTTTGTGGTTTATGAGTCTGGGTTTATGAATGTGTTTAGAAAACATACTGTATTTTGATTGATACATATCTTAAGATATTTCAGTGTTTGAGCAACGTTCTCACCATTAATCATGATGGCTTGCTACCAAACACAAAGATGATACCTGATGCTGGGTGGATGACCACCTTAGGGCTACTTAAGATACCTTCTAGCCAAGTCAACCTGTGATGTGTCTCCTCTTAAACTGACAAGTTGAGAGTTAGTTTGTTAAGTTCTAACTAACCAAGGTTTTCCTGACTATTATGGGCTGAATATTTGTGCCCCCTGAAGTTCATACGTTGAAGCTCTAACACCCAATGTGATGGTATTTGGAGATGGGGCCTTTGGAAGTAACTAGGTTTGGATGAGGTCATGAGGGTGGGATCCTCATGATAGAATCAGTGTCCTTATAAGAAGAGGCCAGAGGGACTTCCCTGGTGGCGCAGTGGCTAAGAATCTGCCTGCCAATGCAGGGGACATGGGTTCGATCCCTGTTCTGGGAAGATCCCACATGCCGTGGAGCAACTAAGCCCATGCGCCACAAGTACTGAGCCTGTGTGTCACAACTACTGAAGACCATGCGCCTAGAGCCCGTACTCCACAACAAGAGAAGCCACCGCAATGACAAGCCCATGCACCGCAACGAAAAGTAGCCCCTGCTCACCGCAACTAGAGAAAGCCTGTGCACAGCAACAAAGACCCAATACTGCCAAAAATAATTAATTAATTAAGTTTTTAAAAAAGAAGAGACCAGAGAGCTACCCACCATTTAAGTACACAGCAAGAAGACAACGAACCACAAGCCAGAAATAGGGCTCTCAGTAGGAACAGGAATCAGCCAGCACATTGACCTTGGACTTCTCAGCCTCCAGAACTGTGGGAAATAAATGTCTGTTAAGTCCCCCAGTCTATGCTACTTTTTATAGCAGCCTGGGTAGATAAATACATTGACACTGATAACTTATCTCACCACTTGTTTCTCTCTAAACCAGTCTGCAAAAACAGAATTAATGGAGAGAATGAGAGCAAGAAAGGCAAATGATCAATGAAGGGCTCAGAGTAAAGTTGAGACGCAATAATTCTGTTGAAATCTTCTCTAAACACAAACTGTTAGAGAAATAAACTTTCTCTGAAACTCAGAATTGCTTATGTTGACCTTGGCCTCTCCAAATACCTTAGGACATCAGAGCTGAATGCTCTAGACTGAATCCCATGGAAACAGGATTTAATAGTTTCATCCGAAGGCACAGTTAGGGCATACTCTAGTCAGCAAAAGGAACAAAAGTATTACCTGCAGCTCCTTAATTATATTTGCCCCAAGAGTTAATTTAAATGTGTTTAGTTGATTATGCAGAGAGAAAAACATAATCTCAAAATCCCAGCTTTTCAAAAGCCAGGGATCATAGAAGTCAAACCACAGATTTGGCCACTTACATCACCAATAACAGAGATTCTATAATTAGAGGTGAGCCAGCTGCAATCAGTTCTGATGCTGCAGACAGCTGGATCAAGCTGATTTCCTCTCAGTTGTGTCAAGCTAGAATGTCCCATTTTCTCCTTTTTTAAAAGAAATCGGCAAAATAGTGTGACTCGGAAACACAGAGAATCTCTTTCCCCCACCTGAAACTCTAACAAAGTATGCTTTGTACCTATACATTTTTTTTCTAGCTTCACACATCTTCCAGATAAAACACTTTTATCTCCATGTAGCTGCTGGGTGAGATGCCTAGAAAACCCTTCAACTAGACTTCAAATTGATGGCATTAGGAACGGTTCCTCTGAACTAAGACCTAGCTCCAATCCCACACAAAAAGAACCACTTGGTTTATTTTCTCCAGCAGCAGACAGCTGAGAAACCTTAAGATTAATAACCGTGATAAGAGTCAAGATAATTATAACGTCAACAGTTTCATTATTAATGGAAAAGTAAGCATTCCAGGCTGGATGCTCTTCCTCCTAATTCTAACCCATCAGGGGTTCCCACCCAGCCGGCACTCTGTACCTCAAACTCCTTTCTTCCACTGACTACTGGAGCTGCTTCTTCTCACCAGTTTTCTGTCTTGTGAGGTGGCAGGCAGGCTCCACATTTGAATGTACAAGAGAAGACAAGGCAGACTGTAGCAATCAAGTATTCCTCACTCTTATTTGCTTCCAAGATGGTATCAAAACACTAAAGGTCGGGGCTTCCCTGGTGGCGCAGGGGTTGAGAGTCCACCTGCCGATGCAGGGGACACGGGTTCGCGCCCCGGTCCAGGAGGATCCCACATGCCGCGGAGCCCCCAGGCCCGTGAGCCATGGCCGCTGAGCCTGCGCGTCCGGAGCTTGTGCTCCGCAACAGGGAGAGGCCACAGCAGTGAGAGGCCCGCGTACTGCAAAAAACAAAACAAAACAAAACAAAACAGAAAAAAACACTAAAGGTCTCCCACAGCTTAGCAATGTCTCTATTTCACAGTTGGTAGAATCAGGGTTTGTAGGAAAGCCAAAAGCATTCTAAGGCAACCCAAGAATATTCGCTAAAAATATATTCTTCCCTTCCTTATTACACTGCCAATAACATATTTACCAGTTGACCACCGCAACTTAAGCAAAGCCTAAAGAAATGTACGTTGACTCCAGGACACACAAACTGCAGGAAAAATAATGAGTCTAACCCAAATCATTTAAACAGTTGACAAAATAAATGTTTAACCTTTGAGAACACAGTTCCCATTGGTTGGCCTACTATTTTTAAAGACTTTCACACAAGAGCAAATGTTTTAGTTATCTAGTCAATATGACTTTATACTGTCTCTTCCACCAGGAAAATATCTCATGTTTGCTGGTAGAACTGCATCTATGTCCTGGTTCAGATGATACTGAACTGAATATTAGCATTGGAAGCATCTTTCTTATCATATGGGTTAGTGTTTCCTAAACTTTGTCTAGGCCAGGAGTTCCTTTTATTAATTTTCTCCATAAATCTTATATTGCACAAGGTTGTGAATCTTACAAGGTATTTTTATTAAATAACTAATTTTCTCAATTGTTCTTAAAGTCACATCTACTGTCACTGGAGGCAGGAGATGGGTCAGCTCTATTGAAATGACTTGAACTAAGAACAGGAGAGTTCACTGAGTTGCTGGGCAGACAAAAACACATCCACCCCAAACCCCAGACATCCACCCCAAATCCCTCATTTCCTACAAAATTTTCTTTTACCTGCTCTGTTCTAGGCTTCCCCATTATTCCCTCTTCTCCAAGCATGGCTTCTCTGGCCTTTGCATATGTTGTTCTCCTAGGGAAGAAGGACAACTCTTCATTCTTTGTATATATAAGACTTATTCCAGTGTCGCTGTTTTGGGGATCTTGCAAGCCCTCCTCCCCACCACTGCCACTCAGAATTGACTGCTTCCTTACCTTCGTTTCCCCAGAAAGTCGTTTGCATCAGTACTATGAACGTAAGACTGTGCTTATATGACTGTTTCCTACACCTGTGTGTACTCCTGAAGATCAATTTCTATGCCTTACTTACATTGTATCCCTAGAGTTTTGCACAGTAACTGACACACAGTAAGATACGCATAATATTTTATTTAATGAATACACGAGTTAATGAACAAATGAGTTAATGTATACTATGTAACTCTGCTGCTGTTGCTTACAAAGGTAAAATGTCCATAAGATTCTAAACCAGTGCTGAAAGTGGACAAGGTCTAAAAGATGAGCCTGTATTGCAAAACTCAAACCTTCCCCTAAATGGAAGAAAGTATTGGATTCGAGGCTTTTGTAGCTAAGAGTGTCCTGATATTTGTTTTCACATGCTGCTCCACCATTTTTCCACTTTAAAAAATCTTTTAGTTCTTAGCCAGCAGGGCTACAGGGCTGAACAAGTCACATTTTTGATTTTCGTATCCATTATTCCATTTGATCCACATGTCAACCCTGTAAAGTAGCTATTATTATTTATTCTGTTTTATAGGCCTAGAAACAAAGGCTCTGAGGGGTTAAACTTTGTCCAAGGTCACAGAGTTAGTAGATGTAACATGGAGTTTCAATTTACCTCTACCTTCTTCATGGACCACGAAATATACTTCATGCACCAATTTCATTATCATTGTCACCCGACTGCATGATTGGCAAAGTGATAGGTCACAGTGCAAAGAGATGGTCCACAGAAAACAAGAGTTACTCACACACCCAGATGTGAAACCGATACCACCAGGACTGATCACTCCAGGATGACTTCCATGAATACAATGTATATAAAGTACAAGTCTGATTATGTGGGGCAAAGTACAAACACACACAAATACTCACTGAGATAAAAATATATCAAAAGCTTAAATGCAGTAGTACAGTCACTGATCATTTTAACTTTAACTTTCTTCTTCAGAATTTCCACTGTTTTTCATGTTTTTGCTGTAAATGTGTTCTGTGTGTATACAATTAGAACATGTTAGGTGAATTAAAATAAGGTACAAAACTGGATAACTGGGGAGCACTAGTGAATAGCACAAAAGCAAATTCAATATCTAAGAAATTAGAACATAAACTCACCAGCTCATGAATGTTCAGCCTAGAGACCTAGACAAAAATAAATAAAACCACCAGCCAAAGCAAGGTCCCTTGTCTTTGCCTACTGGCAACAGATAGCACTAGTTTTTGCTGGGCTTTTTGGACATAAAAACAAGTGGACTTACACACAATCTTCAGAACTAACCTGTCTTTAAGTAGGACAGTCTCCAAATATGGCAAAAGAAGTGCCACAAATAATTAGGAAATTCTTTATAAAGAGTACTAGTACTGAATTTAACGAAAAAATTAATCACAATGTTATTTATAAGAGCAAAAATTTGGAATTCACCTAAATATCTAAAAATGGGATAATGATGAAAGATAAAAGGTATGCCTAGATTATGAGTTATTAAACAGTCATGAGTTATATTTGCTAAGAATTTTAATGACTCTGGGAAATTATCAAGATATTATGCTATTTTAAAAAGCCAGGATGCAAAATTGTATATACATATAAGCTCAACTATACAAATATATTATGCACAGAAAAGAAATTTACAACTAGCAGTGATTGTTTCTACACAGGAGAGTTATGGGATAAATTTTTTAATGAATATTTTCTCTATATCCCATAATTTTTTTGAATCTATATCCCATAATTTTTGATGAACACTTATTAGAAAGAAAAAAATTAAAATCTTTCTTCTCTGTCAGTCTGTCTGTCTCTCCCCCTCTCCTCTCTCTCTCTCTCTCTCTCTCACACACACACACACACACACACACACACACACACACACAACCCTAAAGGGAGAAATCCAAAGTTGGAACAGAATAGATTTAGACTGGAAGCAAACAACGTGCTGATAACCAAATAAACCCTTGGATGAGCCAAATTAAATGATTCTGTTGTGAACACTCAAGCCCTTAGCTGACCTTGGTTTTTATCTGCACAAAGCACCCAGAGCCCTGGGCTTGGAGCTAGATGGCAGATAAAAGATCTCCATCAGCCCAGCCAATGGAATTGCTGACCCATCTTGCCAACATTCTTGACTTTTTTCCCACAACCTACTCCTCTTGTCAAGGTGCAGATTTCCACAAGCAGCAATATTCAGAGCTCTAGTGCAGCAAGAAAAAAAGGATTGAACAAGGTACCTTGAAATTCACGTGATAAAAGTGAGATTGGAATTAATGAATCACATTTATGATTTATGGTTACTAATTCAGAAAGCACTTTGCACATACACTGGCTTATAACCACAATGTGAGATATGTAGGCATACGTTATGTATCATTACTTCACAAACGTACTTACTTTTTGTAAGAACTCACAACTTTTTTTCTTTTTTAAGTATAGTTGATGTACAGTATTATGTTATAGGTATACAATATAGTGATTCACAGTTTTTAAAGGTTATACTCCATTTACAGTTATTATAAGATATTGACTATATTCCTCATGTTGTATAATACATCCTTCTAGCTTATGTTATACACAGTAGTTTGTACCTCCTAATCCCCCCTCTATTGCCCCTCCCCCTTCCCTTTCCCCACTGATCACTGTTAGTTTGTTCTCTATATTTGTGAGCCTGCTTCTTTTTTGTTATATTCACTAGTTTTTTGTATTTTTTTAAGATTCCACATATAAGTGATATTGTACAGTTTTTTTCTCTGACTTATTTCACTTAGCATAATGCCCTCCAAGCCTACCCATGAAAAACTCACAACTTTTCTAAGGGCCAGAGCCTCATTTGAACTCTAGGGTTTCAAATTCAATCCTATGCTCTTTCACTAAAGCATGATGTTATTCCTCAAAAACAGTCTTAGTGCCCCCACTTACCTTGTTCATCTTAAGAGATACTATGTCACGTACAATTTCCCTAAGATTCTTAAGATAATTACAACAGTGTTAAGGGGTTGCTCCTGATATCATGCTGGATCACAATTTTATGCAAGTTTTGGGGGGATGAATGGGCTGCATATCCATCAGGCAGTGTGCTTATTTCGCCAAATGTTTATGAGTCCTGAGTTCCATTAAGCTTGGAAGTCATGCTCCCTGTATTAGGCAGAACTTACAAGTTGGAAGTGACACAGACCCAACTTAAACTAGCTGAGGCTAAACGGAATTAATAGGCTCATCCATGAAATTACCAGAAGGAAAGAGGCGCAGTTGGGCCTGCAAAACAACTGGAATCAAGGCCTTGACCACAATCAATACCCTCTTCCTCTCTCATCTCTGCTTTTCCAGGAATATTAGCTTCATTCTTTCAGACCGATTTCTTTGGCCTAGATCCTGACCACTGGGAACTACTGCATCTTAAAGGTCCCACCCTATGACTTCATTTAACCTTAATTACTTCCTTAGTGCCTCCATCTCCAAAAATAGGCACACTGGGTGGTTAGGGCTTCAACATATAAATTTGGGGGGGATGCAAACATTCATTCTATAACAGGGTGGGCCAGTAATTTTCTAATAAAGAAGGTTGCTACTTCCAGAATAGGGGAACAGTGCTTGACAGACAAAGCAATAGATGGCCTGGTGCCTGCTGTCAAGACGTGGATTAAATGTGGAAATGTATATTTTACCAACCAACTGAGATGGAATGGGGCTAATTTTCTCCAATGAAGAATGTGGAGACTGACAAGCATGTATTGCTTTACTTCCGAGCTGAGAGAGGATGTCTACACTGGCCAAGCAGCCCCTCAAAATGTTGTATTGGAATTGCTGGATCACATGACGGCTCTAAACAGACTCACAGATAGAGAAAGGAAACTTGTGGTACCAAAGCAGAAAGGGAAAGGGGAAGGGACAAATTAAGGGTATGGTATTAACAGACACAAACTACTATGTATACAACAGGCTATACTGCATGGCACAGGGAATTATAGCCATTATCTTGTAATAACCTATAGTGAAATATAATCTGCAAAAATACTGAATCACTATGCTGTACACCTGAAACCAGTATAATATTGGAAATCAAATATACTTCAATATAAAATGGGAAAAAAGTTGTATTAGTTCTTCTTTAGTACACACAAAAAAAGGTGGTTGAGACCCCAAATTCTACACCACAGATTAGAGCCAAAATATTGTTAGCCGGGAAAACAGTTAAAGAAACAGATACCCACCTGTGAAATTAAAAACATAACTGTCAGGAAAGCCAGAAAATATTTAAATTGTGCACTCTGATATCTCCTCCAAAATAAACCAGTTGCAAAATATAATATAACTGAAGAATTAAAACTTGCCGTATAGAAATGTCAACTAAAACACAGTTAAACGTCAGGGTAAATCTCACCCTCCCAAAATAAAATCTTTGGTATTAAAATATTTGATCTGAGTTCCTTCTTTTTCCTCAGCAGTAATTACAGAGCCAGTTTGGTTACCTAGTAGAGCACTGCTGGTTCATGATAATAAAATTATGACAGCTGATTTAGTGAGCAGCTTCTGATTCTCAGTGTTTGGAGTTCTGAGTCTGATCTGCGAAACTGAGAAAGTGAACCCCTCCTACCAGGCAGTCGTCAAGACCTTAGCTTCACACGTCCAGTACCTGTTCCTAGTGGCCAACGATGCTACCCAAATTCAGTTCTTCCTATTTCCATTTATTAAACCTGAGCGTTTCTTAAAGTGATAAGAAAATTGTAATAACATTTAAATTTGACTTAAAAGAATGTGAAAGTCTTTTCAGGTCACTCTAAAGTGGCCACCATTTATTTTAAAACAGGCACTTGGATGACCCACGTTTGCTGTGACATAATGAAGATGGACCTATTTCAGCTCAAATAAATCACTGATAAAAGGGGAAGGAATAGACTTTCCATTGAGGCATCCAGGGCAGAGTTTTAAACAGGCTTTGAATGGCAACAGGTCAGAACAGAGTTTATGGGGTTCTGGAGGGGAGGTCTGGCAGTGCTGCAAGGCATACAGGATCCTAGTTCCCCTACTGCGGATGGAACCCGTGACCCCTGCCGTGGAAGCATGGAGTCTTAACCACTGGCACCAGGAAGTCCCCAGAACAGAGTTTTAGAGCTTTGGTCCACCTACTTCTCTCAGCTCCTGGCCTGAGAGTGAGTAATAGACTCTGGGAGAGCAAGGCTATATATTTAAAATGTTGTGTTTATTTTTCCCAGGAAAAAAATAAATCATACTGAGATGATGATAAGTAGAGAGGGCAACCCGGCACAATAAATGGTGCTGACATGAAAATTAGATACACAGGTCGCTGGAATCACATGAGCCCAGGAGGCATCACTTATGTTATAGTCTGTGTGGATGACACACCCTGGAAGTTCTCTAATGTGGGGGCCCTGGGATGGAAATTCTCTGGAATTTTTTCCTAAGCTACCATATACACCACCATCATCGGTTCTTAGATATATTTTGTGAGAGATTTTTCATTTAGAAGTCCAAAGCCCTATTCATTGCATCATGGAACCACCTTGAGAAATTTTTCATTTAAAGTAATGCATCTTATGCTAAAAATGTTCCTACACTGGTTCTTTGACTCTTAAGGTTACTTGGAGGGAGAAAAATTTTGTTCTGGTCTGGTATAGTCCCTAA
The DNA here is from genome assembly GCF_059928025.1 of Delphinapterus leucas. NCBI lineage: Eukaryota > Metazoa > Chordata > Mammalia > Artiodactyla > Monodontidae > Delphinapterus > Delphinapterus leucas. The sequence continues at coordinate 15,292,450 of NC_143144.1, forward strand.
TAAGGACATCAATCATCAGTAAAAGAACATTATTTCCAAGTGAGGAAATAACTATTAACAAAATCGATTGCTGTGTGTTTGTTAGGTCTTTTATATCCACAAACTATTTGTATTTAATAATAAGCATATGCTTTGGTTGTTTCTATAAGCTATGAAGTTCAAAATTAATTCTTCTGGATCAATATATATGCAATTTATTTAATATGATTTTTAATTGGCTAGGAAGAAAAGGAAAGGGAAATTTCCACTGAGAAGCTACTATAGTTTATGCGTTATGCTATTCATAATTACATACATTTTTCTCATTTAATTCTCACTGCAAGCTTATAGAGTTAGAATTATAATACTCATTTTTACAGATGAGAAAAGAATGAAAGCAAGGGTAAAACAAAAGTAAGAGAGAAAAAAACTAGAATTATTTACTTCTCTTGTAATACTGCATTCAGAAGATATTAAATTTTAAAAACCTTTTGTTCACGTTTTCAAAAATGATGAATTACACATTAAAGATGAAGTATTCCATATTCCCTATGTTCCACAGGGAATCAATCTTCTTGTTCCCCTTGATTCTAGGTGAGCCCTGCAAGACCATTGCTAACTTCAAAATTCAGTTCCCCAGAGAAAAATAACTCTGCTGCAGGAAACTGAAATAAGTAAATGTTGAACACTCTTATGTAATCATAAGAAAAAACGATGAACCGTTCAGGAGAAAGAAGCAAATGATGTTACTAAGAGGAGACCCGCGAAGGCAGCATGGGCAGAAAGGAAAACTTCCCATTCCCCCCACTTCTAGTACAGGTCTTGTCCGTGGCTCCTACCTCTATAATCACACTCCTTCAGCTATGATTTTAAAAATTAATTAAGGAAAAATATATGATCAATTTTTAATAATTAAGGAAGAACGGGAGTTTAGAAAGACAGTAACATTATAACACTGAGAAGGGAAATAAAAAGAAAAAGGAATAAAATACAGATTAAAATGCGAGACTAAAAAGCCTAACAAGGGCAAAAGATTAACAGTCAAAAATAATAAAAGAAAATAAATGACGTTTAAAATAAAGTATAAAAGGCTAGAGGTCAATGAGATTAAAGACTGAAAACCTAAAAGCAAAAGAGATAAAGGATAAAAATCCATGAAATAAAATTTTAGACAAAACCCATATAAATATAGGAGATTAAAGATTAAGGGCAGGAGTTAGGAGATAAAAAAGTAAAAGTAAAAAATACACGGAGGGCTTCCCTGGTGGCACAGTGGTTAAGAATCAGCCTGCCAATGCAGCGGACACGGGTTCGAGCCCTGGCCTGGGAAGATCCCACATGCCGCAGAGCAACTAAGTCTGTGCGCCACAACTACTGAGCCTGCGCGCCCAGAGCCCGTGCTCCACAATAAGAGAAGCCACTGCAATGAGAAGCCCATGCACCACAACGAAGAGTGGCCCCTGCTCGCTGCAATCAGAGAAAAACCCGTGCACAGCAACAAGGACCCAATGCAGCCAAAATTAAAATAAATTAAATAAAATGAATAAAAAAATATACATATATGGAAAAACATCACTATAAAGGGATTAAGGGAAATTATGTGTAAACGTCTGAAAATGAAAAGTTGAAGTTTAGAAAAATCATTGGAAAGAAATGGTAGAGCGTGAGAGTGTACCTAGTGGAGGGTGATGTGGAAACTGTCAGCAGCTCTTGGGCTGAGCCTTTTTGCCCTCATAAGGAGCTTCCCTTTACGTGGGGTGGTCTTTGCAGGTAGGCTGGAGATATCTTGCAAACATATTCCTTGAGTCATCCTAAAGCATAAAAAAGAAACCTATAGCAGATTGACCTCTAGACACTTCCAAGCCAAGCCCCAAAGAGAGGTTAATGTTCTTCAAAAGACAAAGGCTGGGCACTTCCCTGATGGTCCATGGGTAAGTCTCCACGTCCCCAATGCAGGGGGCCCAGGTCTGACCCCTGGTCAGGGAACTACATCCCGCATGCACGACGCAACTAAGAGTTCACATGCCGCAACTAAAACCCAGTGCAACCTAAATAAATAAATAAAAATAAATCTTAAAAGAAAAGAAGACAAAGGCCGGAGGAGAAATGACCAAAGCATATTTTTAAAAAGAGGTCATAGAGAAAGGGTGAATATAGATTTTTTTAAACCAAACCTCTTTATACCATCCTTGCAAAGAAGCAAAATTAAGACAAGTTATGAGAAGGCATTTTCACACAGAGGTTAACAAACATGGAACTCATAGCTCAAAAAATTAGTATAGATAATATTTAAATATTTAGTTGTCAAAAAGATGTGGAAGATGTAAAGTTTTCAGAGTGGAATGTAAAAGAATTGGAAGACATGCCTATGTTCTAGTTCCAGCTCTGCCATTAGCTGGCTTTGTGAACTTCAGTAAAGCATTTTATATTCTTGCATCTTACTTTACTTATAATTCTGCAAGAGGAATAAAAAGGGTTGGATTTGATATTCTCTAAAACTAACATTTGAGACTAATATTTAGAAAATGAGTTTTTGTCATACACTGAATATTGGACTGAAGGGTCATGGATCTAGGTCTATTAACAGGGATTGAAAATATAATTCTTAGAAAGGCTGGAAGGTTGAGTAAATGGAAGAAATGATCAGGCATAAGACAACAAGGCTATGAACAACTAGAAATACATGTCTCCTCTGAAGGTCAGGGTCCTTCTCAGCTGTGCCTAATAGTTGTCATGTTGAAATGTAGGCAGCTACATCTTCAGATTTTTCTACAGAAGTAAGAAATTTTTAAATGTGCAATCTCCTGATTTTTACATATCACTAACTTATTTGAAAAGCACTGAGTGATTCAGCTACAAATCATCTGCTAGTTCAATTTGGCTTGTGGATCACGGCTTACAAAGTCTACTGGTTTGTAATACTTTAGTCATTACACCTCTGTGAAAGGGTCAGCGTTAAGTCTTACCTAAGCTTGGCTGGCCCAAGGCAGAAGTAAACTTATGGAAGCTTCATCACTAGATTTATTTCTATAAAGTCAGAATTAATATCCCCACTGTCATTTCTGACTTTAGTAATTTGAGCATTAGCTTTTATTTTCTTTGTCAATCTAACTAAATAAAGGCTTGTTAAGTCTATCGATCTTTTCAAAGAACTAACTTTTGATTTCATCTATTTTCTATTGTTTTTCTATTCTCTATTTTATTTCAGCTATAATATTTTTTTCTTTCATGTTGCTTTGGGTTGAGTTTTTTCTTCTTTTTCTAGTTTTTTTTTAAGATGGTACATTAGATTATTGATTTAAGATCTTTCTTCTTTTTAAATACAGGTGTCTAAAACTATAACTTTCTAATAACTGTTTTAGCTGCATCCTGTAAGTTTAGCATGTTGTGTTTTTATTTTCATTCACCTCAAAGTATTTTCTAAATTCTCTTGTGATTTGTTTTCTGACCCATTTGTTATTTAGGAGTGTATTATTTAATTTCCACATATATGTGAATTTCCAAAATTTCTTTTTGCTATAGATTTCTAATATTATTCTTTGGTGATCAGAAAACATATTTTATATGAATTTTAGTCCTTTTAAATTTATTGACACTTGTTTTATAGTGTAACAATACGTATCCTGAGGAATATTTTGTGTGTACCTACGAGTAATGCGTATTCTGCTATTGTTGGGCTCTAGATATCTGTTAAGTCTAATGGGTTTACAGTATTTTCAAGTCTCCTGTTTCCTTGTCAATCTTCTGCCTAGTTGTCCTATCTGTTATTGAAAGTCGGGTACTGAAGTCTCCAACTGTTACTGTTCATGTTTCCTCCCTTCAATTCTGTCAGTTGTCACTTCCTCTATTTTGAGGCTTTGTTGTGAGTTACATGTATGTTTATAATTGTTGTACCTTCTTGATGGATTGACCCATTTATCATTATAAAATGTCTTCCTTTGTTCCCTAGTAACAGTTTTTATCTCTAATTCTATTTTGTCTGTTCATTTGTGCCAGTTGTCTATTTTATCTTTTCAACGATAAAATATATAATACAAAATTGCTCAAGGGAATTCTCAAAGTGGAAAGAAGTAAGAGCAGAGGTCACATTTCTGCATGGGGACATATAAGGCTTGAATAGACGAAAGCTATAGTTTAAAAAATGTTTTCAGTGTTATGCTTGGGTAAATGTTTACAAATAGAATGGCTGGATCCTACAGTAGATATACTTTTAATTTATGAGGTAGTTAGTTGTCACAAGGCATTCCAAAGTGCTTCTACCATTTTTCACCCTGACCAGCAGTGTGTGAGAGTTTGAGTTTCTCCACATCTTCAACAACACTTGTTATGGTCAGTCTCTTCAATTTTAGCCATTCTAGTGCAAGTGTAATAGTATCTTATTGTGGATTTAATTTGCATTTCCTTAATGCCTAATGATGTTAATATTCCTTCATGTGCTTATTTGCTGTCTTTATACCTTCAAAGGTGACGTGTATGTTCAAATCTTTTGCCCATTAAGAAAAATTCTGGATAAAGTCATTTTCAGATATATGATATGGAAATATTTCCTCCCAATGTATGGCTTGCTACTTCATTATCCTACAAGAGTCTTTCAAGGAATAGCAAAAATCAGAAGTTTACAATGTTGATAAAGTCCAATTTATCAATTTTTTTATGGATTGTTTTTTTCCCTCTCTCCTCTCTCTCTGGAACTCAATTACCTGTATGTTAGTTTTCTTGGTATTTTTCCATATATTACAATGGTTCTCCTCTTAAAAAAAAAAAAAGGTTAGTTTCTATTGTCTTGTCTTTGTCAATGATATTTTTCTTCAGCTGTTAACCCACCTACTGAATTTTTCATTTCAGTTATTTTATTTTTCATTTCTATAATTTTAATTTGCTTCTTTTTTATTGTTTGCATTTTTCAGTTGATACTCTACATTTGTTTACCTTTTTTTTAATACTCTTAAACATGTTTACAATAGTTGTTTCAAGGACCTTGAAGCTAATTTCAACATGTGTATCATTTCTGATTCAATTACCTATTTTTCCTCTTGAGTATGCATCTCATTTTAATAGTCTTTGTGTATGTAGTAATTTTTTATTCTATGGGAGACACTGTAGATGCTACACTGCTTAAAGTAATTATGGAGATGCAAACAATTCTGACATCAGCAAGATGGCAGAAGAGAAAGACCCAGGCTTTGTTTTCCTATGGAGACACCAAATTAGCAATACTATGTGAGACAAATTGCTTTTTTGAGACTGCAGTGAGAGACTTCAGTACCCCAGGTGAACACAAAGCCAAGAAGAGCTGCATCAAAGTGAACAGGAAAGTTTACTGCATTTGTCCACCATATCCCTTTCCTTCCCTGGTACAATGTGGTGTGATTGATGAAAAAACTCCCAATTCTCAACTTCTCCCTCAGGAGTAAATGGGGAGAGTGAAAAGTGAGTCAAACATTCGGGATTTTGGGAGAGATGCCCAAGGGACTGGTTTCTGAATCGTCTTACTTAGAGGGCTGAAGGAAATGGAAATATACTTTTGATGACAGGTTGGGGGCTGCTGAGAACAAAGATGAGCATTATAGCTTATGACAGCACCAGAGAGACTATAATACTGCAGACAGACATCCAGGTGAGCAAGAGATTACAGGTTTATATTGGGGTTCTCCCGAGAAACAGAAGTAATTGGATATACAGATATAAAGATATTTATTATAAGAAATTGGCTTGCACAATTATTGAGGCTGATAAATCTGAAGATCTACAGGGTAGATCCAAGAGAGCTGATGGTGACCCAGGATAGCTGATGGTGTAATTCCAGTCTGAAAGCCGAGAGGCTTGAGACCCAGGAAAAGCTGATGTTTCTGTTAGAATCCAAAGGGAGGAAAAAGCCCATGTCCAAATTTGAAGGCAGTCAGGCCAGAGAAATTCTCTCTTACTAGGGGGAGGATCAGGCTTTTTGTTCTATTTAGGGGTTCAGCTGATTGCATGTGTCCCACTCACATAGAGAAGTCAATCTTCTTTACTCAATCTACTGACTTAAATGTTAATTTCATCCATAAAACCCTCTCAGAAATACCATAACCATGCACTCTGTGGCTAGTCAAGGTGACACATAAAATTAGCCATCACAGTGTTCTTTGGGAAGCAAAAAAGGAAGTCTGTTAAATGATGTAATTAAACACTTAAGTCCAAAAAGGATATACACCTGAACATATTTAAGATAATCTCTAACTGGGCTGATGGAAGGTCTTCTCCCATATGAAACCAGTCCATAAAGACTGGGAGAAGTGGCTGTGTTTTCAAATGCCCAAATCTCAACAAATATCACAAAGCATACAAAGAAACAGGGATATATGGCTCAACCAGAATATCAAAATGAATCTCCAGAGACTAAACCTGAAGACATAGAGATTAATGAATTACCTGACAATGAATTAAAACTAACCACCTTAAAGATGCTCAATGAGCCAAAAGAACACAGATGGAAAACTAAACAAAATTGGGACAACAGTGCACAACCAAGTATATTAACAAAGAGATAAAAGCTGTTAAACAGAACCAAACAGAAATTCTAGATCTGAGGAATACCATCATTGCACTGAAAAATTCTCTAGAAGGTTTCAACAGAAGACTAAACCAAGCAGAAGAAGGAATGAGCAAACATTAAGAGAAGTCCTTTGTAATTAGAGCCAGAGAGGCAAAAGAAAGAAGAAAGAAGAAAAGTTAAAAGAGCCTAAGAAACTTACGAGGTATCTTCAAGCAGACCAATATACACATCATGGGAGTCACATAATAAGAAGAAAGAGACAAAAGGGAAAAGAGTCTATCTGTAGAAATAATGACCCCCAAACTTCTTAAATTTGAGGACAGAAATGTACAAATTCAACAGGCTAACATACTCCAGCTAGGATAAACCCAAAGAAATGTATATCAGGACACTTTCAAATGTCTTTCAAACTTTCAAACGTCATAGACAAAATGAGAATGTTGAATGCAGCAGGAGAAAAGTAACTCATTAATATAAGGGAGTTGCTATAAGATTATAAGCAGATTTCTCAGCAGAGGTCTTGCAGGCCAGAAGGGAGTGGGATATTATATTTAAAATACTGGGAGAAAAAAAAAACCTGTGAACCAATAATACTGTATCAGGCAAAACCATTCTTCAAAAATGAAGGAGAGATGAAGGCTTTCCAAGATAAAAGGTGAGGGAGATCATCACCACTAGACATGCACTTGAAGGAAGCTCTTCAATTTGAAACAGAAGGATGCTACATAACAAAATTAAGCCATATGAAAACATAAAGCTCTCTGCTAAAGACAAATATTAGACATATATAGACTCCTACAGGGTTTTAATGTTGGTGCATAAATCACTCTTAATTCTGATATAGAATTTAAAAGTCAAAAGCATAAAAAATAACTATAAACCTATATTGATGGATTCATAATAAAAAAAGATGTAATTTGTGACATCAATAACATAAAGTGAGAGAAGCAGAGATGTGAAGGAATAGAGTTTTGTATGTGTTTGAAAATAAGTTATCACTTTAGGATAGATTGTTATAACTTTAAGTTATCACTTAAAACTTAAAGTGATAACTTTAAGATGTTATATGTACCTCCACAGTATCTATACAAGAAAATACCTACAGAAAGTATGTCACTGCAAAAAAATCAACAAAACACAAAAGAAGGAAGTGAGGGAGAAAAAGAGAAACAAAATAGCTACAAGACATACAGAAAACAATTAACAAAGTGGCAACAGTAAGTCCTTGCCTATGAATAATTACTTAAAATATAAATGGATTTGGGCTTCCCTGGTGGCACAGTGGTTGAGGGTCCGCCTGCCGATGCAGGGGGCGCGGGTCTGTGCCCCGGTCCGGGAGGATTCCACATGCTGCATTGCGGCTGGGCCCATGAGCCATGGCCACTGAGCCTGTGCGTCCAGAGCCTGTGCTCTGCAACAGGAGAGGCCACAGCAGTGAGAGGCCCACATACTGGGGGGAAAAAAAAAAAACAAAAACATACATAAATGTGTATATATATATATATATATATATATATATATATATATATATAAAAATGGATTCAACTCCCTGATCAAAAGATATAGATGGACTGACTGAATGGTTAAAAAACTAAGACCCAACTATATGTTACCTACAAGAGACTCACTTTAGATCTCAGGACACACATAGGCTGAAAGTGAAAGGATGGAAATACAAATTCCAAGAAAATGATAACTAAATGACAGCAAAACTGGTCATACTTATATAAAATAGACTTTAACTCAAAAATAGCCACAAGACACAATAAAAGACATTATATAACGATTGAAAGGTCAGTTCGCCAGGAAGATATATTATAAATATAAAAGCACCCAACATCAGAGCTCCTAAATATATGAAGCAAACTGATAGAATCAAAGGGAGAAATAGACATCAACACAATAATAGTAGTAGACTTCAGTAACCCACTTTCAATAATGGATAGAACAATCAGACAAAAGTCTAATTAGGAAACAGGCAACTTGAACATTATACACCAATTAGACTCAACAGACATATACAGAACACTCCACCCACAGGAGCAGAACACACATTTTCTCAAGCACATATGGAACATTCTACAGGACAGACCATACACTAGGCCACAAAACAGGTTTTAACAAATTTAAGATTGTAATCATATAAAGTAGGTTTCCAATCACAATGGAATGAAACTAGAAATCAATAACAAGAAAGAAAATAGAAAAATCTACAAATATGGAAATTAAACAACACAATATTAAACAACCAATGAGTCAAATAAGAAATCACAAGAGAAATTATAGCGTATCTTGAGACAAATGAAAATGAAAACACGACATACTAAAACTTAAGAGCTGCAGCAAAAGCAGCACTAAGAGCTAAGTTTATAGTGGTGAATGATTATATTAAAAAAAGAAGAAAGATCTCAAGTCAAAAGCCTAACTTTATATTGCAAGGATCTAGAAAAAGAATAAACTAAACCCAAGGTTAGCAGAAGGAAGGAAATAATAAAGATCAGAGCAGAAATAAATGAGGTAAAAAACAGAAAAAAATCAACAAAACTAATTTCTTTTCAGATCAATTAAATTAACAAAACCTTAGGGAGATTAACTATGGAAGAGAGAGAGAAGATTCAAATAAATAAAATTAAAAATGAAAGAGAAGACGTTATAACTGATGCCACAGAAATAAAAAGGATTAAAAGAAAATACTATGAACTGTATAACAATGAATTAAATAAACTAGAAAAAATGGACAAATTCATGACACCATACAACCTAATAAGATGTAATCATGAAGAAATAAAAAATTGGAACAGCCCATAAACAGTAAAGAGATTGAAACAGTAATCAAAAAATTCCCAACAAAGAAAACCTCAGGTCCAAATGCCTTCTCTGCAGAATTCTACCACAGAGAATTAACACAAATTCTCTTCAAGCTCTTCCCAGAAACGGATGATGAGGGAATACTTCCAAACTAATTTTATAAGCCCAGCATTACTCTGATACTAAAGCCAGACAAAGACACTACATGAAAAAAAAACTAAAAACCAGTGCCACTGATGAATACTGATGTAAAAATTCCCAACAAAGTATGAGTAAACAGAATTCACCAGCACTTTAAAAGGATTATACACCTTGACCAATTAGTATTTATTTCTGGGATATAAGGATTGTTCAACACACAACAATCAATCAATGTAATATACCATATTAACATAATGAAGGATAAAAACCACAAGATCATCTGAATAGATGCAGAGAAAGAATCTGACAAAACTTAACAACATTTCAAGACTTAAAAAAAAAAGTATGAAAGAAAATTACCTAAACATAATAAAGACCTTATATGAAAAACCCACAGCTAACACTATATTCTATTGTGGAAGACTGAAAGGTTTTCCTATGAGATCAGGAACAAGGCAAACATGCTGTCTTAGTGTGTTCAGGCTGCTATAACAGAATACCATAGATTGGGTGGCTTATAAAGAACAAAAATTTACTTCTCGTAGTTCTGAAGGCTGGAAAGTCTAAGATCAAGGCACCAGCAAATTCGGTGTCTCATGAGAGCCCAGTTTCTGGTTCGTAGATGGCAGTCTTTTCACTGTATCCTCACACAACAAAAGAGGTGAAGGATCCCTCTAGGGCCTCATTTATAAGGGCACTAATCCCATTCAGGAAAACTCATGACCTAATCACCTCCTAAAGGCCAAAATGTAAATACTCTCACACTGGGGATTAGGTTTCAACACATGCATTTTGAGGAGACACAAACATTCAGTCTATAGCAGATTCCCTCTCTGGACACTTCTATTTAACATATTACTAGAAGTCCAATCCAAAGCATTAGGTAAGAAAAAAAAAAAAGACCTCTAAATTGGAAAGAAAACATGAAGTTATTTCTATTCACATAGGACGTGATCTTATATATAGATAACCCTATATATTCCACCCAAAAAACTATTAGAGCTAATAAACAAATTCTATAAAGTTGCAGGATATAAAATCAACATACAAAAATCCATTATGTTTCTATACACTAACAATGAACAATCTGAAAAGAAAACTAAGAAAACAATCTCATTTAAAATATCATCAAAAAGAATGAAACACTTAGGAATAAATTTAAAGAATCAAAAGATATATACATTGAAAATGACAAAACATTGCTGAAAGAAATTAAATAAAACTCAAATAAATGAAAACACATTCCAAGTACATGGATAGGAAGGCTTAATATTAGTAAAATATCCATGGTTTCTAAAGTGATCTACAGGTTTAATGCAATACCTAGCAAAATCCCAGAAGTGCTTTTTGCAGAAATAGAAAAAAAAATCCAAAAATTCATATGGTACATCAAGGCACCCCCAATAGTCAAAACAATTTTGAACAAGAACAACAAAACTGGAGGCCTTATAATTCCTTATTTCAAAGCATACTACAAAGCTACAGAAATTAACAGTATAGTACTGGCATAAATACATATATATAGACCAACGGAGCACAATAAAGAACCCAGTGACAAATCCTTATGTATATGGTTGAAAGATTTTAGACAAGGGTGCCAAGATCACACAATGGGGAAAAACAGTTTTTTCCCTGTTGGGAAAACAGGATATCCACATGCCAAAGCATGAACTTGGATTCTTACCTTACACCATACACAAAAATTAACTCAAAAGGGATTAAGTATCTAAACATAAGACATAAAACTATAAAATTTCTAGAAGAAAACAGGAAAAAAACTTCATGACCTGGATTGGCAATTATTTCTTGGATATGACTACAAAAGCACACACAACAAAAGCAAAAATAGACAAATGGAACTATGTTGAACTTAAAAACATCTATGCATTAAAGGAAATAATCAGAGTGAAAAGGCAACCAATGCAATGGGAGGAAATATTTGTGAATCATAAAGCTGATAAAGAGTTAATCTCCAGAATATATAAAGAACTCCTTAATAATTCTAATCATCAATTACAATGTGCAATTGTAATTTCCAATACAACCAAGCAATCCCCAGGCACCAGCTGGGTATCCTACAGTAAAACTCAATTCTGGCACTATCTACCTGGAGAGAGGATCAGATTCCACAGGTAAAGAGTTCAGTCCCACAAAACTGCCCTTCACTTCAGGTGCCAAGAACAAGCCTAGGCTTCTACCTGTACTTCTGACTGACTGGCTGTAGGTTGGAGGTTCCAATGACCCCTTCCTTGGGTTCAATCAGTTTGCTAGAGTGCCTCATACAACTCAGGAAACTAGTTTACTAATTAGTGGTTTATTATAAAAGAATATGACTCAGGAACAGCCAGATGGAAGAGATGCAAAAAGCAAGGTCCCTCAAAAAATTAAAAATAGAAGTGCCATATGATCCAGCAATTCTGCTTCTGGGTACATATCCAAAAGAACTGAAAACATAATCTTGAAGAGGTATTTGCACACCCATGTTCATTGTAGCATTATTCACAATAGCCAAGAGGTTGAAGCAACCCAGAAGTCCATCAAAGAATGAACGGATAAAGTAAATATGTATTTCGAGGGTTTGGGCCAAGATGGTGAAGTAGAAAGACACTGAGCTCACCTCCACTCTCGAGCACACCAAAACCACAACTATCAATCTGCAGAATAGTATCTATGAAAAAGACCAAAAGACACCAGAAAATATCTTCTACCACTAAAGATATAATGAAGGTACCACAATGAGATGGGTAGGAGGGGTAGATTCATGACATAATTAAATCTCATACCCCTGGGTGGGTGACCCATGAATTGGAGAATAACTATAATACAGAGGTTCTCCCACAGGAGTGAGACTTCTGAGCCCCACATCAGGCTCCCCAGCCCAGGGGTCCTGCACCAGGAAGAGGAGCCCCAGAGCATTTGGCTTTGAAGGACAGTGGGGCTTAATTTTAGGAGCCCCAAAGGACTGCAGGAAATAGGGACTTCACTCTTAGAGGGCATACACAAAATCTCACGCACTCTGGGACCCAGGGCAAAAGCAATAATTTGATAGGAAACTGGGCCAGACCTACCTGCTGGTCTTGGAGAGTCTCCTGGAGAGGCAGGGGGTGGCTGTGGCTCATCCTGAGGAAATAAGACACTGGCAGCAGCCACATTTGGGAACTCATCCTACCACATGGAAGCCAGTGATGACAGGCACAATTAGCTCATTAGCGCCAAAACCTGTCCCCACCCAACAGCCTGTATGTGCCACTGCTGGGATGCCTCAGGCCAAACAACTAAATATTAAAAGCAGCAAGGGAAAAGCAACAAATAACACACAAGGGAACTCGCATAGGCTATCAGTTGATTTTCCAGCAGAAACTCTGCAGGCCAAAAGGCAGTGGCATGATATTTATATTCAAAGTGATGAAAAGGAAAAACTTACAAACAAGAATACTCTACCCAGCAAGGCACTCATTCAGATTTGATGGAGAGATCAAAAGCTTTACAGATAAGCAAAAGTTAATAAAAGAGTTCAGCACCACCAAAACAGCTTCACAACAAAACTTAAAGGAACTTCTCTAGGCAAAAATAAGAAAAAAAAAAAGGCCACAACTAGAAACAAAAAAATTACGAAATGCAGAAGCTGACTGGAAAAAGCAAACATACCGTAACAGTAGGAAATCACCCAAACACAAAGCTAGCAGGGAAGTTAAAAGACAAAAGTAGTAAAATCATCTATAACCACAATAAGCAGTTAAGGGATACACAAAACAATTAAATGTAAAATATGACATCAAAAACAGTAATCATGAGAGGAGGAGAGTACAAGTGCAGGGCTTTAAAAATTCACTTGAAATGAAGACATCAACAACTTAAAACAATCATATATATATATGCACATACATATATACATATATATATATACATACATATATATATAGAGAGAGAGAGAGAGAGACTGTTATACAAAAACCTCATGGTAACCACAAACCAGAAATCTATAATAGATATACACATAAAAAAGAAAAAGGAATCCAAATATAACAGTAAAGTTGGTCACCAAATCACAAGAGAACAAAAGATTTTTAAAAAACTGACAAAAACAAATATAAAACAATTTTAAAAAGGCAATAAGATATACATATCAATAATTACCTTAAATGTGAACAGACTAAATGCTTCAACCAAAAGACATAAAGTGGCTGAATGGATACAGAAACAAGACCTGTATGTATTCTACCTACAAGAGACTCACTTCAGACCTAGAGACACACACAGGCTGAAAGTGAGGGGATGGAAAAAGACTTTAAATAAAAAATGTTACAAGAGACAAAGAAGGACATGAGATGATCGAGGGATCAGTCCAAGAAGATATAACAACTGTAAATATATATGCACCCGATATAGGATAAGACAAATATTAATGGACATCAAAGGAGAAAGTGACAATAACACAATAATAGTAGGGGACTTTAACACCCCACTAACATCAGGGGATAGATCATCCAGACAGAAAATCAATGAGGAAGCACTGGCGTTTCATGGTAAATTAGACAAGATGGACTTAATTTATATATAGGGAGCATTCCATCAGAATACACATTCTTTTTGAGTGCACATGGAATATTCTCAAGGATAGATCACATGATAGGACACAAAACAAGCCTTGGTAAATTTAAGAAAACTGAAATCTTATCAAGCATCTTTTCCAACCACAATGCTATGAGACTAGAAATCAACTACAAGAAAAAATTTGCAAAAATCATAAACACGTGGAGGCTAACCAATATGCTACTAAACAATCAATGGATCACTTAAGAAATCAAGGTGGGAATAAAGAACTACCTAGAGACAAATGAAAATGAAAACATGATGATACAAAATATATGGGACATGGCAAAAGCAGTTCAAACAGGGAAGTTTATAGATAGAAGCTAACTTCAGGAAATGAGAAAAATCTCAAATAAACAACCCTACTGGGGCTTCCCTGGTGGCGCAGTGGTTGAGACTCTACCTGCCGATGCAGGGGACGCAGGTTCATGCCCCAGTCTGGGAGGATCCCGCATGCCGCAGAGCAGCTGGGCCCATGGGCCATGGCTGCTGGGTCTGCGCGTCCGGAGCCTGTGCTCCATGACAGGAGAGGCCACAGCAGTGAGAGGCCCACGTACAGCAAAAAAACAAAACAACAACAACAAAAAAAACCCCTACCTTACACCTAAAGGAACTAGAGAAAGAAGAACAAACAGAACCTAAAGTTAGTAGAAGAAATCATAAAGATCAGAGCAGAAATAGATGAAATGGAGACTAAAGAAAAAAACAGAAAAGATCAATGAAACTAAAACCTGGTACTTTGAAAATATAAACAAAATTGATAAACCTTTAGCCAGACTCATCAAGAAAAAAAAAATCAATGAAATTAGAAATGAAAAAGAGAAGTTACAACCAACACCACAGAAACATAAAGGATCATAAGAGACTACTACAAACAACTATACACCAATTAAATGGACAACTTAGAAGAAATGGACAATTTCTTAGAAAGGTACAATCTCCCAAGAGTGAACCAGGGAGAAATAGAAAATATGAACAGATCAATTACCAGTACTGAAATTGAATCAGTAATTTTTTTTTTTTAGTGGTACACGGGCCTCTCACTGTTGTGGCCTCTCCCGTTGCGGAGCACAGGCTCCGGACGCGCAGGCTCAGTGGCCATGGCTCATGCACCTAGCCGCTCCACAGCATGTGGGATCTTCCTGGACCGGGGCACGAACCCGTGTCCCCTGCATCAGCAGGCGGACTCTCAACCACTGCGCCACCAGGGAAGCCCTGAATCAGTAATTTTAAAACTCCCAACAAACCAAAGTCCAGGACCAAATGGCTTCTCAGGTGAAGTCTACCAAACATTTACAGAAGAGTTAACCCCTATCCTTCTCAAACTATTCCAAAAACTTGCAGACGAAGGAACACTTCCAAACTCATTCTATGAGGCCAGCATCACCCTGATACCAAAACCAGAGAAAGATACCACATAAAAAATAAAATTACAGGCCAATATCACTGATGAACATAGATGCAAAAATCCTCAATAAAATAGTAGCAAATCAAATCCAACAATATATTCAAAGAATCAAACACTGAGATCAAGTGGGATTTATCCCAGGGATGCAAAAATTTTTCACTATCTGCAAATCACTATGATACACTACATTAACAAGCTGAAGAATACAGACCATATGATTATATCAACAGATGCAGAAAAAGCTTTTGACAGAGCTCAACATCTATTTATAATCAAAAAACTCTCCAGAAAGTGGGCATAGAGGGAACATATCTCAACATAATAAAAGCCATATATGACAAACCAACCACTAACACCATGCTCAGTGGTGAAAAGCTAAAAGCATTCCCTCTAAGATCAGGAACAAGAAAAGGATATCTACATTTGCCACTTTTATTCAACATGGTTTTGGAAGTGTTAGCCACAGCAATCAGAGAAAAAAAAGAAAAAGGAATCCAAATTGGAAAAGAAGTAAAACTGTCAGTGTTTGCAGATGACATGATACTATAGAGAATCCTAAAGATGCCACCGCTCATCAATGAATTTTATAAAGTTGTAGGATACAAAATTAATATACATAAATCTGTTGTATTTCTATACACTAACAATGAACTATCAGAAAGAGAAATTAAGGAAACAATCTAATTTACCATTGCATCAAAAAGAATAAAATACCTAGGAATAAACTTAAGGAGGTAAAAGACCTGTACTCAGGAAACTATAAGACACTGATGAAAGAAATTAAAGATGATACAAACAGATGGAGAGGTATACAATGTTCTTGGATTGGAAGAATCAACACTGTGAAAACGACTATACTATCCAAGGCAATCTACAGATTCAGTGCAATCCCTATCAAAATAGCAAAGGTATTTTTCATAGAACAAGAACAAATAATTTTAAAAATTATATGGAAACACAAAACACCCTGAATAGCCAAAATGATCTTGAGAAAGAAGAACAGAGATGGAGGAATCACACTTCCTGACTTTGGACTATACTACAAAGCTACAGTAATCAAAATATTATGGTATTGGCACAAAAACAGACACAGAGATCAATGGAAGAGAATAGAGAGCCCAGAGATAAACCCACATACTTATGGTCAATCTATGACAAAAGAGGCAAGAATATAAAATGGAGAAAAGACAGTCTCTTCAACAAGTGGTACTGGGGGGAGTTCTCTGGTGGTCCAATGGTGAGGAGTCCTCACTCTCACTGCAGAGGGCCCAGGTTCGATCCCGGGTCGGGGAACTAAGATTCCACAAACTGCGCGGCACGGCCAGAAAAAAATATGCATTTAAATAAGTGGTACTAGGAAAACTGAACAGCTACATGTGAAAGAATGAAATTAGAACATTCTCTAACAACATATACAAAAATAAACTCAAAATGAATTAAAGACCTAAATGTAAGAGCAGATACTATAAAACTTCTAGAGGAAAACAAACATTCCTAGAGCAGAACACTCTTTGACATAAACTGTACCAATATTTTTTGGATCTGTCTCTTAAAGCAAAGGAAACAAAAGCAAAAGAAAAAAAGTGGGGGGGACATGATTAAACTCAAAAGCTTTTGCACAGCAAAAAACTTCAGCAAAACAAAAATACAACCTACTGAGAAGATATTTGCAAACAATATGGCCAATAAGGGATTAAAATCCAACACATATAAACAGCTCATAGAACCCAAACATCAAAAAAACAAACAGCCTAATTAAAAATGGGGAGAAGAACTGAATAAACATTTTTCCAAAGAGGAAATGCAGATGGCCAATAGGCACAAGAAAAGATGCTCAACATCACTAATGGCCAATAGGCACAAGAAGAGATGCTCAACATCACTAATCATCAGGGAAATTCAAATCAAAACAACGAGATATCACCTCACACCTGTCAGAATGGCTATCATCAAGAAGAACACAAATAACAAATATTGGCAAGGATGTGGAGAAAAGGGAACCCTCCTGCACTGTTCATGGAAATGTAAATTGGTGCAACCACTATGAAAAACAGTATGGATGTTTCTCAAAAAAGCTAAAAATATAACTACCATATGACCAGAAATACCACTCCTGAGTATATATCAGAAAAAAACAAAAACACTAACTCAAAAAGACACATGCATCCCCATGTACACAGCAGCATTATTTATAGTTGCCAAAGTATGGAAGCAACCTAAATGTCCATCAACAGATGAGTGGATAAGGAAGATGTGGTATGCACACACACAAACACTGGAATACTACTCAGCCATAAAAAAGAATGAAATAATGCCATTTGTAGCAACATGGGTGGGCTTGGAGGGCATTGTGCTAAGTGAAATAAGTCAGGCAGAGAATGACAAATACTGTATGATATCATTTATGTGGAATCTAAAAAATACAACAAACTACTGAATAAAACATAAAAGAAGCAGACTCACAGATTTAGAGAACAAACTAGTGGTTACCAGTGGGGAGAGGGAAAGGAAAGGGGCAAAAAAGGGATGGGAAAATAAGGGTTATTATGGTACTATATGAAATCATGCATGTGAAACTTTTGAAAATTGTAAAGCACTATAGAATTCAAAGAATCTTTATTCAATAAAAAGTATGAAAAAAGTAAGCATGTATTAACATATACTGGAATATTATTCAGCTTTAAAAAAGAAAGAAATCTTGTCACATACAACATTGATGAACCTTGAGGACACTTTTCCAAGTGAAGTAAGTCACAAGACACAGTATTATAATATTCCACTCTTACTAAGTATGTAAATCAATCTCATAGAAACAGAAATAATGGTTCTCAGGGATTGACAGAAGGCAGAAATGGAAAATTATTCAAATGGTATAGAGTTTTCAGTTTTGCACAATGAAAAATTTCTAGAGCTTTGTTGCACAACAATGTGAATATAGTAAGCCCTACTTAACTGTACACTGAAAAAATGGTTAAGATAGTAAGTTTTATGTTATGTGGTTTTTACCACAATTTTTAAAACATTTTTTGAGGATTTTTTTATTATAGTTGATTTACAATATCATGTTAGTTTTAGGTGTACAGCCTCAGATTTACCATAATTTTTGTTTTAAATCTCTTTTTTTTTTTTTTTTCTTGAAGAGTACTGAGTTTCCTTCTGGCTGGTGATGGCTCCATTTGATCCTTTTGAGGCTTGGTTTGAGGCTTTGTTAGAACATGTCTCGAAGAATTCTTGCTCCAGGGCAAGAATAGATGAAATCCCTAATATGTGGTTTTCTTGGCATCTCAACTGAATTCCCAACACCCAATGTATTCATTCAGAACAAGGTCCCATTACTCTGCCTCAATGGACCTTTAATGTTTCTCAGCACTATTCAACCTCTAGAATCTCCATTCATCTCACAGCCCGTAAGTAATTCTCTTGTGAGTCTCATGGAGTCTTGGCCCTGAGTGCAGAGCCAGTGGCTCAAGGGAATCTTGGTAAAGCTTTCTGAAGTTCCATCTTTAAACAGCTAGCTTCTCTCTACTCACCTGCTTCACAAATTCCATCTACCACAAATCTCTAAACTCCTACCTTGGACACTGCTGATCCCTGTTTTCTATTTCACCATGCTACGGTTTGGAGAGCGCTCCTAACCAGAAAGCCAGGGTAAATGTGTTGTTCACCTCATGTGTTTTTTTTTGTTGTTTTTTTTTTTTTTAAGGATAACTGTTCAGTAGGTCTATTGTTAAATGCCTGAAAAGACTTGCTATTACCTTTTTGACTTTCACATTTGTGTGTGGCTAAAGGGTGAGTCTAACACTCATAACTGTCATTGCCGGGATTAAGCATTTGCCATTCGATGTCTATTTTCAAATTCTGTACCTAACGTTCATCATTACGGAACATTTTTTGCTTTTTGTGAGATTTATTTTTTCCTGTCTCACCCAACAATAACATAAACTCCGTGAGAACAGTGACGCTGTTAGCCAATTCGGATCTCCAGTGCTTAGAACATGGCCTGGCACTAGTGATTAAACAACAAAATATTTACTTAATAAAATGAAATAAATGAGTGAGTTATTAAATAATTATGCATTGCCAAAATTTGCTTTAGAACATGTTCAACATTCTACAATAAAAATACAAAAGGACAGGTGAATAAATGGTGGGAAATACATGTTAAATCCCCAACAGTGAAGATGAAAATAAGGAGCAGCAAAAGAAGAAGCAAGTGAAGGAATGGAAAAATGAATGAAGGAAAATAATGGAAAGAAAAAGAGGAAAAGGGAAAAGAAGAAAGTTTGTAGAATTACAGAGGGAAAAAAGAGAGCCCAAAAAATTGAGAGAAGACATGAAGCAAGTAAAGAAAAGGAAGGAGAAGGAAAGAGAGAAGTATTATTTTATTTTCTAATACAGTAAACATATTATGAACTGCCTTTGTGTTTTAAAGCAAAATCCTAGGGATACAATGATTGAAAAAAATCTAGTTATTCTCTGTAAATACCTTTGTTCTCTACTAGGAAAGATGACATGTAAAAATACAAACAATATAATTAATATAATGACTGCTTAATTGATATTACAGCACTCATTAGAATGAGTGCTATAAAACAGTGCTGTGGGAACAAAATAATATCCAAACCCCACTGGGGATATTGGAAGATTTCTTAGAAAAACTGACTACATTTGAAGAACAGAGAGAATTTCAGCAGATGGTGTGAGAAGAAACAGTTTGCGAAAAGGTTTGGGGAAGAAAAAGAAAGTATGAATCAGAAATTGTGAAACTTCCTGATTGTTTAACAATTTTAACAATGTCTGAAGGGCACTGGTGGGAATAAAGGTTGGGAAGGCAACTTTAAATCTCCTGTGGAGATCTGAATCCTTGAATATTCAAAATTACCACCCTGAATATTATGCTAAGAGTTTGAACTTCATGTGCTCTTTGCCTTTGGGAGCCCCTGAGAGTTTTTCAATGGGGAATAAATGTCAGAGCAGTGATTTTAGAACAGAAAGTAGAAGAGAATAGGGGAGAAATAAATAGAAAAGAGAGAGAAGGCAAATTTAGGTGAACTTCTTTTCTTGAAAAAGTGCTTTAAGCACTGAGGTCTAGAAATAATACAAAACCAGATGGAAAGATGTTGGTAGTGATAATTATTTTATCACTGTTTTCATCCTGCTTGAAAGGGCATGCCTTTTTTATTACACATGTAAGAATTTCTTTGGCTTAGAGCCATCTTCACTTGGAGACACTATAGCCTGACACTGATGTTACTGATGGCTACCTCTCTAGGTCCGTTTGTCCCAACAGGAACTAAAGCTTGTAGGTCTGGGTGTCTGAAAATTGTGCTAAAGTAAAAAATCAAATCAAAACAGAACAGAAAACCACCAATTCTCATGAATCAGTTCTTCTCTGCAGCAAAATAAAATGGAGGATTGCATTTTCCCACTCAACTTTATTTATGGGAATCAGGTTGGATTTGGTGTACAGAATACATCTATCTCAATAAAATTTAAGTGCTGCACAGAACATACAGGGTTTTTGTTTTTAAATGAAATTGCTGTTCATTTTGGTGTCAGGGTGATTGGACATTCAGGTATATTTTTGCCTCGCTTTTCTCACATTGTCATTCTAAAGGTGTATTTCAGCTAAGGAACTCTTCTATATGAAAGGAGGACCTTAGGGTTAGCTCTTGAAGATTACTTCGAAGTCATTTCAAGTATTTGGAGTGTCTTTCAATTATATTCATTCAGAGTGATTTGGTAACCCATGGGCAATAACTGTTTTAGGTAATAATCCATAGTGTTAAAAAATAATCACTGTACCCAGAACAATTTGAAAAGAGAGCTAATGGGGTGTTGGGTTACTTACTCTCAAATGCCTGAACATTACCTGAAAATTTTAATACTTTTGTTGCTTCTTGTCCTTGAACAACTTTCTACTGGCATCACTTAATTTACTAACATAAAACGATGTCCACATAATTTCTGTTATAGATATATAAAATAAGTAAATAGCCCCTAGCTCATAGGCATGCCTATAACAGGAGAGTGTTAATGATGATGATAAAGCACACTTTACATTGGTACATATGCTATTTCAGTATCTGGAGTTTCTTATACCACATTTTACCTTCCTCTCTTAGCCACCAACTTTATATTCATGTCTTGACCATAAGTCAGTTGCAATCATTCCTCTCCATGGATAAGTACTCTTTAATGTATTCTCTATTAGGTGAGTCTATTTTTTGTTGACTACATTGATCAATTACTTAACTTAGGGATCTCTTCAATTCAATGTCTGAGTCAATTACATAATTTAAAAGGTCCCTTAGGGAAAAATATAATTTGACAAATAAATAGAAAATCTAATGGTTGGATCATTTAACATTCATATCAAATTCACTCTGTGCCCAATTCTATTAACTAGGCAGACATTACCTGTCAGGATAGCCAAACAAAAACAAAGAACCCAGAGTCACGGAAAATGATTGATTCAGTGACTATACAGAGGTCTGTAAGTGTTCTTTGTCGACTGAATCTTTTTTTTTTAATCTCCAGAAAGGCAGTTGCTGGGAGTCTTGCAGTCAACTATTCTGGTAGAGCAAGGGTGAGAAAACCACTGCATGCCTCTTGTTTTCATACTAAGAGTGATTTTTACATTTTTAAATGGTTGAAAAAAATCAAAAGAATAATATTTCAAGGTACATGAAATTCAAATTTCAGCTTCTATAAACAGTATTTATAGATTTTTTGACTGGGCATATACCCTGAGAAAACCATGATTCTAAAAGAGTCATGTACCACAATGTTCACTGCAGCACTATTTACAATAGCCAAGACATGGAAGCAACCTAAGTGTCCATCATCAGATGAATGGATAAAGAAGATGTGGCACATATATACAATGGAATATTACTCAGCTGTAAAAAGAAATGAAATTGAATTATTTGTAGTGAGGTGGATGGACCTAGAGCCTGTCATACGGAGTGAAGTAAGTCAGAAAGAGAAAAACAAATACTGTATGCTAACACATGTATATGGAATCTAAAAAAAAAAATGGTTCTGAAGAACCTAGGGGCAGGACAGAAATAAAGACACAGACGTAGAGAATGGACTTGACACAGGGTGGAGAACAGGTAAGCTGGGACAAAGTGAGAGAGTGGCATGGACATATATACACTACCAAATGTAAAACAGATAGCTAGTGGGAAGCAGCTGCAGAGCACAGGGAGATCAGCTCGGTGCTTTGTGACCACCTAGAGGGGTGGGATAGGGACAGTGGGAGGGAGATGCAAGAGGGAGGAGATATGGGGATATATGTATATGTATAGCTCGTTCACTTTGTTATATAGCAGAAACCAACACACCATTGTAAAGCAATTATACTCCAATAAAGATGTTTAAAAAAACCAACAGTATTTATAGATGAAACATGGTTTCTTCTACATAAAAACAAGTAAGTCTGACACAGCCACACCAATCATCTCTGTATGGCCTAGGACTGCTCTTACTACAGTGGTAGAGATGGAGAGTTGTGACAGATTCTGTAGCCCACAAATTCTGAAATATTTCCTACCTGGCCCCCGACAGAAAATGTTTGCCAAACCCTGCTATAGAACAGCAGCAGTTCACGGAATTCTTTTTATTACTCTCAAGCTGGATTCGTTGGAACGCTTTTGTCCATAAGTGACAAAACCCAACTCAAATACAGTTTAAGCAAACAGGAGGATTTATTGTAGCTTAGGGATAGATCTGGCAACAAGCATGGCCAAATTCAAGGATGGCAGGCTCCCGACCCAATCAGGGCCAGCCAGTGATCTTTCCTATGACTGACAGGCAGATCCCCAGAGAAAGAAGCTGATCACACCCTTCTGCTGGTGTTGCCAACCTGGTGTCTTAGGCCTGTAGCTCTCCGCAAGTGGTGGCAAATGTGGCCACTGGGCACGTGAAGTTACCAGTGGAAAGAGCTGACTTCTTTTCTAGTAGTTGCAGCAAAAGTCCCCAGACTAACTCAAACTGTTTTGAATTGAGTGGGGTCCAGGGTACCATAAAGCAAAGCACATGGACTGAGTGTGGGAAGAGATGTTTGTGCAAAGGAAAATCGGGAAGGAGGGGAAGTATCTGCCAAGCAGGCATAACCAGCAGATGGCCACTGTAGTGAGGAAAGAAAGCACTGGTTCTGCCTTTTTTAGAGGTAAGAATACCTAATCTCAAAAACGTTAAAAGACTTATTCAAGATTACCCAGATGGAGAAGACAATCTGTCTAACTCCTGGTCCATACTCTGTACCAAACCATGATGCTTTTCCAAATAGTAGTTATTCAGGTGCCAAGTATGCAAATATTGGCCGGAAGGAAAGTTTTGAGTCTTCCATAAATTAGGTTTTTCTGATATTATGTAAATATCTCTTGTCAACTACCTAGCTCAATACGCAAATCCATGTTTATCAGATTAACTTCAACCACTTAGCAAGGCCCAAGGGAGAGGAACTTAGAGGATTAGTTTGGTGCAGAGGAAGGGAGCAAGGGACTGGGGAAAGTTTCAGGGCAGAAGGTGTCGTCTGGTGAGAGAACCACAATGTCCCGCCATCAGAAACCAGGAAGTGACTGGGGGGGAGGGGGGAGAGAGCGCGCGTGAATACACGGGGTGCGTGTGAGAGAGAGAGGGACAGAGAGGGGAGACACAGAGAGAGAGGGAAGAGGGGAGGAGAGGGGAAAAGCTTGGGTTCTGAGAGGAAAGGGGTACATATGCACTAGAAGGGGGCTTGAGAACTGCTGCGGGAAGACAGTTTCTGCCTGTTTCACAATTTTGCCCCAGCAGGATCCTGGCACATTCCCCAGGTGTAAATTGGTCTCTATCCAGAGCGTAAACTGGGAGTGGAATCGATATGCTAGATATTTCCATTTGCATTAGGCAAGTGATGAGACAATTTCTTGATAGTTTTCTGAGGATAATGAAAGTACACAGCTCAGCAAGGGTGACTCACTCCGTGAGTCAGTTGTTTAAGATTGTCTCTTTATAAGTCATCACTCAAATCAAGTTCCGGTGTTATACCAGTGACTGGGGCCTCATCTCAGCGCAACGTAGGAAGAATCTTCAGTTCGACCCACTGGCCACCTGCCCAGTTCATCCTTTACTTTGGGAGAAGGTACTTGGCATGTGTATACATAGAACATGACAATCTTGGAAGCTACACCAAAAGAAATTAAAAATGGTCATCTCTGTGGTTTTGTATTCAGTTTCCAGATGAGCAAAATGCCTTAGCACCTTCGTTGTGAATTCAATTCAATTGTCAAACATTTAAGACAGCAGGGATGTAACAAAGCAGACATTATCTGAAGAGAGAGCTGAATTCTGGTTTGCACAGAAAACATGAACTAAATGTTAAATAAATGTCAATATTCATCAATCTGTTTTCCATTTCCAGACCAGAGAATTTCAGCTCCCCATAAATTCCTTAGGAGTAAAAGTATAACCATAAGCAGAGATTTTATTAATTCAGCTGCTCCAACTGTCTCATTTGATTTTGAGCTCTATTTCTTGAAAGGATTTAATTCTTTTAAATCAAAGAAAAATGTTTCAACATCTATTAGACACAGGTAAGTCTGGCACATCAGGACTGTAAACAAAGGCAAATCATGCTACCATCCCATATCTAATCCTTTAGCCACTACAGTCTCTTGTGCTTGTGTTAATAAGTCCAGATTGATGGGGGAATTTGACTCTTTGAGAAAAGGCAATGTAATCAACATGAATTCCTGTAATACTGGAAAGAAAAAAGCACTTTTCCTCTTCACTCTCTGCTAAGCTTCTTTCCTCTCAAGTTTAATAGTGATATACTCCAGGCAGGTTAAAGAAAATGGTTCTTTTGTAGGCAAATTGGGCTGTGATGAAACCAGCAAGGGGCAGGCTATTAAGAGAGAATTTGGGTCCAAGGTGGAGGCAGAGCAGAGGCTGCTGAGAGGAGGATCCATTTTGCCCCTCAGGAGCAATGTCATAGGAAAGAAGAGTTTGCCCTGGGCCCTAGGGAACACTTTTGGGTTCAAAACATGGTAACCAGCAGGTTATACGGTAAATATCAATTGCTTTTGCCTGCCCATCTCTTTTTCCAGTAACAGAAAACATGGCTCTCCTCCCCTGCTTTCAGTCCATGTGGATCACATCAGCTGACCTCACCTCTTTACCCCACTCCTCTCAACCACGGTAGTCACATGACCCCCAGCGTTGACCGTTAACATAGTCTATCCCCTTAGCTTCAGTGATTGATTCAGGGTGGGGAGTTCAACACCAGCTGGCCCAATGGGAGTCTAAGTGCTTCTCTGGATTTATTGGAAAAGATCCAATAGAAATTTTCCCCATTTTCCCTAAGCTTGATAAACTGGTATATTGGAAACTGGGCTCAGTAAATCTCACTTCCAGGGAAGAGTCTGCCTCAGAACAAGACCAATATGGAGAGCAGTAGTCCTGAGTGACAGACGCCCACAGACATAAAGACACTAGCATCCTTTGCGTCCTTCAACTAAACCATGCCTGATTTAGTTTGAACTTTCTAGTTACATAAGCCAATAAATCAGTCACTTTATAATCTAGTCTGAGCTGAGTTTCTGTTGATTTTGTTATTACTTGCAACTGACTTGATTTACACAAGTTATCTATTTTCATTTTCATCCTGGATTACAACAGGAGGCAGACAAAGGAAAAAGAAATATGAAAACGATAAGGAGAGATTCTGCATTGGTGTCAAGTAACAGGTATTCTTCAAATAATCTCCTAGCTGGGAAACCAAGAGAAGATGGACTTCTTTGCAGTGAGCTGTTTTTCTTTCCCTTGAAGCTGTTGGGGGAGGATTATTATCTTGAGAGAATTTTCTCCTGCACATTTTATCACTCATCCCATCATCTAGTACACTTCAGTCTGAATGAATTCTGATACCCTCTCCAGTTTGGGTTATGAGAAGCTAATCTTTAAGATACGCTTCAGGTTCTGAAAGACACCTGGGTTAAGACTGAATGATAGCAATGGAGAAGCCTATAATGAGTAATGGTGATTTTATAATACACTCCTAATCCTTATTTTATTTATTTATTTTTTTGCGGTCCGCGGGCCTCTCACTGTTGTGGCCCCTCCCGTTGCAGAGCACAGGCTCCGGACGCACAGGCTCAGTGGCCATGGCTCACGGGCCCAGCCGCTCCGCGGCATGGGGGATCTTCCCGGACCAGGGCACGAACCCGTGTCCCCTGCATCGGCAGGCGCACGCTCAGGGAAGCCCCTAATCCTTATTTTTTAAAGCCTCTCATCAATAGCTATTCTTTCCAGAAATAACTATTATCAGCTCTCTCAGATGTATGAACACAGCAGAGAACTTCTATTATCACGTGATTTAGGTAATGAAGGTTTATATATTGATGCTTTTTTAAGCATTCTACCTGGCTGTAGTACTTCTGTTGTTTTTCAAAAAGAAGGAGATGAAAGTGGTTAAACAACTGACCAGATCTGAATAAAAATCACTATTTCCTTGGAATCTTGTTCTTTTCCAAGAGCTATGAGTCATGATGCAAATGAGCTATGAATCACTCTCCCTTACAGAGATCACATTTATAATAAGTTTGTCTTCAGTTGCATTTTTTATATTGAAAAGACTTTCTTAGAACAATCCAAACCCTCACCATAACCCATCTACTATTCTTAAGCATTTATTTGATTGGCTTGGAGGAATAAAAGACTAGTTAACAACAAGAACCTAACATGAGAACATAGGTTCAAGTCTTGGTTCTGGGTAAATTCCTGAACATCTCTGGACCAATTTCCTCTGTGAATGTGATATAGGACCAAATTGTGTATTGGACTTTGTATCCATGACAAAATCAGAATATGGCTGGCCTGGTTTTTGTGGCTAAGACAGTGGTATTTAAATATTACTTTTTGAGGAGCTGGGTAGAAAAGTCAGTAACATATCTATAAAACCTATAGGCTCTGTCTGCATAATAACAAGCATCTACTTTAAAAGAAAAAAAAAAGTTAATTCAATTGGTTTTTTACAGAAACCCTTATTCAATAAAATGACTGACATTTCCCTCTGACACAGTGAATTTAACTGTAGTAATTAATGTTAAGTAGAATAGTTTTGTTTAGTGAGGGTGTGAGGGTCCTCCCCAATACTGACCTTAAGATCTTTTCAGGCATGAAATCACAACCTGAGGGCTTTTCAGCTTTTTGCTGACTTTCTTTCCTGGATGATAGAAAATTTCTGGTTTACACCTTATCTTCTACTATTAATCTTGATGTCTTAGGTGTTTCTGTTTGTCTTCTCTATCCCTCACGTGAATTCCCAATCCTTTGCATTCTGTACCTCTCTAGTGACCTTTCTTACTCTTGTTCTCATCCCGTAGCTCCTTGACTCTGCTTTTGGACATGCCCAGTTGTTTCCTTGAACAAATTTTCTTTTAATGAGAACACAGGATTTAGGACAAAGAGAACTGGATTCTTATCCTAGCTTGAACTCTGTTCTCTATTGGCTTTGTGACATTAAGCAAGACATTTTAGCTCACTGAATTTTGGTTTCCTTATATAGAAAACAGGGATAACAATGCTATGCACCTTGCAGCAAAGTTAAAAGTGTTCAGTAAAGTAAAAATATGTTACATGACATTAGCAGTGACTGGGTGGTGGACACATACTAACCAAAGATCATCAAGATCTTTAGTTCTTTTCTCAGCTTTGGGATTTAATGCCTTTCTCTTCAGGTCAAAAATCCATTGACCCCTCTGATTATTACTCCAATCTGACAGGCACATGAGCTCATGAGCCAGAACCTAGGGCCTCACTTTCAGTTTAATTAGCATCTCTATTCTGCGGGTGTAGAAAGGGAGACTCAGAGACAAGTGAACTGCCTCAAATCAGAGCAAGGGGCAAAGGTGTGACTCAAATCCTGATTTCCTCATGACAAATCCCTGCTCTTTCACCACGTCACAGGATCCTCCTCCTCCAACCAAAGCATCTGGTCACCCTAACATGGTTGACAAGTCCACAGTCACTGTGTCCAGGTCAATGGAGAATTTTACCCCCTCTCCCTAAACCCCAATCCTTACCCACCATAGATAACCAGGGGGTCTCAATTCCATCTAGGAAAACATCATACCACTCTGAAGAGACCAAGGAAAAGAGATACACTGTCTACTAAAATTTTTCTCAAGGACCTCCCCCTAAAAGGTATGATCAGGTCTGATTTTCTACCAAACACTTTTATACCAGTTGGTCTGATAAATTGGAAAAACAGTATATTGTCCCATTTTGCATCTTTTATTATGTTAACTTCAATGATTTTGTTTAATTAAAATTGTGTTGATATTAATTTTAAGGAAAAATTAATTTTAAATGTTCTATCACCTTTGCTTGTGCTGACCTCCTGATACTTCTGGAGCTAACAAACGTCTCAGTTGCTTTGGGAATCATCAGTTATATAATATAGGTGACCCATAAGTTCACATTAGTGAAGTAATATATCCAGTACTTAATAAAACCTTAGACACAGATTTGTGATTTTGCTTCACCTTAAGCCTCTTTCCCACTCAGGGAGCGTAGTAATAAATATTTAAGTAAATCAGCAGGGATTAAAGGCTTATTTGACAATTACCAGTAGTTATAAAAAACATGGTATCTAAGTAATGGATGGAAAAATCAGTCTTTGAGATCACAAAATTGCTCAGTTATTCATGAAAAATTCTGCCAACCATCTGGATTCCCAACTACACTGTAGTGAATACCACTGAGGGACAAGGATTGATCCTGTACACCAGCTTAGTTCTTAGTGCAGAGCTGGTCACAGGGAAATTTCTCAGTAAACGCTTTTTTATTAGTGTATTTATTATTCTATAGACAACAAATCTGATTAACTAAATTTTTAATTTTTCAGCTGAATGGCATATGAGTGGAGCTCATGCAATGAGAAAACCACTATGTTTTACGTGATCGGTTAAGCCCTTTCCTTGAATTCTTCCCCATTTATTCAATGAAATCTAGGGCAGGTCCCATGACTTTTCCGGTGACTATCAGAGTGTAAATCATCCTCTGGTCACTTTTAGTCCCAAGAGTATTCATTTCAGGCATCAAAATGCTCAGTTCTGGCAAAAGTAAAACTCGACACTCCATTCAAATGTTGAGCTTCTCCCCTCCTTCAGCTTGGGGCTACTGCAATATTAGAAGCGTTCATACAGTGGGATTCTCCTGTCTCCCAGCAGGGTGTTGTTCCTCCTCTCTCTCCACATCCAGGACTCAAGTGGGAGGAGGGGGAGGGGTGGGAGGCAACTGCTGTCATTGCTCTGCCATCGCCATCACCATCACGCTCAGTGCAGGGCACCCTCAGCTTCCACCTCCAAGTGCCATGAGTCTACACATGAGGACTTTCTTTGGCCACTGGAGCCCACTCCTTGTGCATTCGGATCAGGCCAGAACTTCTGAGGAATTCATGCTCCGAGGAGCATCCCTCAACACATGACTGACAAGAATTGATGGAGACCCAGCTCCCTTGGTCATAATTCTGGGGTACATTCTTCACTGTATCCAGAGCAGGACTGAGCTTCAGCTCCCACAGCAGAAACCTACTCAGTTTCTAATGTGTTATTGGCTTCCTTCCCTTGCTTATCTCGCTACCCATTCCCCTGCCTGTGCTTCTTGGCATCACCTCCCAAATAAACTATATGCGTTCATATCCATGTCTAAGAGCCTGCTTCTGTGGGAACCCAAACTAAGAGAAGAAGAAAAGGACAGGCAATATCTTACTAGAAATACCTAGTATTGGTTTCCTTTGGCTACAGCAAAGGAAATGAGCTTGCTGAATGCTTAAAGGGATTCTCTTTCTTGGAGCCTATGTATAATACAAGTTCTTCAGAATCCCCTCCGTTTCAGAAGGCATCTCATTTTTTATTTGAGGTTCCTACAGGGTGGCACTCCCCTGTAGCTGGCTGGTTATGACTCTGTATTAGGGTTCTCCAGAGAAGCAGAACAAATAGGACAGTTGCAAATAATATTATATATAGTAAAATATATAGCTATATGTTTATTATATATGTTATATGTACGTAAATAATAAAAAGATACAGTATAAAGAACTGGCTCACAGGATTATGAAGGCTGCGAAGTCCCACAATCTGCCATCTGCAAAATGGAGACTCAGGAAAGCCAGTGGGGTAGTTCTGGGCCGAGTCCAAAAGCATGAGAACAGGAAGCACTGGTGGGATAAGTCCCAGGACAAGACTAATGTCTCAGTTCAAGCTTTCAACCAGAGGGAATTCTCCCTTCCTCTACCTTTCGGTTCTATTCAAATACTCAGCAGATTAGATGATCTCTCCCACACTGAGGAGGGCCATCTGCTTTACTCAGTCTACCAATTCAAATGTTAATCTCTTCTGGAAACACCCTTACAGACACACCAGAAATAACATTTAACCAGATATCTGGTCAACCCTAGACTCATTCAAGTTGACACATAAAATTAACCATCACAGACTGTCAGCCCTTGGTTTTTTGGTAGACCACATCAAGCAAAAGTTAGAGTTCCACTGTCCCTTGAAGTGCTTTTCATGTCCAAAGTCCCTTTAAAACGACTCCAGGTCTGCTCTCTATATCAAGATACCCATTTCTCTTGCATTTTTCACCCTGACAAACCCTGAGACCACAGGCCATTTCCAAGGCAATAATCTCTCTTTGCGTGCCAAACTCACTTTCTAGTCTTTAGGCTTTTCCTTGCAAAGATTTTACATTAGCCTACAGTCTTCATGGGTAACAGGTCAAGTTTTTCAAGTCATCTCCTTGAAACCCTCTAAGCTTTTGTGGTGAGAGAGGTTTTTCCTTCTCTCCATCTTCAAGGAACACACTGCATCTCCCTCTGAAGACACCTTATCTCTAAATCCCCATTCCTTGGTCACTTTGTCTTAAACATGCATATACCCTCAAGGGGTGAGTTCCCTGGGGTTATAAAACTGACTTTTAGCTACCTCTTTTCAAATCCAGCACTAGTGGTCCAGGAATATGCATATGGGAATTTTCATCAACTATTGTCTTGGAGCCTCAGCCAAAACTGAGACAGAATGAGCCTCATTTGAACATTTTGTTATGTATATATTCTAATTAAATTTTTATGAAGTTCAGTAAATGCAGGTGCACATATTATGTGTAGGCATTGTGCTAGGTGAAAAGTAAGACTGTGTTCCTGCCCTAAAAGATCTTCTGGCTTAAGAGAAGATAGATATGTAGATAAATAAATATAGCATCATAAGAAACACAAAATAGTAGAATTTTATGAGATTTAACATTATCCACACATAATGATAGATTCTATCAGAGAAGGGTGAGGAATCAGGGAAAGCAGGATACTCAAAGAGCTAACAGGACTCTTCCAGGCACACAGAGAGGGAAGTCTATGCAGACACACAAAGCAACATGCAATGTTTATGGAACCACAAAGGTTTAGTGTTGCTGCTGCTATATCAAATTTGCAGGAATATTTGGAAAGAAATAAGGCTGAGGAAGCAGATAGGAAAGGAATTAAGGTCTTTTTAAGAAGCTTAAATTTAATCCAGCAAGTTATTGGGAATTTTTTAAGCATATTAAGCAGGATGTTGGCTTTTAAAGATTTCAAGTTTAAAATAATTACTCCACTTCTCTGTGAAGAATGAATTGGAAGAAAGCAATAATAGGGGCAGGGAGGCTAGTTAGCAGTCTAGGGGGCCCAGGAAACTGGTACCATGGGCTTGACTAATACAATGACTGTGAAGATGGAAAAGAAACAGCAAAATATACACACTTGAAGACAGGGACTTTGTTTCATTCGTGTCTATATCCGCAGTACTTAGACCAGTGTCTGGCACAGACTATGAATAGAAACTGTTGAATGATTAGTGCGTGAGTGACTTGTTGATTGACAAATGCCCTGCATGAGAGATTAGAAATCTAAATTGGATTACCTAGGCAGAGATGGGCTGAAGTTCAAGATAAGGAATGGAGATATATATACTTGGGAAACTATGGAAGCAGATGAAATCACTCATGGAGAGCTTTTAGTGAAGAAATAAAAGATGCTTAGCGCTAACAAATCTGTCCATGATCACCAGTTATTGATCATGTCCTATCAGCTCTGTGTAAAGAACTTTATACTCATCTAGATTATGCCCATAGCACCAAAGAAGGAAGTACATTTTATATAAGAGGAAACATAGCTTTAGGGGTTTAAGAACCTGCCAAGGTCACACAGCTGGTGG
Source organism: Delphinapterus leucas (assembly GCF_059928025.1). Classification (NCBI taxonomy): domain Eukaryota; kingdom Metazoa; phylum Chordata; class Mammalia; order Artiodactyla; family Monodontidae; genus Delphinapterus; species Delphinapterus leucas. Next base: position 15,325,151 of record NC_143144.1, read on the forward strand.
GTGACAGTGACAGAGCAGGAACTGAACTGCTTTGATGGACTCTGATATGAGAAATCTAGAGTCTCAAGTCCACTGCTCATGTACCCCACTGCCCTCCCCAGGCACAATCTGTACTTATCACTCAGGGTGTGTTTTCTTCTGGTTACTTGGGAGAAGCAAGTCATATGAACCGCTCCTAGGACAAGACTTAGGTGCAAGCCCATAAGACTAGCGCTCCTGATAGCATTCCCTGTCCTCCAAAAAGAGAGAAGTAATAAAGTCAAATGAACTGAATGAAAACACTGTGTAAGGATTTGGCTTTGACCTGATAGGGCATGTGTTTCAGAGATCTGGGAAAATGAGAAAAGAATGGATGTAGGTCAGTGGATCCCAGCCCTGGCTGAACATATTGATAGAATAGCGTGGGAAGCTTTTTAAAAATACCAATTCCCGCCCCAGACCAATTACATCAGGATCTCAGGGCAAGACAGAGGCTTCAAAAAACTTCTCCAGGTAGTGCTAACGTGCACCTAGTGCACCTTGACAACCACTGATATAGGTGGAGGTATGTTTAAGGTGGGAAAGACAAGATATTTAGGTATTTCACAGTAGATGGCTTCCATTTTCTCTGAGAAACTAGTTGCCTAGGACACATGGTCAGACCGAGGAAGTGAACATTAGTATGTATTTGTTCCTTATGCACACAGAACAGGAAATGAACTCAGTGTTCATCTAGATCATGAACCTAATTTTATAGGTTAAAATTAAAATAATAATAGTTATTATTTACTAGACACCTGCCATGTGGTAGTATTTTATATACATGATTTGTCATACAATAGGCATCCAGGGTACATATTGCAGTTTATAGATGAGGAATCAAAGCCCAAAGAGGTTTATTATCCACAGGTCATAAAGGCAGTTTTGAGGAATTAAGAAGCCTCAAGAGTTTCCATCAGTGATTTTTCTCTGCTGGTTTATATTAAATGATGAAAATCTATGATGAGGTCTGGAAAAGTCAAGTGACTTTTCACAAAAGCACATAAAGTTCACCTTAAAAACTGTAGGTAAACTAACACTTAAAAAATATTAACTCTACATCAAGCTATAATTTTACATCTATTAAATTTCAAAACAGAAAACAAAATTTTGCATGAACACAGATAGTGTTATGGGGAAATGTTACCCTCATACATTGCTCGTTGCTGTAGAAACTAGTAAAAGCTTTCTTGGAGAGCGATTTGGAAAAACATTTCAATAGCCATTAAGTGCTCATATTTTGGGGGGGGCGGGGCGGGGGGGGTTAAACTTTTTTATTGTGATAAAATATATATGACATAAATATGTCATTTTAATCATTTTCAGGGTTAAATTCAGTGTATTAATTACACTCATACTGTTGTGCAACCATCACTGCTCTGTGTTTCCAAATTTTTCCAACATCCCGAAAAGAAACTATAAACATAAGACAATATCTCCCATCCCCCTCTTCTCCCAGCCACTGGGAACCTCTACTCTACTTTCTGTCTCTATGAATTTGCCTATCTAGTTATTTCATATAAATAGAATTAACAATATTTGTCTTTTTGTCACTGCCTTATTTCACATAGCATATTTCCAAGTTCATCCATGTTGTAGCAAACATATTCCTTTTCATGGGTGAATAATATCCCATTGTATGTATAGACCATATTTTGTTTATGCATTCATTTGTTGATAAACACTTGAGTTGTTTCTACATTTTGGCTACTGGGAATAATGGTACAATGAACACAGGAGTCAAAATGACTTTTTTTTTTCTTTTTGTGGACATACGTTTTTCTTTCTCTAGAAGTGAATTGCTGAGACATAGGGAAGGTGTACATGTACCTTTTTTTTTTAACAGATCTTTATTGGAGTCTAATTGCTTCACAATACTGTGTTACTTTCTGTTGTACAACAGAGCGAATCAGCCATATGCATAAATATGTCCCCATATCCCCTCCCTTTTGAACCTCCCTCCCAATCCCATCTCTCTAGGTCATCGCAAAGCACCGAGCTGATCTCCCTGTGCTATGCGGCTTCTTCCCACCAGCCAAATATTTTACATTTGGTAGTGTATATATGTCGATGCTACTCTCATTTCGCCCCAGCTTCGTCCTCCCACCCCTTGTGCTCAAGTCCATTTTCTATGTCTACCTCTTTAATCCTGCCCTGCAGCTAGGGTCATCAGTATCATTTATATTTATTTATTTTAGATTCCATATATATGCGTTAGCATACAGTATTTGTTTTTCTCTTTCTGACTTACTTCACTCTGTATGACAGACTCTAGGTCCATCCGCCTCACTACAAATAATTCAACTTCATTTCTTTTTATGGCTGGGTAGTGCTCATATCTTTTGACCCATGTAATTTTACTTCTGGAAAAATAACCTTAGTAAATAACCCAGAACTCTATTCACCAAGATGTTTACGAAAGCTAAATTTGTAACAAGACAAATTGGATACCTCTGAAATGTGTAAAAATCAAGATTTGTTTAAGGATAAATCTGTGGATTTATTAAACTCATTTAATCAGCAAATAATGAAATGCCCAATGCGTGCCAGACACTATGCTAGACCCAGAGGGGTACAAAGGTAAACAAGCAGATGCACAGTCCTGCCCTGTGCGAATACTGTTTGTTTGTGTGAACAGAGAGAAAACTAGAACGTGAAAAATATTTTTATATTTTTTATAACTCTTTTTCTCCCTCAAAGAATGGGAAAGAGTCTACAGCACTACAAAATAGAATAAACAAATGCAGGATCAGGGAAAATGCACATTTTTATAGAAAATCAAGTTCAGGGAGAAAGCCTACAGATATTACTTGGTTATTAAAGTTAGAGCTCAAATTCTGAGCTTTCAGGCAGGCAAAGGAAATGGGAAATATTAATAGTGAGTCATTTACCTTGTTAGTGAAAAGAAAACAGCAAAATTTCTCAGGAGAAATCAGTTATTACTTGTATTTTGATCTAAAATATATCTCTCGTTTTGTAAATGTTCAATATGTCATATTATTGGCATCTCTCAGGGGTTTGGAAGATTTTTAGAAATAAAATATTTCAAGCATATGAAAATGTATATAAAATAAAGTAATGAGCATATGTGTATCCCACACATGGCCTGAAAATTTTAAATATTACAGTTAAAACCCTTCTGCACCTCTCTACAATTCTATTTCTTGGTATCCCTACCCAGAATTAATCATTCTCCAAAATTTGTTGTCTCTCATTTTCAATTTAATTTATTCAATTTTTAAAAAATTGTTCAATTTAAATTTAATTTAACTCAATTTTCATTTCAATGTGTATGCCTTCATTGAAATATGTATCATTGTTCTCATATACATACACATTTCTATGCATACATAGTATTTCTATAAATGAGAGGTGTGGAACCTCTAGCTGGTTCACTTTTTACTGCTGAATAAAACTGTATTCTAGGGCTTCCCTGGTGGCGCAGTGGTTGAGAGTCCGCCTGCCGATGCAGGAGACACTGGTTCGTGCCCCGGTCCGGGAAGATCCCACATGCCACGGAGCGGCTAGGCCCGTGAGCCATGGCCACTGAACCTGCGCGTACGGAGCCTGTGCTCCACAACGGGAGAGGCCACAACAGTGAGAGGCCCGCGTAACGCAAAAAAAAAAAACAAACTGTATTCTATCAACATGCCACAATTTATCCATTTTCCCACTGATAAACATTTAGGCTATTTCCTTTTTTTTTGCTATTACAAAGCTGCAACAAACTCTCTTCTTATCTTCTTATGTGTGAAAGCTTCTCAAGCACTACATCTAGAGTGAAATTGCTGGCCAGAGTATATATGCATGTTTATCTTTACTCAATATAGCCACATGACTCTCCAAACTGGTCATACCAAGTTATATGGAGGACAATTAAGTGTGAAGGAATTCAGTTATAGTACAGCCAGGGATGAAACAATGCTCTGCTGACCACCACCTCTTTCCTGCCCCTGGAAGTTTCCTCTCTACTCAAGGGACAAGAGTGGGATTGAATTTAAAAAGTACCCTTCTGGGCTTCCCTGGTGGTGCAGTGGTTGAGAGTCCACCTGCCGATGTAGGGGATGTGGGTTCGTGCCCCGGTCTGGGAGGATCCCACATGCCGCAGAGCGGCTGGGCCCATGAGCCATGGCTGCTGGACCTGCGCATCCAGAGCCTGTGCTCCACAACGGGAGAGGCCACAACAGTGAGAGGCCCGCATACCGGAAAAAAAAAAAAAGTACCCTTCACACAGAACTAGAGCAAATAATCCAAAAACTTATATGGAACCATAAAACACTGAGAATTGCCAAAGCAATCCTGAGGAAAAAAATAACAAAGCAGGAGGCATAACCCTCTCACACTTCAGACAATACTACAAAGCTACAGTAATCAAAACAGTGTGGTATTGGTACAAAAACAGACATACAGATCAATGGAACAGAATAGCCCAGAAATAAACCCACACACCAACAGTCAAGTAATCTTTGACAAAGGAGGCAAGAATATAAAATGGGAAAAAGACAGTCTCTTCAGCAAGTGGTGCTGGAAAAGTTGGACAGCTGCATGTAAATCAATGAAGTTGGAACACACTCTCACACTATGCACAAAAATAAACTCAAAATGGCTTAAAGACTTAAATATAAGACATGACGCCAAAAAATTCCTAAAGGAGAACATAGGCAAAACATTCTCTGACATAAATCATACCAGTGTTTTCTTAGGTCAGTCACCCAAGGCAATAGAAATAAAAACAAAAATAAACAAATGGCACCTACTCAAACTTACAAGCTTTTGCACAGCAAAGGAAACCATAAACAAAAAGAAAAGACAACCCACAGAACAGGAGAAAAGATTTGCTAATGATGCGACCAACAAGGGCTTAATTTCCAAAATATACAAACAGCTCATACAGCTCAACAACAACAACAAAAAAAAACCCTATTCAAAAATGGGCAGAAGACCTAAACAGACATTTCTACAAAGAAGAAATACAGATGGCCAATAGGCACATGAAAAAATGCTCAACATCACTAATTATAAGAGAAATACAAATCAAGATTATTAATACAAGGAGGTATCAGCTCACAACAGTCAGAATGACCACCATTAAGAAATCTACAATTAACAAAGGCTGGAGACGGTGTGGAGAAAAGGGTACCCTCCTACACTGTTGGTGGAAGTGTAAGTTGGTGCAGCCACCATGGAAAACAGTATGGCAGTTCCGCAAAAAACTAAAAATAAAATTACCATATCACCCAGCAATCCCACTCCTGGGCATATATCCAGACAAAACTATAATTCAAAAGGATACATGCACCCCTGTGTTCAAGCAGCACTATTCACAATAGCCAAGAAGACATGGAAGCAACCTAAGTGTCCATCAACAGATGAATGGATAAAGAAGATGTGGTACATATATACAGTGGAATACTACTCAGCCACAAAAAAGAATGAAATAATGCCATTTGCAGCAACATGGGTAGACCTAGAAATTAAGTCAGATAAAGACAATAACCATATGATATCACTTATATGTGGAATCTAAAATATGACACAAATGAACCTATCTATGAAACAGAAACAGGCTCATGGACATAGAGAACAGAATGGTGGTTGCCGAGGGGGAGGGGGTTGGGGGAGGGATGTAGTGGGAGGCTGGGATTAGCAGATGCAAGCTTTTATATATAGAATGGATAAACAACAAGGTCCTACTGTATAGCACAGGGAACTATATTCAATATCCTATGATAAACCATAATAGATTCAGTATAACTGAATCATATTGCTGTACAGAGTAATTAACACAACACTGTAAATCAACTATACTTTAAAAAGAAAAAAGTACCCTTCAAGCCAGCATCTGATGACCCCTGAGGCAGAGGTGAAGAAATGGAACAAAAGGCATAGGTCTTCTACTGCCTTCTGACTCTAAACCCTAAACTCTCTCAGACACATGTGTAGAGAGAGCCAGTTTGCAGGATAGGGTCTGAGCCCACACCACCTGGGAAGAGAAGTCCAAATCTGGAGAGTAAAACCTCTCAACTCACCTACCCGCTGCCGGCATAGAGCAGAAGGAAGAGTGAGAGAGAGGCTGTAAGATGGAAAGCATTTGGTAAATGTGGTCTAATTTATGATTGAAATACAAGAAACTGCTCCTCCCTGAAAGGAAAACTGACACCTCGGCTGCTGGGGAGAATACTGCAGAATTGGGCAAGGCATGTGACTTGCTCTTGTGACTGTGGATATTTTCTTTTATCACACTGATAGACAACCAACGTTTTTAAACTTTTTTCTTAAAGCATGGTAGTGGCTGAAACTTTCATGTCTTCTTGCTTCATGAAATTATAAAAACCTTCAGCGATGGAAGGGACTCATTGGGATATGCAGGCAGGGTTGAATGCCATGTACAGACAGCCAAAGTTTCTGCTCTGGGAAGCTTCCTTTTTAAAGTTATAGTAAAGAGTGGAATTAATGTTTAGTGTTACCGTATTTATGATCCTAGAATACCTTCAAGGTAATTCAGCCTATTTTTTCAAACCGTCAGTTTATTTCAGGATTATTAGTTTATGTCCTCTTATTTTTTGAAAATTGCCAATATTCAATCTCTCCTTATCTGTGTATTTATGAGTTCACCATATCTGCAATATAATAAGAACTTTAAAAGATTTTCAGACAGCTGTGTATAATTATAAAGGAAAAACTTTTGTATAAAAAGGCTTTTAACTCTGCTTCCTGCCCATATGTGACCACCAAAGATGACCTAAAGGCTCTCTTCTTTTTTTTTTTTTTTTCTTAAGATATTAGAGAGAAAGGAGATATGGTCATTGCCAAAAATCACTAAATAGCCATTAAAAAATACATTTGCTATTCCTCACACCTTCCAACTCCAATGGCAGATACAATCAATAGACAGCAAAGGATGTGAAGTGGTCCAAGGCTGTGAGGTTTATACATGTCCTGAGTTTATAGTTTGCCTTCTCTCAAGGTCATTCAAAGGATGGTGAGAACCTAGGCAAGTATCACTTATTGTTGAGAAACACCTGAAAGTTCCTAAGGGTAACATTCTTCCAGCCCATTCCATTTTGCAGGGGTAACACTGTTTATTTCGTATTTACATTTCCCACTTTATTTCAAAAAGATTGTTCTAACTCCCAGTAGCCCAATACTCCCATCTGGGTTTTGCTCAAGAACTTTTCATAGGGAAAATCGCTTATGTGAATTCACAGCCACCTACCTTCAGTCTCTATGTTATAAAAGAAAACAAACAACTTTAATTACATTGGAATTTATATTCCTTGTGGCACAAATACAATTAATCTTTTTTAAAATTTAATTTTATTTATTTTTTATACAGCAGGTTCTTATTAGTTATCTATTTTACACATATTAGTATATATGTGTCAAATACAGTTAATCTTCACAGTTACACCCCCTTATAGTGACTCAACTATTAAATGCTGGCAATTCTTTATTCATATTGTTTCAGCTTCTGTCTTGTCACTCTTAGGACCACTCCAGCTAAAGCTGAAACCTCATCGTTTTATGGCTGGATTGCTGAAGTCACCTCTAAATGTATATCCGCCTCCAGTATTTCCTCTTTAATTTGGTTGGTATTCACCAAGATTAACCTTTTATCAAAACCCCCTATAATCATTTATTTCCCATAATCAAAAGCCTTTAATAATTCCTCACGAGTTTAAGTCTAAAAGCCTGATATTTGCGGTACTCAGCAATGTGGCCCCAACCTGCCTTTCTACTCCAGTTTCAACCCCCCTTAATGCTAGAATCCTTCAGTCCACATCTAACAATCTAGTCAGAGTCCCCAGGCCACATGCTGCTTATTCCCACCTTTGTACTTTTCCTCCTGTCCTCTCCTCAATTTGGCAAATGCATATTCACCAGGCACTGAGTATAGTGCTAAGCATGGAGAGAGCAAAGCTGAACAAATCCAAGTCCCTGCCTTCTTCTCTCTACCCACCTACTGTAGGCTGAATCATGGCCCTCAAAGATGTCCTAATCTACAGAACCTGTGAATGTGTTACTACATGTGGCAAAAGGGTCTTTGCAGAGGTCATTAAGTTAATTAATGACCTCACATTAAGTTAATCTCCCATCTGATTTGGGAGATGATCCTTGGATGACGTGGGAGCCCTAAATGTAATCACGAGGATCTTTATAAGAGAGAACCAGAGAGTTAGAGGGGTAGGGATAGGGGGTGTTGGTGATGTGCCAGTGGATGCAGAGACTGGAGTGATGCAGCCAGGAGCCAAGGAATGCCAGAAGCCTCTAGAAGCTGGAAGAAGTAACGAATAGACTTATTCATGGAGCCTGCAGAAGGACACAGCCCTGCTAATACCTTGATTTTAGCCCCATTAGACTAATTTTAGACATTTTATCATTTCAATGAGATCCCTCATGCTCATTTACAGTTAATCCCAGTTTTATTCCCAGCTTCAGGGACAACTAATCTACTTTCTGTCTCTATAAATTTGCTTTTTCTAGACATGTCATCCCTCCTGTGAATCTTTAGGGTACTAGCAATAATGTTTTATATGAGGAGTATATATCTGAGGACCTCACATAATTCAAAACTGATATATTTTCATATGAATATTCTCACAGAGGAGATGTATATTTTAACGTATAACACTGTAGATTTTCTTTAATTCTGCTTATTTTTTCACCATCATCTCTACTCTTTAGAAGAAATTCTTGGAGGGTGGGGATTGATTTAGCTTCTTTTATGTATTTGATTCATCATCTTTATTTTTTTGTTCCAAAGATCTTCGTTTTGGGCATTTTTTTAAACATTAGCATTAGCTCTTATACCAGTATGACCACATAATGAATACTTAAATGACTTTGTTACAGAAAAAAACATTTTAAATTATAATAATAAGAGTGTGAGAATGACAGTACAGTAGTCATCAAAATAACATGTATATAGACAATAGTAAGCAACGCTTGACAGTGTTGGGTATTTCTATTTACCAACTAAAGTTGTACCAACATTTTGCTGCAATCAAAACATGAAATACAATTTACAGTACACCCAGGCAGCTGTGAAAATTAGGCACATTTTTTAAAATTTGGAGGCCAAAACATGAGTCTGATTAATGCATTGTTCAATGTCAAATTCATGTAAAATGTGACCTCATTTACTCTCTTTACCACTCATTTGACACATAATAGAAGACCTTGATTATTCTAACTGCCCAGTCTCCTTCGGTATACTACAAGCTTTCTTAAATCTTACATCTTTCTTCCTCCCACTACCTGCTTCCTCTTCCCTCACTTCCAGCATGTATTACAATGTTCTGTCTAGGCTACTGCATAGTATTTCTGCTCAAAATCTACTGAAGACAATTACCTCTTTGAAGCTCTACAAATAATCACCCTAAGCAAATACAATTGATGTTATCGTAAAATAAAATTTCCTTATTTCACTCATGTGATTCTAAGAGAGGAAAGAGGGAACAATGGATCAATGTCAACTTATAAATATTTTAATTTTTGTGGCTCTGGTACCCTAATTTGGAAGACTATTTCTAACTATTACCCAGTATCAGTTCCCCATATGCTTACCTTTTTTGGTATGAAAAATTAAGTTAATAAAAATCTAAGACTCCTTTTCCTTAATAATGATGATTTAAGCTGTTTCTAGCTCCCTTAGGACATAGCCAATGTGGAATTAATTTTGGTGAATGGAAATATAAGCTTTATCTCAAATTAAAATTTCCCCCAAAGGGCTTCCCTGGTGGTGCAGTGGTTAAAAATCTGCCTGCACAACAAGAGAAGCCACCTCAACGAGAAGCCCGTGCACTGCAATGAAGAGTAGCCCCTGCTCGCCACAACTAGAGAAAGCCTGCACACAGCACCGAAGACCAAAAGCAGCCAAAAAAAAATAAATTTTTTTAAAAAACGATGCAAAGAAAATAGTCTTTAAAAAAAATAATAAAAGAATCCACCTGCCAATGCAGGGGACCCAGCTTAGAGCCCTGGTCCGGGAAGATCCCACATGTCACAGAGCAACTAAGACTGTGTGCCACAACTACTGAGCCTGCACTCTAGAGCCTGCGAGCCACAACTACTGAGCCCATGAGCCACAACTACTGAAGGCTGCAAGCCACAACTACTGAAGCCTGTGCACCTAGAGCCCGTGATCTGCAACAAGAGAAGCCACCTCAATGAGAAGCCCGCGCACCACAATGAAGAGTAGCCCCTGCTCGCTGCTCTCTGCAACTAAAGAAAGCCTGTGTGAAGCAATGAAGACCCAACACAGCCAAAAATAAATAAATAAATTAAAAATTTCCCCCAAAGACTTTGCTTAATAGATCTCAAAAGAAAAATGAATCAACAAGGTTATATGCAGCAAAATGAAGTGATGCCATTTTAATTCACATGTGTAGTTCTCCAAATATAATAAAATCACTTATTAATGATTTATATGTGGAATTCAAAACACCAGGGCTAAGTAGAAAAGGATGCTTGTCATTAGTCTTTCAAATGCTACTCCCAATGAAGCACTTAAAGGTGGTATATCATTTTCACATCAGAATATTTTTGTTCAAATAATCTTCAGTAAAATAGGTACAAATAAGATTATAAAGTTATTTAGGTACTAAATTATGGCTTTTGCCATTCAGCCTTGAATCCAACTCCAAAGGTCAAATTGCTACATACTTTTAATAGATTTTTATCTGTTTCTGTTAACTAGGTCACATAAAGGGTATCCAATTACTATGCTCCATGGACTTAGACATCTTGCTTAAAATATTATTAAACTTATGGTTACTACAAAGCTACAGTAATCAAAACAGTATGGTACTTGCACAAAAACAGACACACAGATCAATGGCACAGGATAGAAAGCTCAGAAATAAACCAATTAATGGTCAATTAATCTATTATGGTCAATTAATCTGTTACAAAGGAGGTGAGAATATACAATGGAGAAAAGAGTCTCTTCAATAAGTGGTGCTTGGAAAACTGGTCAGCTATATGTAAATGAATGAAGTTAGAACATTCTCTAACACCATACACAAAAATAAACTCAAAATGGATTAAAGACCTAAATGTAAGACTGGATACTGTAAAACTCTTAGAAAACAACATAGGCAGAACACTCTGACATAAATCACAGCAATATCTTTTTTGATCCATTTCCTAGAGTAATAAAAATAAAAATAAACAAACGGGACCTAATTAAACTTAAAATGGACAGCAAAGGAAACCACAAACCAAATGAAAAGACAACGCACAGAATGTGAGAAAATATTTGCAAACAAAGCAAACGACAAGGGATTAACCTCCAAAATACGCAAAAAGCTCATGCAGCTCAATATCAAAAAGCAAATAACCCAACCAAAAAATGGGAAGAAGATCTAAATAGACATTTCTCCAAAGAAGTCATACAGATGGCCAAAAAGCACATGGAAAGATGTTCAACACTGCTAATTATTAGAGAAATGCAAATCAAAACTACAATGAGGTATCACCTCACACCAGTTAGAATGGTCATCATCAAAAAGTCTAGAAACAATAAATCCCCTCCTACAATGTTGATGGGAATGTAAACTGGTACAGCCACTACAGAGAACAGTATGGAGATTCCTTAAAAAACTAAAAATAAAGCTACTATTTGATCCAGCAATCCCATTCCTGAGCATATATCTGGAGAAAACCATAATTCGAAATGATACATGCACTCCAATGTTCATTGCAGCACTATTTACCAAAGCCGAGACATGGAAGCAACCTAAGTGTCCATCGGCAGATGAATGGATAAATAAGATGTGGTACATATATACAATGGAGTATTATTCAGCCATCAAAAAGAATGAAATAATGCCATTTGCAGCAACACAGATTGACCTAGAGACTATCATACTAAGTGGTCAAAGACAAATATCATATGATATTACTTATATGTGGAATCTAAAAAAATGATGCAGGTGAACTTGTTTACACAACAGAAACAGATCACAGACTTAGAGGGTGGGCTTGTGGTTGCCAAGGGGGGAAAGTGGGGGAGAGGGATGAATTGGGAGTTGGGGATTGGCATATACACAGTACTATATGTAAAATAGATAATCAACAAGGGGCTACTGTATAGCACAGGGAACTATACTCAATACTCTGTAATAACCTAAATGAGAAAAGAATCTGAAAAAGAATAGATATATGAATATGTATAACTAAATCACTTGGCTGTTCACCTGAAACTAACACAACATTGTGAATCAACTATACTCCAATATAAAAGAAAAAGTTTTTTTTAAGATTTTAAAAGGCTGTTAGAGCAATGGAAATAAGATAGAATAGATTCTCTTTGGGGGCTACAGTTCTCAGAGACAAAGTTGCTGTTGTTGTTGTTTTTTAATCATACACCCAAAGAAGAACAGGTCACCTTTTTGTAAACCCCCTTTCATGAAATGGGATTCTTAAATTATGGAGTATGGTAAGTGAAAAAGCAGGTCTTCATTTCCTCCATCCCAGTGGTCAAGATAACCAGAAGGAAGACTTTGGGAGAAATGATACTAACCTTCAAAACAAGGTTGTTACAATACTTTTCAAAATAAAAACATCTGACTTTTATTTGGCTCTTACTAAATGCCAAGCACTTTTACATATATTATCTCATTAAACCCAAAGAATAACCAATGAAGTAGGTAATATTGTCTTCATCCCCTTTCTTGCTCTATGGAAACACGAAGTGATTAGATAACTTGAACAGCATCGCAGAGCTACATGTGAAGCTTGTGAAGATGTAAAGAGCTAGGATGTTAACTTTGGCTTTCTGTCTGCAGAGCCTGAGCAGGTAATCATTGTGTCACAATTGTGTGATGACCAAAAGCACACAGAGCTGCTTGTCCAGCGATCATATACCACCTTCCTTTCTGATTTTGAGATTTGTGTCAGTTTTCCCATAATGCTGTTATTTGCTCCAAAAGATTCACAGTTATATTGTCATTGTGAATTGTACTGGGTTGGCCAAAAGATTCATTTGGTTTTTTCCCGTAAGATGGCTCTAGTAGCAATTAGTTGTCCTTAACTGCATTTGAAACAGTTTGTTAGACTGTATGTGACAGCTGTCATCTCGGCGTGCATTTAAAAAAAAAAAATTGGTGAATTTTTGTGTAGCCATTTTAATATTGAAGATGGAAGAAAAAAGCAACATTTTCAGCATATTATGCTTTATTATTTCAAGAAAAGTAAAAATGCAACTGAAACACAAAAAAATAGATGTCTGCAGTGTATGGAGAAGGTGCTGTGACTGATCGAACGTGTCAAAAGTGGTTTGCAAAGCTCTGTGCTGGAGGTTTCCTTCTGGACAATGCTCCATGGTCGGGTAGACCAGTTGAAGTTGATAGCGATCAAATCCAAACATTAACTGAGAGTAATCGATGTTATACCACGCGGGAGATAACCCACATACTCAAAATATCCAAATCAAACGTTGAAAATCATTTGCACCAGCTTTGTTATGTTCATCGATTTGATGTTTGGGTTCCAAGTAAGTTAAGCAAAAAAAACCTTCTTGACCAAATTTCCGCATGCAGTTCTCTACTTAAACATAATGAAAATGTTCCGTTTTTAAAACAAATTGTGATGGGCAATGAAAAGTGGATACTGTACAATAATGTGGAACGAAAGAGATAGTAGGGCAAACGAAATGAACCACCACCAACCACATGAAAGGCGGTCTTCATCCAAAGAAGCTGATATTGTGTATATGTTGGGATTGGAAGGGAGTCCTCTATTATGAGCTCCTTCCAGAAAACCAAATGATTAATTCTAACAAGTACTGCTCCCAATTAGATCAACTGAAAGCGGCACTCGATGAAAAGTGTCCAGAATTAGTCAACAGAAAACACATAATCTTCCATCAGAATAACACAAGGCCGCATGTTTCTTTGATGACCACGGAAAAACTGTTACAGCTTAGATGGGAAGTTCTGATTCATCCGCCATAGTTACCAGACACTGCACCTTCAGATTTCCATTTATTTAGGTCTTTACAAAATTCTCTTAATGGGGCTTCACTGGTGGCGCAGTGGTTGAGGGTCCGCCTGCCGATGCAGGGGACACGGGTTCGTGCCCCAGTCCAGGAAGATCCCACATACCGCGGAGCGGCTGGGCCTGTGAGCCATGGCCGCTGAGCCTGCGCGTCCGGAGCCTGTGCTCCGCAACGGGAGAGGCCACAACAGTGAGAGGCCCGCGTACCACCAAAAAAAAAAAAAAAAAAATTCTCTTAATGGAAAAAATTTCAATTCCCTGGAAGACTATAAAAGGCACCTGGCACAGTTCTTTGCTCAAAAAGATAAAAAGTTTTAGGAAAATGGAATTATGAAGTTGCCTGAAAAATGGAAGAAAGTTGTGGAACAAAAGGGTGAATATGTTGTTTAATAAAGTTCTTGGCGAAAATGAAAAATTTCTTTTATTTTTACTTAAAAACTGAAGGCACTTTTTGGCCAACGCCAATACTATTTATCATTATAAACTCATCTTTATACTGTTAAAGACTTTTACCCATGAATGGAGGGTTGCCTGATATTAGTCATGTGATGCCTGTGTTCCTTTGTTTTGTAGTTGCCTGATGTATCTTTGTCTATTCAATCTTTCTGAGTCACTGTTAAGGTGTATGGAAGAAAAATTAGCTTTGCTGCAGTAATTATACAGGCTCAGATAACTGAAAGAATGCATGAATTCCTCAAGTTGAACTCAGGAAAGGTTTCAATGAAGGTAAGGGATTACAGTACAGTAGCAGAAATAAAGCCCAGGCAAACATCAGAAAGGAACAAGTTTCTAGGCACAGATTCTGGGGTCCTTTCCCAATTTCACAGGATGGGCTTTGTCTTCAGGTCCAGAACCTCCAAGATACGTGCGTGATACTTGATCTCAGAAGAACAACTTACTCAAAGAGGAGTCTTTTGTACCCTTCTGGTCACATAGCCAAAACCAGGACATTGACGATTCTCAATAGCAGAACCAAGAAAATACAAGTCAGATGCAAAAAAATCTCAGTACATTTTCTGTAAACAATGCTGACTAGCTGTTTACGCCTGATCTTAGTGCCCAGGAATATAGTACACTGCATTTAGGTTTAGCCAAGGTCAGCATCATGGTTTCAGGCATCCCCAGAGATGAGCACAGCTGAGAGTAACACAGTACTGACCCAGCGCCGCCTGCCCCTGATGCTTGGTCAAGCCTTCTTAATTATAAATTGCTCATCGTTTTTCTTTCTGCAACTTTTACACCACTTATAAAAAAGAAAAAGGAGAAGGATAAACATCAAAATAGTAATCATTAGTACCATCCAGTGAGGTTTAGGATGGCTTTAAAGAAACATTTAAGTTTAGCAAGTATTCTAACACAAACTTATTCTTTTTTTAAATCGAAGTATACTTAATTTACGTTGTTAGTTTCTACTGTACAGCAAAATGACTCAGTTATACATATATATTCTTTTTAATCTTCTTTTCCATTATGCTTTATTACAGGATATTGAATATAATTCCTTGTGCTATACACTAAGACCTTGTTTATCTATTTTATATATAGTAACACAAACATTCTTAATCTTGCATAAGCTGGGCAACTCTTATATCTCCCTCCACTACTGAATTTGAACTTCATGAAATTATCAATAGTTTGATTCAAAATAATAATTAACTGATTATTAACAAAATCCCATTCTTTCTCTAGCCAACCAGTTTCCCTCAGAACACTATCTTACAGGAATTTTAACTTATTTTTCCGATTTGCTTGATCATCAGTAAACTATCAGCATAGGTCTGAATTAAACTTTTTCTAATATTAATAATGTGACACATACTGTGCTTTGGTTTTCAGTTGCCAGACATATTTTTTCTGTTCCTTCACTGTCAATCTTTCTGAATTACTTTATTTCTGAGTGTGGAAGCAAAACGGACACATTGCCCTCTGTCATTATAAGTAAGTATGTGCATCATGACACATCTTCAGAAAGGAAGAAAAAAAACACTTTGCACTGAGATAAACCAAAAATAACAGGTCAGCTTGTTAAGTTCTGCTCCATGAAATAAATGAAACACTGAGCATTTCCTGTTGAAGGAAACAGTTTTATTCCTGGTGTTTATAATACTATCGTCTGAAGACATGCCCTGGCCTTTGCAGCTATCATTGTGAGAAATTTCTAGTTTTTTCAACATGTGCAGTCCATTATGAATTAGTAACCATTGACATCTTGCATTTTTTCCTTTTAATGAATATTATATTTTTATTTGGTGAGAAAATGTTTCTGATGTCCAACTCCCTTGTATCTCTTTTAAAATAACATTCTTCTCTTTTCTAAAATGCTGTTGATGCTTTTTGTTAAAAGGGTTGAAAGAACCAAGAAGGCAGAGCCGCTGATTATGGCAACAGGAATTTTTACTGCTAGCAAAGTCTCTTCTTCCCAGCACGAAGGCTGCAGGCTTCTTGATAGAAGCAAATCTGCTTCTCTATGTTTCAGTACCAAGGAAATTTCTTTGGGATTTCTCTCCTGCTGCCTTTTAGAATCGTCTCATTTTCTTACTCTGTATGGATATTCCCTGGTTATAGACTCTTGGCTTCCTACCATAGTTTTTGACCATTTCTTTGTTTATAGTTTGGCTTAGTCCTCCATTTTTTTTCTTTTTCCTTTTTTTTTTTTTTTTTTGCCTTTGCCATTTCTTAACGTACAAATATTTATTGAAAAACAATGGTAATAAGTAGTAAAAGTTTTCCCTCTACCTAACCAGTTCTCCAGTTAGACACAGTTAATAGTTCAGGGTGTATCTGTATATTGACCTACACACACACACACACACACACACACACACAGTCACAGACACTTAAAAACAATGAGTTTCTATCGGTAAGTAAACTTTTTACTTTTTCCGTGTGCAGCAATGAAGACCCAACACAGCCAAAAATAAATAAATTTATTTTTTTAAAAAAGTGATGAGGAATATGTTAATAATTCAGATTAAACTGAAAAGTGTGGGTGTCTATAGTCATTAGATTGTCAGTATCACAGTATTTGAAAATAACTGTCAGTTTCAGCCAAGAAGTCACGTACCTCGCTGTCAAATGGGTTACTTCACTTTTGTATACTCACCATTTATGTTGGAACTACACCTGATTGTCAGTGAGGTAAGTGAGTTCTTCACTGGATAGTCATCACAGTTTGATTTTGTGACACTACTGTTGGCAAATTATGAAAAGGATAGACTTTGCAAGAAATAGCAAGTCACGCTGAAGTTATAGGCACATGGAACTTATAAGGAAGTATATTATACTATTTCATTATTTGTACATGATGTGATATACATCCTTTATGTCTGTAAAATTTCTAATAAAGTTATGTTTTTACATATATGCATACTTTGTTTTGAGAGCTGATTGTTAAACATTGACCATCACACCACGGCACAAAACCCTGGACTCCACTTGCCTAGAAAGAGAACTTAGGAGGAGGGTACAACTTGTCCTTTGCTATCAACTAGGTCTCAGACCTTAGGCAAGCTTTCTGGATTTCAGCTTGTTCTTTTTTAAAATGAGGGCTTTGGACGTTTTTAAACCATTTTTTCCATCATGGATTCCTTTGGGAATCTAATGAAAGCCTTGCACACTGTCTGTAAGAAAAATGGATACACACACACACATTTGTCAGTTATTTCTGGGGGTTTATGGACTCCTTAAGTTCACTCAAGTACCCCAGGTTAAGGATCTATGCACTCTCTAAATTCCTTCCGGCTCCAGAAACTAAAATTCTGGGATGTCAAAACACAATCTGATAAAATATTTATAAAAATATTTAGAGAAACTAGTTTTTCTTCCTGCTTTAGCAGCAAAATCAGAGTAATCCAAGTTGGGAGTTAAATCAGCAAATGGATTTATTTCCAAAAAAAGATAATTGAAGAACAACCCACAAGCTGAACCCACATGGCAAGTCTTCCTGCAGAAAAATTCTTGTTCCTAAATTTGAAATGTCCCACTCCTACTGCACAGAAGATAATATTATTAGTAGTAGGCAGAAAATTCATCGTGACACAGATTTCAACAAATATTTATTTGGTATTTCTGAAAAGTGGGATATTTCTGTAGGAAAAGTAAGAGCTATGTAGATAAATGTGAAAGGATTTCCAAATCCTTCAGGGTAAGCATGATATGAAAGAGGGGATGGGAAGAAAGATACACACTTTTTCAAGTTGCCTGAAAAACAAATTTCAGTTTCTCAAAGTGCACTGCCCCGTTTGTGAGGGGCAGCATGCTCCTTCCTGAGGAAGGCAGGGGCCTGAAAATTCAGGTATTTCTAAACAACCAGAATCAGGAGCAACCCAGGCCTAGCACATATGGTGATTGCTCAGTGATTTATAAAGTTCACTCAACATCCTCACTTCAGAGGCCTTGAAAGCACATTCTCAAAGCAGGCCAAGAGCAAGAAGTTTCAACAAATGTTGTGTTAGTAGTAGTAAAACTATGTTAACAGCGAAAAGGCCCATCTGCCTCTGCAAATTTGTGTCCTGGAATTTCCATGTGGCGATTTAGATCGCTATCAATCAATATGCAAAGCCAAGTATATGTAGGACAAGAAGGTTGGCTGCACAACTCTTATGTTTTAACATGATTCAAACTATGTAAAAATCGAAAAAGGAAATACATGTCAATATTCATTGAAAAAAATGGAAGGCTATACAGCAAAATACTAATGGTGGTTAGTTTGGAACGATAAATTAAAAATAACTTTTTTTCTGGATTTTTAATTTTTTTCTCCAATGAATGTATTATTTCCATAATTAGAAAGAAAAATATATAAAATGTTTCTCATTAGAAGGATGAAAGGTCATATTACATCTAAACTATTAATGTCTAGGTTTTTGCTTGTTTTTGTTTTTATCAAAAAGTTAAAAATCCAAATAAAAAATTTTTATTGGAGTATAATTGATGTACAATGTTTGTTAGTTTCTGCTATACAGCAAAGAGAGTCAGTTATACATACACATATATCCACTTTTTTTAAGATTCTATTGCCATATAGGCCATTACAAAGTACTGAATAGAGTTACCTGTGCTATTCAGTAGGTTCTTATTAATTATCTATTCTATATATTGTAGTGTGTATATCAATCCCAATCTCCCAATTTATCCCTCTCCCCCAAGTTGTTTTTAAAATGTATTGGTTTTTAACTCTATTTGTATACTCTATTTTGAATACTTAAGTACTAATCTTCATCATCTTTGATAAGTTGAAAGAAATCATTTTTGGTTTACTGGTGCCTGATGTTCGGATTCACAGATACAAAAATGAGGACAGATATATTCTCTTTGATGACGAGAACAACCACTAATTGCCTTTATACACTCAATCATTAAGGAATTATTGAGCACTTATTTGAGTAAGCTGTACTGAAGGATACTTAGGTTCATAAGAGAGCCTCTGCTCGAAAAACACTATAAAATCTACAACTTCCAGATGTCAAACTTGGAGCTGGTGCGAGCCCAAAAGTATCCAAGCCCAAAAGAATCTGCTCCCGAGAGAATTAACACTTGGACTCTTAAATATAACTTTAGTCACTTCTTCCCTTCCTCCTCCATCTCAGCTGAATGAATATGCTACATCCAGAGATGTGCCTGCCAGAGTCTGAAAAAAATTTAGCTGTCAAATTCTGTAAACAAAGAAGGTCAAGTGTGATTTCATTATAAGTAGAATGGGTGATGGATCGCTTGGTGTGAAGTGACAATGTGACGGGTTGTCTGCTGGCCGAAAAGAAATCTGTCTCCACCAAGACCTCAAGTAACCTGAAATTCTGATATTAGAGATGTATTGCCTTGAATTTCGAAGATTTTCTACCCTTCAAACGTTCGCCAGGAGTAGGAAATCATCCTTTGGGTGACAACAGCTGAGCCACGATTAGCTTACATCTTGCAAAGATTAGTCAAGCCCTTTGCATCTGGGATACAGGTATTCAGCAGAGAAAGGAAGAAGAAATTGGGTACCAGGAGAAGGTATAGTTGGAAATGCTGAAAGCAAGGAGAACTGATTCACACGCACACACACACACATTTTTCCTAAACCCCAGGACTGTGCCCAGGACAGACTCAAGCCATGGAAAGGTCTATATTTATATTCTCTTATAGTGTAACAATAAACACTTGCTATTTAACAGATAATAATGAATGCCAGAAATGATTAGTTGTTATTAAGGTTTACCTGAAAAGAGAATGTGCATGAGCAGGGGAAGGGGAGAGCAGTCATGCTGTCAGTGCTTTGCCTAAGAAATACTTATTGAATGAATGAAATTAAATACATGAAAAAAACAGATGAAGCCAGACATGATAATGGTAATATTATTAATAATAACAATAATAATCACCTTAAGGGCTTCCCTGGTGGCGCAGTGGTTGAGAGTCCGCCTGCCGATGCAGGGGACACGGTTTCGTGCCCCGGTCCAGGAAGATCCCACATGCCACGGAGCGGCTGGGCCTGTGAGCCATGGCCACTGAGCCTGCGCGTCCGGAGCCTGTGCTCCGCAACGGGAGAGGCCACAACAGTGAGAGGCCCGCGTACCGCAAAAAATAAATAAATAAAAATGAAAAATAATAATAACCTTAAAATGCAAAAGGTTAAAGATCTATAAGCAGCTTTTTATATATCAAATTAAGCATACTGTTGTCTTCACATTCATGTTTTGAAAGCGTGAAAGACATGTCAACTCTTCCTCAAGGGAAAAAAAAAGTCTAACAAACAAATAAATCAAAAGACCAAGCCTTGAACACTTGCCTCTATCTTTGTTATTTGCTCCCTTTTTCAAAATGAATAACTACAGACATTATGGGGCACTCATAAATTGGCCTAAAGCTCTTATTTCCACTGGTTGACCTTCCCATGAATCAGAAGCAACCAAAGCTTTTTTGCTTTTGTTAATGAAAGATTCTGGACTGATCAAAAACTTCATTTGGGCTAAGGCCAGTTGGTGTAAAGTCTGCAACCCTTACTTAAGTGAGACATCTGTCAAAATAGGAAAAACATGCTTCTCCATCACAGTGAAATTTAAGAAGAGGCCCATCTTCCATTCAAGAAAAGTGCTTTTGCACAGGTCAAGCAGAAACCAAGCAACTCAAACCAGAAGACCTTCTGCTATGTTTTAATGCCTGGCATCTGGAAAGGCTGAACCTTGAATAAATGAATAGATTTGCCAGTCTCTTCAAGAAGTCTCTAAAATTTTCCAAGCCACTGGAAAAGAAAAATGGTTAATACAGTGACTCTTCATCCTGAATTTTCTAGGAGAGACCAACATTTCAAATAATTGATCATTCTCCATAAAGGTATTACCATATAGCCTGATTTAGGGTTCAGAAAAAATGGTCTGTGTGTTTATGGATCAAGTCCCTTCCTGTACAATAGCTCATGATTATAAAATGATGCAACAGGACTGTTAGCTTGGTTTAAACTTGTTATGTTTTTATAAACTAAAGAGAATTTATCTTGATGTTGACCTACTTTTTCCATAGACTGAATGCTACCTCCCCAAATGCCCTTGAATATAACTTTGTACTTGACTGTGGTCCAAGCTAAAGGACAACAGATAAAAGGAAAACATTAACTAAAATACTAAACAATAATAAAATGTTCATGCTAATCAGATTTTCTGATTACCTAAGGATTAGGCAGAAACAACTTTTGCAAAAATAGAGTTTCCAAAATGCATGAGTCATTCTTAAAAATATAAATATGGGGAATGGAATTAAGTCTATTTTTATGGGTTCAGGATCATCGTCCTAGACTTTAATTCTTCAGAGGTTATTTCTGAAAATAGACTGGCAGACAGTGCAGGCCATTGGACTAGAGGTGAACGGAGTTTGAAACAGTTTCTAAAAGATACTTGTGGCAATGGGCTTCAAAAAGTTATATACCTGTACGATAATATTTTGTTTTTTAACTTGTCTGAAAGGATTTCAGCTCTATTTAGGATTGGAGGTTCTATTGAGTAGGATGCTATTTAATAAATCTGCCTACTTTCTATATATTCAGTCTTCTGCTACCTGCTATGATCAGTCGATCAAAGTTTTACTGCCATTTTTCAGATAGCTTCTCAATTTTAGATGTTTATTCTTATTCTCATTTGAATGCCTGACTATATCTTTGTCTGGTTTTTGTGGGAGGTGTCTGTGAACCTTGAATAAGAAACACCATCTGTAGTTCATTTCTTTGGCATAAGGGTCCATTTAGAGAGATTTTTGGCATTTAAAACCAAACTGCTGTGCTACCCTCTGGCTGCTTCTGATAAAATCTAACAGAAGAAATTGGTAGCATGTTCCCCTACAGGTCTTTCTCTGTGTGGAATTTCATGTTTGTCTCACAGCCTAGTTGAACGTCTACTCATCTTATCAAGTTGGCATGATTAATTTCTCACTGATAGGACAGCAGACACATTTGAAATAAATTAGGGTGATCCTGCTTTCTGTTAAAGTCCTCTGCGTGTGCCCACTTGTAATTTTCCAGCCAGTAAGCTTGAGTGTATTTTCTAACAGTTCAGATATACCATTATTTTCCATTTTCACTTCTCTTTTTTTGATGTCTGCAGACTGGGGAAGGGCCAGGAGAAACACCGCTTTATTTGCTCTACATTTTGCCAAAGGTGGAAGATTTTTAATCATTCCTCTCTGCAAGCTTCCAGAGGGGGATAAATTAACCATACAGCGATACTTATAATCTAATTAAGATAAAACATCACATCCTTCCAATTCACTTCAGATTCAGAAGACCCAAGTGTGATCTATACTGAGGACACATCTTTAGCAAGCCCACGCACACAGCAGAAAAAAGATATCCTCTTTCATCATTCAAACAGCAATTCCTTCCTTTCTTTTCCAAGATGACAACAGTGTGTCAAATTCACAAAATTTTAACAATAATTGTACCTAGATTCATAGAGGGCCAGTTATCAAAGCCTCTTGTTTGAAGAAGCTTTTAAAATATAAAAGGTAAATATTAAGGGACTTATGCCTTTATCTCTGACACATAAAGAGCTTAGATGTTGTCACTTCCATCCTTAGAATAAGAAAAAGTTGAATAAACTTAAAATCAATGAGTTTTCTTGGACCATCAGAGAACTGAGGTCACAGGGCAGACAGCCACTCTGAATTCTAGAGAGACAGAATACAAAGAAACACAGCCAACGTCAGTTTATCCAGAGCAAAAGCCACTAGAGCCATAAATTGGTAGGAACACTTCAATAGTTATTTTGATGAATTGCTGGAGGCTGAGTGTAGACTAGCATGGAAAATGAGAAGTTCCTGGGGGCTGCAGTTTTAGAGAGACCCTCACACTTTCATGGATTATACCTCCAGGAACCTCACCAGGTTCTTACAATGGAGAGCCAAGAAAAATCATCTCATGTATTTGGCAAGGGTGGGGGAAAATAATCATTTAAAGATATGTTCATTGTGTTCTCCATAACAAAGGGCTACTCTCCACTGAAAAGACTTCAGTAGAGCCTTATCTTACACAGGCATAAGAGCAATTACCCAGCCCCAGTCCTCGATAGCCTCCTGTCTCACCCCAAGAGGGCAGAGAGAGGGGAAAAAAGTTAAACTCTTGTGAAACTCACATCCCAGTAACACAGGTCCACTAAAAACTGAGATTTAATCTTAAGATTATAGAACACTACTCCTAATCCATTCTTAACCACCACATCAACAGAGCTCCAGTAAAACAGTAGATTACAACTCAAAGAGCTGCAAGGTTCACATTCCTTAGGAAGGGGTTCTTGGGGAAATGCAAAGGTAATAGTGAGGACAAACTCAAGGACACCAGAGAAAGTTGAGGCCATGTCACCTACAGTTACAAACAAACATTAAATACAGCCTGATAGCCAGATTAACATAAAATCTAAAGATCTATGTATCTTATTTCTTACTGTAAGTTATGTCTGGCTTTTAACAACAACAACAAAAATCACAAGGAACGCTAAAAGTAAGTCTGAAGAGATAAAGCAAGCATCAGAACCAGACTCAGACATGACACAGATTTTGGAATTATCAGACCAAGAATTTAAAATAAATTTGATTAACATGTTGAGGGCTCTAATGGAAAAAGTAGACAATATGCAAGGGCAGATAAATAATGTAAGCAGAGAGATGAAAAGTGTAAGAAAGAATCAATATAAATGTTAGAAGAAAAGAAGTGTAACACAAATGAAGAATGCCCTTGACGGACTCTTCAGCAGACTAGACACAGCTGAGGAAAGAATCAGTGAATATGGAGAAACATCAGTAGAAAATTTCCAAAATGAAATGCAGAAGGGAAAAAAAATGGAACAGAACAACCAAGCACTATGGGGCAATCCCAAAAGGTATAACACAGAATAACTGGAATACCAGAAAAAGAAGAGACAACAGAGCAGAAAAAAATATATGAAGTAATTATGGCCAAGAAATTTCAAAATTTAACAGAGATACCAAATTATACATCCAGAAATTCAGAGAACACCAAGAGACTAAATACCAAAAACTCTACAGTTAAGAATATCATATTCAGGGCTTCCCTGGTGGCGCAGTGGTTGAGAGTCTGCCTGCCGATGCAGGGGACACAGGTTCGTGCCCCGGTCCGGGAAGATCCCACATGCCGTGGAGCAGCTCGGCCCGTGAGCCATGGCTGCTGAGCCTGCACATCTGGAGCCTGTGCTCCGCAATGGGAGAGGCCACAACAGTGAGAGGCCCGCATACCACAAAAAAAAAAAAAAAAAAGAGTCATGTACCACAATGTTCACTGCAGCTCTGTTCACAATAGCCAGGACATGGAAGCAACCTAAGTGTCGACAGATGAATGGATAAAGAAGCTGTGGCACATATATATGATGGAATATTACTCAGCCATAAAAAGAAATGAAATTGAATTATTTGTAGTGAGGTGGATGGACCTAGAGTCTGTCATACAGAGGGAAGTCAGAAAGATAAAAACAAATACCATATGCTAACATATATATATGGAATCTAAAAAAAAAAAGGTTCTCAGGAACCTAGGGGCAGGACAGGAATAAAGACGCAGATGTAGAGAATGGACTTGAGGACACAGGGAGGGTGAAGGGTAAGCTGGAACAAAGTGAGAGAGTGGCACTGACATATATACTCTACCAAATGTAAAATATCTAGTGGGAAGCAGCCGCATAGCACAGGGAGATCAGCTCGGTGCTTTGTGACCTCCTAGAGGGGTGGGATAGGGAGGGTGGTAGAGAGTCGCAAGAGGGAGAGGATATGGAGATACAAGTATACAAATAGATGATTCACTTTGTTATACAGCAGAAACACAACATTGTAAAGCAATTATACTCCAACAAAGATGTTTAAAAATTTAATAAAAACAAAGAGAAATTAAGAAAACAATCCCATTTACAAGAGCAACAAAAAGAATAAAATACTTAGGAATAAGTTTAACCAAGGAGGTGAACTGTACACTGAAAACTATATAACATTAATGAAAGAAACTGAAGAAGACAAATAAATGAAAAGATATTCCATGTTCATGGGTAGGAAAAATTAATATTGGTAAAATGTCCATACTACTGCAAGCAGCATACAAATTCAAAGCAATCCCTATCAAAATTCCAATTGCATTTGTTGCAGAAATTTTTTAAAATCCTCAAATTTTTATGGGACCACAAAGACCCTGCATAGCCAAAGCAATCCTGAGACATAAGGACAAAAATGGAGGCATCATAGTTCCTGACCTCCAACTATATCACAATAAAATAGTAAATATTAGCAAAAATCAAATAAAAAAACACAACAACAAGAGACATATAGATTAATGGAACTGAATAAAGAGCCCCATGATAAACCTATGCATGTATGGTCAGTTAAGTTTTGACAAAGGAGCCAAGAACATACAATGGGTAGAGTATATTCTCCTTAATAAATGATGCTGGGAAAACTGGACTGACACATGCAAAAAATTAATCTGGACACTTATCTTACACCATTCACAAAAATCAATTCAAAATGTATTGAAGACCTGAAATTATAAAACTCATAAAAGAAAACGGAGTAAACTCCTTGATATCTTTGGCAATGATATGGTGGATCTGACACCAAAAGCAAAGGCAACAAAAGCAAAACTAAACAAGCAGGACTACATCAAACTGAAAAGCTATGTACATCAAAGGAAACCATCAACAAAATGAAAAGGCAACCTATAGAATGGGAAAAAATATTTGCCAACCACATATCTGATAAGGGGTTAATAACTAAAATATATACAGAACTCCATATAACTCAATAGCAAAAAACCACAAATAATCCAATTTTTTAAATGGGCAAATGACCTGAATAGATGTTTTTCAAAAGAAATGTACAAATGGCTAACAGGTACATGAAAAAGTGCTTAACATCACTAATCATCAGGTAAATGGAAATGAAAAACACAGTGAGATATCATCTTACATCTCTTAGAACAGGTATCATCAAAAAGACAAGAAAAAAACAAGTGTCGGCAAAGATGTGGAGAAAAGCGAACAAATTTGCACTGTTGATTGGAAATTAAATTGGTGCAGCCACTATGGGAAACATTATGGAGATTCCTTTAAAAATTAGAAATAGAACTACCATATGATCTAGCAATTCCACTTCTGGGTATATATCTAGAGGAAATTGAGAACAAGATCTTGAAGAGATATCTATACTCCCATGTTCACTGCAGCATTATTCACAATAGCCAAGATACTGAAACAACCTAAGTGTTCATCAACAGATGAATGAAGATGTGTTTTCTATATATACAACATATATATATTATGTATATATATATATATATATATATATACATAATATATATATATAATGGAAAATTATTCAGCCATGAGAAGGAAGGAAATCCTGCCACTGCAACAACACATATGCACCTTGAGGGCATTGAGTGAAATAAGTCAGACAGAGACAAATACCATAGATGTGTGGCCAAGATGGCAGAGCAGGAAGACCCCGAGCTCACCTACTCCCACAGGCATGCCAAAATCACAACTATTTACAGAGCAACTGTCAATGAGAATAACCTAAAAACTAGGAGAAAAGATCCTCTACCACTCAAGACATAAAGAAGGAATTACGATGAGACAGGTAGGAGGAAAAAGAGATGCTGTACAGTCAAGACCCATACCCCCAGGTAGGTGACCCACAAATGGAAGGATAATTACAATTGAAAGAGCTCTCCCCTAGAAGCAAGGGATCCAAGCCCCACACTAGGCTTCCCAGTCCAGCAGTCCTGCACTGTGAAGACAAGTCCCCAGAACATTTGGCTTTGAAGGTCAGTGGAGGTTACTTTTGGGAGAGCCAGAGGGCTGTAGAAAACAGGGACTCCAACCTTAAAGGGCACACACAAAATCTTATTGGGTTGGCCAAAATGTGCGTTCGGATTTTTCCGTACAATGTTATGAGAAAACCCAAATGAACCTTTTGGCCAACCCAATACATGCTCCAAGACCAAGCACAGAAGCAGTAATTTGAAAAGAGCTCGGGTCAGACTCACTCGCTGATCTTGGGGAGCCTCCCAGAGAGTCAGGAGACCACTAGGACTTGCCCCGGGGACACAGATGCTGGCAGCAGCCATTTTTAAAAGCTCCTTCTACCATGAAGACACTGGTGTTGATAAGGGCTATTTTGGAATTCTCCTTTTAGGCTTATTACCACCAGGACCCAACACTGCCCACCAGCCAGTGAGCACCAGTCCTGGGACCCCCAGGCCAAGCAGCTAGCCAGGCAGGAACACAGCCCCACCTACCAGCAGGCTGGCTGCCGGAAGACCCCGTGAACCCCCAGCAACCCTGGGACCAGGCCCTATCACCAGAGGACCCAGCACACAGCCCCACCTACCAGCAGGCCAACCCTCACTCCAGGATCCCCATGCCTCTCAGCCAGAGACTCAAGGACCCAGCTCCACCCTCCAGCAGGCTGGCATTAGCCCCAGGACTCAGCCTACCAACCAGTGGGCCAGCAACAGCCTTGGGACACCACTGAGCACCGGCCTCAGCCACCAGTGGGCCAACACCAGCTCTGGGACACCCCAGACCCCACAGCCAGCCATGTCAGGAATTGGTCCCATGAACCAACAGGCCAACACCAGCCCTGGGACCCTCCCCAGGCTATAAGCCCATGAATGAGCAGGCTAACACTAGCTCCAGAATCCCTGGCCCTGGAGCCAACAACCTCAAGACCCAACTTTGCTCACCAGTGGGCCAGCACTAGCCCCAGGACCACCCAGGGCTCTTCAGCCAGGTGCCTCATGACCTGGCACTGCCCGCCAGTGAGCCAGCACAAGGACCAGGACTCCCCAGGTCATGCAGCCAGCTGTGCCAGGACCCAGCCCCACCCAACAGTGGCCAGCAGCCTCCACACTAGGCAGGGCCTGGCAATTAACCAGAGCAGGGGCCAGCCACACCTATAGTGTGCCCACTGTAGTTAGCCCACCGCAACAGAAGGGCCCACAGCCCACTTAAAGGGCACCCCCAGAGCATGTAGTTTTGGTGAACAGAGAGGAGTGCACTTCTGGGCCCCATAGGACATCTCCTACATAAGGCCACTTCTCCAAGACAGGAAAACATAACCAACCTACCAAATACATAGAAATAAAAACAGAGAATTAGGCAAAATGAGGTGACAGAGGAATATGTTCCAAACACAGGAACAAGATAAAACCCAAGAAGACAAACTAAGTGAAGTGGAGCTAAGCAATCAACCCAACGAGTTCAAGGTAATGATCATAAAGATGCTCAATGTACTAGGGAGACTAACAGATGAACACAAAGTTAGAAGTTTCTAACAGAGAGTTAGAAAATACAAAGAAGAATGAAACAGAGCTGAAGAATACAATAAAAGAAATTAAATATACACTATAAGGAATTAACAGTAGATTAAATGATACAGAGGAATGGGTCAGCAAACTGGAAGACAAAGTAGTGGAAATCACTCAAGCTGAAAAGAAAAAGGAAAGTTTTTTTTTTTTTTTTTTTTTTTTGTGGTACACAGGCCTCTCACTGTTGTGGCCTCTCTAGTTGCGGAGCACAGGCTCCGGACGCGCAGGCTCAGCGGCCATGGCTCACGGGCCCAGCCGCTCTGCGGCATGTGGGATCTTCCCAGACTGGGGCACGAACCCGTGTCCCCTGCATCGGCAGGCGGACTCTCAACCACTGTGCCACCAGGGAAGCCCCGTGAAAAGAAAAAGGAAAGAATTTTTTAAAATAAGGATAGTTTAACAGACAACATCAAGCATACTAACAGTCACATTATAGGGGTCCAGAAAGAGAAGAAAGAGA
Organism: Delphinapterus leucas; assembly: GCF_059928025.1. Taxonomy (NCBI): domain Eukaryota; kingdom Metazoa; phylum Chordata; class Mammalia; order Artiodactyla; family Monodontidae; genus Delphinapterus; species Delphinapterus leucas. Next base: position 15,354,463 of record NC_143144.1, read on the forward strand.
AAAATGAGCAAAGAACATATCTGAAGACATAATAGCTGAAAACTTCCCTAACCTAAGGGGGAAAAAAGCCAAACATCCAGGTCTAGGAATCAGAGTCCCAAACAAGATCTGCCCAAAGAGGACCACACCAAAACACACTGTACTTAAAATGGCAAAAATTGAAGAGAGAATATTAAGAGCAAAAAGGGAAAACAACTAGTTACATACAAGGCAACTCCCATAAGGCCATCAGGTAACTTTTCAGCAGATTCTGCAGTCCAGAAGCGAATGGCATGATATATTAAAAGTGATAAAAGGGAAAAACCTACAACCAAGAATACTCTACGTGGCAAGGCTACATTCATATTTGAAGGAGATATCACGAGTTTCATAGACAAACAAAAGCTAAAAGAGTTCAGCACCACAAAACTAGATTTACAGAATTCTTAAAAGTGCTCCTCTAAGCAGAAAGGAAAAGGCTACAACCAGAAATATGAAAATTATGAAAAGAAAAATCTCATTGGTAAAGGCAAATATACAGTAAAGGTAGTAGATCAACCACGTATAAAGCTAGCAAGAAGGTTAAGAGACAAAAGTAATAAAATCATCTATAGCCACAATAAGTAAAGGCTACCCCCCCAAAAAAAGGTGTGGAATACGACGTCAAAACATTAAACTTGCGGGGAAAGTAAAAAAGTTAAAAATGCATTAAAACTTAAGAGATCAGCAACTTAAAACAATCATATATATCTAGATAGATAGATAGACAGACAGACATAGATATAGATTGCCATATATAAACCTCATGGTAACCACAAAGCAAAAATCTACAGCTGACATACACACAAAAAGATAAAGGAATCCAAACATAACACTAAAGAAAGTCATCAAATCAGAAGGGAATAAAATAAGAAGGAACAAAAAAGAACTACAAAAACAACCCAAAAACAATTAACAAAATGGCAATAAGAACATACCTATTAATAATTACTTTAAATGCAAATGGACTAAATACTCCCATCAAAAGACATAGAGTAGCTGAATAGATACAAAAACAAGACCCATCTATATGCTGCCTACAAGAGACTCACTTCAGATGTAAAGAAACACAAAGACTTAAAGTGAGGAGATGAAAAAGGGTATTCCATGCTAATGAAAACAAAAAGAAGGCTGCAGTAACAAAATTGTATCAGACAAAATAGACATTAAAACAAAGACTGTAACAAGAGACAAAGAAGGACATTACATGATGATAAAGGGATCAATCCACAAGATGATATAACAATCGTAAATATATATGCACCCACCATAGGACCACCTAAATGCATAAAGCAAATATTAACAGATATATGGCCAACAGGTACATGAAATGATGCTCAACATCACTCACTATCAGGGAAATGCAAATCAAAACCACAATGAGATATCACATCACACCTGTCAGAATGGCTATTATGAAAAAGACAACAAATAACAAAAATTGGCAAGGATGTGGAGAAAAGGGAACCCTCATGCAATGTTGGTGAGAATATAAATTGGTGCAGTCACTATGGAAAACAGCATGGAGGTTCTTCAAAAAATTAAAAATAGAACTACCATATAATCCAAGAATTCCACGCCTGAGTATTTATCTGAAGAAAATGAAAATACTAATTCGAAAAGATACATTCACCACTATGCTTATCTCAGCATTGTTTACAATAGTCAAGATATGGAAGCAACCTAAGTGCCCATCAATAGATGAATGGATAAAGAAGATGTGAGATGTGTACACACACACACACACACACACACACACACGAATATTACTCAGCTATAACTCTTGCCATTTGTGGCAACGTGGATGGACCTAGAGGGTATTATGCTCAGTGAAATAAGTCAGACAGAGAAAGACAGATAATGTATGATTTCACTCATATGTGTAATCTAAAAAACAAAACAAATGAACAAACAGAACTAAACAGAAATAGAATCATATATATAGAGAAAAAACAAGTGGTTGCCAGAGGAAGGGGGTTAGGGGAAGAGAGAAGTGGGTGAGGGAGATTAAGCGGTACAAACTTCCAGTTACAAAAAAAATGAATCCCGGGTATGAAACGTACAGCGTGAGAAACATAGTCAATAATTATGTAATACCTTTGTATGGTGATAGATGGTAACTAGACTTATCATGGTGATCATTTTGTAATGTGTAGAAATATCAAATCATTATGTTGTATTCCAGGAACTAACATAGTATTGTAGGTCAATTACACTTCAAAAACAAACAGACAAACAAGCTCATAGTAAAAAAGGTCAGATTTGTGGTTATCAGAGGTGGGGAGTGGGGGGGGGGATTGGATGAAGGGGGTCAAAAGGTCCAAACTTTCAGTTATAAGATAAATAAATACTAGGGATGTAATGTAGAACATGATAAATATAATTAACACTGCTATATGTTATATATTAAAGTTGTTTAGAGAGTAATTCTCATCACAATTAAAAAAATTTATATTTCTTTAATTTTGTATCTATCTGAGATGGTGGGTATTCCCTAAACTTAATGTGATAATCATGTAGTAATGTTTGCAAGTCAAATAATTATACTATACACCTTAAACTTATACAGTGCTGTATTTCAATTCTCAATAAAACTGGAAGAAAAAAAAGACAAATACTGTATGATATCACTTACATGTGGAATCTTAAGAAGCCAAACTGATAGAATGAGACTAGAATGATGATTTCCAGGGACTGGGATGTGGGAGATATGGATCAAGGGTACAAACTTTGTATTATAGTATTAATAAGATATTAGGATATAATACATAACATGGTGACTATAGTTGATAACACTATACTGTATGAGTAAACTTGATAAGAGCATATAACTTAAATGTTCTCCAAAAAAGGGGGAGGGGTAAATACGTGAGGTGATAGATGTGTTAATTAACTTAATGTGGAAATCCTTTCACAGTGTATATGTATATCAAATCGTAACGTTGTACGCTTTAAATATCTTACAGTTTTATTTGTCCATTATCCCTTAATTAAGCTGAAAATAAAGTCTAACATTAGAAGAAAAATGCTGACAGAATTTATCATCAGAAATTCTTCAGACAGAAGCAAAATGATATAGGTCAGAGGCTCAGATCTACATTTAAAAAGTAAAACATCAAAGAAGGAATGAATTTAGATGAAACAAAATCTTTTACTTTTCATATTATTAATTGAAAAAACCATGTTTGTTCAAAATAATAATAGTAACAGCATACTGTGTGATTATAACATATGGATAAGTGAAATAAATGATAACAGTTTTATAAGGGACAGGAAAGAAGAACTGGGAATACTGTGTTATAAAGTACCTGCTCTACCTGAGAAGCAATTTGGTGTTATTTAAAAAGTAGATGTAGATTAATTGTAAATATGTATTGTAATCTCTACGGCAACTACTAAAAATTTTTAAAAGAAGTATAATTGATATATGAAGAGAGGGAAAAAATGGAGCTATGTAAAATGTTCATTAAACCCAGAGAAGGCAGGAGAAGTGGGGAAGGAAAAAAGAAATAAAAAGTACAGCAAACAAAAAAATAGTTCCAATATGATACATATTACTCTAACTATATCAATAATCACTTTAAATCTGAATGTTCTAAACACTACAATTAGAAGTCAGAGATTATCAGAGATGATACAAACAAGACCCAACTATAATTTTGTCTACAAGAAATCCACTTCAAATATAAAGACACAGATAGGCTGAAAGTTAAGGGTACGATTAGTATACTAATCATACTGGTCATGCTAATGGTAGTAATAATTGAAAGAAAGCTGAAATAGCCATATTAATTTCAGACAAAGCAGACTTCAGAAGAAAGAAAAGTATGAGAAACAAAAATGAAAGAACATCTAACTAAATGGAGAGATATTCGATGTTAATCGACTGGAAACTCAATATTGTTAAGATGTTAATTTTCCCAAATTGATCTACAGATTCAATGAAATTCCAGTGAAAATCAGAGCAAACTATTTTGTAGATATGAACAACCTGATTCTAAAATTTACATGGAAAGGCAAAAGACATAGAATAGCAAAATATTACTGAAGCAGCAGCAGCACAAGATTTGAGGACTGACACTACTCAACTTCAAGGCTTACTATAAAGCTGTATCAGTCAAGACAGCATAGTACTGTCAAAAGAATAGACACGTAAATCAATGGAATAGAACAAAAAGCCCAGAAATAGACCAACACAAATAGGTAAACTGAACTTTAGCAAAGAAGCAAAGACAATTCAATGGAGAAAGAACTGTTTTTTCAACAAATGGTTCTGGAACAACTGGAACAACTGGACTTTCAAATGCAAAAAAATTAATCTAGACATAGACCTTAACCTTTCACAAAAATTAACTCAATGGATCATAGATCTAATGTAAAACAAACTATAAAACTTCCAGAAGAAAACATGGGAGAAAATCTAATTGACCATAGATTTGAGCTTTTAGATACATCAAAAGCATGATCCTTAAAAGAAAAAAATAAGTTGGATCTCAATAAAATTAAAATATCTAGTCTGTGAAAGAGAATGAAAAAACAAGCCACATATTACGGGGAAATATTTGCAAATATATCTGATACAGGAGTTATATACAAAAGATACAAAGAACTCTTAAAACTTAGCAATAAGGAAATAAACAACCAAATTTTAAAATGGGCAAAAGATCTGAATAGACATCTCATTAAAGAAGATATACAGATGGCAAATAAGCATATGAAATATGTTGAACAGCACATATTATTAGGGAATTGCAAATTAATACAATGTGATACTACTACATATTTATTAGAAAGGTTAAAATTCAAAACATTGCCAACATCCAATGCTGGTGAGGATGTAGACCAACAGAATGGTCACCCATTGCTGGTGGGAGTGAAAAATGATACAGTCACTTAGGGAGATAGTTTGGCAGTTTTTCACAAAGCTAAACATAATCTTACCATATTATATGGCGATTTCACTCCTAGGTATTCACCTAACTGATTTGAACACTTACGTCTACAAAACAAACTGCTGCAAATGTTTATAGCAGCTTTATTCACATCTGCCAAACTCTGGAAGCTACCAAAATGCCCTTCAACAGGTGAATGGGTAAAATGTGATAGCATACAATAGAATATTATTCAGTAATAAAATAAAATGAGCACCAATATTCATAACAATATTATTCACAATACCCAAGAAGGTGGAAACAACCCAAATACCCATCAACAGATGAGTGGACAAACAAAATGTGATACATATATATATACAATGGGACGTTATTCAGCCTTAAAAAGACATGAATTTCCGACACATGCTACAACATGGATGATCCTTGGAAACATTAAGCTAAGTGAAAAACGCCAGACATAAAAGGACAAGTACTGTGTGATTTCATTTACATGAGTTTCCTAGAATAGGCAAATTCATAGAGACAGAAAGTAGAATAGAGGTTACTAGGGGCTTGAGAGGAGAATGGGGAGTTACTGAGTAATGGGTACAGAATTTAAGTTGCAGATGGTGAAACAGACAGCGGTGGTGATTGCACAATAATGTGAATGTGTTTAAAGCCACTAACTTGTATACTTTAAAATGATGAAAATGATAAACTTGATGTTACGGATGTTTTACCACAATATGGATGACACAGTAAATATGCAATAAACATGTACTGAAAGAGGGAAAAAATGAAATGAGCTATCAAGCCACCAAAAGACATGGATACATCTAAAATGCATATGGCTAAGTGAAGGAAGGCATTTGGTGACATGACCCTTTACCTCTGTGGCTTTCCTCCCCAAAACCCATTATACAAGTCTATTTGTGAGACAAACATCAGATAAATTACAATCGAGGGGCATCCTGCAAAACATTTGACCATAATTCCTCAGAACTATCAAGGTAATAAAAAACAAGGAAAATCAGAAAAACGGCCACAGCTAAGAGGAGCCTAAGGAGACATGACAACTACGTGTAATGTGGTAACCTGGATGGGATTCTGGAACAGGAAAAGAAAATTAGGTAAAAACTAAGGAAATATGAATAAACTATGGTCTTTTGTTAATAACAGCATATCACTATTGGTTCATTAGCTGTAACAAATGTATGACAGTCATGCAAGATGTCGAAAATAGGGGAAATTGGCGGTGACAGGGAAGCCACTGTACTACTCTCTTCTCAATTATTCTGTAAATCTAAAACTCCTAAAAGTTTTTTTTTTTTTTTTTTGGCGGTACGCGGGCCTCTCACTGTTGTGGCCTCTCACGTTGCGGAGCACAGGCTCCGGACACGCAGGCTCAGCGGCCATGGCTCATGGGCCCAGCCGCTCTGCGGCATGTGGGATCCTCCTGGACCGGGGCACAAACCCGCGTCCCCTGCATCGGCAGGCGGACTCTCAACCACTGCGCCACCAGGGAAGCCCCTAACACTCGTTCTTATACATGGAAGAATCCCCAGCCAGAGAAGACCGATAAAAATTAACATGTAACCAAATTCTTTCCTTCTCTGCTGGTCACACCTTCTGAGAGTCAATTAATAAACAAAGAGAACCCACAGAACAAGTGTAAAAGCTGTTTGCTAAAATCCACAAAATAGGCAATGATTGGAATAGAAGTCAATAGCCAACAACTTGTCTTTCTGCCACAGGATACAAGAAAAAAGGTGTGTGGAACTAGTTTATACAGCAGGGTAATCTATCTCTGATAGTAAGTCCCCAGATTGCAGGATTCAGACACCTCATTGCCTCAAGCCCTGTTACCACAAAGCATGAGGTCATGCCCAGCATTGCTGTGACTACATAAACAGATGAGAGCCCTCCACTTTTTTTTTATTACAGGTGATCTGCTTTTTATTTGCTTAAGATGCTTGAGATTTCCAGGAAGCCAAGGGCTGACCGGACCCGTGCTTGAGCAGTGGAATGATGGGGGAAACATCATCTGTCAGCTATGCCATCTTTTGCCCCTGGGAGTTCCAGCAAAGAGCCCAGAGAGGAGTGCCAGCACCGGAGCTGCCTTTGAGATCAACCTCACGCTGCTCACTTAAGTTCTAACTGTGGATTCCCAACTGCTGGTTGAGGATTTCTGTGTGAGACAGAGCCACAGCTTGTATATCATGAGAAGGACAATAAATCTATAATCCTTGAACAACGGGAAACATGGGTTGCTATCATCGAATCCCAGTGTGAAGAGGTAAATGAAATTGAGACTCCTAGGAGGCTCCCGCAGATCTGGATTCACATTTCCATCGGAGGGGAACCGGATGCTCTCCCTCCCGTGTTCCTCCTCTTGCAGCACTGTGTCAGGGGTTTTTACTCCACTACCCACTGAGGCAGGGAGAGTTACCGTTTCCCATCTTGTTCCTTGCCAAGGGAGGACGAGACACCCAACTAATGAGCACGTGGGATCTACAGAGGCATTTTCCTGGCACCTTGTTTTATTTCTTGATTTTGCTGCTGCTTTTTTTATTTTTACCAGGGTGGACAGGTGGAAGAGGTAACGTGGACCTTCTTCTGCCTGCTCTGTGCTGTCACCTCACAGATCAGTCACAGGTTAGTGGCCCTCCTCTCTTGTTCCAGGCAAAAGGCCCACCTGTGTGTGGCTTCTCTTCTAGACACAAGGCTGAAGGCTGTTCCCTGGGGCTTCTGAATCTGTTAGCGGCACCATACGTGAGGGCTATGATCCTCCAGTTTTAGGTGAGTGAATTCAAGATCTATTTTTGCTCCAATTTCCCCACCAGTGAGTCACAAGCAGATGTGAACAGGATGCCCCCATTTTGATCTCAGCCTTGGCCTCTTTCTCAGTCCTGCTTTCCCAGGGAGCCCTGTATTTGGGGGACCGTTGGATCACCATTCATGAAACATATGTACTGATTCTCACTGACTCCTTGGGTCTGTTCCCTACAAGTTAGAGCACAATAGGAGGACTAATGAGGGATTGGAACCCCTACCTTTAAACATAGGTAAGTAAATAAGAAGTTCAAAACAGTCCTATTACATATTGCTGTATAACCCAAATTCCAAAATATAATCAATTATATAGAAACAGTACCAGCTCAAGGCACTTCTTTTTTCCATCCCTTTTTCTTACCCAAAAATTTGAACCATATCCTCTGTCACTCATCTACTTCAGCGGAAGTAGAAAAATGACAGGAGAATCGTGAGATGTATGACCTGGGTTTTCTGGATGTCAGCTCTAACGTTTGGTGAAAACCCAGTTAGGAGGTGACATCTGTCTCCAGCAGCAGCGGTTCATCCCCCGTGCTCTCTTGGAGACAATGCATCATCCCTCCATCACTGAGCTGGACGTTTTCATATCACAGTGTGTCCTGGAGCATGAATACCCTTAAGCAAAATTCAAAAGGTGACCTCTTGCCTGGAGTGGCAGGAGGGGGAGGGAGATGGGAGGCTAAAATAAACTGCGTCGAAGTCTTTCATGTGCAGAGAAAATCTCATGATGGATGATTCCCTCCACTGAGCATCAGGAAGAGAATGCTGGATTCTGTTTCTCTATTCTAGGAGGGCATCCCGAAGCAGATCTGCACTTGTAAATAGAAAACCAAGCCATCAGACCACACCGGCTGTATCAGACGCCTCATATGCCCTGGTGCTCACCCCTTTTCTTCCAGCTCTGGCTGTGGCAGCCAGCTGTGCGTGGATGCAACCTGACAGCACCTTGCTGTGCTGCACATGGGGCTTCTTGGCATCTGCTGGAATCTCCCTAGCCGCTCTGATGCATGTGCATATCTGGGAGTATGAGCCACCGTGCACCAACAGACGTCCCTAGATAAACATTGTCCTCTTTCCTGTCTGGAGGGAACAATCCTGGCGTGAATGCTGCCTGGCTCCTCAGAGGGGTCTCAGCAGGACTAAGGTCCATTTGCCCCCAGTAGTGACCAGTGTTCCCAGCTTCCCGATTACACTCTTCCCGGACTCCCACTCCTTTTCCTTGGGTGCACTTACATAAATAAATGACCTCCACATAACACCTGGATGCAGGCTCTACCTTGTGGGGGGAACACAGGCTAAAACACTAGTTTAATGGGCTTTTCAGATGACAACTGCATGATCCTGAAAACTTGGGCACCCTCAAGATGACCAGATAGATAGATAGATAGTTTATTTCTTTCCTTTTTGTTATGGAAATATGCACAAGACTCAGGAAAATAGCTTAAGGGGCCCTCATGTACCCATCTCGAAGCCTTAATAATTGTTAGCATTCTCCCTTTTCCAGCAGATGCTTTTAAGGGTACCTTGTTTGCTTATAATAAATGTTGAGATCCTCTGATTACCATGACTGCCTAAACATTAGCATAAGAGTACCTGGGTGTTGTAACAGTCAGAAAATTTCTAAGCTCTAAAATGAAAACTAATGCTACCCTCCTTGCCACAGTGATTGGATCAAGGACTGGTGTGTACTAGAGGCCTAATTCAGGGCATGGTCTTCTCCCCCCCAATCCCCTCACCCCATCCCTACCCCAGTCACAGGATGGCATTTGGATGGGCAGACTCGACTTATTAGTCTCCTCAGACTAGAGCCCAGCATTTTGTTAGATAGTTGTGTAAAGCGACCTTCTTTCTCCTATTGGAGCAAACAAGGCAGCATGCACTCCCACAGTTTACTGGCAGCCACCCTGTGCTCATGAAGCAAGCTGGCCTCAAGCCAACACCATAGAGAACACAGTAGGGACACAGAAAAGCACTCAGTGTTCCTGATATCACTGAGCCATTGGATCAACTCCTGTCTGACACGCCCATGCTTTAGAGTTTTCGGTTATAAGAACCAATAAATTCCTATTGCTATTTAAGACAATATGGGTTTTCCATAACTTTCATACATATACATTCTAAATAATGGATTTCATTTAGAAGTCATGGCATTTGCAAGGGTTTTCAAAGTCTTTTCATCAAACATGGTTATAATAAAATTAAGAGTTTCAGTTATCAGGAATAAATTTATAAACATAAATTTATGTTTATGTTTCTATTTCAAGGTTACTAGATAAATGAAGTCTTGTTGGATATGACTAGAGCATATCAGAGCTTGCCATTTTTTTTAACCATAAGATCATCATTACCAATGACTGTTTCAAGAAGTTTCAATAATTGTTTCAAGAAGGTTCATGAGTTCCCAAACATTATGAAAACCTTACATTGAAAAATGATGCATATATTTGCATGAAGGTCTCCTCATTATTGTTGCTATTTTTGCCAACCCCAAAATATCACTGCCACCCACTCCTCTGCTGCTGGAGCAGCAACTCAGTCTGTGACACTTTTCCTGGTGCCATCCTGAGTCCTAACTGGAACACTGACTGAAGGCAGCTGAATAAAAGAGCTTGGGGTTTACCTAGCTCATCTTCATCAAGCTAATGCTTTCAGACGTCAAAATACTTTCCAAACTCGTATCTTCCTTCCTGGATTTTCTTTTTTTTTTTAAATTAATTTATTTATTTTTGGTTGTGTTGGGTTTTCGTTGCTGCACGCTGGCTTTCTGTAGTTGCAGTGAGTGGGCACTAGTCTTCGATATGGTGTGTGGGCTCTAGGCGCATGGGCTTCAGTAGTTGTGGCACGTGGCCTCAGTAGTTGTGGCTCGCGGGCTCTAGAGCGCAGCCTCAGTAGCTGTGACACACAGGCTTAGCTGCTCCGCAGCATGTGGGATCTTCCCGGACCAGGGCTCGAACCCGTGTCCCCTGCACTGGCAGACGGATCCCCAACCACCGCACCACCAGGGAAGCCCTTCTTTCCTGGATTTTCTACAACCAACAATTTGTAGTACTAAACCTAAAAGAAAAATTCTACAACCTTAAGAATTTATGTCGTAAGCTTTATGGGATAAAAATAGGCAGAGCAGCAGTTGAAATTTATGTTTCTTCAGAAGGTAGCAAGAATAAGGTCAGTACAGAATACCCTCAGGAGTCCTGAAGCCAGCTCTCCCCATTACCTTACTGATGCTTTTATTGCTTTTATTTCTCAAATGTAGAATGTATTTGCAAAGTCACTGTATACTCTATTTGTAGAGAAATAAGGAAAGCAACAAAGATTCCCACTGTGACACAAAGACATGAAATATACTGTCAACTGGAAAAGCTTATCCATCCCCTGCTGGAGCAAGACGACCATAGCTCTGAAGAGTAGGAATTCAGACAGAGGAGGGAAAGGCGGGAGCCTACCAGAAGGGCCAAGATGAGAGAAATAGGGAGAAAACAGGAGTAGGGGAATGAAGGGAGACAGAGAGAGGGAGAACTCAGCTGGAAGAAAGAGAGTGTGTGTTCAGTGGGACAAACTTGAAATCACAGAAAGCATCAGTGTCTGCCTATAAGACAGGAAGAGGCTATATGGTGATAATCTGTTCCTATGCAGGACAAATGCCATACAGTGATGTGTTACTAAACCAGGGGACAGAATCCATTTTCTGTCGCTCTTTGCTGGGAAAATTTTAGTGGTTTCACATGGCCTATGGACTCCAGGGACAAACACTAAAGTGACAGACACAGAAGGTGTTTTATAATATGTCTCCATTCTTCCTAAACAACTGGATATACCTTTACTCCCTACAACTGGATATCCACTCTATTCCCACCACATGATTCCTTTTTACATCCACAGAGAGTCATTTTACCACCTTACCTGCATCCACACTGCTGCCTCTCCCTGGAATACTCTTCTCATTCTTCACACACATCTCTATAGAAGTCCTACTCAATCAAGAGGACTCGCCTCACATTTGGCCTCCTCCCAGAAGCCTTCCTTAACCACTCCAGCCTCAACTGATCCCCCCCCACCCAATTTTCTGAAGGCTGGCTAAACTCAGCCTGGATCATTTTCTTTCTGAAACAAGTTGGGGAATGAATGAATGTACTAAGTAAACGGTTTGCACCATTAATGTCCATTCTTAATCACTCATTGCCTTGCTTTAGATTATTTCATGCATAAATCTTTCTCTTTTTATACAAATTGCACACTCTAGACAATTAAGAACATAACAGATCCAGGGCTTCCCTGGTGGAGCAGTGGTTAAGAATCCGCCTGCCAATGGAGGGGACATGGGTTCGAGCCCTGGTCCGGGAAGATCCCACATGCTGCGGAGCAACTTAGCCTGTGCACCACAACTACTGAGCCTGCTCTCTAGAGTCCATGAGCCACAACTACTCAGCCGGCATGCCACAGCTACTGAAGACTGTACACCTAGAGCCTGTGCTCCTCAACAAGAAAAGCCACTGCAATGATAAGCCCGCGCACTGCAACGAAGAGTAGCTCCCACTCGCTGCAACTAGAGAAAGCCCATGCACAAGCAACGAAGACCCAATGCAGCCAAAAATAAATAAATAAATTTATAACAACAACAAAAACATAATAGATCCAACATCAGAAAAAAGACTTTTAATACTGGGAGTCTTCTGCACCTCTCCCTTCAATGGGGTAGCATTTCCCTACCCCACTTTCTCCCCAAAGGAGAAGGGTGTTCTATATGAGAAATTCCTCTTTGTCTAAACATGTTTGTGGAATTCAGATTCTAGTAGATTCACTGCTTTAAAGAAATGTCTTATGCTTCAACTTTTAAGAGACAGGAAGCAATTTCTGATAATCAAAGGAGGTGTCTATTCTACACTAGCACTCCTAGAAGGAGAGACAACTCCTGGCCTGACAAAAAGAGATGCACTGTCCACTGAGCCATGTGGAGCCAAAACTTGAAGCAGTATCACGTGAGAGCTGTCCCACTAGTGCGCCACTGCTTTGTGTTACGCTATTTTTAAATGGTGTTTGAAGACCCACATTCCCTGAGACTAACTAGCACCAGGAAAGCCCACTTAGAGTAAACTTATAGCACGGGACACACTTCATTGTGAATTTTATGATTTAAATAAAAGCTTTGAGGGAGATCAAGATGGTGGAATAAAAGGACATGGAGCTCACCTCCTCCCAAAATACATCAAAATACATCTACATGTGGAAAAATCCTCACAGAATACCTACTGAATGCTGGCAGAAGATCTCATACAACCAAAACTGCAAGCAAGATCACCATATAACTGGGTAGAATGAAAGAAGAAGAGGAAAAAAAAGAATCAGAATGGGCCCTGGGAGGGAGCTGTGAAAGAGGAAAGGGAACCCCTATATAAGGCTATCAGCTGATTTCTCCAAAGAAATATTGCAGACCAGAAGGGAGTGGCAAGATATATTCAAAGTCCTGAAGGGGAAAAATCTGCAACCTAAGATACTCTACCCAGAAAGATTATCATTTAGAACAGAAGGAAAGGTAAAGAATTACTAAGAAAAGCAAAAACTAACAGAATACAGCAGTATTAAACCTATCCTAAAAGAAATATTGAAAGGCCTTCTTTAAATAGAAAAGAACCAAGAATCTACAGGAAAGAGAAAATCACAATGGGAAAGTAAATCACTTAAATAAGCCTGTACACAGATTAAAAAAAAAAAATTCTTGTGAAAGTGATGATAACTACAATGAACAGGAAAAGGATAAACATGAAGATGTAAAAGAGGACACCAAAATCATAAAATGTGGGAGAGGGGAGTAATAAAATGTAGACTTTTTTAAAGAATGTGTTTGAGCCTATATGATTACCAGCCTAAAGCAAGTAGATATAGTAATAGGTTAGCATACTTGCAAAACAGGGTAACCACAAATCAAAAACATACAATAGATTCACACACACAAAAAAAAAACCCCAAAAAGAACTCAAGCAAGCAAAACAAAACGAAAATCATCAAACCACAAAAGGAAAAACAAAAAGCAAAAAAAGGAACAAAGAAGAAATACAAAATCAACTGGAAAACAAGGTTTAAAATGGCAATAGGTACATATCTATCAATAATTACCTTGAATGTCAATGGACTAAATGCTCGAATCAAAAGACACAGAGTGGCAGATTGGATAATAAAATAAGAGCCTACAGTATACTGCCTACAAGAGACCCACATAAACTGAAATCAAGGAGATGGAGAAAAGATATTTCAAGCAAATGGAAATGACAAGAAAGCAGGGGTAGCAATACTCATATCAGACAAAATAGACTTTAAAACAAAGGCCATAAAGATAAAGAAGGTCACTATATAATGATAAAATGACCAATACAAGAAGAGGATATTACACTTGTTAACATATGTGCACCCAATGTAAGAGCACTCAAATACATTAAACAAATACTCATAGACATAAAGGGAGAAACTGATGGGAATACAATAATAGTAGGAGACTTTAACACCCCACTCACATCAATGGAAAGATCTTCCAGATAGAAAATCAGTAAGGCAACGGAGATCCTATGATACAATAAAACAGTTAGACTTAATTGGTATTTTCAGGACATTACATCCAAACAAAACACAGGATACACCCCAGATTTTTTTTCAAGTGCACATGGAACATTCTCTAGGATAGATCACATATTGGGACACAAAACAAGCCTCAACAAATTTAAGAGGGTAGAAATTATTTCAAGCATCTTTTATGACCACAACAGGATGAAACTAGAAATCAACCACAGAAAGAGAAATGAGAAAAAACAAAGATTACATGGAGACTAAACAACATGCTACTAAAAAACCAATGGGTCAACCATGAAATGAAAGAGGAAATTAAAAAATACCTTGAGACAAATGACAAAGAAAACACAACCATACAAAATCTAGGGTATGCAGCAAAAGCAGTCCTAAGAGGGAAGTTCATACTGACACAAGCCTTCCTCAAAAAACAAGGAAATCTCAAACAACCTAACCTACCACCTAAAAGAGTTAGAAAAAGAAGAACAAATAAAACCTAAGGTCATCTGAAGGAGGGAAATAATAAAGATCAGAGAGGAAATAAATGAAATAGAGATTTTAGAAATTAGAAAAAAAAACAATAAAACCAAGATCTGGATTTTTGAAAGGGTAAACAAAATTGACAAACCTCTGGCCAGACTTACCAAGAAGAAAAGAGAGTGGGCCCAAATAAACAAATCAAGAAATGAAAGAGGAGAAATAAACTGAAACTCCAGAAATACAAAAAACCGTAAGTGAATACTATCAACAATTATATGCCAGGCTTCCCTGGTGGCGCAGTGGTTGAAAGTCCGCCTGCCAATGCAGGAGACACGGGTTCGTGGCCCGGTCCGGGAAGATCCCACATGCCGCGGAGCGGCTGGGCCTGTGAGCCATGGCCGCTGAGCCTGCGCATCCAGAGCCTGTGCTCCGCAACGGGAGAGGCCACAACAGTGAGAGGTCCACATACCGCAAAAAAAAAAAAAAAAAAAAAGAGAAAAGAAAAACAATTATATGCCAACAAATTGGACAACTTAGAAGAAATGAACAAGTTTCTAGAAACATACAGCCCACCAAAACTGAATGAAGAAGAAATAGATAATTTGGACAGACCAATCACTAGAAGTGAAACAGAATCTGTAATTTAGAAAAACTCACTGCAAACAAAAGTCCAGGACCAGACGGCTTCACTAGGGAATTGTACCAAACACACACAGAAGAGCTTATACTAATCCTTCTCAAACTCCAAAAGACTGAAAAGGAGGGAACACTCCCAACTTTATTCCATGAACACACCATCACCCTGATACCAAAACTAGAAGAAGACACCCCCCAAAATTACAGGCCAATATCTTCGATGAATACAGGTGCAAAAATTCTCAACAAAATATTAGCAAACCGAATCCACCAACACATAAAAACGATCATACACCACAATCAAGTTAGAATCATCCCAGGGTGACAAGGATGGTACAATATACGCATATCAATCAAGGTGATACACCACATCAACAAAAGAAAAGAAAAAACCCACATGATCATCTCAATAGATGTAGAAAAAGCATTTGGTTAAACTCAACATCCATTCACGATAAAAAAAATAAACTCTTACCAAAATGGGTAAAGAGGGAATATATCTCAACATAATGAAAGCTATTTATGACAAACTCACAGCCAACATAATACTCATCAGTGAAAAGCCGAAAGCCTTCCCACTAAAATCTGGAAGAAGACAAGGATGCCCACTCTTACCTCTTCTATTCAACATGGTATTGGAAGTCCTAGCCACAGCAATCAAACAAGGAAATGAAATAAAAGGTATCCAAATGAGAAGGGCAGAGGTAAAACTGTCATCATATGCAGATGACATGATACTATATAGAGAGAACCCTAAAGACTCCACACGGAAACTACTAGAACTGATAAATGAATTCAGCAAGGTAGCAGGATACAAGATTAACATACAGAAATCTGTCACATTTCTTTACACTAACAAATATCAGAAACGGAAAGTAAAAAAAACAAATCCCTTTTAAAATTGCATCAAGGGAACCCTCCTGCACTGCTGCTGGGAATGTAAATTGATACAGCCCCTATGGAAAACAGTAGGGAGGTTCCTTCAAAACTAAAAATAGAATTACCAGATGACCCAGCAATCCCACTACTGGGCATATACCCTGAGAAAATCATAATTCAAAAAGAGTCATGTACCACAATATTCACTGCAGCACTATTTACAATAGCCAGGACGTAGAAGCAACCTAAATGTCCATCAACAGATAAATGGATAAAGAAGATGTGGTGCATATATACAATGAGATATTACTCAGCCATAAAAAGGAATGACACTGAGTCGTTTGTACTGATGTGGATGGACCCAGAGTCTGTCATAGAGAGTGAAGTAAGTCAGAAAGAGAAAAACAAATACCATATATTAAAGTACATATATGGAATCTAGAAAAATGGCACTGATGAACCTAGTGGCTGGGCAGGAATAGAGATGCAGATGTAGAGAATGGACTTGTGGACATGGTGGGGGAGGGGAGGCTGGGATGGATTGAAAGAGTAGCACTAACATATATACACTACTATGTGTAAAACAGATAGCTAGTGGGAAGCTGCTGTATTGCACAGGGAGATCAGCTCAGTGCTTTGTGATGACCTAGAGGGGTGGGATGGGAAGGGTGGGAAGGAGGCTCAAGAGGGAGGGGATATATGTATACATATATCTGATTCACTTTGTTGCACAGCAGAAACTAACACAACATTGTAAAGGAATTATAATCCAATAAAGATGCTAAAAAAGATATTTATTCATTCAAATGGGCAAATTAATTAGATCTATTGCAAAAGTTTTAAAAAATTGCATCAAAAAGAATAAAATATTTAGGAATAAAGCTGACCAAGAGGGTGAAAGACTTATGTGCTGAGAACTATAAAACATTGATAAAGGAACATGAAGATGATTCAAAGAAATAGAAAGATACCCCACACTCTTGGATTGGAAGAATCAACATTGTTAAAATGGCCATACTACCCAAAACAATGTACAGATTTAATGTGACCCCTATCAAATTACCCATGACATTTTTCACAGAACTAAAACATGTGTTCTAGTTCTATAATCCTAAAATTTATACAGAACCACAAAAGACTCAGAATTGTCAAAGCAGTTCTGAGGAAAAAGAACAAAGCTGGAGGCATATCCCGCCCACAATTCAGAAAATACTACAAAGCTACAGTAATCAAAACATCATGATATTAGCACAAAAAAGACATATGGATCAATGAAAGAGTATAGAGAGCTCAGAAATAAACCCGCACACCTATGGTCAATTAATCTTTGATGAAGGAGACAAGAATAAACAATGGAGAAACCACAGTCTCTTCAACAAGCAGTGTTGGGAAAGCTGTACAGCTGCACGTAAATCAATGAAGTTAGAACAGTCCCTCACACCATACACAAAAATAAACTCAAACTTGCTTAAAGACTTAAATATAAGACAGGACACCATAAAACAGGACACCATATATACCAAATATAAGATAGGACACCATAAGACAGGACACCATAAAACACCATAAATCGTATCAATGTTTTCTTAGGTCACTCTCCCAAGGCAATAGAAATAAAAGCAAAAGTAAACAAATGGGACCTAATCAAACTTAACAAGCTTCTGTACAGGAAAGGAAACCATAAACAAAACAAAAAGACAACCTACAGAATGGGAGAAAACATTTCAAATGATGCAACCAGCAAGAGATTAATCTCCAAAATATATAAACAGCTCATACCACTCAATAGCAAAGAACAAACAACCCAGTCAAAAAATGGACAGAAGACCTAAATAGACATCTCCCCAAAGAAGACATACAGATGGCAAACAGGAACATGAAAAGATGCTCAACATCGCTAATTATCAGAGAAATGCAAATCACAACTACAGTGAGGTATCACCTCACAGCAGTAAGAATGGCCATCATTAAAAAGTCTGCAAATCAATCAAGTATACTCCAATAACAATTTTTTTTTAAGTCTACAAATAATAAATGCTGGAGAAAGTGTGGAGAAAGGGGAACTCTTCTACACTGTGGGTGGAAATATAAATTGGTGCAGCCACTACAGAGAACAGTAAGGAGGTTCCTTAAAATACTAGAAATAGAGTTGCCACATGATCCAAAAATCCCACTCCTGGGCATATATCCAGAGAAAACTCTAACTGGAAAAGATACATGCACCTCAATGTTCACAGCAGCACTATTTACAATAGCAAAGACATGAAACAACCTAAATGTCCATCGACAGATGAATGGATAAAGAAGATGTGGTAGATGTATACAATGGAATATTACTCGGCTATCAAGAAGAATGAAATGATGCCATTTGCAGCAACAGGGATAGACCTAGAGATTATTATACTAAGTGAAGTAAGTCAGACAAAGACAAATATCATATGATATCACTTATATGTGGAATCTAAAAAATGGTACAAATGAACTTATTTACAAAACAGAAAATAGAGTCACAGACATAGAAAACAAACTTATGGTTACCAAAGGGGTAAGGGGCTGAGGGAGGGATAAATCAGGAGTTTGGGTTTAGCAGATACAAAGTAGTATATGTAAAACAGATAAACAACAAGGTCCTACTGTATAGCATAGGGAACTATATTTTATATCTTGTAATAAACTAAAATGGAAAAGAATATGAAAAAAATACATATATATAAACTGAATCACTTTGCTGTATCCCAGAAACTAACACAACACTGTAAATCAACTATACTTCAATAAAACAATAAAATAAAATCTTCTTCCACTTTATTTATAATTTATTTGTAATTCACATTTTATTTTAAAGTAAGTTTCTTAGGCTTAATACCCCAGCACAGATTTTCAAATAGTTACTCAGCCTGATGCTGTCACCTACATCCAAAAGGAGCCACCTCTCACCTCCAGGCAACCCATACAAAAGCAGTGCCAATATGAGGCAGACACAGGACCAAAATTATTATCCCAAATAATTATGCTAGAATTCTTGTGATTCATTCCCATTTCCATTCCTGAGGTGGCAGCAAGAACCACAGGTCAGACAAGTTATTTCCTAATGTCATTCTTTCTCCTAGACCATGATCTCCTGTCAAGTGCTATTCACTCATCAGCTACACAATGGAATGATTGCATTTGGGTCTTTTCGTCGTTGTTTTGTGCTTTGTTTTCTGCGAATGAGCAGATGATATACAAGTCATGCCCTGGAGAGATTCCTACCTGAAGCCTTTGCCACCAAACCAGAGAACACAGCAAATCATATGCAGGAAAATTCAAGGCCAGGCTGATTTGGGAAGGGCAAGACCAGAGTAGGTTCTTTCTATTGGTGCAGAAAACCATTTGCCCTTGGAAGCATCATCAGTGAAAATGAGAAATAAGGAATTAATTGTGACTGTTAAAACTTTCCTCCGTCTTGTGGAAATCAATTTAGGCAGTGACTAAGCACTCAATCAACGTTAGAAATCACTTGTATTATTATAATTTCCTACCAAACATAGGGAATTTTCTATTTTCTCCTTTATAAATTTAACATTAGGGGGCCAGGCCTCGACAAGGTCATGAAATAAAAGTTTGTCCTAAGCATCTGTTAGCACTTTGCTCTCTTCTGGGCCTCCACCCTAGTTCCAGGCTCCCGTCTCCTCCACAGTAACCCATGTGCCTCAAATTCCCAATTTTCTGCCGGCTGGATAAGCAACATTGCTGGTCTAAAGGCCTGTCCAGTTATTTCCCAAAAATGTTTGGGTTCTGCAGCAGTAAGTTCAGGAAAGTACTTGGCCTTGGGCAGGTGTTAGTCTACGTGGTAGCTGCGGGGAGGAGGGTATTGAGGGCCTTCAGTGATGACCGTCTCTGTTCCTGAGCTAGATGCAATGGACAAGACCTACTCTTTCATCAGATTACATAACTCTGAGGTGGGCGGGGCGCTCCTGACTCAGTGAAGTGGTCTCCATGATCGAACTTGGCCAACCTCATTCCTGGGCCTAACCTTGCATCTTCTGACCAAGATCTTCTAGGGGAAGGACCCAAGAATCTCAATGTTTAATGATCTTATCAGGCAAAGTGGGAAACCCTGCATCAGGGGCACTGCCTTTCATTTTGGCAACCGTATTACAGAAAAGAGGTGCCGTTACAGCTACCAAAGCCCAAGGTCTTAGGACTAATGAATGGTAGGTCTGAGCCTGAGCCAAGGGCAAGCTCTCTCTGTGCCTGGGTCTATTCCCTCTGCCGTTTTCATCCCCGTTGGTTTCCTTCCTTTAGGAAACAGAAGCATGAGCACTGAAACACAGGGTCCTATGTGATGTGAAAATTCTCTTCTTTCTGAGGGTGGCATACTAGTCGCTATGACAAACCTCAGTGACACTGTCCTGACTCAGAGTCACACTGGAGGAAATGAGGAGAGACACTGAGGAGCTCACCTCAGTTGTACCAAGTGCAATTGACATCGCAAACTCAATCACAAGCACTACACTGAGCCCAAAACACTCCCTTTGAACTTGACCGCTGCTACCGCAGAGGAGGTGGAGAAGAACAGACAGCACAGGCTGTAATCATAGGCTCTACAACTGCCTGGACCTGGGCTCGACTCTTGGCCCTGCCACTTATTAGCATCCCAACTCTCAGCCCGTTTCCTCATCTATAAGATGGAGGTAATAGCACACAGCTATTCCGCTGCACTACTGTGTGCCCAGCACACAGTAGATGCTCAACAAATTCTTTCCCCACACCCAAGACCCAGGTTGGAGAAAAGGGGAGGAAGGAATGTTCTGTGGGACTTGGGGACACACAGGGTCCTGAAAAATTAAGGAGAGCACCTGGATGGACACCCTGTCTTCACAGCAGTGAAACCATCCTCTCCCTCCTGATATAGATCCACATTGTACAAGTATTAACAGGATCTGACTCTGTTGACTATGCAGGGATCCCCCAAGTCTAGAATAAACGGAGGCGCCCAGTGGTGTTTTCCTGTCCCATATATGCAGACAGGGAGATTATTAAAGAGCTAATGACAGGGGCTTCCCTGGTGGCACAGCGGTTGAGAGTCTGCCTGCCGATGCAGGGGACACGGGAAGATCCCACATGCCGCGAAGCGGCTGGGCCCGTGAGCCATGGCCGCTGAACCTGCGCGTCCGGAGCCTGTGCTCCGCAACGGGAGAGGCCACAGCAGTGAGAGGTCCGCATACCGCAAAAACAAAAAACAAACAAACAAACAAACAAAAAAGAGCTAATGACAGCTTTCAAGAGCTTGCACGCAGTGATGCCCTAGCTGACATCTCAGATGGCAGAACAAAAGCCCTGGAGGATAATAAAGCCCCTAGACTTGGCACGAGGGTCCAAGACTTGTGCTTCTGGTTATTCTGCCCTCCCCTCCTTCCCTACCATGGGGCAGGGCAGAAGCAGTCTCATTCAGAGTCCTCCTTTACCAGGCGTTACCTGGCACACATACTTCACATTTAACTGGAACACTAGGAGACAGAGATGAAGTGAATTAACACAAAGCCTTTGACGGACAATTTCACTTCTGGAGCTCCTACAGCAGTGGTTCTCAAAGCATGGCTCCCCAGACCAGTTGCACCAGCATCACCTGAGCACTTGTTAGGAAAGTAATGTCTTGGGTCACACCCCACTGAATCAGAAACTCAGGGGGTGAAGCCCAGCCATCTGTGTTTTCACAAGCCCTCCAGATGATTCTATATACACTAAAGTTTGAGAACTAGTGCTCTAGACATATCCTTGTTCCTGTGTGAAAATCCACGTAAAGAAAAGTATTGTGCAGTGCTATTTACAATTGTAAAAATTTTTAAAAAGGAAATAGCCTAAATATCCATCAACAGGAATGCATTAAATGATTAGAGCACATCTATGCAATGGAATACTACGCACCCATTAAAAAGAACAAAGCAGGACTTCCCTGGTGGCACAGTGGTTAAGAATCTGCCTGCCAATGCAGGGGACATGGGTTCAATCCATGGTCCAGGAAGACCCCACATGCCACAGAGCAACTAAGCCTGTGTGCCACAACTACCTGAGCCTGCGCTCTAGAGCTAGAGCCCGCAAGCCACAACTTACTGAGCCCACGAGCCACAACTACCGAGCCCACATGCTGCAACTACTGAAGCCCACAGGCCTAGAGCCCATGATCCACAACAAGAGAAACCACCGCAATGAGAAGCCCTCACACTGCAATGAAGAGTAGCCCCCATTCGCCACAACTAGAGAAAGCCCATGCACAGCAACGAAGCCCCAATGCAGCCAAAAAATAAATAAAAATTTAAAAATATTTTTAAAAATTAAAAAAACAAATAAAAATTAAAAATAAGAATTTAAAAAAAGGAACAAAGCAGCTTCATCTGTTCTGATATCAAGAGATCTCCAGAATATGGGACTTCCCTGGTGGCACAGTGGTTAAGAATCCACCTGCTAATGCAGGAGACATAGGTTCCATCCCTGGTCTGGGAGGATCCCACATGCCATGGAGCAGCTAAGCCTGTGCGCCACAACTACTGAGCCTGCGCTCTAAAGCCCGCGCACCACAACTACTGAAGCCCGCGCACCACAACTAATGAAGCCCGCGTACCTAGAGCCTGTGCTCTGCAATAAGAGAAGCCACCACAAGGAGAAGCCCACACACTGCAACAAAGAGTAGCCCCCGCTCATTGCAACTAGAGGAAGCCTGCGCATAGCAATGAAGACCCAATGCAGCCAAAAATAATAAATTAAAAAAAAAGAGATCTCTAGAATATAGTTAATGGGAAAAAAAGCAAATTGCAGAACAGTGTATAATGTCCTACCATTTGTGATTAAATACATATTTAGATATTAGATATTAAATATATATCTAGAAATTTATATTTAGATATGTTATCTAAAGTAAGTTATGTACCATGAACTAAAACTTCTCAAAGTTCTAGAAACTGGAACTGTAGGTTCTAGAGGTAAAGTGAAGTAGACACTGAGGTCCACAGAGGAATTGGGAAGAAAATGAAATGAGTGTCACCTAAATGTCTTTGGATTGGTTGATAACTGTTAACATTGTACACCCTGTACTTCTCCTTAGCACTCTACAGCAAACCAGGCCAAGAAGATTCAGCCTCATCCTCTTCTCAGCTCAGATGTAAATGGCCAGGGTTCTTCGCTGATTACAACTTCAGTTAAGAGATAATGTGAAAATGGACACACACACACACATTCACACACAAAATAAAATGTCCTATCCCCTTAGGCTCCTTTGAGTAAATGTAAAAGAACTGAAGATGTTTAACTGAAGAACAGGAGACTTAAGGGGATGTGACAGTTTCCTTTAAGTACTTGAAAGGAAGATGGATTGGACAGATCTATGTTTAGACTCCAAAGACAGAACTGGGATGATAAATTTTAAAAAGTTAAAAGGACACGGATTTCAAATCAGTATAAAAATGTTTCTAACTGTGGGGCTTCCCTGGTGGCGCAGTGGTTGAGAGTCCGCCTGCCGATGCAGGGGACACGGGTTCATGCCCCGGTCCGGGAGGATCCCACATGCCGCGGAGCGGCTGGGCCCGCGAGCCATGGCCACTGAGCCTGCGCGTTCGGAGCCTGTGCTCCGCAATGGGAGAGGCCACAACAGTGAGAGGCCCGTGTACCACAAAAAAAAAAAAAAAAAAAAAGTCTTGGGAAGATAATTGGATTATGAAAGCTTCTAGGTCCTTTCGTTTCTGAGATACTTTGATTCTGCTCTATGCTATGGCTGTGGCCACAAAATCACGTGTGAAAGCAGTCAATTATAAAACATTTGCTAAGTAGAGTGGAAACATCTTGTTCTTACTTGTCTTGTTCTTACTTATTTTAGACAAATCCTGCTTTCCCCACTCTGATGGCACAGAAAGTACATCAATGATTCGTAAATTTTTCAGCCACATGATGACTCTGATGCTCAGCTTCCCTGAACACTTGGGAAATGTGGCTCTCAACTGAGGCATGACCCTGAGAAATTCATATTCAACTTATAAATTAGGGATACTTCTCCAATGAGAAAGAACTCTGTAGAAGCAGTATTTTAGGTGTTTTGCTTTGTTCTTTTACAATGAAGAATAATAAGGAGACCATATGAAAATGTTCACAGGGACACAAGTGAGGTCTTTTCGGACCATCATTTATAAGTGAGCTCCAGTGATCCCAAGGGGCAAGCTAGGGCTGACAAGAAGTTAAATTTTAGGAGAAAACTTCAGAACAATTAGAGCTGTCTGAAATGGAATGGGGTCCTTCGTGGAGCAGTGAGTTCCCTGTCATCATTGAGGATGGTCACACCGCTTATAAATTAGAAGCAACCCCTAGGGGATTGGACCTTCTTCAACAATACAGAATTTCTCAAGCATGGAAGAGCCCCTCTTGCTTTGAATATTTGACTTTTTCTGCCTCTGACCTCTAGACCCAGATTTAAAGGGTTCTTGTGACTAGGTCAGGCCCACCTGGAAAAAAATCTACCTTTCTTTTTTTTTTTTTGCGGTACGCGGGCCTCTCACTGTTGTGGCCTCTCCCATTGCGGAGCACAGGCTCCGGACGCGCAGGCTCAGCGGCCATGGCTCAAGGGCCCAGCCGCTCCGCGGCACGTGGGATCTTCCCAGACCGCGGCACGAACCCGTGTCCCCTGCATCGGCAGGCGGACTCTCAACCACTGCGCCACCAGGGAAGCCCTACCTTTCTTAATCAACTATGCCATGAAACATATACAATAAGTCCCCTACATACAAATGAGTTCCATATACAGTAAGTCCCCTACATACAAACCAGTTCCATTCTGAGAGCCCATTCTTAAGTCCAATTTGTTCGTAAGTCCAACAAAGTTAGCCTAGGTACCCAAATAAAACAATCAGCTATATAGTACTGTACTGTAATAGGTTTATAATACTTTTCACACAAAAAACAAACACAAAAAATTAAACATTTTTAACCTTGCAGTACAGTACCTTGAAAAGTACAGTAGTAGAGTACAACAGCTGGCATACAGGGGCTGGCATCAAGCGAACAGGCAAGAAGAGTTACTGACTGGAGGAGGGAGAGGAGGTGGGAGATGGTAGAGCTGAGGGATCGTCAGCAATAGGAGATGGAGGGGCAAGCTGCAATTTCACTCACGCTTGACACTGATGTAATGTACGTTCGCATCTTTGAAAGTTCGCAACTTGAAGGTTTATATGTGGGGGAATTACTGTACTAACCATGGAAATAAAATCCATCAAACTCATAGTCCCAGGGATTATGCAAGATGTGTACACTAGAGGGCAGGTTCTCAGGAGCCATCTCAGATTTCTGCCTGCCATATTTTTTGCTAAAGTTAAAACATTAGGAAAAGACTAAAGTTCTGACTATTAGCCACAGCTACTAGAGACATCCACTTTATCAATTTGACATTTGTCCTTCTAAATCTTTTACTGTGGGCTTATATACATATATATGTATATGTAAAACATGTGGCATGGTTTTTTAAAGAAAATTATCATACTGTTTTATAGTTATTGTATAATTTTATAGTTTGCCATTTTCACTCAAGAGTATAACTTGAGGATATTTTTGTGTCAATACATACAGATCTATCTCATTTCTTTTGCACTGTATAACTATGCATTGTTTATATAATCATACTTCTACTGATGGACATTTCTATTGTTTGCCGTTTGTAACTACTATGAACAATGTGCAATGAGCATCTTTGTAGGTGCCTCCTGGTGTCTAAGTATGAATGAGAAATAGAATGTCCAAGTTTTAAAATATACACATTTTAAATTATAGTAGATACTGCAAAATTGAGTGGCAGTATTTTTAAATACAAAAATCTGTGTTAAGCTTAAAACTTCTCTCTTATAAAGCAACTCATGTATGTGCCTTTTTGATTCTTATTGTCATCAAATTTCTTTTCCATTGGAAACTGTGAAAGCATGAGATAAGTGGGCCATACATAGGACTTGCTGCCCTACCTAAATTGCCCAAGATTCTATAAGTTAAAACATAACCAAATGCCTGAGCTCTATGACCACACTTTACTTGTGAATTTATTATTAACTTATAAAATATGTGTGTTTTGGTACAGGTGATCATAAGTAGCCCTTAAAATGTGGGAGGCTCACTTTCCCTCTGGGGTGGGGCAGGTACCCTCATTGCACATGGTTTCTCCCAGCTGGGAGTGTCTCTGGGTGCCAGATGCCAAATTTTGCAGTGCTTCTGACAGCCACAAGGGTGCTCCAGTGGGGCTGGCAGCAGGTTAACCATGACAAATTCTATCTGCCGAAATTTTTAAGACTACATCAAAAAACTATTAGAACTAATGTATGCATTCAGTAAAGTTGCAAGATACAAAATAAATATACAAAAATTAGTTGCATTTCTATACACTAACAAGGAAGTGTATAAGAAAGAGAAATTAAGAAAACTACCCCATTTACAATAGCATCAAAAAGAATAAAATGTTTAAAGTAAATTTAACCATGAGTAAAAGATCTGTACACCAAAAACTATAAGACACTGATGAAAGAAACTGAAGACACAAATAAGTGAAAAGATACTCCATGCTTATGGGTTGGAAAAGTTAATATTGTGAAAATTTCCATACTACCCAATGCAGTTTACAGATTATAATCCCTATCAAAGTTCCAATGGCATTTTTCAAAGAAAAAGAAAAAACTTCTAAAATTTGTACTAGACCACAAACAACCCCAATTGGCCAAAGCAATCCTTTGCTTTGAAAGAATAACAAAGATGGAGGCATCACAGTTCCTGGTTTTAAACTATATTACTAACCTGCACTAATGAAAATAATATGGCATTGGCATAAAAATAGACACGTAGATGAATGGAACACAATAGAGAACTCAGAAATAAACCCATACATATATGATCAATTAATTTTTGACAAAGGAGCCAAGAATATACAATGGGTAAATGATTGTCTCTTCAATAAATAGTGTTTAGAAAATTGAATAGCTACATGAAAAAGAATAAATCTGGACCATACATGAAAATCAAAACTCAAAACAGATTAAAGAGTTGAACATAAGGCCTGAAACCATAAAACTTCTAGAAGAAAACATAGGGAGTAAGCTCCTTGATATTGGTCTTGACGATGCTTTTTTTGTATTTGACACCAAAAGCAAAGGCAACAAAAGCAAAAGTAAACAAGTGGGACTACATCAAACTAAGAAGGCTTCTGTACATCAAAGGAAACCATCAACAAAATTAAAAGGCAACCTATGGAAAGGGGGAAAATATCTACTAATCATATGTCCAATAAGGGGTTAATATCCAAACTATATAAGGAACTTATACAATTCAATAGCAAAACAAATAACCCAATTTAAAAATGGGCAAAGGACTTGAATAGACATGTTTTCCAAAGAAAATGTACAAAAGGCCAACATGTACATGAAAAGGTGCTCAACATCAATAATTGTTAGGGAAATGCAAATCAAAATCACAGTAAGATATCACCTCACACCTGTTAGGATGGCTATTATCAAGAAGACTAGAGACAATAAGTGTTGGCAAGGACGTGGCAAAAAGAGAGCCCTTGTACACTGTTGATGGGACTGTAGACTGATGCAGCCACTATGGAAAACACTATGAAGGTTCCTCAAGAAATTAAAAATAAAACTACCATATGATCCAGCAAAAATCCAGCCTTTAAAAGTAAGGAAAGTCCTGCCATTTGCAATGACATGGATGAAACTGGAGGCCATTAGGCTAAGTGAAATAAGCCAGACTGAGAAAGATAAATACTGCATGATATCACTAATACATGAATCTTAAAAAAAAAAAAAAAAAAGGTCAAAGTCATAGAAACAGAGGTCAAAGTCATAGAAACAGAGTAGAAAAGTGGTTGCCAGGGGCTGGGAGGTAGAGGAAATAGGGAGAAGTTAGTAAAAGGGTACAGATGTTCAGCTGTAAGAGGAATAAGGTCTGAGGATCTAATATGCAACATGGTGACCACAGCCGATAACACCCTATTGTATACTGAAATTTGCTAAGAGAGTAGAATATAAATGTTCTCACCAAAACAAACAAATAAAAAAGTAAATATAATAAATATGTTAATTAACTTGATGGTGGGAATCTTTTCTATATCAAATCATCTTGTTTACACTTTAAGTATCTTACAATTTTGGGACTTCCCTGGTGGTGCAGTGGTTAAGAATCTGCCTGCCAATGGAGGGGACGTGGGTTCGAGCCCTGGTCCGGGAAGGTCCCACATGCCGTGGAGCAACAAAGCCTGTGCACCACAACTACTGAGCCTGCGCTCTAGAGCCCACAAGCCACGACTACTGAGCCTGCGTGCCACAACTACTGAAGCCCACACGCCTAGAGCCCGTGCTCTGCAACAAGAGAAGCTACTGCATTGAGAAGCCTGTGCACCGCAACAAAGAGTAGCCTCCACTCGACGCAACTAGAGAAAAGCCCGCACGCAGCAACAAAAACCCAATGCGGCCAAAAATAAATAAATTTATAAAAATATATATATACCTTACAATTTCGTCAACTAAACTTCAATAAAGTTGAAGAAGGAAAAAAAACCCAAAACACAAAAGAAGTCTCTGAAGAGGAATGATCAGACTGTAGAGCCACTTACAGGAAGAAAACATAAATTATTTTCCCCCAGAGGGCTTAAGAATCCAATAAACACTCATTACTGTATGAGATAAAACTGAGGAAGGAAAAGTAACTAAAAGCCTTTGATAGTATGATCCAATAACCAGACTGCATCCAATTTCATACCCAGCCAAAGCTGCACAATATGTAATTTGACCTCTGCAGGACCTTATGATTAGATTACATGTGGTCCCAAACACCAACACTCTCTCCCCAACAGCGGCTTACTTGAAATGGATAGAGATTGATACCTTGGGTCCTTGTGGATGGGTCAGGCCTCCTCTCTCACTACCACCATTCCTTTGTGTGTAAATGCATATCAAAGCTCAAACGAACTTGAGTTTCACTTGGCACACGTGTAATTTTCTTCAGAGGGAACAGTAGGTTGTCACTGTGAATTTTATACTCTAGGTCTCTATTGACAGTTCTCAACCTATACCAATATTAATTATTTATAATCTGTCATTTTAATACATTCATCAAGAGAAAATAGTGAAGTCAACAGAGTCTCACCTTTGAAGCTGACTAGGGACTATACTGTAATATTCAAAGACTGCTACAACACCTGGTTCATTCTAAACTGTAGCTGGCCCAGTTGCAAAATAAAGAAATGTTTAATATATTACTTTAAAAATAGAGATAGGAACATAAATAGCTTGCAGGTGCTGTCAAAAAATATCCCACACTGTCTTGTAAACAAACATTTGACAGAATTTCAAAACTTTAAGTTCTTTCCTTTTTCTTACAGAGACTTCATCAGTAGAAGGAAACAAATGATAAATTATGAATAAGCCAGAAATTCATATTCCTTGAGAGAGACACTTAACTTCTCAGGGGCTCAGATTCCTTTCTTGAATTGTAAAATTAGGGAGTGATTAAATTTTTCAAAGTTACTTTCAGCTTTAATAATAAAAAGACAAAAAATAAAGCTTTTCAACCTTTAAAAAAAAGGTCTTATGACCAACATATGCAGAATTTCATCATGATATGCATTCACCTTTCTGCTACAAGGACAATCACATGTTAATGGCAATTACATTTAAGAGGCAAAAATGTAAATGCACTGAAGTTTTCCCACCAATTCACTCACTATTTGGGGTTTAATCTAGTGAATACTTTTAAAAAATAACACTAAGCACTTCTGTTATAGACAATGTTTGGGTGTCCCCGAAATTCATGTTGAAACCTAATCTCCAGTGTAGTGTTATGTGGAGGTGGGGTCTTTGGAAAGTGATTAGGTCATGAGGGTAGTGCCCTTGCAAAACAGGCTCCACAGAGTTCCCGTTCCTGCTGCTGCTGCCGTGTGAGCACACAGCAAAAACATGGCCATCTATAAACAAGGAAGAAGGCTCTCACTAGACATCAAATCCGCTGGCACCTTGATCTTGTACTTCTCAATCCCCAGAACTGTTAGAAACAAATGTGTTTTTTTGTTTGTTTGTTTATAAACCACCCAGTGCATGGTAATTTATTATAGCAGCCCATATGAGCTAAGACAACTCCCAAATCCTCCTTGCATACTCTTCCATTTCTCTTTTAAATGACTCTGATAAGATGGTGAAATGATCTAAATTATCTTTTTGATGTTTTAAGAATCACCCATTTCAACAAATACCTCCCAATTTCTCCTGCGGTTTGAGATACTGTGCTCTGCAAGACTGATGGTGAGAATTCGCAGTGGTAGCAATTGACAATATTTGACCCTTGTCAGAAATTAGATGGACAACAGTGAAACATCACGCCACCCAGCATTCATAACATGATTTACAGTTTCTAAGCTGTATTCTGGATAAATGTGGTCCAAACAGGTCATCAAGACCTAAGATGTAACAGAGCACTCACTCTGCCTTGATGCTCATTTCACTGGAAAGAATTGACAAGAGAAAGAAAAAGTGAAGGAAAGGGTCAGGGGTAGGTAAATCAGCAGCTACAACTCACAGTATGAGAATCAGGGCAGGCTGCTGAGATCTGGACTGTGTTACTGGATCCACACTGTGTGCAATGCTTACTGCTCACAAAACTAACGCTTTTACAAGCCTCCTGTGCTGTTTTCTATGCTGATTTGTCTTGTATTTGTCCAGCAAAACTTCCTGCAGTCTGTTTCTTCATATCTTTTTTTGCATTCATACTACTCAAGCAGTTTTCTTGGTTGTCCAGTTTGGGGACCTGGGCTGAATTTGGGTCAAGTGATTAGGCTATACTTTTTCTCTCCTCTGGAAATCTGTGGTGGGAAAGTTTTATACAATCTATGTCTTTCTTACGTTTGTGGTCAATACTTGTACTGAGTTCTGCTCTAGATAGCATCCCTGAATGAATACTAAACCTGAGAGTGCATCGCAGCCCCCTGGGGAGCTATTCTACAATACAGGTTTCCTAACCCCACTCCAGACCTGCTCTAATTCAGAACATGTCAAGTTTGCCAGGGCATCTGTTTGTTTCTTCTTGTTGTTGCTGCCACTTTTAAACAGCTCCCTAGGTAGTTAGAATGTAGACATGGGATCTGCTGGGACTTGACTGACACACAGAAGACTTTGTCTCAGCCCTGGTGCTTAATGCTGTGTGACCCTGGCTCAGTTTTATATTCTCTGGGAGTCACTTTTCCGATCTATAAAATAAGAGATGTGAACGACCTGCCCTTTATGATTGCTCCAGATCTAACTTTCTCTAAAGCTAAAAAAGTCAATAATCAGGATGCTAAGAACATCGACTGCTGCCCTTTAGAAAAGCAATGCATTAAGTCATTTAATGAAGACATTTTCAATGGCACAGGGAACTGAAATTGTTAGCGTAATGGGTCAAGATGGATTCATCTGCATTTTTATTAAAAAACTTTAATTGAACTGTGGGTATGTGAGTCTATGGAATTTGCATTACGACTCTGGCTATACATTTGTCTTATTGGAATGGATGATCTTTTACTTTCACAAAGGTATATGCGTTATCTTGTAAATCAGGAAATTTTTAAATATTAGCACTAAAGAGTCCTCAGAGCTGATAAATAGTGGATACTTTTTAGTAGCTCAATGGCTTAATTTTGGATATTAAATAAAAAGTAAACATATTTAGGGCTTCCCTGGTGGCACAGTGGTTGAGAGTCCACGGGACACGGGTTCGTGCCCTGATCCGGGAAGATCCCACATGCCGCGGAGCGGCTGGGCCCTTGAGCCATGGCCGCTGAGCCTGCGCGTCCGGAAACTGTGCTCCGCAACGGGAGAGGCCACGGCAGTGAGAGGCCCGCGTACCGCAAAAAAAATAGTAATAATAAGTAAACATATTTAGAGTTAAGTGAACAGCATCTGGCCAGCAGGTGAGGTCTGGAGGAGTTGCCTTACTGAGGAAGTTCATAGGTGTTAAGCTTAAAGGGAGTCAGGCTTAGAAGGGAATCTATAAAGAGGTGGCTACATGCTGGGGGTTCAGGGAGAAGGGATGGGGGGATGCCAGACCTTTTTTGGAAAATAAAGCAGAAAGAGAAGGAAAGTACTTGAAATTGGGCCTCAGATGAGAGGAGCAAAGCAGGAATGAAAAATTTTTTAAAGGGTCAGCAGCAAGCCACAATTTGAAGCATGGACCCCCAAAAAGGGTTACTTAGTACCATCTACCAAATAGCATCCTTATGCATAGGCCAGCAGAAACTCCAAGACCAAGTATAGATTCCTAATGGGACCAAGCTGTCAGACAGACTCGGCCATGGTCTTTTCACTGGGGACTGGAAAATAACACCACAGTCTGAGATAAATGACCCAAAAAGGTAGGTGAAACTGAACTGAAACAAATGAAAAATCTTACAAATGGAAGTACAGAACGGGAAAAACAGGCCACATGAAACCAACTTCGATTTTCAGTCAAGGCAGATGGAGATGAAAACTTCACAGGGGTTCTGCCTCTTAGCCAGTGAACTTATGGAGACCAAAGCATATGGAGCGTCTGTACTGACAAGTCATAATCATGGCTACTATTTATTTGGCCCCAATTATGGGCCAGACACTTGACATCATGTTAATAAATCCTCTGGAATAGGTACTGCCATTAGCCCCATTTTACACATGAGGAAGCCAAGGATGGGCAGGGATGAGGTTCTTGGTCAAGTTCACACAGCTGCTATGTGCCGGGGCAGGGTTCAAGTTCAGGCCACTTGGCTCCAGAGTCCACATGCTTGTCCATCACACTCTCTTGCAGGAGTGGTAAAGTCGTGAGAAGTCAAGCTTCACATGCTTGATTAAGCGACCCCAACTACCCTGCCCATCCTTAGGAGTCTATGATTCCAGGCCCTGCTCTGTCACCAGATGGATATGTGGACTTGGAGTCTTTCCCCTGTATCTCATTTCCATTTTCTATGGAACTAGAAATCAAAGGAACCTTCAACATTTGTTAGCTGCTGAATTCTTCAAACAAAGTCTTGCTGAAGCCCAGTGTACATGTCAGATGAAGTGAGGGCTGCCCTGACTGAAGCTGAGGTGGGGGCCCACTCAGCCCAGTTTAGAACACATACCCCACCCCCACCCCGTTTCCTCCTGTGGTTGCTCCTGAGGTCCCTGCGCTGCAGCTCTAGATTATACTAAACACATTTGAAAACCAGTGGGCTGGATTGTTTCTAGGATGTCTTCCAAGTGCAAGATTCGCAACTTTAGTAAATTAAAGTTGGCTCTTCAGCGTTCGGAGTAAGCAGGCACTACAGGTGTAACTTAGAAAGGTCTCTCCCTCCCTTCTTTCAAGAGCCTGGGGAGAAAGCTAGTGGCCCAACGTGTTCTGAGAGATACTTGTAAAAAAGATTGTTTTGCATCCTAGAAAAGTGATTTATCGGAACAGCAGCCAGTTACCAGGAATTCGTGACAAGGGAACATTAACATTAATGAAACACGATAACATTCATGTCTTTGATGACAGTGCACAGAGTAGGAGTCAGCAAATTACAACCCAACGCCCTTTTTAATTTTTTTGGTAATAGCTTTATTGAGATAGAATTCACATACCATACAATTCACCTATTTGAAGTGTACAATTCAGTGATCTTTTTAGTTCCTTCAAAGAGCTGTGAAACCATCACCACAGCCCATTTTAGAACATTTTCTTCACCGCATAAGAAAACCCTGTACCTTGCAGCAGGCATCCCCAACCCCCTCAGCCCTAGGCCACCACTGATCCACTTACTGTCTGTACAGATTTGCGTATTCTGGGCATTTCATTTAAATGTAACCATTCGATACAAGATCTTTGTGACTGGCTTCTTTCCTTCACTTTACATAAAGTATTCAAGGCTCCTCCATGCTGGAGCACGTCTCAGTACTCCATTCCTTCTCCTGGACAAATATACCACTGACATTGTACAGAGGTACCATATTTTGTTTAGCCATTCATCAGCTGATGGACACGTGGGTGGTTTCCCGCTTTGGGAAATGGAGCAAGTGTTCATGGCTCCATGCTGTCCCTTCCCCATTTGCTGTCACAGCTGCCTTGAGAGATCAGCTTAGGAGAAGGGGAGTCACTGCAGACAAGCAGGCTCTCTGTGCCTTCTGCCCAGAAGAGGTTTATGGCCTTTAAGATCTTTTCCTTTCCTGTTGTTTTCAAAAGCCTAATCTCCCCTATCAGAGGTGCTATATATTCCAAGGGGAGAGAAGCAAGCACAAGAAAGAGGAAGGCAAGTCTCCATTTCCACGTATGAGGAGGACCAAATGGAGAGAGACTCTGGGTCTGGGGAGAGGTGGAGCCCCACGCTGGCAGTGCCCTGGGGCTCGCAGCAGGGAATGGGCATGTTCCCTGGAATGCAGTCAGCAAGCAGCAGAGGAGGGCCCTGGGTCAGAGGGCGATTCCTTGAGGTGAGTTCCCCAGTGGGGACTGAAGTTTAATTCCCCCTTGACTGCAGGCTTATCGGCTCAGAATTAACACCATCTTGGTTTAAAATTTCATTCAAAGCTGGGTTTGTGGACTGAGATTCATACTCACAATTAAGACATAGAAATGAGTCAAAAAGGAGACTAAGTAAGTAAGTGTGTGATTAGGACTCAGAAGACCAGTGTCTAAAGCCTCCCGTTATGTGTGAGTGGCAGGGGGGGGGGGGGGGGGCAGGAGGGGTCAGCAAGGGCAGAAGAAAACCAAGTAATTCAGACAACCCAGAATGACAGCCACTCTCTGACACTTAGGATGAGATGCGCAGAATACCAGGGATAGAGTCTGCAACAACCAAAGGATGCTCAACTGACCACTAGGCACCCTGAGCATGTCCTCCATGTTAAGTTCTATTTGTAATTTGTACTTTATCCTGAGCTCCAAGGTGGGCTTTTTTGTTTAAGACTGTAGTATAAAAGCTATGTTATGTTATGTTGGAAAATATATATATACATATACACATACACACACACACACACACACACACACACACACATATACGTATACATAACCTTGTGACCATAAGCGATTCCTTTGCTATATTATAGTGACGGATTTCAATAATCACAACTCATCTACTCCTGCAAAAACCTATTTCACAGCCAGCTTGCAGCCATGAAAACCAAAAGTGGGTGGATAAATGTGAATCTGGAAGTAAATTTTAGTAATGTCTTCAGATGTGCTTTTTAACAGAAAATTTTCTTCCCACAGGAGGCAAAGTCATCATTTTTGTCCTTTCCACCAAAGGACAGTTTATGTATTTATTTACAGCTTACAGCTCTTACCTTTCCAACTGTGTCACCCATTACTCCCCATCATCCATCATTTATCAGCCAAAAGGACCTGCTTAACATTTCTCACAGACATACCAGTCCTCTGTGTCTCTGTGCAGAATGTTCTATTTGTTCCATCTGTCTACCCAATCTACCCTTCTTGGTTCTCCCAGAGCACTTGTTAAGTACTTCTGTCCCTGTCCAGATTTTATTGATAAAAGCTGAGTTCTCATTTTTTAAAAATCCATTTAATTGAAGACACAAATATAGGTCTAATTTTAGGACTATTCTAAAAACAAATCAATTCTAAATATGTAGCTGGAGACTGTAAGATCTTGAGGGCAGAGTCTTGCTCTGTCTTGTTAATTGCATCTCCAGTGCCTAGAAAGGCATCTGATGCATAGTTCAAGAAGTGCTTGATGAATGAATGATTTAAGACCCATGCTTTACTCTGTCCTGTTACTTTACTCTGTTTTGCCCCGTAAGTGTTACAAAAAGAACATACTTTATATTTCCTTTTTTCTAAGCCATCATCATGGATGTTTTCCATGACCCACCCTTCTCCTTTCTGCCCCGCCCCTTCCTTTCCCTGGGGAAGCCTTGGGAATCTTAGCATTGTGCAGACAGATGGCAGCTAATACTGGGAAGCTGACTGTTATTACAGAAATGCGAAGTTCAATACCATGACCCGATATCTAAGAGCACAGGACTTTTCCTATTGCAAAAGTATGCCTTTGGCTCTCCTGACCTCATATATACTTATCTCCACCTCATTAGTGTCCAACCAATACAAGTCTATTTCCATCTCGTTGGCTTTTCTCATAGCTCAAATTATCCTTCATTACTTAGAGGCCCATCACCCAGTTAATGCACTTCATTAGCATGCAGCAAACCAGGAAGAGTATTTTAACTTGTCAGGCACCTCAAAGGGAAGGAATAATTTGCAGTCTTCTGAGCAACCCAGAAGCATATATTGCTTTTCATTAGAGAAAGGCAATTTCGGCAAGCATTGTGCTGGCTCCACCATTACCTTCAACAAAACCTTGATGCTAATTTCCAAATCTATCTTGACAATTAGTCTGCTCAGCACTTCACCCTCCAAATAGCAATACAACCTGAGAATTCTCCTACAAGTCACTTCCTAAAAGCAAAAATTCTGGCAGGCAGTTGGGCTTGGGGGTGTGCAGTGGGGGGACCCTGAAAGGCAGGTGGCCTTGGTCCATGAGGTAGGGAAGGGATGTAAAAGCAGCTTTCTAGTTCTCTCTTCTTGGCATGGTGAGTGAGATCCTACTGAGCTCAAAGACAGGGAAACAAGGAGCAGGGGAGGCCCTGGGTAGAATTCATAAGGCCTGTGTTCCCAAGGACAGTTCATTAATCTCAGGTCTAGAGTTAGTTCCCGGATGAGAAATCTCAGGCCAGTCCCTTATCCTCTCTGAGACACCTTCATTTCTCATCTATAAAATGGAGACAGTTAACAGAACCTTGTGTTTTGTTAAGAGAATCGCAACAGAACATGAAGTTTAGTAATGAATAATTGTTATTAGCTGAGGTCCCTGCTAAATGTGGCTTCTGTAAATTTAATGGGACCTCAAAAAATGATGCTACTCTGTTCTATATAGTTCTTTTTTTAAATTGAACTATAATTCACATACCATAAAATTCACCATTTTCAAGTGTTTGATTCATTGGTTTTTAGTATGTTCACGAGGTTATGCGACCATCACCTTTATTTAATTCTAGTACATTTTACACTTTTTAATTATAGTACATTTAAAAAGAAACTTCATACTCATTAGCAGTCACTCCTCTTTCCTTCTATCCCCTCAGCCCTAGACAACCAGTAATTTACTTTCTGTCTCTATGGATTTGCCTATTCTGGACATTTCATATAAATGAAATCATAACATTTGGCTTTTGCATACAACTCTTTCATGTAGCATAATGATTTCAAGGTTCATCTCTGTTGTATCATGTATCTGTACTTCACTCCTTTTTATGGATGAATAATATTCCATTGTATGGACATACCACATTTTCTGTTTATCCATTCATCAGTTGATAGACATTTGGTTTCTACTTTTCACCTGTTAGGAATAATGTTGCCAAGAATATTCGTGTACATGTGGATATATGTTCCCATCTCTTTTGGGATTATACCTACGAGTGGAAATACTGCATTATATGGTAACTATGTTTAACTTTTTCAAACTGTTTTCCACTACTGCTATACCATTTTACATTCCCACCAGCAATGTATGAAGTTTCGTTTACTTTTAAGATCTAATTTTCCTAAGGTTATGGAAAATTTCTAAGGGGAATAGAAATTTCACCTTTTTCTTATATCCTGTTTTTCTTTCCTTTTGGCTCTTCTTTTTCTCTCTTTATCCTTCCCTCTCTCCCTCGCTTTCTTCCTCCTTTCCTCTGTCTCACTGCAAAACGCCTTCCTAAAGTATGATTTAAGCGACACCAATGCTCACTGAATTGTAGATGAAAAAGCATGGAAAAATTTGTAGCTTACACAGCAGAGCAATTTTCCTTAAAGTTAATGTAACTGAATGACCTACTTCAAATAATAACTATCTTGTTCTCTCTGTTGCAATCACAAATTAGAGGGAGGTGCTGGAGACCTGGGGATCTGTGATTCTCTCACCTCCTGTGAAGAATGACCAGATCTTTCTTTTTTAAAAAGACCTTTGATTAGCCTGAGTAGATAGGAAGGAGGCTATGATATTGAAGGGCTATAGGAAAAGGAGCCTAATCCTTGAATGTGGTTCCCCCAAGACTTTGGGGGACAGGAATGGGAGGGCTGCAAGTCCTACCGAGGGGCAAACCCTCTGGAATGCGAGCTTCAAGGATCCCAGGGGAGCATTACTGAGGGCCCCTCTGACTACCCAGCACAGAGCAGAGGTCTCTACTATGATTAGAGCCAGTTACCTGCATAAACTCCACTAACGATGATAAGAGACTTATAACCCATGGCCTCTACTCTCATTGTCTTAACATTTGGACTTTCAGAGACCTTGGGAAGTAGAGCTCAGAGCTAGATCTGACTTACAAAATAAAGAAGTCGTCTTCACGTTTAGCATCATGCAGCAGCTCACAGCTGTTTACATCTGCATAGCTTGGGGTAGGGGTGGGGGAAATGTCATCCTTGTTTTTATAAAAAGGTAATACAGGTTCAGAGAGGTTAAGGCATTTGCAAAGCTCACATAACTAGCGAGGGGGAAAGGCTAGAATTCACATCCTGGTCTGGTGAAATACAAAACCCTTCCCACCATATCATCCTACCTTAGGATGCTAGGGTCAGCAATCTATTATATAATCTGAGACTCAGTAATATTTCAGAAAGAAAAGAACCCCCTGTCAAGCAGCATTTTGGTCTCTGGGGTGCACTTTCTCCATCTATGCAATACCATTGGTTGTTTGATTCATCCTTCTTTAAGGGGGTAGGGCACATTGGAACTTATGTGCAACCAAAGGACAGCTAACTTCATCTCAATAAGGAGAGAAATGATAAACAAGTAGGACATTCTGTCTTTTTTTTTTTTTTTTTACAGGATCAGGAAAATGTAATGCTTTGAAAAATCAGCATCTACTCTAGTAAGTGTTCTCCGAACTAGGAATAATCTTTAAAATTTTTCTATAATTGCATCCATCAACTTAGATTACACATTTTAATTTTGTTTGGAATTTTACCTACTGCTTATTTTTTTCTAAATATTCTAATAACACTTTCAATTTTCTTTCTCTTATTTGACTCAAATTAAAACCAGAAAGATGCAGTCATTTTTTGCTTCATTCATCACTTTCTTAGTTCAGTTTCCTTTTGCCTAAGCAGGAAACCAGATGGCAGGATCTTAACCCTGGGAGAGAACATTAATCAAACCCCAAACTTTGATATGATACATGTATAATGCAACAACAAATTATTAATAACATCCTCTTCGTGAAACAGAGTAGGACATTAACATGAAAAAAAATTAATGAGAGAAATATAGGAGAAACAGTCTGGTTGTACTGAAATGGAATGTAAAATTAAATTTACTTGTTAGAAAACGAAGATTTTTCCCTAAAAGTTTACATCTTTCTACATTTACATCACTTTCATCTTTAATCAGCATCTCCTAGAACCTATATTGGCCCATGTTTTCGTTTAGTGGTTTAATAGTTTTAATATTTCCTTTTATTTCACTTCGAATTTTCATCAGCTCTTTTCTGGGAGCTTACAATACGATGCCTTCTTCGTGTTTACCCAAGGAAGGGCAGAGTCACAGTTGGCATTTATGACATGTGATGAGAGGGAATCTCTGGATAAGGACACTATTTAAACATGTGAGTTGGAGAAATTCCTATTAGAAATGTATCTCTAATTCTTTAATTATACAATTCCATGCAGTGGAATAATCTTTGTAACAGCTTCAAAGGATTGGTGAATTAACCACTTGCAAGGGACAGAAACACAATTTAAAATAGGTGAAACAAAAGAGAATAAGAGACAATTTACTGACCCATGGAATTGGGAGGGAAAATTTCTGAGGGCAATAGAAATTTTTATCTCTTTACTTCCTTCTTTTTCCTTGCTTTCTTCCTCTCTCTTCCTGCCTTCCTCTATTTTACTACAGAATCCCTTCCCAAGTGTTAAGGAAGAAAGTTTGTGTCTCCCCAAAGTTCAAATGTTGAAGCCCTAACCCAGAATGTGACAGTATTTGGAGGTGAGGCCTTGGCGAGGTGATTAGGTTTAGATGAGATCATGAGGGTGGCACCTCTATCATGGAATTTGTGTCCCTATAAGAAGAGGAAGAGAGATCAGATCTTTGTCTCTCTCCGCCATGTGAGTACAAAGCGAGAGGGTGCCCATCTGCAACCCAAGGAGAGATACCTCACCAGACACCAACCCTGCTGGCATCTTGATCTTGGACTTCCCAGCCTCCAGAGTTGTGAGAAATCAAAGTCTGTTGCTTAAGCCACCCAGTCCATGGTATTTTGTTATAGCAGTATGAGTTAAGTCGCCAAACTAAACCAGGTTTCTTTATCGTAGTAATTTGAGCAGTTGATATTTTCACTGGATCATAGCTGAAGTATGAAAATTAGTGAACAAAAGATCAATTTTTGAAAAGTTACTGCTTACAGAGGATGAGTTTCAGAAGCCTGGCCTCTGGAACGAGAACTGGGGGCTGAACTCAACAGCTCTCTCTTATCTCATCTTAACTTGCTTTCACATGTTGATCAATCTCCTTACCTCCTACCACAGACAGGACTTCCCTGGGTGGGTGGCAGAGACATGGCCACTGAGAGTTTGGCAACCCTACCAGAAACAAAGAATGTTTTTTCCAGCCATCAGAAATCAATGTAAACCCAAGGAAGCCCTCTAATTGTCCATGCTTGTGTCACATGGCCATCTCTGTGGCCAGAATCTTTCCCAGCGGCCTGATGCACAGGTCCAGTTAGCCATCACAGTCAACTACAAATGGAAGGTTTGCTTTGTTCCCCATATGCAGGCTAGGTATATCACATAATTTTAGGCTGTGAAGAATCTTAAGTAAATGCCCACATTTTCTGATAACTTGCCAGCCTTTATACAATGTTCCCATTGTAAATTCAGGCTCTGCAATGAGCCACACCACTTTAACAAACCCTGGACATCCTGTCCATGCACTAACTGCCACTGCTTATGTTAAAGTAGCAGGAGTTACTGTAGCCTTCAAAAATGTATACATGTATATCCTTCTATATAGATCACTGTTTATGTTAAAGTAGCAGGAGTTACTGTAGCCTTCAAAAATGTATACATGTATATCCTTCTATATAGATCACTGTTTATGTTAAAGTAGCAGGAGTTACTGTAGCCTTCAAAAATGTATACATGTATATCCTTCTATATAGATCACTGTTTATGTTAAAGTAGCAGGAGTTACTGTAACCGTCAAAAATGTATACATGTATATCCTTCTATATAGATCACTGTTTATGTTAAAGTAGCAGGAGTTACTGTAGCCTTCAAAAATGTATACATGTATATCCTTCTATATAGATCACTGTTTATGTTAAAGTAGCAGGAGTTACTGTAGCCTTCAAAAATGTGTACATGTATATCCTTCTATATAGATCACTGTTTATGTTAAAGTAGCAGGAGTTACTGTAGCCTTCAAAAATGTATACATGTATATCCTTCTATATAGATCACTGTTTATGTTAAAGTAGCAGGAGTTACTGTAACCGTCAAAAATGTATACATGTATATCCTTCTATATAGATCACTGTTTATGTTAAAGTAGCAGGAGTTACTGTAGCCTTCAAAAATGTATACATGTATATCCTTATATATAGATCACTGTTTATGTTAAAGTAGCAGGAGTTACTGTAGCCTTCAAAAATGTATACATGAATATCCTTATATATAGATCACTGTTTATGTTAAAGTAGCAGAGTTACTGTAGCCTTCAAAAATGTATACATGTATATCCTTCTACATAGATCACTGTTTATGTTAAAGTAGCAGGAGTTACTGTAACCTTCAAAAATGTATACATATATAGCCTATATAGATCACTGTTTATGTTAAAGTAGCAGGAGTTACTGTAGCCTTCAAAAATGTATACATTTATATCCTTCTATATAGTTCACTGTTTATGTTAAAGTAGCAGGAGTTACTGTAACCTTCAAAAATGTATACATTTATATCCTTCTATATAAATCACTGTTTATGTTAAAGTAGCAGGAGTTACTATAACCTTCAGAAATGTATACATTTATATCCTTCTATATAAATCACTGTTTATGTTAAAGTAGCAGGAGTTACTGTAGCCTTCAAAAATGTATACATGTATCCTTATATATAAATCACTGTTTATGTTAAAGTAGCAGGAGTTACTGTAGCCTTCAGAAATGTGCAAATTTATATCCTTATATATTTCTTTATATTTCAACAAAAACTGGGTTCTGCTGTATCTTTTAAAATAAGACAATGCATGATGAGTTTTTAGGCCTCCAGCTATACAATTCATTGAGAGACTTTGTTTTTAAGATTTCTATCACAGAAGCTAGCATTATGAGAACCCAGCCATGGCTACTTGATCCATCTGCTTATTATGGGCGGTGGGAATTAAATAAACCAACAGAAGCAGAAGTGGCTTCTGTACTAGGACACCACTTTGAAGCTTTACATCACATGTATTTAATCATCATTATGAATTTATGAAATTTCTACCAAACTTCAAAGCAACCTGTTAGTTTGGTAACTGGTTGCCTGGCCCTGATCAAATGAGAGACTGGCTTTTTCACCTAGTATTTGGTGAGTTTGGAGCTTTCTAAATGGCACCAAGGGTGAGTTTAAAGTCATATTTCAGGTTGGGTAAGAACTTGTAATTTAGAGTCAATGGTAGCAGAACATAGCTCAATGGTAAACAATGGACAATGGTGTGGAAAACACAAATTCACCAGCTACTAGCAATTTTATCTTATACCATTCTCTGCTAGTTGAGAAGCAATATAGGAAACATTCATGAAATTTGCTCCTCAGAAAACATAAACTTTTTGGAAGGCAATTACCATGGAGAAAAGAGCACAGGCTGTGTGTCAAAAAACAAGATGAAGGACTGAATCTCAGCTCCATCACATACTAACTGTGAGACATTAAGTCACTTCACACCTTTCAGGGACCCTGAAAAGTAATCATAGTTACTTCCCAATGTAGCTGTAAGGAGTAAATGAATATGTGAATGTGCTTAGTCCTATGTACAGCATCTTGAACCATGGGAAATAAAACACCTGTGCTCAAATATTCAAGAAGAGCATCTGCCTGATGTTTTTATCCTATTAGAAAAGCCCTCACTTGATCCAGCTTCTAACTCCAGTGATTGCCCATTTCTCAGCTCCACCTTAGAGAAAAACCCGAAAGAATTAACTATCTTTGCTGTAACCGATTTCTTTGCTCACATTTCTACTCAAGCTCACTGTCATGAGGCTCCCCCACTGAGAGAAGACTCACGATGAGGTCAGTCATGACCTCTTGTGGCATCTTCCCCTTCTCTATATAATCACTCCCTTCATGATCTCAACCAACCCTATAACTTTATAAACTACCAACTCTTGCCATATAATCCAGCAATCCCACTCCTGGGCATATGCCCAGACAAAACTATTATTCGAAAAGATACATGCACCCCTATGTTCATAGCAGCACTATTCACAACAGCCAAGACATGGAAGCGACCTAAATGTCCATCAATAGATGAATGGATAAAGAAGATGTGGTACATATATACAACAGAATATTATTACTCAGCCATTAAAAAGAATGAAATAAGCCATTTGTAGCAACACGGATGGACCTAGAGATTATCACACTAAGTGAAGTCAGAGAGAGAAAGACAAATAACATATATCACTTATATGTAGAATCTAAACTATGACACAAATGAACTAATCTATGAAAGAGAAACTGACTCACAGACAAAGAGAACAGACTTGCAGTTGCCAAGTGGGAGGGGGTGTGGGAGAGGGAAGGATTGGGAGTGTGTGATTAGAAGATGCAAACTATTACATAGAGGACGGAAAAACAACAAGGTCCTACTGTGTAGCACAGGGAACTATATTCAGTATCCTGTGATAAACCATAATGGAAAAGAATATGAAAAAGAATATATATATGTATGTATAGATACGTATATATAACTGAGTCACTTTGCTGTGCAGCACAAATTAATACAACATTGTAAATCAACTACAATATAATTTTTTTTGAAACCCTACTAACTTTATGCTGATGACCCATGACCCCGCAATTTTTATCTCTATCCTGGTCCTCTGCCCTGAACTTTAGGTTCTTATACTCAAGTGCTTAGTCAATAGCCATACCTGAGTGTTATGACAGACACCTCAAACTTGATGCGTTCAAAACTAAACTCCTCACCTTCCCTTTAAAACCTAGTTCTATCTTCAAAATATATCCAGAATGCAACCATTTCTC
This sequence comes from Delphinapterus leucas, assembly GCF_059928025.1. Classification (NCBI taxonomy): domain Eukaryota; kingdom Metazoa; phylum Chordata; class Mammalia; order Artiodactyla; family Monodontidae; genus Delphinapterus; species Delphinapterus leucas. The sequence goes on from NC_143144.1 coordinate 15,398,997, forward strand.
ACCACCTTCCCTGCCATCTCCCTGGTCCAACACACCACCATCTCGTGCATGGAATATTGCAGTAGCCCCCAGCTGACCTCTGTGCTGCTGCCCTTGTCTCCTTACTGTCCATTCTCCACACAACACCCTGGATAAGTCTGCAAAAATATAATTCAGGTCATGTCGCACCTCTGTTTGAAACACTTGATGGGTCTTCATTTCTCTCAGAACAAAGCCAAAGTCCTTAAAATGGGCAATGGTCCACAAGACTTCTTACACACAAGACTTTTTACACTGTTTGTCTAACATCCCTCATTTCTTTTCTGACTTCATCCCTTGATCTCCCCACCGACCCCAAATCCAATCCAAGCACACTGAACTTCTTGCACTGTTTGTCTAACATCCCTCATTTCTTTTCTGACTTCATCCCTTGATCTCCCCACCGACCCCAAATCCAATCCAAGCACACTGAACTTCTTGCTGTTCTTCAAATTATAGGTATACCTCAGCCTCAGGGCCTTTGCACTGCTTCCTTTTGCTTGGAAACCTCCTCCCTTAGATGGATGCCTGGCTGGCTCCCTCCTTCAGGTCCCTCTTAATGAGGCCTAACCTGGCTACCTCATTTAAACTTTCAGCCCCACGCTAATTTTTATTCTGAGATGAAACATTTAAAATATAACTGCAAATTATTAATAACATCCTCTTCATGAAGCAGAGTAGGACACATCTCTTTTCAATTTACTATGTAGTTTACTTGTTACTTATTCTATTACCACACCCTGCTAAAATGTGTAAGCCTCTCAAAGGCAGGAAACTTTGTTTCATTCTCAGATGCATCTAGAGGCATCTAGACCCCTAGACACATCTAGCTAGACTCCAACTAGAACAGTGTTGGGCACATGAAGGGAATTCAATATTCATTGAATGAATGAATGAATCTTGCATAATTTCCTTACTCTGCCTCCTCAATTTCCCTTCCTAATGTTGTGAAGTTTAGGAGATATTCCAATTACGTGTCTATATTTGAAATCAAAATTTCTTCTTCATTAGGCTTTATTATACCTTATTAATTTCCCAAAGAAAAAAATAAGGATTGGATCAACTAAAACTGAGAGTCATTTTAGCTGAGCAAAAATCTTGCTATTCCTTTACCTGCATTGTAACAGTAATATTAACATTTAAAACACTTGTTTTCCTTTATTGTTATTTCAGATGTTTTGGGGGTGGGGATGGGTGGAAGAGGTGGGGGCAAGTATTTTAAACCAAAGCTTAAGTCTCAGAGACTCTGAAAAAGAAGCCCCCAAAAAAGTCATCTAAAAAGAGTGACATGTTAATTATAATCATTTTTGAAAGCAACAGCAGATATATACAAAATAAGTAGCTCAGGAAAAAGGAAAATGCTTGTATAAGCATTAAAATAAAAAGTAACATATAGAAGAGAAAATTGTAGTAGTAGATACATTGGTTCTACATATAATAAACAAGTTTCATGAACAGATTACTGAAATTGACTAAGACCAAATGTATGTCTTCTTTCATAATCAGAAATAAATAAATGAAAATATTTTGATGGGAATGGGGGTGGTGACTATTGGGCAAAATGTACCAAGTCATCAAAATGAACAGTGATCAGACCACTAAAAGTCTACAATGGCAGAGAAGACTAACTGTCCACCCAAAATTCATGGTCCTCCTTTGAGAGTATACAGTTGTTTCTAGAAAGTGTCTGCCCAGCCAGGGACTACATTGCCAGAAACTCCTGCAACCAGGTGGCACCATGTGGCAAGGTGTCATCAGTGGAATGGAGACAGAAAGGCTGGGTGCCACCTCTCAGCCATGTGGTTAGGAAGCAGGTGCCTTCCATGCTCTTGCCCCTTCTGTCCACTGGAAGCAGACCCGGAGGCCATAGGGGGTGGGCAAGCACAGATGGAAGGGGCCTGGGTTCCTGAATCACCATGAGGGGAAAGCCTAAAGACCAGGAACTCATTTGGACTGTTATCTTTTCTGAAAAATCCAAATTTGGAAAAGAAAAGTCATGAATAGGTTCCTATGAAGCATTATTTATAACAAAAATGGAAATAAACCTGAATAGCAAGAGAATTAAGGAAATGATGGTACATTCACTTAGATAAGTTATTATGCATTAAATCTGCAGAAACTTATATAAAATATATCTCAGAGCTGGTGAGATGAGATTGTTGTTGGAGAGGTGGTGAAAATAGATAGGTAGATACATAGATAGATAGACATAGATAGACAGAAGAGGGCTGTGGGAGAAAGGTAGAAGGCAAATGGCCAAAATGGACACATCACTAAAAATCTGAACTTCAGGAGAAGAATCGAGGAAACTTCCAGAGGCTCTTAGATAGCCTCATCCACCAGAGGGCAGACAGCAGAAGCAAAAAGAACTACAATCCTGCAGCCTGTGGAACAAAAAACACATTCACAGAAAGATAGACAAAATGAAAAGGCAAAAGGCTATATACCAGATGAAGGAACAAGATAAAACCCCAGAAAAACAACTAAATGAAGTGGAGATAGGCAACCTTCCAGAAAAAGAAATCAGAATAATGATAGTGAAGATGATCCAGGACCACGGAAAAAGAATGGAGGCAAAGATCCAGAAGATGCAAGAAATGTTTAACAAAGACCTAGAAGAATTAAAGAACAAACAAACAGAGAAGAATAATATGGTAACTGAAATGAAAACTACACTAGAAGGATTCAATAGCAGAATAACTGAGGCAGAAGAGCGGATAAGTGACCTGGAAGACAGAATGGTGGACTTCACTGCTGTGAAACAGAATAAAGAAAAAAGAATGAAAAGAAATGAAGACAGCCTAAGAGACCTCTGGGACAACATTAAATGCAACAACATTCGCATTATAGGGGTCCTAGAAGGAGAGGAGAGAGAGACAGGACCAGAGAAAATATTTGAAGAGATTATAGTCGAAAACTTCCCTAACATGGGAAAGGAAATAGCCACCCAAGTCCAGGAAGTGCAGCGAGTCCCATACAGGATAAATCCAAGGAGAAACACGCTGAGACACATAGTAATCAAATTGGCAAAAATTAAAGACAAAGAAAAATTACTGGAAGCCGCAAGGGAAAAACGACAAATAACATACAAGGGAACGCCCATAAGGTTAACAGCTGATTTCTCAGCAGAAATTCTACAAGCCAGAAGGGAGTGGCAGGATATACTTAAAGTGATGAAAGGGAAGAAACTACAACCAAGATTACTCTACCCAGCAAGGATCTCATTCAGATTCGATGGAGAAATCAAAAGCTTTACAGACAAGCAAAAGCTAAGAGAATTCAGCACCACCAAACCAGCTCCACAGCAAATACTAAAGGAACTTCTCTAAGTGGGAAACACAAGAGAAGGAAAAGACCTACAATAACAAACCAAAAACAATTAAGAAAATGGTCATAGGAACATACATATCGATAATTACCTTGAATATGAATGGATTAAATGCTCCAACCAAAAGACACAGGCTTACTGAATGGATACAAAAACAAGAGCCATATATATGCTGTCTACAAGAGACACACTTCAGACGTAGGGACACATACAGACTGAAAGTGAGGGGATGGAAAAAGATATTCCATGCAAATGGAAATCAAAAGAAAGCTGGAGCAGCAATACTCATATCAGATAAAACAGACTTTAAAATAAAGAATGTTACAAGAGACAAGGAAGGACACTACATAATGATCAAGGGATCAATCTAAGAAGAAGATATAACAATTATAAATATATATGCACCCAACATAGGAGCACCTCAATACATAAGGCAACTGCTAACAGCTGTAAAAGAGGAAATCGACAGTAACACAGTAATAGTGGGGGACTTTAACACCTCACTTACACCAATGGACAGATCATCCAAAATGAAAATAAGGAAACAGAAGCTTTAAAAGACACAACAGACCAGATAGATTTAATTGATATTTATAGGACATTCCATCGAAAAACAGCAGATTACACTTTCTTCTCAAGAGCGCACAGAACATTCTCCAGAATAAATCATATATTGGGTCACAAATCAAGCCTCAGTGAATTTAAGAAAATTGAAATAATATCAAGCATCTTTTCTGACCACAATGCTATGAGATTAGAAATCAATTACAGGGAAAAAAACATAATAAACACAAACACACGGAGGCTGAACGTTACTAAATAACCAAGAGATCACTGAAGAAATCTAAGAGGAAATCAAAAAATACCTAGAGACAAATGACAATGAAAACACGACGATCCAAAACCTATGGGATGCAGCAAAAGCAGTTCTAAGAGGGAACTTTATAGCTATACAAGCCTACCTCAAGAAACAAGAAAAATCTCAAACTATCTACCCTTACACCTAAAGGAACTAGAGAAAGAAGAACAAACAAAACCCAAAGTTAGCAGAAGGAAAGATATCATAAAGATCAAAGCAGAAATAAATGAAATAGAAACAAAGAAAACAACAGCAAAGATCAGTAAAACTAAACGCTGGTTGTTTGAGAAGATAAACAAAATTGATAAACCATTAGCCAGACTCATCAAGAAAAAGAGGGAGAGGACTCAAATCAATAAAACTAGAAATGAAAAAGGAGAAGTTACAACAGACACTGCAGAAATACAAAGCATCCTAACAGACTACTACAAGCAACTCTCTGCCAATAAAATGGACAACCTGGAAGAAATGGACAAATTCTTAGAAAGGTATAACCTTCCACGACTGAACCAGGAAGACATAGAAAATATGAACAGACCAATCACAAGGAATGAAATTGAAATTGTGATTAAAAATCTTCCAACAATGAAAAGTCCAGGACCAGATGGCTTCACAGGTGAATTCTATCAAACATTTAGAGAAGAGCTAACACCCATACTTCTCAAACTCTTCCAAAAAATTGCAGAGGAAGGAACACTCCCAAACTCATTCTATGAGGCCACCATCACCATGATACCAAAACCAGACAAAGATACTACAAAAAAAGAAAATTACAGACCAATATCACTGATGAATATAGATGCAAAAATCCTCAACAAAATACTAGCAAACAGAATCTAACAACACATTAAAAGGATCATACACCATGATCAAGTGGGATTTATCCCAGGGATGCAACGATTCTTCAGTATACGCAAATCAATCAATGGGATACACAATATTAACAAACTGAAGAAGAAAAACCATATGATCATCTCAATAGATACAGAAAAAGCTTCTGACAAAATTCAACACCCATTTATGATAAAAACTCTCCAGAAAGTGGGCATAGAGGGAACCTACCTCAACATCATAAAGGCCATATATGACAAACCCACAGCCAACATCATTCTCAATGGTGAAAAACTGAAAGCATTTCCTCTAAGATCAGGAACAAGGCAAGGATGTCCACTCTCACCACTATTATTCAACATACTTTTGGAAGTTTTAGCCACAGCAATCACAGAAGAAAAAAAAGGAATACAAATTGGAAAAGAAGACATAAAACTGTCACTGTTTGCAGATGACATGATACTATACATAGAGAATCCTAAAGATGCCACCAGAAAACTACAAGAGCTAATCAATGAATTTGGTAAAGTTGCAGAATACAAAATTAATGCACAGAAATCTCTTGCATTCCTATACACTAATGATGAAAAATCTGAAAGAGAAATTAAGGAAACACTCCCATTTACCACTGTAACAAAAAGAATGAAATACCTAGGAATAAACCTACCTAGGGAGACCAAAGACCTGTATGCAGAAAAGTATAAGACACTGATGAAAGAAATTAAAGATGATACCAACAGATGGAGAGATATACCATGTTCTTGGATTGGAAGAATCAATATTGTGAAAATGACTATACTACCCAAAGCAATCTACAGATTCAATGCAATCCCTATCAAATTACCAATGGCATTTTTTACGGAACTAGAACAGAAAATCATAAGATTTGTATGGAGACACAAATGACCCCGAATAGCCAAAGCAGTCTTGAGGGAAAAAAATGGAGCGGGAGGAACAAGACTCCCTGACTTCAGACTATACTGCAAAGGTACAGTAATCAAGACAATATGGTACTGGCACAAAAAGAGAAATATAGATCAATGGAACAAGATAGAAAGCCCAGTGATAAACCCATGCACCTATGGTCAACTAATCTATGACAAAGGAGGCAAGGATATACAATGGAGAAAAGACAGTCTCTTCAATAAGTGGTACTGGGAAAACTGGACAGTAACATGGAAAAGAATGAAATTAGAACACTCCCTAACACCATACACAAAAATAAACTCAAAATGGATTAGAGACCTAAATGTAAGACCAGACACTATAAAACTCTTAGAGAAAAACATAGGAAGAACACTCTTTGACATAAATCACAGCAAGATCATTTTTGATCCATCTCCTAGAGTAATGGAAATAAAAATAAAGAAATGGGACCTAATGAAACTTCAAAGCTTTTGCACAGCAAAGGAAACCATAAACAAGATGAAAAGACAACCCTCAGAATGGGAGAAAATATTTGCAAATGAATCAACGGACAAAGGATTAATCTCCAAAATATATAAGCAGCTCATGCAGCTCAATATTAAAGAAACAAACAACCCAATCCAAAAATGGGCAGAAGACCTAACTAGACATTTCTCCAAAGAAGACATACAGATGGCCAAGAAGCACATGAAAAGCTGCTCAACATCACTAATTATTAGAGAAATGAAAATCAGAACTACAATGTGGTATCACCTCACACCGGTTAGAATGGGCATCATCAGAAAATCTACAAACAACAAATGCTGGAGAGGGTGTGGAGAAAAGGGAACCCTCTTGCACTGTTGGTGGGGATGTAAATTGATATAGCCACTATGGAGAACAGTATGGAGGTTCCTTAAAAATACTAAAAATAGAATTACCATATGATCCAGCAATCCCACTACCGGGCATATACCGAGAAAACCATAATTCAAAAGGCATATGCACCCCAATGTTTACTGCAGCACTATTTACAATAGCCAGGTCATGGAAGCAACCTAAATGCCCACTGACAGACGAATGGATAAAGATGATATGGTACATATATACAATGGAACATTACTCAGCCATAAAGAGGAACGAAATTGGGTTATTTATTGAGAAGTGGATGGATCTAGAGACTGTCATACAGAGTGAAGTAAGTCAGAAAGAGAAAAATAAATATTGTATATTAACGCATATATGTGGAACCTAGAAAATGGTACAGATGAATCAGTTTGCAGGGCAGAAAATGAGCCACAGATGCAGGGAACAAACGTATAGACACCAAGGGGGGAAAGCAGCGGGGTTGGGGATGGTGGTGTGATGAATTGGGCAATTGGGATTGACATGTATACACTGATGTGTATAAAATGGATGACTAATAAGAACCTGCTATATAAAAAAATAAATAAAATTTTTTTAAAAAAGGAGAAGAATCATATTATATTCTGATCCCACAGTCACACTGAGAGACAGAGGGTGGCGTGGACAATGTTGTACTGCCTGGAGAGGTTTCAGGTATTATGTGGAAGGCCACCTCCCTCACTGTAGTTTGAGTGACTGATACTTTTTTTCCCTACCACTTCCTGGAAGGCAGACTTTACAAATCAGGCTAAGGCCAGAGAGCTCAGGTTTTCATCATCTACATTTCAGTGGCTTAGAAATGAGTACACTTCCCTTTAACATGTACCCTTCTCCATCAGTAACTTCCTTTCAGGAATAATTCCATTCTATTTCCTTCAAAAAGTTAAGCTCTTTGGGAGCAGGGCGATGTCTTGTGTACCTCTGCATCCACACCAATGCTAGCACATAGGAGACTCTTCATGAACTCATTTAGGCATTCATTCTACAAATGTTTCCACGCCTACTATGTGCTACGCCTTTTTTAGACTCTGGGGGCACAGTGGTGAAAAAAGTCACTGTCCTCCTACAGCTCATGTTTGGAAACGTGTGGGGCTGGTGCTGTTTTCCTCTCTCACTCACACAGAATCCATCTGGGCTGAACGGCATCACTAAAATACTTTCAAAATAGTTTTAAGGAGGTTTCACCACCACACACCCAGTAGGATGGCTATAGGAAAAAAAAAAAAGACATAACAAGTTTTAGAGAGAATGTGGAAAAATCGGAACACACAGACTGCTGGTGGGAGCATAAAATGGTGCAGTCACTTTGGAAAACAGTCTTGCAGTTTCTCAAAAGGTTAAACACAGCTAACATATGATGAAGCAATTCCAGTCCTAGGTAGATACCCAAGAAAAATGAAAACATATCCACACAGACTTGTCCATGAATGTTCACAGCAGCACTTGTCCTAAGAGCCAAAAATGGAAAGAACTCAAATGTCCATCCACAGATGAATGGATAAACAAATTGTGGTATAACCATACAATGGAATATATTTCCATTAAATATTATTATTATTATTAATATGATTAGCCATTAAAACAAATGGGAGTGCTGAGAAGAACTAAGACATGAGTGAATGTTGAAAACATTATGTTAAGGGACCACATATTGTATGATTCCATTTATAAGAAATGCCAGAATAGGCAAGTCTACAGAGACAGAGGGTAGACTCCTTGTTACCTAAGGCTGGGGAGAGATGGATACTACATGGGGTGGGTAGCTAAGGGGAGCACGGCTTCCTTTCAGAGTAATGAAAATGTTCTAAAATTAATGGTGGTTATGGTTGCACTACTCTAGTAAATATACTAAAGAAATCATTGAATTGTACACTTCAAATGAGCAAACTGTATGCTATGTGAATTATATCTCAATAAAGCTGTTTTAAAAAGGAGAAACAGGAAGAAGAGGAGGAGGAAGAGGAGGAGGAGGAAGAGGACGAGGAGGAAGAGGAGGAAGAAAAGGAAGAGGAGGAAGAGGAGGAGAAGGAAGAAGAGGAGGAGGAGGAAGAGGAGGAGGAGGAAGAGGAGGAGGAGGAAGAGGAGGAGAAGGAAGAGGAGGAGGAAGAGGAAGAGGAGGAGGAGGAGGAAGAGGAAGAGGAGGAGGAGGAAGAGGAGGAAGAAGAGGAAGAGGAGGAAGAGGAGGAGGAAGAAGAGGAGGAGGAGGAGGAGGAAGAGGAAGAAGAGGAGGAGGAGGAAGAGGAAGAAGAGGAGGAGGAGGAAAAGGAGAAGGAGGAAGAGGAAGAAGAGGAGGAGGAATAGGAAGCAGCAGCTCCTGCTTTCGGTGCATAAAATATGTGTTGGGTTTGAAGGTTGGGTATTTGGAGCCATGAAAGCTTCTGCATGAAGCCAGGCAAATACCTAAGGATCTGAAGCTCCTTTCAATACAACTCTGTCCTGGTTGCAAGAAAGTAATTCATCGTCAATTTTAAATCTTTCTGAAAATCTGAAAAGTGGCATCCCATGACAAACTATCTTTTTTAATGGAAGGAACATTAGAAAAGGCACCAATCCTTTTTGCAGTAGAAATATGATTTCCAAAGTTGCACAGCTGGAACACATCAATTGACTGAGAAGGTTTCTGCTTCCCTAACAACTGTTAGCAACAATGACTCAGACAGAAAACAGATTTGTCTGAACAGATAGATCTGTCTTTCCATCCAGCTGGAAAACACTCATTGAATAATGATGAGAAGAGCAATGTTAGACTTCTTTCAGTATAAGCCTCAAAATAAAATAATCAAAACATCCTTATTCAATATTGCAATATGAATTATTACAGAAAAGTGTTTGGAGCAAGCTGGTCTCTTTTACAAAACTGCAAATGAAAACTTGAATCTGATCGCTTGCAGCAATCTAAAATTAATGCATTGGCTGAATTATTATGCTAATCATCCATGGCCAGAAGGCTGGCCATCATCTGTATCCTGACCACATACAATTCCCAAATGACAGGGGCAGGAAGGCTCCGTGGCTCAGTTCAGTGCCTGGCATGGCTGAGCTTCCCAGCAGGCTCTGGGGGTTGGTCCCTCCCGTACCCTGGGCCATGCCAAGCTGAGGAACGCTCTGTTCCATCCCCACCCGCTATCCTGTTGCAGCAAGCCCTGCTAATATTTACTTTTCAGTTTCCTTGATATGATCTCAACATCGTTTCCATGTTTCATTCTGAAAGGGCCTTTCTATGGGTTCTGTATTCTGTGTCTGCTGGGTTAGAATTCCACACCACGCAAGCAAAGATCACAGAAAACTCTCTTCAAAAACAAGGCTGCCTAGGCCACCAGGTGAACTCATTCACATAGCACACTGGCTTTAGCATTTTATTTAAACAAAGAGGTCTTTTGGGTGCTGATGCTACACGTGTGACATGATTTCTCTATTTTCATCTCTTAGTTCCAAGGAATGAAATCTCATCCTTGAGATACTCTTATGTAAATAATGGCAGGGAGCCTCGTTAGTAAGTCAGAAAGGTCAGAATTGACTCACCTGAGTGAGCACGGGATGAAATGCAGTCCTCCCTGTGCACCCACCCTGCTGTGTGCTCTCGGGCCACGCTTTACCCTCTCTGATCCCATAAGAAGGGATTAATTTAGGTGTCTCTAAGGCTTTTTTGACTCTAAAGTATTTGTCTTTTAACTCAGCTAAAATTGGCCTCTGTAGAACCCAATTAATTCTGTTTCTCATTAACAGGCAAAAGTATTTTTATGTGAGAAACAAGCTCTTGGCTACTCCTTCAAGGGAAATAATCAGAATCCATAGCAAAAGACATGTGATTTATCTTTCTGCACTTAGGATTTTGGCTTTCATTTGAGAGTCATTTCCCAAAATGCAAAATGAAAGAATTTAAAACAAGAAACAGCCAAAAGATTCCTGGCCAAGAAATTGCCTCGGCAGCATCTTGATTTCTCGAGTCACTTTTTAGATTTTACCCTGCAGCTGTGTTCTGGCAAATCTGATTGAATCCATATGTCTTTTATGGCTAGACTGCGTCCTGGCTGCATCTATCACGCGTTCTAGAAAAAGCCATCAAGTCAGTAAAAAAAAAAAAAAAAAGTTGGGGGAAGTTTTACTGCACAGAATGAGTCTTTTTCAATACAAATACTGACCCTACTGGAAAAGTGTGAATGTAGCAGTTTCAGAAATCAAAGTCAAGGTCGTCTTAACCATTAGCAGAATAAGTTGTGGCCCTGGGATGTGAGTACTGGTCTAATGGAGACTCTCCCAATAAAATCTCCCTCTCTCTGATCCTCACCTAACCTCAGACCTCAGATAAGAAACATCTCCTTTGGATCAGCAAGCAACCGATTTTAAAACGCAAATTTCCTGTTTGGATGTCAGAGAGCAGAATGAGAGGAGGTGGGGAGCTCAGGTCATTGCCAGGAGGGCTGATGCTGTGGAGCTGGGCGTCTGGAAATCCCCCCAAGGACACCAAAGAGCAGGAAAGAAAATAACTCCTGAGACAAACCTCCCCACAATACTCAACAATCTTGACATTTGGTTTTTTTTTTATTTCAAGCCATATTCTATACTTCTGGGAAGCAGGCAAAGCACAAAAAAGAACAACTGACTAGGGTTTGGTGCCGGCTGAAGCAGAAAGATTGCTGCTCTTTTTAAAAAGTTGAAAGGAAAAGCCTTCATCCTTGTTTTTTTTTTGCAGTACGCGGGCCTCTCACTGTTGTGGCCTCTCCCGTTGCGGAGCGCAGGCTCCGGACGCGCAGGCTCAGCGGTCACGGCTCACGGGCCCAGCCGCTCTGCAGCACGTGGGATCCTCCCAGACCGGGGCACGAACCCGCGTCCCCTGCATCGGCAGGCAGACTCCCAACCACTGCGCCACCTGGGAAGCCCCATCCTTCTTTATTAGACAAGGCTCTGTAGCTACAAGCGCCTGTTAAGGCCCAACCTTGGAAGAGAATTTCTTCTCCACCTTTCCTAGCAGATGCGCCTCTAAACAAGCCAACACAACAGCTGTGTTTAAGCAGAGGCACCGTCTGTCCAGGCTCGACGTCTGGAAACCTGCAAGCAGTGTACTAGGAGGCTCAGGCCTTCAAGTGTAGATATGGCGTGAGCCACACATCTTAAGGTGCCGATTCATGGCACAGTTGCCCTGGGATTCTGTGGCGGGAGGGCAGCAGCCTCCTACAGGGTTACCCTTTCCGAGATGCTTCACTTGAGAAAGTCATCACTCAAGAACAGCAAGCAGGCTGTTCACAAAAAACAAACAAACAAAAAGACAAAAAACACACCTTAGCTGTGTGGTAACCCAGACCCATCCTACAGGGTTCCTGGCCACCCACCTCCTATTCCCCTGCAGGATCTGTGACACCTCAGCAAGGGGCAGCCTTGGTTTGGAGACTTCGGCACCGGAGAGGATGGGCAGGAATGGAGCCAATCGACAGCACAGCCCCTCCTGACACGAGCCAAGGCTGAAGTCCCTGTGGAAGCTCCAAGCTGCCGGCATGAGGCAGGGCAGGTCGATTGCAGGTGCAGACCCCACCATGTGAGCCGTGCTTTATGTTGAGATCAATGCGCCTCCTCCACGAAGCCGTCCGTGACCTCTGAAACCCACATCCATCTCCTCGTGACTGACGGCCTTCGCCTACTGTTCCCAGAGGTTTACTGTGGCTCTCTGAGGGTGCAAGTGGGAAGACATCCTGAGCCAGTCCAGGGCTTAGCAGGAAAGAGTGCCCTGGCTGCGTGCTGACGCCTGCCCCGCAGCCGGGAGGTGAGAGCAAGGAGTGCCTACCACGCTTCCCCGCAGGCAGTAAGCTGCCTACAGTCAGGTGGACCTTCCCTTCCCAGTGGAGAGTGAAGTCCTTCAGCCTAACAGCGTGGATTCTGCTTCTCCTCAATTCTCTCCCAGTGCCCAGCCCAGAGCTAGGTACATTTATTTAGTTCACTTAAACTATCACAAACTTCCAGCAATTCTAGAAACGCTACGGAGTCTGTAGGGCCGTCATATAATTTTGCTACACAATCTCCGGAATTACAGTGGAACCTCTTAATCTCATAGCCTTTCCATCTCTTACTCTCTCCCACTCGCTCTCTGCGTTAGTTTAGATGACTGGGGTGATAAAATGACAGACGTTAGAGAACACTGCCCTATAGTATATAATCAAGTGCTCACTTATGTGGCACAAATTTGGGAATTCAAGGATAATGAATATCAACATCGTAGACAATACCCTGTTTACAAGTGGATTCTCTTATGCCACAAATATTTATTGAGGGACACACATTTATGAGCCAGGAACGGTGGCAGTCCCTGGAAAATGATGGTCCTAAAACTGGCATGGTCCCTGGCCTCGTGGTATTTATACTCTTCCACTCCCAGCTGCGTACAGAGACGGCTACCCAGTGTGTGAGAAGCCGGGCTTGGATCTGTCTCTGCCCCCCTGAACCACCAAAGGTCAGGGACCCCGGCGTCAAGTTCTCCACAGAGAATCTACAACAGAGTTGGAAACCACTGTTTTTATTTTTTTCCACTACAGACTAGTTTTTCCTACTCTAGAACTTTGGAGAGAGGGAACTATCAATATATAGTATGTACTCCCTTGCGTGTTGCCTCTTTCACTCAGCAGAACGCATTAGAGATTTGTCCATACAACTGCCTGCTGTCGCACTCTGCTCTTCTGTGCTCCTGTAGCAGCCCATCCTATGGACGGACCTCAGGCAACTTCTCTGTATAACTCTTCATGGACGCCTGGGCTAGTGCGAGCTTCGGGGTCTGTCCCCTCTTGACTGTCATTTTGCCTCCTGTCTGCCATATGGGCTTCCTCCCATGGTTAGGCGAATGGTCTCTGAAGTAAAACTGACAAGGGTTAGAGCCACTTGCTGAATGATATTGAGCAAGTTGCTAGGCCTCTCTTGCTCTCTGGCTGCTCCTCCGGGGGTGATGGTGAAGATACCTTAGGGCAGAAGACAGCTCAAAGACAGGGGACCTGGAATGTAACCGGTGCTTAATAATAGGAGCTTTATTTTTTATGTCTATTGTATTCGTTTCTTAAGGCTGCTATCACAATGTGCCACAAACCTGGTGGCTCAAAACAGAGAATATATGTTGTCTCACAGGTCTGGGGGCTAGAAGTCTGAGATCAAGGTGAATGGAGGGCCACACTCTCTCTGAAGGCTCTAGAGCAGGATCTATGCCATGACTTTCTCAGAGCTTCAGCTGTGGCCAGCGAACCATGGAGTTCTTTGCTTATAGACTCATCACTTCAATTTCTACCTCCATCTTCACATAGCATCTTTGTCTCTTTTCCTTTTCTTATAAGGACACCAGTCATATTGGATTAAGGGCCCACCCTATTCCAATCTGACCTCTTCTGAACAAATTACACCTGCAACAACCTATTTCCAAATAAAGTCACATTCAGAGGTTTCAGGAAAGACCTGAATTTGGGGGTGCGGATGGGAGGAACGTTATCCAACAAAGTACAACCATCTCCCCAGACAAATTGTAAAATCATTTATTTAAAAGATTGTGTCTTGGGCTTCCCTGGTGGCACAGCGGTTGAGAGTCCGCCTGCCAATGGAGGGGACGCGGGTTCGTGCCCCGGTCCGGGAGGATCCCACATGCCGCGGGGCGGCTGGGTCTATGGGCCATGGCCACTGAGCCTGCGCGTCCGGAGCCTTGTTCCGCAACCAGAGAGACCACAACGGTGAGAGGTCCGCGTACCGCAAAAAAAAAAAAAAAAAAAAAAGATTGTGTCTTATAAAATATTGCTCTGCATCCCTTGCACAGACTCAATGGTCAATAAATATTTGATAAAGCAGAAACTGAAAATGATGATGAATTTAATCTGTACTCTGAGGAGAGGTAAGAAGAAAAGATTTCATCACAGGATAAAACATAGACACTTAGCCTCAAATTCTGTAGGTTTTGCTGTATCATTTTGGAAGCTTTAAAGTCAAGAGACTAATGTGCTTCTTCCACAAGAAATTAGCAATTTCATATAACTAATCATAGACTGTTGTTTCATCCAGGAGACTTGATTAAAAATAAAGTTAGAAAGAGATTGAAGGTGATTTTCAGATTTTATTCCACCTACAGTAACGCATTTCTTTAATATTTGTTTTCAGCTACAACAGTGCTATGACATTCTGCTAGACCTGGCAAATTCCTCCTGGGAGGCAGATTGCCGAAATACACAATCACTTCCCCACAGAACCATCCATTTCTCAGTTCTTTAGCTAGGAAGGAAAAAAAACCAAGTTCAAATTTCTCATTTACACAAGTGTAGATATTAACAGGGACCACGTTTATTCTAATTTCCTTTGTACAGTCTCTGTTGTTTATGTAACTTTGTTCTCATGGCCTCAAATTCCATATGGGTAGAGCTCGTCAAGCATCAGAATCACAATTAGATATAAGTTAGATAATAAGGTTTACCTTTATTATCTATGACATCCAAAGGGCAGGATATATGAAGCCTGCCTGGTTTCCTCTTACAGTCATCAATCACTTTTTAAACAAAAAACTACCAAAACTCTCCAATGTTGGTATATCTCAAAGATGCTGAAATGCTAAGATTTTAGTGGCTCAAAAAATAATGACTCTTTTCTCATGGCAGTCTTCTATTTAGTTCCACAAGCAACCTGGCTGTAGGAATATACATTTTACCCAAAGGATTCAAAAAAGGTGCTTTCATTTTTAATGTAAACCAGATAAAACTAAAAGTCATTTTTATTTTTTCTGAACTCACTACAGTTCTAAATCAGTTTTTCTTCACCCCACTAAAATTACTGCTTGATACCTAAAGCAAATAGAGAAAGAAGAACAAACAAAACCCAAAGTGAGTAGAAGGGAAGAAATCGTAAAGATCAGAACAGAAATAAATGAATAGAGATGAAGAAAACAATAAAAGAACAAAGGTCAATGAAACTAAAAGCTGGTTCTTTGAAAAGATAAACAAAATTGAGAAACCTTTAGCCAGACTCCTCAAGAAAAAAAGGGAGAGGGCTCAAATCAGTAAAATTAGAAATGAAAAAGGAGAAGTAACAATGGATACCACAGAAATACAAAGGATCACAAGAGACTACTACAAGCAACTATATGCCAATAAAATGGACAACCTAGAAGAAATGGACAAATTCTGAGAAAGGTACAACCTTCCAAAACTGAACCAGGAAGAAATAGAAAATATGAACAGACCAATCACAAGTACTGAAATTGAAACTGTGATTAAAAATCTTCCAACAAAGGTCCAGAACCAGATGGCTTCACAAATTCTACCAAACATTTAGAGAAGAGTTAACACCTATCCTTCTAAAACTCTTCTAAAAATTGTGGAGGAAGGAATATACTCAGACATTCTATGAGGCCACCATCACCCTGATACCAAAAACCAGACAAAGATACCACAAAAAAAAAAAGGGAAGTTACAGGCCAATATCACTGATGGACATGGATGCAAAAATCCTCAACAAAATACTAGCAAACCGAATCCAACAATACATTTAAAGTATCAAACACCACGATCAAGTGGGATTTATCCCAGGAATACAAGGATTCTTCAATATATGCAAATCAATCAGTGTGATACTCTAGAGTAACAAACTGAAAAATAAAAAACATATGATCTCAAAAGATGCATAAAAAGCTTTTCACAAAATTCAACACCGATTTATGATTAAAAACTCTCCAGAAAAATGGGCATAGAGGGAACCTACCTCAACATAATAAAGGCCATATATGACAAACGCACTACTAACCTCATTCTCAATGGGGAAAAACTGAAAGCATTTCCTTTACGATCAGGAATGAGACAAGGATGTCCACTCTTGCCACTTTTACTCAACATAGTTTCGGAAGTCCTAGCCACGGCAATCAGAGAAGAAAAAAGAAATAAAAGGAATACAAATTGGAAAAAAAGAAGTAAAATTGTCACTGTTTACAGATGATATGATACTATACAAAGAAAATCCTAAAGATGTCACCAGAAAACTACTATAGCTCATCAGTGAATCCGGTAAAGTTGTAGTATACAAAATTAATACATAGAAATCTCTTGCATTCCTATATACTAACAACAAAAGATCAGAAAGAGAAATTAAGGAAACAATCCCATTTACCATCACATCAAAAAGAATAAAATACCTAGCAGGACTTCCCTGGCAGTCTAGTGGTTAAGGCTCCACGCTTCCATTGCAGGGGCTGTGGGTTCAATACCTGGTCAGGGAACTAAGATCCCACATGCCATGTGGTGCAGCCAAAAAAAAAAAAAAAAGAATAAAATACCTAGAAATAAACCTACCTAAGGAGGCAAAAGACCTGTACCCTGAAAACTGTAAGACACTGATGAAAGAAATCTAAGATGACACAAACAGATGGAAAGATATACCATGTTCTTGGATTGGAAGAATTAATATTGTCAAAATGAGTATAATACCCAAGGCAATCTACAGATTTAATGCAATTCCTATCAAATTACCAATGGCAGTTTTCACAGACCTAGAACAAAAAATTTTTTAATTTGTACGGAAACACAAAAGACCCCAAACAGCCAAAGCGCACTCCTGAGAAAGAACAACAGAGTTGGAGGAATCAGGCTGCCTGACTTCAGACTACACTACAAAGCTACAGTCATCAAAAGAGTATGGTACTGTCACAAAAACAGAAATATAGATAAATGGAACAGGATAGAAAGCCCAGAAGTTAAGCCCACGCACCTATGGTCAATTAATCTACAACAAAGGAAGCAAGAACATAAGATGGAAAAAAAAAAAGTCTCTTCAGTAAGTGGTGCTGGGAAAACTGGACAGCTACATGTAAAATAATGAAATTAGAACATTCCCTAACACCATACAGAAAAATAAACTCAAAATGGATTAAATACCTAAATTTAAGTCCAGATACTGTAAAACTCCTAGAGGAAAACGTAGGTGGAACATTCTCTGACATAAATTGCAGCAGTATCTTTTTGCATCCACCTCCCAGAGTAATGAAAATAAAAACAAAAATTAAAAAATGGGACCAAATTAAAGGCTTTTGCACAGCAAAGGAAACCAATAAACAAAATGAAAAGACAACCCACAGAATGGGAGAAAATATTTGCAAATGAAGCGACTGATAAGGGATTAATCTCCAAAATATTCAAACAGCTCATGCAGCTCTATATCAAAAAAAATAAAAATAAAAAAATGGGCAGGAGATCTAAATGGACATTTCTCCAAAGAAGACATACAAATGGCCAAAAAAGCACATGAGAAGATGTTCAACATGACTAATTAGTAGAGAAATGCAAATCAAAACTACAATGAGGTATCACCTTACACTGGTCAGAATGGCCATCATCAAAAAGTCTACAGGGCTTCCTTGGTGGCGCAGTGGTTGAGAGTCCGCCTGCCACTGCAGGCGACACGAGTTCGTGCCCCAGTCCGGGAAGATCCCACATGCCGTGGAGCGGCTGCACCCGTGAGCTATGGCCGCTGAGCCTGGGTGTCCGGAGCCTGTGCTCCACAACAGGAGAGGCCACAACAGTGAGAGGCTCGCGTACCGCAAAAAAAAAAAAAAGTCTACAAACAGTAAGTGCTGGAGAGGGTGTGGAGAAAAGGGAATCCTCATACACTGTTGGTGGGAATGTAAATTGGTGCAACCACTATGGAGAACAGTATGGAGGTTCCTCACAAAACTAAAAATGGAACTACCATGTGATCCAGCAATCCTACTCCTGTGCATATACCCGGAAAAAAACATAATTCGAAAAGACACGTGCACCCCAATGTTCATCGCAGCGCTATTCACAATAGCCAAGTCATGGAAGCAACCTAAATGTCCACTGACAGAGGAATGGATAAAGAAGATGTGATACACATATACGACGGAATATTACTCAGACATCAAAAAGAATGAAATAGTGCCATTTGCAGCAACATGGGTGGACATGGAGATTCTCATACTAAGTGAAGTAAGTCAGACAGAGAAACAAATATCACATGATATTACTGATACACAGAATCTAAAAAAATGGTACAAATGAACTTATTTACAAAACATAAACAGATTTTTCTAACAAACTTACCGTTACCAAAGGGGAAACGCAGAGAGGAGGGATAAAATAGGAGTTTGGGATTAACACATACACACTGCTATATATAAAATAGATAATCAACAAGGACCTACTGTATAGCACAGGAACTCTACTCAATATTCTGTAATAACCTATATGGGAGAAGAATCTGAAAATAATGGATATATGTATAACTGATTCACTTAGCTGAAACTAACACAACTAACACAACTATAACCCAGTATAAAATAAATATTAGGGCTTCCCTGGTGGCGCAGTAGCTGAGAGTCCGCCTGCTGATGCAGGGGACACGGGGACACGGGTTCGTGCCCCAGTCTGGGAAGATCCCACATGACATGGAGCGGCTAGGCCCGTGAGCCGTGGCTGCAGAGCCTGAGCGTCCGGAGCCTGAGCTCTGCAACGGGAGAGGCTGCAACAGTGAGAGGCCCGCGTACCGCAAAAAATAATAATAATAATAAATAAACATTAAATTTTAAAAATATATGACTGCTTGAAATTTTGCCCAAGCATCCAAACAAATTCTCATACTCTGTAAAAGACGATAGGACCAACCATATATAAGATAAAGAACAAAGCCAACTCCCTACATAGTGAGTTATACAGCTCAAAGGGGGGCTCACTGGAGCCCAAGTATGACCAAGGTATGTTCCTCCACCTTTCCTGAATTTCCTCCATTATAATCCTACTGGATTTAAGTTTGCAAATTCTTGAGTTAAATGCAAACACTTGCTGAAAGAGATAACTTAAAACAAAAACACAACACCTGCCCAGTTAAATGTATAATATATTATGCCTAGGTAGGGACATGAAGGAATGGGGCCCTAGACAGGTATGTTTTTACAAGTATGAGAACAATATTTGCAACACTCCTTATGGGTCACAGATCACATCTTTCTTCTTTTCTATATCTTTGCAATAATCCAACAAAAGACTTTTTTAATTGAGGTTAAATTCATGTAAGATAAAATCAACCATTTTAAAGTATACAGTTCAGTGGCATTTAGTACATTCACAGTGTTGTGCAACTACCACCCCTATCTAGTTCCAAAACATCGTCTCCCCAAAACAAAACCCTATACCCATTAAGCATATGCTCCCCATTCCTCCTTCTCTCCAGGCCTGGCAAACACCAATTTGCATTCTATCTCTGTAGATTTACCAATTCTGGATATTCCATATAAATGGAATCGTGCATATGTGGCCCTTTTGCATCTGGCATTTCTTACTTAGTATAACGTTCTTGAGGTTCATCCATGTTGTAACATGTAGCAGTACTTCATTCATTTTTATGACTGAATAATACTCCATTATGTGGATATACCACATTTTGTTCATCCATCCATCTGTTGATGAACATCTGGGCTATTTCCACCTTCTGGCTAATGTGACTGGTGGGGCTAAAAATATACATGTACAAGTATTTGTCTGAGAACTTGTTTTCAATTTTTTTGTGTAGAATTGGTAGTGGATGCTTTCATTTCTCCAGAAGTGGAATTGCTAAATCACATGGTAATTCTATGTTTAACTTTGAGGAGTCACCAAACTGTTTTTCATAGCAGCTGAACAATTTTATACTCCCTCCACAATGTATAAGGGTTTCAATTTCTCCACATCTTCCCCAAAGCTTGTTTTCTGATTTTTTCTTCTTTTTAAATTGTAGCCAACCTCATGGGTGTGAAATGATATCTTAATGTGGTTTTTATTTACATTTCCCCAATGACTAATGATGTTGAGCAGAGAAGTCTTTTTCTTCTTCTCAGCCTGTTCTCCAAAGGTGCAAAGCCTCTATAAAAACCTATATGATGTCCTATGCATATTCTGGTAGCATTACGCAAGGACAGCCAGTTAATAAATATGTGCTCTTGATTGTCAAATATCATCAAGAATCTTTTCTAGTTGCCTAAGTATCTTTAAGTGTATTTTTCAAGGGTTAGAATTCACCTAGTAGAGCTCTTTTGTAAAACAGTATATATTTTTTAGATATTTAATTATACATTTGATATAATAATCTTATATGTTTAATTATATAACATATAATTATATAAATAAAATTATTGTTAATGCTGATTTCTTCAACATTTAATCTCAATAAATCTTATGTCATGGATCACAGTATTAAAACTGTGCTATGGTTCGTAGCAGCACTATTTACAATAGACAAGACATGAAAGCAAACTAAGTATCCATCAACAGATGAATGGATAAAGATGTGATAAAAATATACAATGGAATATTACTCAGCCATTAAAAAGAACAAAATAATGCCATTTGCAGCAACATGGATGGACCTAGAGATTATCATACTAAGTGAAGTAAGAGAAAGATAAATATCATATGATATCACTTACATGTGGAATCTTAAAAAATGATACAAATGAACTTATTTACAAAACAGAAACAGACTCACAGACATAGAAAACAAACTTGGTTACCAAAGGGGAAAGGAAAGGGGTGGGGGATAAATTAGGAGTTTGGGATTAACAGTTACATACTACTATATATAAAATAAACGAGGACCTACTGTATACCACAGGGAACTATATTCAACATCTTGTAATAACCTATAATGGAAAAGATTCTGAAAAAGAATATATGTATGTATGTATAACTGAATCACTTTGCTGTACACCTGAAACTAACATGGCATTGTAAATCAACTATACTTCACAAAAAAAAAAACAAACAAAAGAACCCCAAAACTGTGCTGTGAACACACAGAGGTGAAGACCACTAGGCTAGTCCTTGTTTTTCAGTGTATTTCCCTCTCTGGAAGTTGTTTGTGTTTCCATTTATGTAAAATTTGGAAAATGAAAATGAATCAATAGTAACAGGAAAGAGATCAGTGATTGCCTCAGAACAGGGCAGAGAGGTTGTAAAAGGAGAGATATTAAGGGCCACTAGAGAAGGACTACCTTTGGGAAATGCTTTGGGGTGATGCATATATTCATTGCATTGATTGTGGCTATGGTTTCACTGGTATATAAATATGTCAAAATTCATCAGATTGCATACTATAAATATGTACAGTTTATCATATGTTAATTATATCTCAGTAAAACTGGGGAAAGGTTTTTAAAAGAAGGAAAAATATTATGTATACCATGATCCCATTTTCATAAAAAATTACACCACACACATGTATGCATTCATAAAGAATTCAGAGTAAATATTCCAAAATATTAGCAAATTCAAGCTAAGAGTTTCTCCTATGTTTTCTTCTAGAAGTTTTGCAGTTTTAGGTTTGACATTTGGGGTCTATAATCCATTCTGATTTCTTTTTTATATATGGGTTGAAAGTGGGTTTTTTGCATATGAGTATCTAATTATTTGAGCACCATTTCTTAAATCATTCTTTCCCAATTTGATTGTCATGGCACCATTACCAAAAACCAGTTTCTATGTATTGATTATTTCTGTACTCTATTTTGTTCCATTGATCTATTTGTTTATCATAATACCAAATACCACACTGTCTTAATCATGGTAGCTATATAGTAAGTCTTGAAATCAGGCAGTGTTAGTCATTCAACTTTGCTCTTATTTTTCAAAATTGTTCTATTTGATGTCTTTTGCTTCTTCATATACATTTTAAAATCAATTTAACAGTTTCTACAAAAAATCCTTCTGGGATTTCAATTGAGTATGTTGGATCTACAGGCCATTTTAGAGAGAAATGACAACTTAACATTGAGTCTTTCAATACATGAACATGATATATTTTCCCCATTTAATTAGGTCCTCTTTAATTTCTCTCAGCAATGTTTTGGAGTTTTTAGTGTGCAGGTCATGCACATCTTTTGTCAAATTTCTTCCTAAGTATTTCTTATTTTTTGATATTATTATAAATGATATTTCAATTTTCAATTGGTGATTATAAAAATACGGTTAGCTTTTGTATATTGACCTTATATCCTGCAACCTTGATAAACTCATTTATCATAGCAGCTTTTTTGTCAATTCATAGAATTTTCTACATACACAAAAATTTCATCTGTAAATATATAACAGCTTTACTTCTTCCTTTCCAATTTATTTGCTTTTAATTACTTTCCAAGCAGCTTTGCTCTCAATGTTTGAATTGATTAAAATGTGTGAGGTTTTGTGGGTCAAGCAGACTTCACTCAATGTAGGTAGGATTCAATCGTCTTGCAAGGAGCCACCCAGGAGTCTCAGCTACAGAAGGGAATCACACTGACAACAGGATGGGAGGTGACAGTGAATGACCTGGAGCAGGAGGTGGGAGCAGGGAGACTGGGAGAAGTCCAATCATAGTGAGATCTCCCACAACAAGGAACCAACACTGGGGTGGATTTCCCCTTTAGGCATGTTACCCCATAAGACCCAGCATTTAGACACTTGCCACACAGTGGGCTTCAGTGGCCCCACAGGCAGTGTTGGCCAGAAAAGCATCACCAACCAACAGAGAGAACAACACAAACAGTCACTTAGATAACAGACTCTTGTCCTCTTTCTCCTTCCTCCCTGTTCCAACACAATGAAGGGTTAGAGCCCAAAGGGAGAGGAAAAGGCTAAATGAGCTCATTCAGTCCCCCAGTATGAGGAAGGGGGATACAGAATGAAAAGAGCACGTCATAACCCTCTCCCTCACCCACACACACAGACTACAGTCCCTATAAAAGGAAAATTTTGAAATCAGATATGAAATTGAAGTTTCAAACAAATCAGTCTTCTAATAACTAACGACCAGGAAATTATTATTTTTTCCTAAGATGCTATTAAGGGATCTGCTGTACAGGAGGGAAGGGAGATTTAACATAGGTCTTGAGGGGTGTGATAACAGAAAAATAACAATTCAGTGTTGCACCACACTAACTGAGATAGGTCAATAAATCAGAAATATATTGTTTAAAGATATATAATAAATTAGTTGACTGAATATAAATAATGAATTTATCTGGATAAAACCTGTTGGAAAGACCTTCCTGTGTGATGCCAGAACATCACGAGTGTTCTAGCAGATCCCATGACCTGGGACCTGTTGAACTGGGCTGAAGCACCTGCAAGCTCTTGAAGCAAGTGGTCTCACCAAATGAGAAGATTCATTTAAAATGCACTTGTTGGGCAGAACACTCTTTGATATAAAATGTAGTCATATTTTTTGAATCTGTCTGCTAAAGCAAAGGAAATAAAAGCAAAAATAAACAAATGGGACCTAATTAAACCCAAAAGCTTTTGCACAGCAAAGGAAAACATCAACAAAGCAAAAAGATAACCTACTGAATGGGAGAAAATATTTGCAAATGATATGACTGATAAGGGGTTAATATGTAAAATATATAAACACCTCATACAACTTGACATCAAAAGACCAAATAACCTGATTTTAAAAGGGGCAGAAGACCTGAATACACATTTTTCCAACAAAGACATACAGATGGCCAAGAGGCACATGAAAAGACACTCAACATCATTAACCATCAGAGAAATAAAAATCAAAACCACAATGAGATATCAACTCAAACCTGTCAGAATGTCTATCGTCAAAAAGAACACAAATAGAGTGAAGACTGCCACCACGTCCTGCCTGCCATCTGCCGCACACGGTGGGGTGTTATTCCAGGACCTTGCTTCAGACAGGTCTGGACTCAAAGAAGTATAAAAATCCTAAACAGAAACTCTCCGGTAATTAAGCAGCACCCAGCAACAAATGAGCACAGGTCCCTGGCACACCCTCAAACTTGCTTTTCACTGAGTGCCATGATTTCTCCAAATACCTCCTATACGAACTGAGAATAATGTAACTCCAGAAAAGAGGAACCGCAGAGGCCTGCTGCGCCCTTGCTGTGAGACCTGGGAGACCCAGACAGAGTTTCAAAGCTAAGGACCCTCACATCACCCTCAGGGTCTTGGTGCTCCGGCCGGGTGTCAGGCCTGTGTCTCTGAGGTAGGAGAGCCAAGTTCAGGACACTGGTCCACCAGAGACCTCCCAGCTCCATGTAATATCAAACGGTGAAAAAAGCTCTCCCAGAGATCTCCATCTCAATGCTAAGACCCAGTTCCACTCAACGACCAGCAAGCTACAGCACTGGACACCCTATGCCAAAAAACTAGCAAGACAGGAACACAACACCACCCATTAGCAGAGAGGCTGCCTAAAATCATAATAAGGTCACAGACACCCCAAAACACACCACCGGAAGCAGTCCTGCCCATCAGAAAGACAAGATCCAGACTCATCCACTAGAACACAGGGACCAGTCCCCTCCACCAGGAAGCCTACCCAACCCACTGAACCGAACTTAGCCACTGGGGGCAGACACCAAAAACAATGGGAAGGGGCTTCCCTGGTGGCGCAGTGGTTGGGGGTCCGCCTGCCGATGCGGGGGACACGGGTTCGTGCCCTGGTCTGTGGGCCCGTGAGCCATGGCCGCTGGGCCTGCGCGTCCAGAGCCTGTGCTCCGTGGCGGGAGAGGCCATGGCAGTGAGAGGCCCGCGTACTGCAAAAAAAAAAACAGGAAGTATGAACCTGTAGCCTGTGAAAAGGAGACCCCAAACACAGTAAGCTAAGCAAAATGAGAAGACAGAAAAACACACAGCAGATGGAGGACCAAGGTAAAAACCTACCAGACTAAACACATGAAGAGGAAATAGGCAGAAATTCTATTTCTACCTGAAAAAGAATTCAGAGTAATGAGAACAAAGATGATCCAAAATCTTGGAAATAGAATGGAGAAAATATAAGAAATGTTTAACAAGGACCTAGAAGAACTAAAGAGCAAACAAACAATGGTCAACAACACAATAAATGAAATTAAACATTCTCTAAAAGGAATCAACAGCAGAATAACTGAGGCAGAAGAACAGATAAGTGACAGGGAAGATAAAATAGTGGAAATAACTACCACAGAGAAGAATAAAGAAAAAAGAATGAAAAGAATTGAGGACAGTCTCAGAGACCTCTCGGACAACATTAAGCACACCAACATTCAAATAATAGAGTTCCCAGAAGAAGAGGAGAAAAAGAAAGGGACTGAGAAAATATTTGAAGAGATTATAGTTGAAAACTTACCTAATATGGGAAAGGAAATAGTTAATCAACTCCAGGAAGCTCAGAGTCCCATACAGGATAAATCCAAAGAGAAACCCTCCAAGACACATATTAATCAAACGATCACAAATTAAATACAAAGAAAAAATATTAAAAGCAGCAAGGGAAAAACAACAAATAATATACAAGGGAATCCCCATAAGGTTAACAGCTGATCTTTCAGCAGAAACTCCACTGGCCAGAAGGGAGTGGCAGGACACATTTAAAGCGATGAAAGGGAAAAACCTACAACCAAGATTACTCTACCCAGCAAGGATCTCATTCAGATTCAACGGAGATATTAAAACCTTTACAGACAAGCAAAAGCTAAGAGAATTCAGCACCACCAAATCAGCTTTACAACAAATACTGAAGGAACTTCTCTAGGCAGGAGACACAAGAGTGGGAAAAGACCTACAAAAACAAACCCAAAACAATTAAGAAAATGGTAATAGGAACATACATATCAATAACTACCTTAAATGTAAATGGATTAAATGCTCCAACCAAAAGACATAGACTGGCTGAATGGATACAAAAACAAGACCCGTATATATGCTGTCTACAAGAGACCCACTTCAGACCTAGGGACACATACAGACTGAAAGTGAGGGGATGGAAAAAGATATTCCATGCAAATGGAAATCAAAACAAAGCTGGAGTAGCAATTCTCATATCAGACAAAATAGACTTTAAAATAAACACTATTAGAAGAGACAAAGAAGGACACTACATAATGATCAAGGGATCAATCCAAGAAGAAGATACAACAATTGTAAGTATTTATGCTCCCAACATAGGAGCACCTCAATGCATAAGGCAAATGCTAAGAGCCATAAAAGGGGAAATTGACAGTAACAGAATCATAGTAGGGGACTTTAACACCCCACTTTCACCAATGGACAGATCATCCAAAATGAAAATACATAACGAAACACAAGCTTTAAATGATACATTAAACAAGATGGACCTAATTGATATTTATACAACATTCCATCCAAAAACAACAGAATACACTTTCTTCTCAAGTGTTCATGAAACATTCTCCAGGACAGATCATATCTCGGGTCACAAATCAAGCCTTGGTAAATTTAAGAAAATTGAAATTGTATCAAGTATCTTTTCCAACCACAATGCTATGAGACTAGATATCAATTACTGGAAAACATCTGTAAAAAACAGAAACACATGGAGGCTTAACAACACACTACTAAATAACGAAGAGATCACTGAAGAAATAAAAGAAGAATTCGAAAAAAATACCTAAAAACAAATGACAATGAAAACACGACGACCCAAAACCTATGGGATGCAGCAAAAGGAGTTCTAAGAGGGAAGTCTATAGCTATACAAGCCTACCTCAAGAAATATTTGAAATAAACAACCTAACCTTACATGTAAAGAAATTAGAGAAAGAAGAACAAAAAACACCCAAAGTTAGCAGAAGGAAAGAAATCATAAAGATCAGATCAGAAATAAATGAAAAAGAAATGAAGGAAACAATAGCAAAGATCAATAAAACTGAAAGCTAGTTCTTTGAGAAGATAAACAAAATTGATAAACCCTTAGCCAGACTCATCAAGAAAAAAAGGGAGAAGACTCAAATCAACAGAATTAGAAATGAAAAAGCAGAAGTAACAAATGACACTGCAGAAATACACAGGATCATGAGAGAGTACTACAAGCAACTATATGCCAAAAAAATGAACAACCTGGAAGAAATGGACAAATTCTTAGAAAAGCACAATCCTCTGAGACTGAACCAGGAAAAAATAGAAAAAAAACCAGACCAATCACAAGCACTGAAATTGAGATTGTGATTAAAAATCTTCCAACAAACAAAAGCCCAGGACCAGATAGCTTCACAGGCGATTTCTATCAAGCATTTAGAGAAGAGCTAACACCTATCCTTCTCAAACTCTCCCAAAATATAGCAGAGGGAGGCACACTCCCAAACTAACTCTAAG
The DNA here is from genome assembly GCF_059928025.1 of Delphinapterus leucas. NCBI lineage: Eukaryota > Metazoa > Chordata > Mammalia > Artiodactyla > Monodontidae > Delphinapterus > Delphinapterus leucas. The sequence continues at coordinate 15,426,925 of NC_143144.1, forward strand.
AGGCCACCGTCACCCTGATAACAAAACCAGACAAGGATGTCACACAAAAATAAAACTACAGGCCAATATCACTGATGAACACAGATGCAAAATCCTCAATAGAATACTAGCAAACAGAATCCAACAACACATTAAACGGATCCTACACCATGATCAAGTGGGGTTTATCCCAGGAATGCAAGGATTCTTCAATATACGTAAATCAATCAATGTGATACACCATATTAACAAACTGAAAGATAAAAACCATATGATCATTTCAACAGATGCACAAAAAGTTTTCAACAAAATTCAACACCCATTTATAATAAAATCTCTCCAGAAAGTAGGCATAGAGGGAACTTACCTCAACATAATAAAGGCCATGTATGACAAACCCACAGCCAACATATCATTGTCAATGGTTAAAAAGTGAAACCATTTCTTCTAAGATCAGGAACAAGTCAAGGTTGGCCACTCTCACCACTATTATTCAACATAGTTTTGGAAGTTTTACCCACAGCAATCAGAGAAGAAAAAGAAATAAAAGGAATACAAATCAGAAAAGAAGACATAAAACTGTCACTGTTTGCAGATGACATGATACTATACATAGAGAATCCTAAACATGCCACCAGAAAACTACAAGTGTTAATCAATGAATTTGGTGAAGTTGCGGGATACAAAATTAATGCATTCCTATACACTAATGATGAAAAATCTGAAATAGAAATTAAGGAAACAATCCCATTTACCATTACAACAAAAAGAATAAAATACCTAGGAATAAACCTACCTAAGGAGACAAAAGACCTGTATGCAGAAAACTATAAGACACTGATGAAAGAAATTAACTATGATACAAACTGATGGAGAGATATACCATGCTCTTGGATTAGAAAAATCAACATTGTGAAAATGACTATACTACCCAAAGCACTCTACAGATTCAGTGCAATCCCTATCAAACTACCAATGGCATTTTTCACAGAACTAGAACAAAAAATTTCACAATTTGTATGGAAACACAAAAGACCCCAAATAGCCAAAGCAATCTTGGGAACGAAAAACGCAGCTGGAGGAATCAGGCTCCCTGACTTCAGACTATACTACAAAGCTACAGTAATCAAGAAAGTATGGTACTGGCACAAACACAGAAAGACAGATCAATGGAACAGGATAGAAAGCCCAGAGATAAACCCACGCACATATGGTCACCTTATCTTTGATAAAGGAGGCAGGAATGTACAGTGGAGAAAGGACAGCCTCTTCAATACGTGGTGCTGGGAAAACTGGACAGCTACATGTAAAAGTATGAGATTAGAACACTCCCTAACACCATACACAAAAATAAACTCAAAATGGATTAAAGACCTAAATGTTAAGGCCAGAAACTATCAGACTTTTAGAGGAAAACATAGGCAGAACACTCTATGACATAAATCACACAAAGATCCTTTTTGACCCACCTCCTAGAGAAATGGAAATAAAAACAAAAATAAACAAATGGGACCTAATGAAACTTCAAAGCTTTTGCACAGCAAAGGAGACCATAAACAAGATGAAAAGACAACCCTCAGAATGGGAGAAAATATTTGCAAATGAAGCAACTGACAAAGGATTAATCCCCAAAATTTACAAGCAGCTCATGCAGCTCAATATCAGAAAAACAAACAACCCAATCCAAAAATGGGCAGAAGACCTAAATAGACATTTCTCCAAAGAAGATATACAGATGGCCAACAAACACATGAAAGGATGCTCAACATCACTAATCATTAGAGAAATGCAAATCAGAACTACAATGAGGTATCACCTCACACCAGTCAGAATGGCCATCCAAAAAATCTGCAAACAATAAATGCTGGAGAGGGTGTGGAGAAAAGGGAACCCTCTTGCACTGTTGGTGGGAATTTAAGTTGGTGCAGCCACTATGGAGAACAGTATGGAGGTTCCTTAAGAAACTAAAAATAGAACTACCATATGACCCAGCAATCCCACTATTGGGCATATACCCTGAGAAAACCATAATTCAAAAAGAGTCATGTACCACAATGTTCACTGCAGCTGTATTCACAATAGCCAGGACACGGAAGCACCCTAAGTGTCCATCGACAGATGAATGGATAAAGAAGATGTGGCACATGTATACAACAGAATATTACTCAGCCATAAAAAGAAACAAAATTGAATTATTTGTAGTGAGGTGGATGGACCTAGAGTCTGTCATACAGAGTGAAGTAAGTCAGAAAGAGAGAAACAAATACCGTATGCTAACACATACATATGGAATCTAAAAAAACAAAAAAATTGGTTCTGAAGAACCTAGGGGCAGGACAGGAATAAAGACGCAGACGTAGAGAATGGACTTGAGGACACGGGGAGGGGGAAGGGTAAGCTGGGACAAAGTGAGAGATGGGCACAGACATATATACACTACCAAATGTAAAACAGATAGCTAGTGGGAAGCAGCCGCATAGCACAGGGAGATCAGCTCGGTGCTTTGTGTCCACCTACAGGGGTGGGATAGGGTAGGTGGGAGGGCGATGTAAGAGGAAGGAGATATGGGGATATATATATATATATATATATATATATATATATATATATATGTATAGCTGATTCACTTGGTTATAAAGCAGAAACTAACACACCATTGTAAAGCAATTATACTCCAATCAAGATGTTAAAAAAAAAAAGAACACAAATAGCAAATGTTGGCAAAGATGTGGAGAAAAGGGAACCCTTGTACTTTGTTTGTGGGAATGTAAATTGATGCAGCCATTGTGGAAAACAGTACAGAGGTTCCTCAAAAAACTGAAGGTAGAACTACCATACGACCCAGCAATTCCACTCCTGGGTATTTATCCAAAATACCCAAAAACAATAATTTGAAAAGATACATGCACCCCAGTATTCATAACAGCATTATTTACAATTGCCAAGATACGTCCATCAATAGATGAATGGATAAAGATGTGGTATATACATATGATGGAATACTACTCAGCCATAAAAAAGAATGAAATTTTGCCATTTGCAAAAACATGGATGGACTTGGAGAGTATTAAGCTAAGTGAAATAAGACAGAGAAAGATAATACGTGCTGTATGATAGCACTTATATGTGAAATAAAAAAATATAACAAACTAGTGAATTTAACAAAAAAGAAACAGACTCACAGATAAAGAGAACGAACTAGTGGTAACTGGTGGGGAGAAGGAAGGGAGGACAAGATAGGGGTAGGGGATTAAGAGGTACAAAATACTCTGTACAGAATAAGTTACAAGGATATATAGTACAACACAGGGAATATAGCCAATATTTTATAATAACTATAAATGGAATATAAGCCTTAAAAATTGTGAGTCACTACTGTATATCTGAAACATATATTGTAGTACATTAACTATACCTCAATAAAAAAAGAATTTGAAAAATTAATTTTTTAAAAATAATGCATGTGTTGGCCCTCTATCTCCTAGACAGTAAAATAAAAAAGGCTGAACTAAATTCTCTGTGATCCTCTTAGCTCAAATGTCTTTTTCAAAATAACCAATTTATATTTTCCTCTTGTTTCTAAATATTTGGGATTTATCTCAAAAAGAGTCATTTATGTATTCCTCAAATAAACCATGCCTGTGCATGCCGATGAACTTTGGCCTATGTTGCCCCTGCAAGCTAAAATGCCTCTCTCCTACTCGCCATCTGGAAAATACCCCATCATCCTTGGAAAGATCAGCTTCCGCGAATCCCTCTCTCTCACTCCCCAGGTAAGAATGACTCTGCCTGCCCTTCTCTGACTCCCACTGTACAAAGTTTATTCCTCCATGGCACAGGCTTTTGGTTTTGTTTTTGTTTTTAAAGGTAGTGAGTTGTGTCTGCTGTCTTCTTCCTAACCCATCTCTCCTTTAAGGACAAAACCCAGCTTCTAGCCGTTTCCCAAGCAAGTCTTTATCATACAAAACTTAAGTGATGGAAGAACAAGAAAAATGAAAGCAGAGAGGTTAAGACAATCAGTATAATAAAGAGATGAGTCTGAAAGGGGACTGGAGAGCAACTAGACAGACAGCATGGGCCAAGTTTGTGAGACAGTTTGGGGAAGCTTGCAGTGAAAGAGGGGAGAGCTTTCAACAAACGGTGCTTGAATCATGCCAAAATGGTACCTTGGTGCCACGGCTGCTATTGTAGGTATGAGATATGTGGGGGAGGGCAGGAAGCAGATGTGTTGCTAGGCTGTACAAAAGGCATTGCCTTTGGCATTCTTAGAGAAATTTCCATAGAGTTTAAATTGTTTGTCAGTCATTCTACATTCAGGGAAGGGGTGGGGGTGGGATGAACTGGGAGATTGGGATTGACATACACACACTATTGTATATAAAATAGATAACTAATGAGAACCTACTGTAGAGCACAGGGAACTCTACTCAGTGCTCTACGGTGACCTAAACGGGGAGGAAATCTAAAAGAGAATGGATATATGTATATGTATGACTGATTCACTTTGCTGTACAGCAGAAACACAACACTGTAAAGCAACTATACTCCAATAAAAAAATTAATTTGTAAAAAATACCAAGAATTACAATAGAGATAATAAGTAGAATTTATGTTTCAAATAAAATAGCCCCGGGGCTTCCCTGGTGGCGCAGTGGTTGGGAGTCCGCCCGCCGATGCAGGGGACGCGGGTTCGCGCCCCGGTCCAGGAGGATCTCGCGTGCCGCGGAGCAGCTGGGCCCGTGAGCCATGGCCGCTGGGCCTGCACTTCCGGAGGCTGTGCTCCGCGGCGGGAGAGGCCGCGGCAGTGAGAGGCCCGCACACCGCAAAAAAAAAAAAAAAAAAAATAGCCCCTATATAATAAATAAATAACAGTTTTTCAGTCATTCTACATTCAAGCTATCATGTCTTTAAACATGACCGCACAGTGAAGATGGAGCTTTAAGCTAGTGACATCTGTCTTGTAAGACTCAGCAACTTGTAATTATACTTTCATGTCTGTTTTCTCCTCTCACCCGCCCCCAACCCTGCCTCCAGCCTCTCCATGAGAACAAGGACTGCACCTTTTATCCACTTGCCCTGCTTCTATGAATGAATGATTCACTTAGAAAAGGAGGCTTTCTCTGGAACCCTGCACACAATCCCCAGGCAGGTTCCAGAAGCATACAAACGGATACATATGGAAGGCTTCAGAGCTCTGGGGTCAAACAGGTTTGGGTTCTAATCCCAGCTCTGCCACTTACTAGCTGTGGGACCTGTAACTCCCTAAGGCTCAGGTCCCTCAACTGTAAAGTGGTGGACGTCCTGGAACCTGCTGCATAGAGTTAAGACAACTAAATAAAATAACACATATTAAATACTAAGTACAGTACCCAACACAGACATACACGTTATAGAGATATAGACATAGCATATCTAAATATATTCAAACACATACAGACACATTCAGCTTCCATTCTGAACCTTCCCTGAGAAACAGTCTTATCTCTTAGGTATGTATATATTAAATCCAGCATTTTCTAAAAAGAGACAGTAACACTATCACAGTTATTATAAGTATGTTTAATTGACTGAAAGAGAGCATTGGGCACAACCTAAAAGTATATGCATCACTTTAAACTATTAATCTAACTTATTTACATCATATACATATCTATCTGTCAAGCAAAGGTTAATAGAGAGTTTATGAAATTGGGAATGCAATTAAGTCTCCCGGGAATCTCAGTTGGAGGCCATGCCAGTTTCTATGGTAACCAAAGGGCTCAGGCAAAAAATGGGGGAAGGGAGGTGATTTAAAAGCAAGATAAGCACATAAATATAGCTCTTGTCTACCTTTTCTTCTGAGTTCCAATAAGCAATCTTTGCTGCATTTAAATTATTATACAAAGGAAAGTATAAATCAGATTAGTCTTTCACCTCCTAGAATTAAATACATTTTTGCAACATGTTTAAAGTGATTCCAGTTTTTAAAAATGTATCACTTCTCAGTTTATGAAGTGTGTCAGGTATGTCTCAAATTCCCCAGGGGAGAGAATAGGAGAGGGGATTGAAAGAACACAACGAGATATCCAAGATGTCCAGGATGATTAGACTATACTGTGAATAACCTTCTCAACACCAGCTAATTAGGTTTTACTTATGGTCTCAGAAATTGCAATTAGGCCAAAGGGAGAAAATGTAAAGAATTGGTTTTCCTGTGACAAATTTCACAACATCACTGAATTGAAGAAGAGTTTAGTAATCACCTAGTCAAACCCTTGATTTAATCACCAAAAACACTTCCCTTGAGAAATTAACTTAGCTCCCTAATTAGGTGAGGGAACTAGATACCAGCAGAACCATGGTTAGAATCTGAGCTCCCTGACTATAGCTCGTACTGTAGTCTACATTCCACTTTCCTCTCCTTCACTTCTTTTTTACATGCAAAACTTAGGAACGCTCTTAACCAAGTCATTCCCAACTGCTGAATTGTCTGTTCTCTAGATTACTGCAGGTGGTCTGATTTGTTTTGTAAAACCAAATGAATCTTATTTTGGTACACTTCACCTAAGTTCTTAATTTCATTCACATTTAGAAGCAACTTCACATTTTCCATTAAAAAACCACTTTATGGAAGTTCTGTGAGTACTTACCTGTTTTATCTGACAGTCCAGCAGCTCCGTGTTCACTGCCAGCAATGTGCTCCTTTATGTATCCCACATAGTCTGTGTTAAGAAGAGCCTGAAAGAGAGAGGCCACCAGAGAAATTCATATAGGATCCACACAAGATATTGATTTTTAAAAAAAATCAGGAAAATCCTATTGCATAGTCTCAAATTTTCATTCTGCAATCTCAAGTGATTCCTTTGTAAAGGGGAGATAAAATGGGATAAAGAAAAATAGAATAGCATTATAATTCAGCCAGCATTGTTAAAACAGTGAACTCCTGCTTCTCTCCCAAGGTTTGCACTAAATGAAATCTGAAGTTTCTCATTTTGTTTCAAATAAATATAATAGATTCCATAGTGGACATGGTGATCTCTCTGGGTCTCTGCATACATGTAAAAATGGTGCTTGGTGCAAGTGAGGAGACAGGTGGCTGGACTAGAACCTAATTCTCCATCTCTAATATTTCGAGACTGAGAAAAGATATCAAAAGTACAGATAAGATGCTATACTTACTTCTACAAACTACATTCTCTCTGAAATTCTGTCTTCTGATTCACAAACTGGAGATAATCCCAGCTAAGCATACCTCGCAATGTTATTATGTGGATGAAATGAGGGTGTCATTGGAAATTTTCATTTATTGTGAAACTTACCCTGGGTGTAACAGCCACTGTGCTTGCCCTGCCTCTCTGTCCTCCTATGGGACGCTTCCCCACCCACAGCCTCTACGAAACAGGTAGCCATGTTTTTTCATGTAACCCTACTGACTTTCACATGCCCATTCAGCTGATGCAAAGGACCACCGCTCCAACGCCTGGCCAAACACCTGTGTGGCCTTGCTCACAACAATAAACTAGATCGATCAGAAATTTGAACCAGGACACATGCTAAAAAAAAAAAAAAAAATAGTGTGTGAGCAGTGGGAAGTGTAGTGAAAAGGTCCAAATGGACGGAGTGGGTCAAGAAGCAGAAAGTACGGGAAAGGAGGGGTCAGTTGCTGGCAGGACAGAAAAGAGACCTGAGGAGGGTAACTGAGTTTCACTGAGAGCAAAACACTGGAGTAGGGACCCAGGAGCTGTCATCACCAGGTCTCCCCAAAGCTTGCTGGAAACAAGATTCACCAATCTTTTTTATCTCGCTTCCTAAATAGTTCTCTGTATCTCCTCCACTGCCACTTTGGTCCATTGTTATAAAATTAGTCAATTAATTGGTTAATAACCCCCCATCATTCAACATCAAGAATTATTTTTTTAACCTTAAGAGTTTATTGGAGGAAAAAATGATTCAAATCGAGCAGCCCCAAACCAGAAATTGTTAGGAGAGCTCCACCAACAAGAGCTTGGAGAGAAACTTCCATAGAGAAAAGGCAGAAGCAAAGCAAGGCAATTATCAATTGGCTACAGCTTAAAGCCTGGCTGCCTATTTGTGACTGGTTGTCCTTGGTGTTTTCAATTCGTAACCTTGAGGCAGTTACAGGCTGAGACTTTGGTTTGCTTTCAAAGGCTGCCAAGGCATCAGAGTCACCTCAATCTAATGGCTTCCTTGTTTAATTAATTTAACAATTCCCCCCTTTGGATCATCCACTCATATGTGAGAGATTGGCCCAAAATGTGCTATTAGCACCACTTTCAGTCACTATCAGAGTTAAGTTGCCCTTGTCTAATTGTGAAACAGATAGGTTATGATATCATATCCATGGAAAAATTGTTTTTGCTGTTTATCTCACTGATCATCTGGTTTTGGTTTCTCCAAGCACAGTGAGACCGTCTGATTTACTGCTGATGGCTATGAACAGCATTTAAGACCTTTAAGAGAACACAGGTCACCAGGGAGACTACGATGAAAACTATTAGGAGGATAACACTAAAAACTGAAGTACACCCCTTAGCCAGGGCCCCCGTGAACCAAATCAGTTGGTGTCAAATAAATCAAAGAATGCACCCAAAGAGGCATCATCCTCTTTTAGTCAAGTGGTTTTTTCATTAACTTCTTGTATTTGCTACAATACTCCAGACGCGCAGGCTCAGTAGTTGTGGCTCATGGGCCTAGTTGCTCGGCGGTACGTGGGATCTTCCCAGACCAGGGCTCGAACCCGTGTCCCCTGCATTAGCAGGCAGACTCTCAACCACTGCGCCACCAGGGAAGCCCTGAGGACACCTTTTTAACGGGGGGATGTGGACCCAAGGTTCAAATCTCTGCTTTTGGCTGCCAGCTGGGTAGTGAGGAGGATCTGGTATGGTCACTTCCAAAAAGATTCTGGGGCAGTCTTTGTCCTTAGTGATTCCAAATCAGAAGGGCGGAAGAATACTGAAAATGTAAGTTTGGAGAGCTGTAGCCAGATATTTGAGGAAACTAGAATTCAGGATCTAGTTCAGTTTACAGATATACAATAAAACCTCAAAGACAATGAACAAGGCTAGAATCTGATATACACAAGATTGTACTATAATATTTTACTGAAACATATTTTTTCCTCTACAATCACCCTCATATCTATCAAGGATAATCAAGTAAGACTAACTTGTTTGCAAAATAAGTCTAATCTCATTAAACTTGGCCTGATTAGTCACTTAAATGTAGCAAGAATAGTGATTGGCCATATAAACTTTTAAAAATCTGCTTTGCTAGAACTTTTCATAAGGAATCATAGATTGGACTTTTAAAAAGGCTTCCCCAGGCTAAGAAGCCAAGCCAAGAACTCACCATCAGACTCCATCTGAAATACCTACAGGTTTGGGTGAATTCCTCTTTTCTTATAGTCCCCAAGATATTCTGAAGTTCCTGGGCTTACCAGGAAGTGACCTTCCTTATTCACCTGGTAAGGCTGCCAGGCACCCTCTAAACAAGCTACCAGGCCATTTTTTCCAAGGGGCTTTTATTGGCTCCATAAAGTCAACCTTAGTTCCTCAGAACTATCTGGTCATATTTGATTTTATGTGTATTCTCAAACGTGACATTCCAGTCAAAGCCTTAGTAATATAACCAATCTTTCCAATCGTCTCCTTTTATAAGGAGAACAGATTCTTATTGAACTTATGCAAATAACTATATTGCTGTGAAAATAAGAATATTCAATGAGCTTCTGCATTCTGGACGTATCAGGTAGGGAGAAAAGCTAAATGTTTCAAATCTGTTTACAGAAATGGACTTTACAAAATTACTGGAAGCCACAGATAGCTTAAGAGAAAATGATTTCCTTAAATCTGGAAAAATAGGGAGAAGAGATCAAAATGGTAGAGGGTAGAGGGTGCTGAGCTCACCTCGCCCTAAGAATGCATTAAAATAGATATACACACGGAGACAGATAGCAAGGAAGCAGTTGGGGTGTGTGGTGGCATGGAGACACAGTGCCTGTAATACAATATTTGAATTTCCAATTTTGTCTTGAAAAAATGAGTCAATCTGAGGATGGCTCTACAATCTCCATGGCTGCCGGTGACTTGTCAAAAGGCCCCTGTTCTGTCTCTTTAGAGATAGAGCCCTACGGCCACATGAGACCTTAGCGTTGAGATTAATCTCCCATATTTGGAAGGCAGAAGTGGGCAAATTAAGCAATGTGCATGACTGAGCAGGTTGAATGCCAGAGGCCAAAGAGAAAATGATGTCAGCAAGCAGCAGTGTTTCTTGTCATCCTCTTCCCAGGATCCTGTTCCTTTCAACACACTGTGCGTGTACTTCATGGGATGATTTTTGTAACGTTCATTTATAAAATACACTATACTATTAAAAAATACATCTACATGGGGAGCAATTTTCACTGAAACAAACTGGAGACAGGCAGAAAGACTCCTGTACAGCCAAGGCTGTAAAGAAAGATCCACATGGTGTCACATAGGAGGGGAAGAGAAGCAATCAGGCCAAGACCCGTGCCCCTGGCAGGGGACACATAAGAGAAGGTGGATTACATGAGCTTAGAGATCCTCCCTGGGCAATGAGCAGTTCAAACCACATATTAGGCACCCCAGCCCTCGGGAAGACAAGTCCCCTTAGCTGCTTTTGAAAACCAATGGGACTAAAAGGACGGCTGTTAGAAACCTAGACTCCACTCCTGAAGAGTGCCCAAGTGCTTGCCTAATCCCAGGAACAAAGTGGAGGAAGCAGATTCAAATTGCCTGGGACTCAGATCAGTTTCCCACGATCACCCCAGCATGAATACCAGCCCACGCCAAGGGCCCACTCTGGCCCCTCGAGCACAGCTCCCCACTAGGGCAAAGGGTGCCACTGTTAAGAAGAGTGCATAGTTGGGGGCATGGAGCTGGCTTAGACCTGGCACTACAACTGAACAGGGTGAGGGTGGCCATTACTGGCATTTGTAGAGGCAGCAGGTTGAAGGTGGTCTGGAACTCTGAATGGTGTGCCAGGACCAACGCAGCACACAAGCAGGACCACACCGAACACATACTCTGGACCCTCTAGCTCCAGCACTGCTCCCCAGTGAGGGAAAAACGCCAACATTGGGAGGGGGAGAGCACACACTAAGAAGGGATGGAAACATCTTGGACCCAAACTAAGTGCTCTGCTCCAGCACCCTGGGACACCCCCCCACCAGCCCCCAATATATTGCTGTCAGCCACTGAGCATAGGAGACGCCTCATCACACCTGGCTCTGGCTCTAGCCCCTCCATCTCCAGCGAACCTCTCACCAAGGTGATAGCTGCCAGCACACCCTGGGGGAAGACATGACCCATGCTCACCTCAGATCCATCTCTCATAACAAAGCCACTGGGCACACACAGACTGCAAAGGAATGCTCCCACACAAGGACACCCCTTCAAGACTGGGACAGGTAACTGTTTCACCTAATTTCATAGAAACTGAGAAAGTTAAACAAAATGAGAAGACAGATGCATTTGTTTCAAATAAAAGCACAAGAAAAAAACACTGAAAAAACAACAAATGAAATGGAGATAAATAATTAGAAGATAAAGAGTTCAAAGCATCAGTAATAAGAATGATAACTGAACTAGGGAAAAGAATAGATGAACACTGAGAATTTTAACAAGGAACTAGAAAATATTTTTTTAAAAACAAGTCAAAACTGAAGAATACAATAAATCCTCCTAGTATGTTTTTCACTTCATTAACAGCAGACTAGGTGATACAGAAGAACACATAAATAATTTGGGAGACAGAATAATGGAAATCACCCAATGAGGACAGCAAGAGGAAAAACAAGCTCTTGAAAATGAGAACAGGTGAAGGGACGCCTAGGACAACGTCAAGCATACTAACATTCACATTATAAGGACCCCCAAAGGAGAATCGAGAAAGGGGTCAAAAATGTATTTGATGAAATTCTGGCTGAAAACTTCCTGAACCTGATGAAGGAAACAGATATCCAGGCTCAGGAAGCACAGAGGGTCCCAGGCAAGATGACCCAAACCGACCCACACGAAGAAAAACCATAATTAAAATAGCAAAACTTAAAGAGAGAATTCTATTGTAAAAGCATCAAGAGAGAAACAAAGAATCAGTACAAAGGAACCCCCACAAGGCTATTAGCTGATTTTTCTGCAGAAGCTTTGCAGGCCAAAAAGGAGTGGCATTATATAATTCAAATGCTAAAGGAATTCCCTGGCAGTTCAGTGTTTAGGACTCTGCACTTCCACTGCAAGGGGCACGATTCGATCCCTGTTTGGGGAACTAGGATCCCGCAAGCTGCAGGGCATGGCCAAAAGAAAAAAATGCTAAGAGGGGAAAACCTGTAACCTAGGATACTCTACCCAGCAAGACTATCATTTAGAATTGAAGGAGAGATAAAGAGCTTCTCAGTCAATCAAAAACAGTTCACCATTACTAAACAGACCCTAAAAGAAATGTTAGAGGGTCATCTCTAAGTGGAAAGGAAAAAGCTACTACAAGAACAATTCCTAAGAAAGGAAAAATCCCGCTAATTAAGGGAAATATACAGTAAAGGCTGTGGATCAACCACTTAAGCTAGCACTAAGATTAAATGTCAAAAATTGTAAAATCAACTATAACTACAATAAACACTTAAAAGATAAACATGAAGATGTAAAATGAGATCAAAACCACGAAATGTGGGAAAAAAGAGTAAAAGATATATAAATCTTTTAAAATGTGTTTGAACTTAAATGTTAGTTTAAAACAAGTAGATATATTTACAGGTCAACATATATGAACCTCATGGTAACCACAAATCAAAAACCTATAATAGATACACAAAAAACAGAGAGAAAACATACCACTAAAGAAAAACAAAAACAAACAAACAAAACCACAGGGAAGAAGGTAAAAGAAGAACAGAGAAGAACTACAAAAACAACCAGAAAACAACAAAATGGCACTAAGTACATACCTATCAGTAATCACTTTACACGTCAATGAACTAAATGCTCCAGTCAAGACACTGCATGGGTGATTGGATAAAAACAAATAAAAAACATTTAAAAAGAAAACAAAAGAAAAACACCAGACTGAACTATATACTTCCTACAAGACACTCACTTCATACCTAAAGACATACCCAAGCTAGGTACTTCCCTGGTGGAGCAGTGGTTAAGAATCCATCTGCCAACGCCGGGGACATGGGTTTGAGGCCTGGTCCGGAAAGATCCCACATGCGGTGGAGCAGCTAAGCCCATGAGCCACAACTACTGAGCCTGTGCTCTAGAGCCCATGTGCCACAACTACTGAGCCCACATGCTGCAACTACTGAAGCCCATGTGCCCAGAGCCCGTGCTCCGCAACAAGAGAAGCCACTGCAATGAGAAGCCCACACACCGCAACGAAGAGGAGCCCCTGCTCACCGCAAATTGAGAGAGCCCGTGTGCAGCAACAAAGACCCAAAGCAGCTGAAAATAAAATTAAATAAATAAATTTATAAAAAAGAGAAAAAAAAAGACATACACAGGCTAAAAATGAGAGGATGGAAAAAGATATTTCATGCAAATGGAAACGACAAGGCAGGGGTAACAATACTCATATCAGACAAAATACACTTTAAAATAAAGTCTATAAAAAAAGACAAAAAGGGCCTTATATAATGATAAAGGGATCAATACAAGAAAAGTATACCACACTTGTCAACATATATGCACCCAATACAGGAGCACCTAAATATATAAAGCAAATATTAACATATAAAGGGAGAAACTGACAGTAATACAATAACAGTAGGGGACTTTAACACCTCACTTTCATCAGTGGACAGATCATCCAGACAATCAATAAGGCAACAGTGGTCTTAAATGACACATTAGACCAACTGGAGCTGATTTATATACATATATATATATATATATATATATATAGAGAGAGAGAGAGAGAGAGAGAGAGAGAGAACATTCCATCCCAAAACAGCAGAATGCATGTTCTTTTCAAGTGCATATGGAATGTCCTCCAGGACAGATCACATGCTAGGCCACAAAACAATTCTCAACAAATGTAAAAGGATAAAAATTATAGCAAGCATTTTTTTCAGTATGAAACTAGAAATCAATTACAGGAAGAAGAATGGGAAAAGCACAAACACATGGAGACTAAGCAACAGGCTACTAAAAAGCCATAGTCAATGAAGAAGTCAAAGGAGAAATTAGAAAAATACCTTGAGACAAATGAATATGTAAATGCAACTTTCTAAAATCTATGGAATACAGCAAAAGCAGTTCTAAGAGAGAAGTTCATAGCAATATATGCCTTCCTCAAGAAACAAGAGGGCTTCCCTGGTGGTGCAGTGGTTGAGAATCTGCCTGCCAATGCAGGGGACACGGGTTCGAGTCCTGGTCTGGGAAGATCCCACGTGCCGCGGAGCAACTAGACCCGTGAGCCACAACTACTGAGCCTGCGCATCTGGAGCTTGTGCTCCGCAACAAGAGAGGTCGCAACAGTGAGAGGCCCGTGCACTGTGATGAAGAGTGGCCCCCGCTTGCCGCAACTACAGAAAGCCCACGCACAGAAATGAAGACCCAGCACAGCCAAAAATAAATTAATTAATTAAATTTTAAAAAAAATTGGATCATATATAAAAAAAAGAAAAAAGGAAAGTCTCCAACAACGTAACTGCTTATCTGAATGAATTAGGAAAAAAGAACGAAGGCCAAAGTCAGCAGAAGGAAGGAAATAATAAAGGTTAGAGAGGAAATAAATAAAATACAGATCAGAAAAAAAAACAATGAAACCAAGGCTGTTATTTTTAAAAAGATAAACAAAATTGATAAACTCTTAGCCAGGCTCATCAAGAAGAAAGAGAACTAAGAAGAGAAATAACAAATGAAAGAGGAGAAACAACAAATGATACCACAGAGATACAAAAAAATCATAAGAGAATACTATGAACTGTTATATGCCAACAAATTGGACAACCTAGAAAAAAATGGGCAAATTTCTAGAAACATACAACTTGCCAAGACCGAATCAGGAAGAAAAAGACAATCTGAACAGACTGATCACTGGTAGTGAAATTGAATTTGTAATAAATAAAACTCCCAGCAAACAAGTTCTCCATTGTGACCACTGTAATTCAAGATTATCTTTGGTAAGGTTCTTGTAAGGGAACAATCCTACTTGTTCAGCTTTAAAACAAAATTTTATTCACCTAAGGCCTCACACTGGACCCAGTTCAAGTCAGATGCAGTCTGACCCTGCACCCAGTCCAGTTTCTAAGTTGCAACCAGTCCAATCCAGAGCCAGTCTGACTCCAGCTAGTTTCCAGACTCAGTGCAGAAAGAAAATGCTCAAACACTCTGAAAGCTCATAATGCAAAAACTGTAGGGCTAGGATCCAGGATCCGAGAGGGACTTACCCACGACCTCCAGAGGCAGCAAGCATGCGTCAAGCTCAAGGGACTGAGCAGGTATCCACACCTGTTGCTTGTCACTCCTGGGGGCCAACTGGGGTCTCCTCTGATTCTTTTTCCTGACACCAGAACCACTCAAAGATAAACTGAGGCATATTAAGAGTTTTAAGAGTTTATTTAAGCAAAATTTGATTCAAATCAGTCAGGACCAAACTAGAAGTGGGTAGAAGCACTCCTTAACATAAAGTCTTAAACCTACTTTACAGGACCTAATTCAAGTGGGTCTCTGCAACCAAAGAATCTTATAAATACTTTCTGGTTAACCTTCACACTTGGCTTAGCAAAAGGACTTTACTCACATGTTAGAGTAACACTTGATTTGACTTCCCAGACTTGTGTAATTTTCTTCTCCCTTACAAGCAACACACTCACACAGACACACATACAGACACACACACATGCCCCTATACTATTGCCTGAAGTTTCCAGCACTAATATAGCTTATGCTAGACAAGGAATTTTTTTTCCCATTTAGGAAGGTAACACACTAACTGGATAATTCATTAAAAGGGATTTGCTTAGATAATTAAACCTTTTCCTATCTGTTAATACAATAGGAGAACACAGAATAGCAACTTATGGATGGCAGAGTGGTTTAGTGAGGTTAAAGGGAGTTTCAAGACCGGATGAATTGCCAAACAACCAAAGAAAGGTTCAAGACAGAGGGAGCCTGGTTTTTATTTGTGGATCAGATATTCCCCCAATCCTCAGAAAAGGCACAGAAGAAAGCATCACTGAACATGAGAACCAGAGGAGACCTCCGAGGTCATCTATTCCACCTCATGCCATGATCAGAAAATGGACACGAAAGGCAGATCACATGAATTGTCTAAAACATGCCGTCATAAGAAGAGGCCTCATGAGCAGAATTCAGGTCCATCTGCTTCCCCATCTGAGACCCTCCCCATCGTTCCTCACAATCCTTGTCAAAACCCAGCTCCATTTCACCATCTCATTTAGCCACTGACAAAATTTTATCAAGATCCCAAAGACCAACATTTTAGAAACAGGGCTTGCTGAAATAACTGTGAGTACCTCATCTATATGAGCACACTGGTATTTCAAAAGCAAAAGCGTGTGGCTTCAGAGACTTATCAAGACTGACAGAGCTTTTGTAATGCCACATTTCCCAGACTGACCTATCACAACTGGGGACACCATCCAGGGTCATCTGCAGGGATTGACTTACGTTTACATTTAGATAAAGGATAGTGAACAAAATCAGTCCTTTCTTTTATAGAGTTTTCACTTCTCTAGCTCTGAGCAGAGGTGCTTCTGTCATGTCTTAATTTTAACTAGAGAGAAAAGGAGATAATGACTGTGAACTTTCTGACTTGAATCTCCCACTCAGTCTCTGCTGATACAATGGGAGTTCTTGGCTTTTTTCTCCACTTTCATTTTTTTCTCCTTCATTACTCACAGGATGGTGACTTTCTCCCATGGCTGCTTCCATTTTCCTGCTTCTCTATCTCACTTGTACAACATACAAAGAGACACCCTCACTCTTCTCTGCAATCACAGGTTTTCCAGCAAAGAGGTCCCTAAAAAGTTTTGTGAGTGTTTCAAGGACACTTTCCAGATGACTCTGTGTGATTCATACTGTTAACTATTTCACATTTCTCATTGTGCCAAGCTTCTCTACCAAAAGAATTTTAAGAATAATCCTCCAAACTCTGAGTTTTAACAGCATCATGATAACGCTCATGGTGGATAAACTGCAAAACGTCCGAGGCAAATCCCTTTGAGGAGTCCTAAATATCATTCAAGAATATTTTCAAGTCTCCTGAAAAACTTTAGTTGAATTTGCAAAGTTGTTCAATAACTGTCCAAAAACCTGCAAATATTGGCTAACTGCCTTCTTTTGGTAAATCTGTACTAGGTATGCCTCACTTCAGTCTGTTTCTGTGGTAGCTGGCACTTCACAGAACGCAAAGTCTCAGTTAACTACAATGCTCAGTCTTCACGAAGAGCACCAAACCAAGAGCCTGGAGACCAAGCTCCCAATGTCAGCTTTGGCGACCCACTAGCTGTGTGATCTGGGGGAAGATATTTAACTGCTCTGGGTCTCGATTTTGTCATTTTCCAAATCATGGGGAATTTTTAAAGTCTCTGAAGTTCCTTCCAGCTGTATAATTCTACATGATGAGACTCAAAAAAGATTTTAGGATCGTATAGGGCATATGAATCAATTATTCCATGCAATTAATGCTTCTTGAGGACTCTGTGAAGAAGATTATTAGAAAAGAAACTATGAGAGAGCAAATGCCAGGGTAGGACATGTTCCCTGCTCCCCAATGTTCCTCAGTCTAGTGGAGAGGAGGATGGCACAGGAATCACCGGCCGCTATGCTTTGTGTCCCCACCCAACAGAGCATCGTGGGCAGGCAGCACTTGCCCATATTGGGGTCAGCCTGATGCCTCCACTGCTGTGTGCCAGCCTAACCCCCTGATCTGGCCCGTGTGGGCTCAGAAGCCAAGGGGTTGAGGCTCCAGTTGGAAATCATATAGCATAGAGTGACAGAGTGTCATCTCCCTGACAGATACTCAAGGACTGCAGAAGATAGAATGATTAATGCACTTGAAAAATTGGCAAAATTGGGAAGGGTGGGGAGAAGAAACTGCATTCCTGATCTGAAATTTAGCTGGTCCCTAACTTGTCCAGGAACATGAATAGCCAGGGATGTGACAGCAATGAAGAGGACTCTGACCCAAATTGAGAGGAGGAGGGGGAGGGGGAGGAGGGAGGGGAGGAGGGGGAGGGAGAGGAGGGAGGGGAGGGGGGAGGAGGGGAGGGGGGAGGAGGGGAGGGGGGAGGAGGGGAGGGGGAGGAGGGGAGGGGGAGGAGGGGAGGGGGAGGAGGGGAGGGGGAGGAGGGGAGGGGGAGGAGGGGAGGGGGAGGAGGGGAGGGGGAGGGGAGGGGGAGGGGAGGGGGAGGGAGGAGGGGAGGGGAGGGGAGGGGAGGGGAGGGGGAGGGAGGAGGGGAGGGGAGGGGAGGGGGAGGGGAGGGGAGGGGAGGGGAGGGGGAGGGGGAGGGGGAGGGGAGGGGGAGGGGAGGGGAGGGGGAGGGGGAGGGGAGGGGAGGGGGAGGGGGAGGGGAGGGGAGGGGAGGGGAGGGGGAGGGGAGGGGAGGGGGAGGGGAGGGGAGGGGGAGGGGAGGGGGAGGGGAGGGGAGGGGGAGGGGAGGGGAGGGGGAGGGGAGGGGGAGGGGAGGGGGAGGGGAGGGGAGGGGGAGGGGAGGGGAGGGGGAGGGGAGGGGAGGGGAGGGGGAGGGGAGGGGAGGGGGAGGGGAGGGGAGGGGGAGGGGAGGGGAGGGGAGGGGAGGGGAGGGGAGGGGAGGGGAGGGGAGGGGAGGGGGAAGGCATCAATCCTGGAGACATAGAGTACTATGGAGTGGTAACCAATGATTTGGGTCTGCAGGGAGCTGGTGTCTTTGATCCTGATGCCTACAAGGAGTCTGAGGGTACCCTCAACAAGCACAGGACAGGTTTAGTCTCTGTGATAAAGGCTGCTTATGCTCACTGCCAACAGCTGTGTCCTCCCTATGGCACTGGACAGCTGATTGCAGTGACAGGTCCTAGTAGGAGGAGGAAGAAACACATACTGAATAAAGTCAAAGCACAGAGCTGGGCAGCTTGTCACAAAATTGCTAAAAGATAAACCCCAGCCAAATCACTGCTGGAGTCGCCTTATATGAGCTATTGGGAAATCCTGGCGCTATCTCCTTGTAGAGAGCAGCTCAGGGACCACACAGGTCAGAAGTTTCATCTTGCCAAGGTAATCTCCTTTCCAAGCCAAAAGACTGATGTTAACATTCCCACCATCCTCTAGTCTCTGAAGCCATTACATCATTGCAGAAAGCATCACATGAATATCTTATGAAACGCTGTAGCTTGGATTTGTGTGCTCTTTACCATACTAGGAACAGCCTGCCAGCCACAGCAGCTAAAGCATTCAGCTACAATTGAATTTCATGACCTCTCAGAGAAAATCCTAGCATCACTGGCCTGCATCCTGGATCTCTCCCTGGTTCCTGACCCCCACCCTACTTGTGAATCTGAGATAGAATTGTGTGACACATTTACTATGTTCCTGAAAGGAAGAACTTCACTCTTCAGAAGCTTTGGGAATGTGATATAACCTTCTTCAGTGTGTTTTTCCTAACACACAGATGTTCTCTCACGTAATCACAGCACAATTACAGAAGGAGGGATGAGATATGGGGATATATGTATATGTACAGCTGATTCACTTTGTTATACAGCAGAAACTAACACACCATTGTCAAGCAATTATACTCCAATAAAGATGTTAAAAAATAAAGATTACACACACACACACACACACAAAAAAGCAAATCTGCTCCTGACACTCCCTTCCAACCTTCTGCTCTTAAGGTAAAGACCCAAATCCTTAACCTGGCCTGCAAGTTAAGCATGACCTAGCCCATCTCTTTCTCCAGCTTTTGCCCCTTGTCATTTGCTTTTGATTTACTCCAGCCACACTGGCCGTTGTTTGGTGCAGGAACAGCCTTGTTCCTTCTCACCTTCAGGTTGTGCCTGTGCAAGTCTTTCTGCTTCACGCACACATCCACCCACGGTGCCTGCCTTCTTTCTCGTAGCTAAGCTCTGCTTATTGTCCAGGTTTGGGTTTCCTCTTCTGTTTACTGTAGTATGCAATCACTTTCTAAAGTGTCTTCACCATCAAATCATGAGCCCCTCAGAAAAGAGATTTCATCTTATGTGTCTGTCCCTGGTTCTCCCATATCCTAGAACAGTGCTTGGTACATGTTAGATTCTCAAATTATCTCTGTGCATGAGTGAACTAAAAAGTCTTTCCAGATTGCTAAGCAATGATTATTTACTTAATGTCATTTTCCATGGATTGCAAAACTCCTTGTGATTCAAATTCTGACTTTTTAATTAGATTTTGTGTATCTAGTTTTTTGTACGTGCCCTAAGCATGTAATATGATACATACTTAGTATCATATTTATTGAACACATGATAGGTGTTCAATAAATATTGAGGGAATGAACTAATAAATATGCATTTATTGAATGCTTAGTATGTACCCAGGCTGCACTAGGCATACTGATGGGTAATGTACCCACGATCCCTGGAAAATTTGAGTTCTTGCATTTTTTACATAGAGTATTTTTGAGAATTAAGTCAGTTTGTAAACAATATTTGTTTTGTTTCGGTTACAATTTTCTGATTGAGGACTTGAAGCAAGAGCAGTATCAGTTAACGATTTTGTGGGGATATACAAATTTGATTTCCATAACTTTAGTACAGATATGGGTTTGGTTCTAACTAGATTAGTCAGGTATCTTGTTTACAAATGAAAAGTAAATCTGGAACTATTTCAGGCAAAAATGAGAAATTATCTAAAAGCCTCAGAGTTCAAGTGCATTGTGGATCTTCAATGAGGACAATATTATTTATAAATTCCCCTATCTTATTTGAACATGAAATTATAATCTGTGGTTGGTATTTTCCTCAATACTTATTAACATCATGTGAAACACTGGGTTTCATGTAACACACACTAGGAAATACTATATTAAAGAGGAACCCCTTTATCATTTCTCAACTTCCCACCCACCTTCAGGTCACTGATATGTATTTGGACTGCCTCAAATACTCAAAAAGCAAACCCACCAGATCAGTACATGATCTTATCCCAGTCTGTGTGAAGGCCAGAACTAAGGATCAGATCTGGCTAATGTGGAATTTGGCTTCACCTTATTAAGCAGCATGATGTTGTGATTCCGTTTGTTTATTCTGTTTTGCTGTGCTTTAGGTCATGATAAAGTGACCCCCACTCTATGCATCTGAACAATTTACGTATTAACGATGAATCAGTCTCTTTCAACAAAGAATGGTTTTGACGTATATTAAATATTTACTTTAACTGCGTATTGCTATGGATGCTTGTGTCCCTCCAAAATGCTTATGTTGAAATCCTAACCCCCAATGTGATGGCATTTGGAGGCGAGGTCTTTGGGAAGTGATTAGGTCATGAGGGTGGAGCCCTCATGAATGGGATTCCTGTCCTTGTAAAAGAAGCCCCAGAGAGATCCCTCTCCCCTTCTGCCATGTGAAGTTACAGCTAAAATGTGCCATCTATGAACCAGGAAGAGGGTTCTCAACAGACACTGAATCTGCCAGTGCCTTGATCTTGGACCTCCCAGTCACCAGTACTGTGAGAAATAAATTTCTGTTGTCCATAAACCACCTAGTCTATGGTATTTCGTTATAACAGCTCAAATGGACTAAGACACATATGCTTGTAACATCTGAAAAGGATCAGCATTTTGTGGATTTATGGTGCAAGAAAGATAGCATTCAACCTCCCACATAAAACAACTAAAAAATGTACAAATGGAGCTTCCCCGGTGGCGCAGTGGTTGAGAGTCCGCCTGCCGATGCAGGGGATGCGGGTTCATGCCCCAGTCCGGGAAGATCCCACATGCCGCGGAGCGGCTGGGCCCGTGAGCCATGGCCGCTGAGCCTGCGCGTCCGGAGCCTATGCTCCGCAACGGGAGAAGCCACGGCAGTAAGAGGACCGCGTACTGCAAAAAAACCCAAAAAAAAAAAACCAAAAAAAAAAAAAAATGTACAAATGATAAGAAACAATGGTTCCCAAGACATTCAACACTAGGCAACAAA
The DNA here is from genome assembly GCF_059928025.1 of Delphinapterus leucas. Taxonomy (NCBI): domain Eukaryota; kingdom Metazoa; phylum Chordata; class Mammalia; order Artiodactyla; family Monodontidae; genus Delphinapterus; species Delphinapterus leucas. The sequence goes on from NC_143144.1 coordinate 15,449,037, forward strand.
AGACTGATCCCAACTGTCCCAGTTTACTACTGGATAAAGTCGATATTTTTTCAGGTCACGGAGCAGAGAGGAGAGACTCAGGCAGAGCCCAGCAGTATTTATGAGCTGGGAAAACTGAAGTGGTCTGAGAAGACCACAGCAGCTGCAGTTTGTAAGTCACAGTGCAAGACAGAAGACAGATACACAAAGAGAGAATTCTGAATACTTGAAGAGGGTTGCCCTTAAGTATTTATTGAGTACTGATCAGTGCATGAATGTGGAAAATTATCTGAAGCCAGAGGGAAAAACTACCCAAATGGCTGAGAGGGAATCATCTCTTGCATTCACATAGGGCCAGGAATAGTGGCTGTTCCTAGCAGCCAGAGTAGAAAGCTTCACAATCCATGGAGCACTGAGCTTTGCACTCAAAAATTATAGGTTACTTCGGTTATGAAAAACAATTAACCCTAGAATAAATGCTGCTCTGGTTCCCGCCAAACATCTTAAAAAGCAATACCTAAAAGGATCAAACTATTTTCAACTAACTAAATTGTAGCAAATGTAAAATTCACAATATGTGCATCCAATCAAAAATTACCAGGCACGCAAAGAAGAAGAAAAATATGATCCACAATGAGGAGAAAAATCAATCAATCAAAATGGACCCAGAAGTGATGCAGATGATAGAATTAGCAGACACGGACATTAAAACTGTGATCAGAACTCCATCCATAGATTTAAGAAGCTAGAGCAAACAGTGAATAGGTAAAGACATGAAAGACATAACAAAAGATCCAAACTGAACTTCTACTGATAAAAACCACAATGTCTGAGATGAAAAATGCAGTGGATAGAATTAAGGACAAACTAGACATTGCAGGGGAAAAAGCTAGAAAAATTGAAGACAGCAATATAAACTATCTAGAATGAAGCCCATAACCAAAAAAAGACTAAAAAATAAACAGAGGATCAGTGAATTGTCAGAGAGTTTAAAGCCACGTAGAATATGTATAATAGAAGTCCTGAAGGAGGAGAGAGAACAGAAAAATATTTGAAGGAATAATGGGCTGAAATTTTCCCAAATCTGACGAAAGCTATAAACCCACAGACTGAAGAAGCTCATTGAAGTCCAAGAAAATGAAACATGAAGGAAACTACAAGGCATGTCATGAACAAATTACTTAAAACTGTAAGTATTTGGGTACTAAAAAAACATGCTTCTAAATAACCCATGGGACAAAGAAGAAATAAAAGAAAAATTATGAGCTATTATGAACAGAATTAAAATGAAATCAACAGGCTTCCCTGGTGGCGCAGTGGTTGAGAATCTGCCTGCCAATGCAGGGGACACAGGTTCAAGCCCTGGTCTGGGAAGATCCCATGTGTCACAGAGCAACTAGGCCCGTGAGCCGCAACCACTGAGCCTGCGCGTCTGGAGCCTATGCTCTGCAACAAGAGAGGCCACAATAGTGAGAGGCCCACGCACCGCGATGAAGAGTGGCCCCTGCTTGCCACAACTAGAGATAGCCCTCGCATACAAAAGAAGATCCAGCACAGCCAAAAATAAATAAATAAATATTTTTTTAAAAAATGAAATCAACATATCAAAATATGTGAGAAGCAGATAAAATAGTACTTAGGAAATTTATAGCACTAAATGCCTATATTAGAAAAGAAGCTTTCAAATAAAAAAACCTCAGCTTCCACCTTAAAAAACAGTAATAAAAGAGCAAATAAAAGTCAAATAAAAGAAATAAAATAATGAAAATGAGAACATAAATCAATGAGATAGAAAACAATCACAATAGGGAAACAATGAAACCAAAAGGTTGTTATCTGAGAAGATCAATAAAACTGATAAATGTCTAGCCAAAGTGATCAGGAAAAAAGTAGAGAAGACACAAATTACCAATATCAGAAATGGGAAAGGTGATATCACTTCAGATTCTACAGATATTAAAGGAATAATAAGGAAATAATATGAATAGCTTTATGCCAGTAAATCTAACAACTTAGATGAAACTGACAAGTTCCTTGAAAGACAAGTTACCGAAGGTGACTCAAGAAGAATTATAGTGTTGGATGTCAATTATATCTTAATAAAACTGGAGGAAAAAAATGTGAAAAAAATAATTAGGTTACCTAAATTGTCCTATATCCAGTAAATACATTGAATTTTCAGTTAGAAAACATTCTAATAAGAAAACTATAGGCCCAGAGAGCTTCACCGGTAAATTCCCCAAAGGAAGAGATAATACCAATTTTACACAAACTCTTTCAGAAAATCGCAGAGGAGGGAACACTTCGCAACTCACTCTTTGAAGACACTATTACGTTGATACCAAAACTGAACAAAGACATTACAAGAAGGAAAACTATGGACCAATATCTTTCACGAACATAGATTGCAAAAATTCTTTTTAAAAGCTAGCAAATTGAATCCAACGATATATTGAGAATACCTCATAATTAAGTGGGGTTAGTCAGTATAAGTTTTGAAAATCAACGAAAATCACAACATGAAGTCTAAAAAGAGAAAAATCATACAATCACTTCAATTGAAGCACAAAAGCATTTGACAAAACCCAACATCTATTCTTCATTAAAACTTTCAACAAACTAGGAACAGAAAAGAATTTCCTCAGGCTGAAAAAGAGGGCATTTTTGAAAACCCTGCAGCTAACATCACACTTAACAGTGAAAGACTGAATGTTTTCCCCCTAAAATTCAAAACAAGGCAAGAGTGTTCATTCTCAATGCTTCTGTTCAGCATTGTAATGGAGATCCCAGCCAGCACAATAAGGCAAGAAAAAGCAATAGAAGGCAGCCAAATTGTAAATGAAAAAATGTAATTCTCTTTATTCACGGACATATGTTGTCTACATAGAAAAATTTGGTGGAAACTACAAAAAAATGTAGTGGCACTAATGAGTGAATTTAGTAAGATTCCAAGATTCAAGGCAATGTAGAAATATCGACTGTATTTCTATATACCAGCAACAACCTAAAATTAAAAATTTAAATATACATTCACAATAACATGAAAAAATGTGCAATACTTAGGAATAAATCTGACAAAGGATGTTCAAGATCTTATCCTGAAAACCACAAAACACTGCTGAAATAAATTAAAACACCCTAAATAGAGAAATATACCAATCTGAAGGGACAAAAAATAGGTCAGTGGGGGGTGGGGGAGGTGGGTAGGAGTAGAAGAGAGGAATTACCAAGGGGCAAAGGGAAATTTTTGGAAATAATGTTCATTATCTTGAAGTTGTGATAGTTTCACAGGTGTAACATTTGTTAACACTGATCAAATTCTACACTTTAAATATGTTGTTCGTTATATATCAATTATCCTGCAATAAAGCTAGAAAAAAAGATCAGTTCAGAACATACCACTAACTCAGACTGACTGTGTGTAGAAATTAGGAAAGTCCCATATAGTACTAAGAATTAAGTCAGGATGCTCCTAATATGTGGAAATATAGAAAAAACCCACAAGGTTATTTTTCTTTTCTGTACATTTTTCTTCTTATTCCATTTCTATGTTCAGTCTGCTTTCTTGGTCTTAAAGGAAATCAAATAACAGCAATGGAGATAATTAAAATAATGACAAAGAAAAGAAAGGGATTATTTAGACTGAAGCAGAATCTCAGCATTATTTTGCTGAGCATGTTGTATATGGAGCATTATCTAGTCAGAGGGGAATGATCATCTGTCATCTGTTCTCTAGCCTCTCAAAGGAAAAGAGACCTGTTTTCACAGAGGTGAAGTGCAAAAAAAAAAAAACTGCAATAAAATGATGGGGTTTTTTTTGTGCAGGGGTGGATGCCCATGACAGCAATTAATTTACAAGCATGAAACACATGATCCTGATGGGAGGCAGAAGAATGGACAACAGGACTCATGTTTCCAGCCTCTGGATCTTACTTCTTCCATCTTTTACGGTCATGGATTGCAAGTGTGTGGCTTAACACATCTTTTCACATTAGCCAAGAAACTCAACCTGAGTACGTTGTCTTTTTATTTAGAATTTGTATTTGCCAAGGCAGACAACTCAACCTCTAGATAATGCTCACTTGGAAAATCACTCAGGCTAAACCGTAACCCATTTGTTGGTTGATATCACATTTCCTGACCAAAACCAATTTCCTGGGTTGGGGGTGGAGTGGACAGCTGTAGTGCTGTGACAGCACTTTCTCACTGGTTATTGGGGGTGGAATGGAAGATGGGGGACTCTAGAGAGTTCAGCCGCCCTTTCTAGGGATTCCTGTTACACCGTACAAAATAAGACATGTCCTCAGCATCCAGGTTCACCTGTCTAGAACGTACCTCAAAACTCTACTACAGAGGTCTTAGATTTTCTCCCGAAACAATTCATCACTGCGTGACAGTTATGCTTTATTCCCGTGGCTCATCATCCGTGCCCTCATCTGCTGTGTCATCACATTAGCCAACAACGTCCTCACTTCTCTCAGTGATGATCTCATCTCCCATTAAGTCTGGATCATGACAGTCCCTCATTCGTTACTATCTCATCTTTGAAGCTACAGCTGGTATTTTTAAATCCCACCACAAAGCTCCTCCAGTCTATTGATTATTCTGAAGATCCACCTGATGGTGTAAGGGAAAGACATTGAATTGGGAATCCAAAGCTACTGCTGCCACTGGCTCAGCAAAGCCCTTCGTTATGAAAGGAGGAGAAGAATCACCTTACTCATCCATCCCGCATAAGCAAATACAGACAGACCAGGAAAAAACAGACCCAAGAGCCTCAGTTCTGTTTACTCTTTTCCTTCCTAAACTCTACCTGCTCCCGGTAGCAGATTAAATAGGCTTTTGCCAAAAACGACATCTATACGAATAAACAAGGTCAGCCATCAACTAGCCATACTTAATGTACCAAGTAGAGTGTGGGAGAGGCACATTATCAGGATGGGACTGACCTGACCCCAAGCTTCCTCTCTGGAAGGTCACCCAGCATTTAGAGAGTGGCTGATTGCCCAGAAAATTTTGGACAATAGCACAGTTACCTTAGGAATCACCATGGGGCTGGACTAGACTAAGAACAATTCTGCTTTTGTTTGAGAAACATCTTAGAGTCTGAAAAAGGAACACTTGATAAGAAGCAATGCTCCCGCCCCATTCCCAGGGGACAAGTTAATCTGTGTCAATTTAGAAGATTGAGAATATGAGGTGTCTAGATAACAATTTGTCCAGGTACATCAGCAAACATTAGTGCTTCTCAGTGACCTACCACTTTCCCCTTAGAATAGCAGGAAGGAACCTTTTCAGTCACAGAGACTATGGGCTTCTGAGAAGGCAATAGAACAGGGGCTTTGGAAAGGGGCAAGCTATGAGGCATTGTGACAGGCTTTTTCCTTTCTCCCCAAGCACAGAGCCCTTTCAGGTTTTTCTAAACCTCAATTTCAATGCTGTCAATGGTGGGAAACCAAAGTAGAACTTACTCTCCTCTTCCTTGTCTTACGGAATCCTAAAGAAGAAGGAAGCCAGATGACAGGTGTTTTATGAATGGGACCTATGCTTAAGTGGGTTAATAATATTGATCTATGTTTCAAAAGAAAACCGAGCCTCAAGCTTTCTTGGGCATTTTTATCGTAGTAGTTTGGGATCTCTGAAAAAAGTTCCTGGATGGGGCCCGAGGGTGGGTGGAAGATTTTGACAGAAGTGAGGCGGGGAAGCTGCTGAGGGGTGCTGTGTTCGAGCTCCCACTAAAAATGGCAGCAGCGGAAGGGGAAAGAGGGGCGCCCAATCCCCCCTCCTTCTTTCCCCATTTTTTACCAAATGCCACAGGAACAGCTGCCACTGAATCCACCCACCAAATTCTGCTAAACTGACACTGGGGTGAAGCAGTAAGCAGACGGTGGAAGGGATATGCCAACTGCGCATTTCAACTGCGTAGCCAGTATGAAAGAGAAACAAAGTGATGGTCCATCCCCTAATAAGAGATGGAGCTTAAGTCAGGTAGGAGCTAGTCAGAGACTACATCACTGGATTCTGGGGCTGCAAATGGATGGCAATTCTTGGTTCCTCAAATCTCTAGCCATAAAGACCAACGAGGTTGAATACTGCATTTGCCACTACTCCGCCGACTTAGCTTTACGTGATACTGCCGAGAAATAAGTTGGAAGCATTCAAGAGATATTTAAGACTTAAGCAGGCTTAGGCCCTCCACAGAAATGTTTAGAGTTTAAGAAACAAAGACCTGGTTGGCCAGCTGCCTGCTTCCTGTCTTCAGAGAAGCCTAAACTTTCGGAACTGGTGATCTTCAAACACTGGGGCGCACAAAAATCATCTGAACACTTTGCTCTCCTTTGTTTCAGGCATGTTCATAAATGCTCATTAAAGCATTTTTAAGAGGTCTGCTTGAAAATACTTATCAGGGCTTCCCTGGTGGCACAGTGGTTGAGAGTCCGCCTGCCGATGCAGGGGACACGGGTTCGTGCCCCGGTCGGGGAAGATCCCACATGCCGCGGAGCGGCTAGGCCCGTGAGCCATGGCCGCTGAGCCTGCGCGTCCGGAGCCTGTGCTCCGCAACGGGAGAGGCCACAACAGTGAGAGGCCGGCATACCGCAAAAAAAAAAAAAAAAAATACTTATCAAATAATCCCAACATCATCTCCATATTAACATCTACTGATTTTCTTCTCTCATTCAAGTTGATATTTTCCTGGTTCTTGGCATCATGAGTGATTCTTTAAAATTGTAGTGTGAACATTTTGGGTGTTATGTCTTAAGACTCGACCTGTGTTTGGTTTTTTTTTTTAATTTTTTGGCCACGGCGCATGGCATGCAGGATCTTAGTTCCCTGACCAGGGATCGAACCCATGCCCCCTGCAGTGGAAGACGAAGTCTTAACCACTGGACCACCAGGGAAGTCCCTAGATCTTATTTAAAGTTTTGCTTTAGCTCTCTTATGTTTAAAAACGGGCCGATGGTGGTAGGAAAGCACTAACTCTCTTCCCCTTTACCACTGGGAGGATATGAAAATCCAGACTTCACCAGACGTAGCTGGAAATGCAGGTTCCCTGGGTGGCCTCCACTGAACAGTGGGGTAGGGGTATAGGGAAGGTTGCCTCATCACTGCAGGATGGATAGGAATCCAGGCTCCCTATCTGGCTTCCTTGAGCACCGCTTCAGCATGGGGGGGCGGGGGGAGTACCCACTACTCCAGTCCAGGACGGAAGTCTAGGTCCTCCACCCAGCGTTTGCGATGCTTTTGACAAGGTAAGGGTGTGACACAGTTTCTTGCCTGGTGTTTCCCTGGAGTAGGGCCTCCATTGTCAAAAAGTTTCTGTCTTGCTGGGCTGCCTTTCCCAGTCTTTTGACAAGAGACAGAAAATTTTTCTTGGGACTTTGTTTGTACCCACTGAAGTTCCTAGCTTGTGGGCTTTTCTAGCAAGAAGTCTGGGATATATAAGAGGGAAAAAGAAAACCCAGAGAACTCACTGTCATGTCATTCCTTGAATCCTGGGGTCCCTAAACAGTCCACCCGCTTCTCTCCACCTTTCAGAGGAGTAGAAACCAGATTTTCTGATTTGGGGCTCAATTGTGGCCTATTTTAACTCTGGAATTCTTCTGTATTTACAGTTAGCTCCAGCACTCCAAATTTTGCTTTGGGTTAGTGGTTCACAATCTGGCTACACATTGAAGTTATCTGGAGAGCTTTAAAAAATGCTAATTCCCAAGTTCCTTTCTCCTCCCCGGAAATTTCCATCTCTGCTCTAGGTTATGGCATCAGGATTTTACTTAATCTCCCCAGGTGATTGTAATGTGCAGCCAAGAATGAGAACCCCTGTTTTCATGTCTAATTTCTACCTCAAACAAGTAACTGTAATCTCTCTCTTTTAAGGAAAAATCCAGTGGATTTTGCTAAGAGCAACAAGGAGAAACAGCTGTAGGTAAAATATTGCCTTCTCAGCCCCCGTGTTGCTAAGCCTTTGTCACTATTGTGTGATAAGCTGTCACTGCAGGTGGGGTCTCTAAAGCATTCATAGGGATTGAAATGTTCAGAATTATTAAAATAAGATGTTGAGACAAAGGAGTCATAATGAGTTGGCCACCACATTTGTCACAAAGTAAGCTTGCACCTGGCAATCAAGGAAGTGGCAGCAGCCAGGGCTGGAGTGCCCTGGCATCTTCCAATTTTGTTACTATATGGATATCTCCTCTGAAATCCCCAATTTCACATTTTTAAGTTACAAAAACGAGAACACAGCGACGATCAGGAGCACAATACTGACCCCAAGTGGAATGAAACCGAAATGGCACTTAACTTCCCTGCACAGATGAGAGCCCCAGGTTCTGATGGAAAAGAAACGCCATTCAAGACAAACCTGCTCTGCTTTAAAGATGCTTGGAAGAAACAAATACGTTGAGCTCTTTATCTGTAATACATTTTGATATAAAAGACAGTGATGATTCATGGGAGAATATTTGCTTTCCGATAAATGTCTTATAAGGTCATCACGCACATAAGTTTCCAACTATCAGTGTATATAGTTAAGGTTACTAATCCGAAGTTTAGGTTATAATTTGAATGTTTTCTGAAAAACAAAAATTCTGAGGACTCTCAATAAGGTGCTCAAAATGGAAATAAAGTCAATTTTTTTTCATCAAAATATCTCAAAGAAAGTTTTGTAACTGGTTTCTTAAAATTTTGAAACTCATTTCTGGGTTCCGTGTTTACAGTACATGCCCAAGGGCAGAAAATATAAGTACCCTAAAGGGAAAGGTGGGCTGAGGTACTGCCAAGGCCGATGAGGACTGCAAGCCTGACTCAGCTTCTCCATTCTCTGTGGGTCACTCAGATGTATGCACTGACTCCTGTGTGTTAAGAAGGGGATGGAAACGGTAGATTTGGAAAGTAATCGCATAACCTTTTAAAATCACTCTGAAAGCTATCTCTTTGCGTCAGATTTAGCCCAGCCTACTGCTTTGGTGCCCATTTCTTATGAAATACTCTACGGCCAATAAACTCTCCCCAAATTCTTTTGACCAAAAGCCCTGTCTGATTTCTTACCCCAGGGCTCCCTGAGTGCACAACATGGAAAGGATTGGGGGTGATCTCAGCCATAACCAACTCTACAAATGAAGAGGATGTTTACCAGCGTATGTGCAGAGACAGGAAAGGAATACTGCATAGAACAGGTGTGATCCAGGCCCTTAATGAAAAAAGGTCACTGCTCTGAGTCTCCTTCTCACCCAGGAGCTACATACTCTCATCAGTCTGGATTATAAAAGCAATATATTATGGGGGGCAGGGGCGGGGAAGGGCAAGACTTCCTACAAAACAGCATGAAACTAAAACAGAAACTGGACATGGAAAATACCGTCTCTTCTCACAGTCTGCCAAGGCCTTGCTCCAGACCAACTGAGTACGAGTCTCTGGGGACCTACAGCACCATCTGCCACAGTTTCTTGAGAATAAGAATCACCAGCATCTCACATGTTAGATGTAGAAATTCCCAGCGCTCCCCTTCCACCCACAGGACCTATCCCAGACCCACGGAACCAGAATCTCCGGGGCCTGGGGGTCTGTATGTTTCACATTGCCCCAGATGGTCTAGAGAGGGAGACAGACATTTACTAGATAATTATATAAATATCAACCAAAAGAGAACAAGAAGACATGTGGGCACCTGACTTAGTCTGAGAAATCCAGGAAGGCTCCCCAGAGAAGTGTCTTTTGAACAGTCCCCTGCAGGTGAACAAGAGCTAATTAGAAATGGTTGAGGTGCGGCAGGGAGGACATAGGTATTTCAGGTATACAGGGCACAAAAAATGTGCCAAAGCTCAAGGTAGCTTACAATAAACACACAACATGTACCTTAAACATTGGAAAAGAAAATATGTTTTAAAGGTCATGGGGCAGGAGGCTGTGCAAAATGCAATAAAAATTTAGAGTCAGAATAGGGATTAGGAAATTGTGAGGGTTTGAAGGACTCAAAGAATTTCCATCAGAGATTTCAGCTTTCTGAACAGAAGGAAAAGGACAAGCAGAGATAGAGACAGACAAACCCCAGGACGCTCCATGAGATGGGGGCCCAGAGGGTGTGAAGGAAGAGGGCAGAGAGGGTGAAGAAGAATATTGGGCTTTGAGTATCAGGTTAAGGGATTCTTTTCCTCTCCTGAGTGTTGCATCACCTTGCAACTCCATTTCTGGTCTAGCCCTTGGAATCATTTTGCCTATGATCCACATTCCTACTTAAAATCTTCTCAACCCTTTCTTCAGTAGTTCCAGTACATTTTATAATCATTTGAAAAAATTTAGTTAAGACAGAACTCTCACAGTTTCCCAGGAAGTAAGAAATTATAGATAGACTCTATAGGTACATGGGCACCTGTATGAAAGCAGTGGTATAAGTGGCATTGGCTGGTTATTTTCCATGGTTCCCTGTAATTAATTCAGCTTAAATTAACTATGATTTTATTTTCAAATTAGTGTTCTCAAAGGAAAATGTATTAGATTGAGGCTTTTCATTTGGAAAACCATAATATTCTCATTACCATTTCAATGTCCATTTGGTTATTAAAAGTGATCATTCATGCTCATGGGCAGCAGTGCTGAATCAAGGCCAATTTGAGAGAGGAGAGCATTCTTCAGGCTGCTAGGCTCCAGCTGCTAACCTCCCCTAACCTCATCACAGTGAGGGTCTATCTGCTCAGAGCCCAGGCCAGTCACGCAGATGCTATCAAAGATATCTGTGGTGCTGCTTGCAATAGATCTTATACTTTATTTATTTACTTATTTTATTTATTTATTTTTGGCTGCATTGGGTCTTCGTTGCTGCACGCGGGCTTTCTCTACTTGCAGCCAGCGGGGGCTGCTCTTCATTACAGTGCACAGGCTTCTCATTGCGGTGGCTTCTCTTGTGGAGCACGAGCTCTAGGCGTGCGGGCTCAGTAGTTGAGGCACGTGGGCTCAGTAGTTGTGGCTCGCGGGCTCTAGAGCACAGGCTCAATAATTGTGGTGCACGGGCTTAGCTGCTCCGCAGCATGTGGGATCTTCCCGGACCAGGCCTTGAACCTGTGTCCCCTGCATTGGCGGGCAGATTCTTAACCACTGTGCCACCAGGGAAATCCCCAGATCTTATAATTTAAATGGGTCTCCTGTTGTGGTTTAATTTTCATGGAATGAATGATGATTGGCTTGAAACCCTACTGATTTGTCTGGCTCTTTTATTTCAAGAACAGATTCATTCAGGAAAAAGGGGTTTGGTTTGGGCACCTGTAGAGAGTCTTAATGGACCTAGAAAGTATTCAACGATCAAAGTGGATCTTGGGACCGACCGCTTGCCATTCCTCTCCTGGGCCACCTGCTCTCTTTCACGCTATCAACGTCTCTCTCTCTCTACTGGCTTTGCCTCCACCCTCTCCAGCTCACTGAGGTCGGCTTCCTCAGATCCCAGTCTTGCCCGGAGCCCACCCTGGTAACAATCCTCTTTTTTTTTTTTTAGCCGTGCGGCATGCGGGATCTGAGTACCCCGACCAGGGATCGAACCCACACCCCCTGAAGTGGAAGCTCAGAGTCTTGGATAACCACTGGACCGCCAGGGGAGTCCCCTTCACAATCCTCTTGCTGTTCCAACTCCCACTTAAAGGTCCCACTGCCCTGTCTTCTAGGCACAAATTCTTGAGAGAGAGAATATGATTGGCTCAGCTCATCCTATTGAACCAAAGAAGCCACCGCCAGGCTGGGGTGACATTCAAAGGACTGAATTTAGTAATTAGCTCCGAACTTGCACTGCACAATTGAAGAGAAGCAGGGTCCTCTAAGCCCGTTGGCCTGCTAGGACTTAACTCTTAAATTGCTGGTTTGTGGGAAGTTGAGAGGAGAGAGGGTAATAAAGACAGGTCAGTTGAAGGGCGCTAGGCAGGCTCAGGAAAGCCATGATTTCCAATGGATGCAGAAATATTTCAATATTTTAGTAACCAGTATGGCTATACTGATAGATACTGCTGAAAACTCTGAATCCCTGTGGGTGGGGAAGGGCAGAGACATGAGATACACAATATGCAGGTGGTCTGGGTTTAACAGGCATTTAAAGCCAAGCCTGTCCAATTCTTATGTATGTATTTCAAAGGGTTAGGGACCTTGAGGGCAGCAAGTACCTAAGTGTTTAGTTTTTATTCAGCTCCCCAAAGAACAATTCATGCTTTCCTACACAGAGGGGAACTAGTCCATCGCTCAGTGCTGTCAGCTGACTGGTGAGTGAGGGCTCCCCTGGGTACCAGTCCTGGCTTTGCACATATCTGACTATGGGGCTTTGGACGCAAGGTCTTAGGTTCCGCAACTTTAAAATGATGAGTTTTATTGGGTAAACTCTGCAGTCGCTTTCCCACTTCAGAATACTCTCAGGATTAAGATTTGTGAGGAAAGGTACAAGCAGGACCAACCTCAGGAGAGGGAGGAAAGGTAGGAAACTAACCTCATTGGAAGAAATTCAGCACAGCGATAAAGAACACAGGCTCTGGGATCAAATCCTGGCTCAGCCAACTGTAGTTTGTGTCATCTTGGACAGACAACTCACTCCCTTGGCCTCCATTTTCTCATCTGAAAAAGGGAAATAATAATGAGACTTCACAGAATTACAATAAAGAATAAATGAGAAAATCCATGTAAAGTGTTTAAATCGGTGCCTAGCACACAACAAGCAATCAATCAATTTTAGCCAATATTATTATTAGAAGCCAGACTAGAAATTTTCCATTGATTATATCATTTAATTATTTCAACACCATACAAGATAAGTGCTATTAATCCCATATTATCGATGAAAAAATCTGAGGCTAAGAGAGAGACTTTAATTCACCTAAGTCAAGGGTTGCTGAACTTTTTCTTAAAGGGCCAGTTAGTAAACATTTTAGGCTTGGCATGCCTTACAGTCTCTGTCACAACTACTCAACTCAGCCATTATAGCTGAAAAGAGCCATAGATGATGGTAAATAAATGGGTAGGGCTGTGTTTCAATAAAACTTTATTTACCAAAACAGGCTGGCTGGCCCTTGGCAATCAGCAGTCATTTGCCAACTGGCTTAAGATTACGTGGCAAAACACTGGCAGTCAGGATCTGAACCCCAGAAAACCCATTCTCTATACACTACACCACAGATTTTCTAATTCTTTCGGCCATGGAAACATTTCCTGCTAATAAAATTTTATGTAGATAAAGAGGTAAATTACAGCTAGAAGCCCACTCACACCATCTCCTCTTAGCCACCCCCACTACTGCCCTTAAAGAAGTCAGCGGTTCTTGTAAATCAACTATACTCCAATAAAAACTAAAAAAAATAAATAACTCAGTGGTTCTCAAACCATGGGGGTTAAAAATACAGGTCTGGGGGCTTCCCTGGTGGCACAGTGGTTGAGAGTTCGCCTGCTGATGCAGGGGACACGGGTTCGTGCCCCGGTCCGGGAAGATCCCACATGCCGCAGAGCGGCTGGGCCCGTGAGCCATGGCCGCTGAGCCTGCGCATCCAGAGCCTGTGCTCCGCAACGGGAGAGGCCACAACAGTGAGAGGCCCGTGTACCGCAAAAAAAAAAATTAAAAAACAGGTCTGGAGGGCCCTAATTCCACAACTTCAGATGGCTTGGGGTGGGCCCAGGTGATATACGTTGTTTATAAACTACCCAGATGATTCTGACTTAGGGGGTCCTCAGACCACTCTTTGAGAAACATGGATCTAGGATATTCCAATAAATGTAAAAGAATTTAATTCTTAAGGTTGGTTTTATTGAAAATAGGAGTACAAAACACAGAACCTGAGTTTCACTGACTTGATAATATTGTCTTGCCTTTGGGTCAGGGATTAATCTATTTTTGTATAATCAGTGCCTTTGTCTAAAAGCTTGTCAACTGCCTTGAAAAACAATGAGTCTCTCCTATTTATGTCATAGATGTCCTTGGGACCTGATCTTATCAATGTGAAGTACATACAGAACTTTCCTTAATCCTGCTGTAACTCTAACAGAAAGCCAGAACAGCACAGTAAGAATTCCATTAAGACACTGAGATAGAAGACTGATGACAGGAAATTATTCCATAAGCTGGCCCTTGAAAGGAACTGCCTAGTGCTCTGACACACCTGCAGAGAGTCAAGGCCATATCAAATGAGTGTCTGCTCTAAGAGGTCTGTGACAGCTCCGTGCAAGAAGGGGTTCAACAGGGCCCCAGACAAGCAGATGTCTGAGCAGCTTGGCCTGGTACCTAGTTCCATTTCTAAAAGAACACTATTCGCTGAGCAAAGCACAGGCATTAAATTTTTGATATCACTGTAACTGCTGGAATGTCCTCATAAAACTTGAAAATTTGTGCTTGCTGGGCCCACAGAGAACAGTCTGCACTTTTCTGGGCCATAAACTTGCCTAGGTGGAGGGCCAGTAAGAAGGGCCGGTCCTTCGGTTGCGTGGCCTTCCTCATCCTTGGCCTCTTGGAGGCCACCTTCAGGAAACACTGCATCAGCACTGGCTGCCCACACCAGGCTTGTCCCCTAGCAGCTGGAGCTGCTAAAGACAGACCTATTAAATAACCCTTCCCCCAGGTAACTAACAGCTAGAAAGAGCCTGGGGGTCCTGCCTGGGAGGGCCTCCACCAATTTCCTTCTGTTGATACTTTGCAGCACCTTCCTCCCTGCCCTGCTCAGAATTAAAGGCACACAGCTCCCCAGACAAATTCGTGGAGGCCTACCTAAAAAGGCTATCAGCTAAGCGCTTAAATCTCAGCACAGCCATTGCAGGTGGTGGTGTGTAGGTTGTTACTACGCAAAATGTGGCCCGAGGCAGCATGGGCCTCTCCTGGGAGCTGGTTAGAGGTGCAAGCTTCAGCCCCACCCAGACCTACTAAGCCACGGGCGATTTCTGTGCACTTTCCAGTTGGAGAACACCCATGTAGCTCACACTGATAGCTCAATCATGTCCCATCCTCAGCATTGATTTTCTTACCTGAAAAAACGAGGGACTTACAAATAATCACCTGTGCTTCATGAGCACATCACCGTGCACGGGTTGCCGCTCACCCTCATGACAGCTCTGAAAGGCTGGTTTTCAGATCCCCAATTTACAAATGAAGAAACCAAGGCCAAAGCAGTAAAACAGCTTCCCCATTGGCTCAGTTACTAAGAAGTCATGCAGATCAAAACTGCAATGATGTATCATCTCACACGGTCAGAATGGCCAGCATCAAACAATCTACAAACAATAGATGCTGGAGAGGGTGTGGAGAAAAGGGGACCCTCTTGCACTGCTGGTGGGAATGTAAATTGATACAGCCACTGTGGAGAACAGTATGGAGATTCCTTAAAAAAACTAAAAATAGAACCACCATACGACCCAGCAATCCCACTACAGGGCATATACCCTGAGAAAACCATAATTCAAAAAGAGTCACGTACCACAATGTTCACTGCAGCTCTATTTACAATAGCCAGGACATGGACGCAACCTAAGTGTCCATCATCAGATGAATGGATCAAGAAGACGTGGCACATATATACAATGGAATATTACTCAGCCATAAAAAGAAACGAAACTGAGTTATTTGTAGTGAGGTGGATGGACCCAGAGTCTTTCTGAAGTTGGTCAGAAAGAGAAAAACAAATATCATATGTTAACACATATATATGGACTCTAAGGAGAAAAAAAAGAAGGTCATGAAGAACCTAGGAGTAAGACGGGAATAAAAACACAGACCTACTAGAGAATGGACTTGAGGATATGGGGAGGGGGAAGGGTAAGCTGGGATGAAGTGAGAGAGTGGCATGGACATATACACACTACCAAATGTAAAATAGAGAGCTAGTGGGAAGCAGCCGCATAGCACAGGGAGATCAGCTCGGTGCTTTGTGACCACCTAGAGGGGTGGGATAGGGAGGGTGGGAGGGAGACACAAGATGGAGGAGATATGGGGACATATGTATATGTATAACTGATTCACTTTGTTATAAAGCAGAAACTAACACTCCATTGTAAAGCAATTATACTCCAATAAAGATGTTTAAAAAAAAGAGGTCAAGCCAGAATGCAGACCTTCCCTGCACCTAGAAGGTCATCTCTACTCCTCCCACCGTGTCGCTGTCTCAGACGATCTCAGGGCTCCTTCAACTCCTGCTCCGCAGCCGCCTTCCTCCGTGGCTTCCTCTAAGCACATGTTAACCCGCAGCATTCCGTGACCTTCCTCCAGTCAACTCCAAAGAACCCCTTGCTCTCAGCTCCTCACCTGCCTGCGCGCAGCCGGTTTCCGACCCCTGTGAGGCCCCAGGCTCTGCCGACCCCTGACCCGCAGCCTCTGAGTAGCCGACTGGCGTCCTGCTCCCCCGAGCGCTTCACCACACCCAGCTCTCAACCGATCACACCTGCTCCTCCACAGGTCAAGACCCTGCCTCCCCGGAACACTCCCTGGGAAGGGGGCCTGCCCTTTCCCAACCCTTTTTAGATCCCAGGACGCTCCTAGTTTCTTATTGAAACAGACAGTCCATTTATCACTACATCTGACCCATTCTTAATGAGGGGGAAATACTGACACATTTGAAGCCTTGTTACATGTGTTAACTTAAAGAAAAACACACAGCATAAGAGTTGTGCATTTAAGTTTTGTTCAGGGTCTTCCTGAGCACTATAGGCCAAGAAACAGCCGCTCAGTTACTGCTGAGGAACTGCTCTGAAGAGGTAGGGGAGGGGCCAATATATATATGATTTGGGGGGCTAGGAAATACATGCAGTCAAGACTACATCTTGGTGAAAGATTACTGCTCATCACAAAGATATCTCAAGTTAATGATTTTAGTGCTCTTACATATGGGAAGATGCAAGAATCTGAGTTCATGGTAATTCTTCCTGAAATAGGCATCTAACTATCTAGGGGACGTCCCTATATCCAAAACACAAAGCACCTCATCCTGCTTTTCATTCTGAATTCCTCTCAGGGTGCAGTGGTGGTGGGCAACTACAGTGGGGTGTGACTTAACGCTGTATTTCTGGGTGATGCTCTTCTCTGTTCATGCATGGTACCTAGCTCAGTCTTTCATTTCACAGGGGGTATTGCAAGGTCCAGAAAGGGGAAATCCATTTCCTTTCTTGTCATGTAACAGCTGCCCTACGTCTCTTTTTTTTTTTTAACATCTTAACATCTGTTATACCCTGCAACATTATCATCACTTATTATTACACTCAACAATAACAACAACAAAACAGAAACATGTCCTATTTCTCTAGGAAGCCTAGTAGAACGATAAAGGCTTAAAGAGGAAATGAAGTGGAAGAGGGAGAAAGAAAGATGGGAAGAAGGAAGGAGAAAATACAGAAAGAATCTTGAATCAGTTTTCGCCAATTCAAAAGGAGTGGAGCTGATTAAAATTCCTCAAAAGTAATAGCAAAAAGAGCTACCATTTACTGTGAATATACTATGAATTTGGCACTCTTAAGCATTCTTCAGCTATTGAAACCAAGCCCTTTAAAACTGAGTTCCCTTACTGAGTTTATGATTAACCTCTCTATCCAAAACTTTTTATTCCTTCTTGTCCCCAAACCTGTGTGCTAAATGAACTAATCAGAGTCAGATGACCGAAATTGCTGTTGTCGATAACATCGTTAATGTACTAAAACTGCTATTACAGATATCATCATTAAGGAACAAACTCAGATGAGTTCGTTCATGGCAAGATGAGTACAAAGACCCCCGAGCCGTGGACCACCTGGCCAGAGAATCCTAAACCAGAGACCTCCCGACTCCCAAAACTATAATTAAGAAATGTCACAGATATGTCACACAATGATGATTAACCACAGCTTCTTTGTTCTTCCTCTTTTAAAAACCCCAAACTCAGGGCTTCCCTGGTGGCGCAGTGGTTGGGAGTCCGCCTGCCGATGCAGGGGACACGGGTTCGTGCCCCGGTCCGGAAAGATCCCACATGCCACGGAGCGGCTGGGCTCGTGAGCCATGGCCGCTGAACCTGCGCGTCCGGAACCTGTGCTCCACAACGGAGAGGCCACAACAGTGAGAGGCCCGCGTACCGAAAAAAAAAAAAAAAAAAAAACCCCAAACTCAAAGACCAAGCTGGAGTGGACCTGAGACTTGTCTCTCGCACCCTTGCTTGGTGCCTGCAAATAAATCCTTACTTTGCTGCAAACACCTGCTGTCAGAATTGGGCTTTCTGCACCACGGGCATGGGAGCCCTTGCTTGTTACACTCTGAGTTTATTTCATCCTGACAGCTCTAATGGGGTACTCTTCACTGCCCCAAAAGGAGGAAAGTGAGACCTAGTGGTTGAACAGCTTACCAGAGTCAGTGAAAGGACCGAGATTCAAACCCTGGCTGGAAGCCTGCACTCTTCACCCTGACGCAACAGGAACCAAGGACTTTCTCTCCCTGCATCACAAACTTCCGTAGGTGCCTGGGAATGTCAGCTATAACATGACCACACTGGCCCCGAAACCAGCAGGAGAGACTGAATTTGGGATAGCCTGACTACAAAGGCAATGTGCCCTCATCTCTTGGATTCTCGTGCTAATGTGGATGCTTTTTAAGCAAACGTTGAACACTGCTCAGCTCCTGACCTTCCCCCCTAGTAAAACAAAAGGTTCTCTAGTTCCATATTAGCTGTTTCTCATTATGGAAACTGTCTGTGCCATCTTCATTCAATTTATTGCTACATTAGTCCCCAACCTGGCTAGGGAAATACATTAACTTTTAATAACATGCCTTTGATGACTTGTACAAATCACTCCCTGCCAGCTCCCTTCTTAAATTTATCCTCGTGAATCAGGGAGCAATGGGGGAAAGCCGCAAATTAAACCTGGTGTCCTGCTGCAGCTGAGGGAAAGAAAGGAATCTGGAATCCTTGGGAGAACTTTAAAAATACATCTAGTGGGCTTCCCTGGTGGCGCAGTGGTTGAGAGTCTGCAGGGGACACGGGTTCGTGCCCCGGTCCGGGAAGATCCCACATGCCACGGAGCAGCTGGTCTCTGTGAGCCATGGCCGCTGAGCCTGCGCGTCCGGAGCCTGTGATCCACAACAGGAGAGGCCACAACAGTGAGAGGCCCACGTATCGAAAAAAAAAAAAAAAAAAAAAAATCTAGTGTTTAATCATCTTTTGGAAGCACACGGTAGTAAACAGTAAAAACCTTCTTGTGGCAGGTTCCAGGTCCTGCCCATACTTTTTCTCAAAATCCTGATGCAAACTAGCATCAGGGAGAAGGGAGGAACTAACCTAGGACTTCTTTGGGAGTTACTCTTCCTCATCACAGCCCTACTCTCCCAAGTAGGGAGCAATTTGGGTTTTATACATTGCTGTAATAGACCTGAAATTAATTCAGAATTTAATCACAAGAAGAGCCTTGAGAATCAAATCCAATTTTTAGTCAACATCATTATCATCACCATCAACAAATGTTTATTGAGCATCCAGGACCCAGCCTGCTGGGAATACAAAGAAGTCTGAGGCCCTGCTCTGAAGGGGCTTCAACAGAGAGAAAAATAACGATGTATATAGCATTCACTCCAGATAAAAGGTGTTACAGGAGATAGGCTGGGACAGGAGGCAGCGAAGGCAAAGGCATAAAAAGGCAGAATTCAGAGAGGATGCCCCTAAGGTAAGATCCTGGAGTGGGATTTATACTGAGTATATTCAGGACGCTCTCTAGCGAGCTGTGAGACAAGGACAGTTTGGGTAAATGCTCCCTGGTTAAGTGAGGCAGATCCAGATATCTGACATACAGGGATGGCCTGTGGGAATATAAAATAAAGGACCACTATAGATGCCAACAAAAAGAAATACGGGGCTTCCCTGGTGGCGCAGTGGTTGAGGGTCCGCCTGCCGATGCAGGGGACACGGGTTCGTGCCCCGGTCCGGGAGGATCCCGCATGCCACGGAGCGGCTGCGCCCGTGAGCCATGGCCGCTGGGCCTGCGCGTCCGGAGCCTGTGCCCCGCAACAGGAGAGGCCACAACAGTGAGAGGCCTGTGTACCGCAAAAAAAAAAAAAAAAAAAAATAGGAAACCCACAATTCCCCCCCACCATGTGCCTCTAAAATTATCTGCAATTTCCCACTGATCTTTCTACCTGTGACAATAAAGTAACAGAGAAACTAGGTTCTGTTTTTCTCTCACTGAGCCTATACTCTCCAATTTTCTTTGATTTGGCTTTCCTTCTTTAGTATATTTTTTGAAGTTTTTACATTTTACCCTATTTGAAAAGAGGCTTTGTTTTAAACAATCCCATTTTAATCATGCGTCTTCCTCAGAGAGACTTTGTGAAGGTTGTTTATTAAGTTGACAGTATCAATGAGTTTTTTAGGGCACCTCTAAAGAAAGATGCTGGCTGATGTAAGAGCATCCAGAAGCAGCTGGGGTTGGTTTGCTGCCTGGGGCTTTATTCTTTTAATTAGCATTAGAATAACTGTGGCCTCTGATTAACTCCTCCAAACAATGGCAAAGCCAAAACCTTTTAGGTTGGACATCCCCAAGTCATGAACGGGTTGTGTTCTGGAAACTTGTGAATTTGTCCTGTGAAAGTCAGGCCAAGCTTTCCCATAGAGGAAAACAAAAGTGGTCCACAGGACAAGCAGTGTGACAGCCAGTGGTGCCTGTGCCCTGTTCTCTGATGGGCACCGTACTAAGCTCCTCAGGTGGATTATTCCATTTATTCCTCACAGCACATTTTGTAAAGTTGGTGCGATTATTACTCCTGTTTTCCTAAGGGAGAAACTGGGGTACAAAGTATATAAATAACTTGCCTAAGATTATACAGCTAAGTGGCAGTGCCAATGGTTCCCTGCTCTTAACCAGTGTTTGATCCTGCCTTCTGTGGAAGTACACAGATTCCAAGCAGGGCCAGGACTACGGTGAAGCAAGTGAGGGACTCCCCTGGGAAACTCCCCTGCAAAACTGAAAGGGGCTGCAAAAGACTCAGCCCAAGAAGCCAATCTAATCTGTGTGAAGCTCACCTAACACACTCTTCATACTATAGTCCTTGGCCAGCCTGGGCCATGCAGTATTATAACCATCTTGCCAAACTCATCTATGGTTCTCAAACATTAATTTGCATCAGAATCCCCTGGAGTGCCTTGTTAAATTCAGACCCCTAGGGCTCACTCTCAGAAATTAGGATTCACTAGGCTTGGGATAGTCTTTTATTACCCTCTCCTCTGTAGCTGGCTTTCACCCCTCTGCCTGGCTACTCACCTGAGGTGGAGAGCCAACACTTGGACTGGGAATGGAGAGAGGGAAGGTGGGCCGGAGAGCACAGCTACTTGGCAGTAGAACAGAGAGGGAGAGCCGAGACAAGAAACCAAGGACAGGCTGCTTCTGGGGAGGGGGTGGCATAAGCAGGTCGGCTCTCCCCATAGCGAAGGGCAGTGCTCTTTCAACAGAGAAATATGCTGGAAAACCATTAAGAAGCAGCCAAGCTGGAACGGCATTCTGGAGAATCATTTTGAACAGATGCTTCTTGTCATTACAACAAAACACAGGCTATGCACTGATGAAATACGCAATGTTCAGATCAAATTTCAAAACATGTTTACTTATATACTTTGAAAATACTTCTTTGATCAATCAAAGGAATGATGTATGTATCAATGTTTAACTCTTTGCCATTCTTCAGAGTTAACACCACTGAGGAAATATCAAGAAAGAGGAAGGAGAGAATATGGACCCAATATTTAGTAGTCAATAATATTATATCACTACATGCTCTGTGCAAAGAGGGTATACTCTATGTAGAGACTATATACTATATCACTACATAGTTACTCCACCAGGATGAAAACTCCCCTTAGGAAGCTTCCTGTCCATCTGGTTCACCATTGTCTTGCCTAGCGCTGCACCTGGCATGCAGTGAATATTCCTGTATTTCAATGAATATTCCTGTAATATACAAAACACTACAGGGTGTAACTGAATATGAAATTCCATCATATAGTTCCCAGTGGTGTAGAAAGACCAAGAAACATAAAGATAAATATAGCTGAGATAATGAGGGCAGTTCTGAAAAGGAAGTGAGACTTACCCTGAGTTTTTAAGGATATTAAGCCCATGAACCTTTTCTATCCCCTCCCATCCCCTTCTAGTTCCTTCTTTTCTCTTCTCTCCTCTCTCTACAACCACTCGTTGGTAACCTCATCCAGTTCTATGACTGATACTGACCAGCACCCTGTGGGGTTCCTAGGCACAAAAGCCTTTCTGTGTCCCCCACTTCTTGGAAATAGGCTTCATTTAGCCTCTATGACCTTCCCTGAGTTCCAAAGGGTGGGTTCAAACAGCTGCTAATCAGGAAAAGGAGGGAATGCTGAGACAAGGGAGGAACAGTCAAGAAACAATAGCGCAGCCTTGGGGCAGGGTCCTGCTTCCCTCTCAAGGGATACACATAATAATATCTTTGAGCTGCTTTGCAGATACTTCTCCCCGGTAGGAGAAGTTAATGGTCTGCTGCCCACAAGCACGTAGACCCCAGACTGGTTGGAACCAGAAGTTTGATGATGCTGACTCCCAATTACCTCACCACCAACCAAGGAAAAGAACGTCCAGGAGCTGATCACGCCCTCCTCTGTGAACCATTACTATAAAACTCCTCACTAGCCCCTCCAGGTCAGGACACACAGCTTTTCAGGGCATTAGCCTGCGGTGGCCCCCTTTGCCTGGCAAAGCAATAAAGCTATTCTTTTCTACTTCACCCAAAACTCTGTCTTCAAGATTTAATTTGGTGTTGGGGTACAGAGGCTGGATTCAGCTCCATGACTTCAAATACCATCTATATAGCACAGCAATTCCACATTCATATTTCCAGGCCTTAATTCTCTCCAGAAATCCAGACTCATATATCCAGCTCCATACATGTCATTTCCATGTGGGGTTCATTCAAAATTGAACTTTCAATGCTCCCCACCACTGCCACCCTGACCCTAATCAATCTCCCCCATTTTGGTAAATACATTCTCCAATTTGCTCAGGCCAAAAACCCTGCAATCAACCTTGACTCCTCTCCTTCTCTCCGTCCCCACTTCCAAAAGCAGGTCTTGTTGGTTTTCTATTCATAACATATCCATAATCTGACAACTCCTCACTAACACTGTAATCCCCTGCCAGAATTTCTTCTATAATTTCCTGACCAGCACCTGTTCCCACTCCTGGTTCCTTCCAGCCCCTTCTCCACACAGCAACCAGGAGAACTCATTAAATATCCATGGGACCTTGGAATTCTTCTGATCAGAACCCCCCACTGGTGTCTCATCTCACTCAGAATAGCGGGCTACCCCAAGTCCTTACCACGATGCCACCTGATCTCACTGACCTGTCTCCTATTCCTTACACTGGACGAGACCAAACCACACCGGGCTGTAATTCCTTTGACCCTTCAAGCACACGCCAGGCTCATGATCTTTGAACTTGCTGTTCCTTCTGCCAGAGAGATTCCTCCAGACATCTCCATAGCTCACTCATTGACCTCTTTCAGGTCTTTTCTTAAAACTCCCCAACAACGCTATTTAAAATAACACCTCACTCGCTGCCATGACTCTTAGCCATTCACCCAGCTTCCTCACTATCTAAGATTCTATTAGTTTTTTCATAGAATATAAATTCATGAGAGTAGGGACTTTGTTATATTCACTGCTATATTCCCAGCCCAAAGAACAGTGACTGGCACACTGTAGGTCCTCAACAGATATTTGTATAAATAAATCCATGGACCCCTGTGTTCATAGCAGCACTATTCACAATAGCCAAGACATGGAAACAACCTAAATGTCCACTGACAAATGAATGAAGAACAGGTGGTGTACATGTATACAATGGGATACTACTCAGCCATAAAAAAGAATGAAATCACACCACTCGCAGCAACATGGATGGACCTAGAGATGATCATACTAAGTGAAGTAAGTCAGAAAGAGAAAAATACCATATGATATCACTTATGTGGAATCTAAAATATGACACAAATGAACTTATCTATGAAACAGACTCACAGACATAGAGAACAGACTCGTGGCTGCCAAGGGTGAGAGGTGGGTTGGGGAGGGATGGATTGGAAACCTGGGATTAGCAGGTGCAAAGTTATTACATATTGAATGGATAAATAACAAGGTCCTACTGTATAGCACCGGGAACTATATTCAATATCCTGTGATAAACCATAATGGGAAAGCATATGAAAAAGAATTTATACATATTTATAACTGAATCATTTTGCTGTACAGCAGAATTAACACAACACTGTAAGTCAACTATACTTGAATAAAATAACTTTTCAAAAAAAAATAGAATGAATCCATGATTTAGGTTGATGGAAAAGAGGATAAAGATTTGCAGGGAGGGTCCCAGCCTAAGCAAAAGTCACAGGATAGGACTGTGCATGATATGGAGAGCAGATGGGAAACAACATGTCTAGAATGTGGTGTTAAGTTGACATTAATATACAGTTGGAAATGGTTGGGTTTAAAACAAAGCTCTAATGAGATATACTGAGATAAATACTGTCTAGATTATCAGGGAAGAGTATCACAAGAGAAGCATCCTAAAGAGAAAGACTAGTGCATGATAAACATGACTGTACACAAAAGGAGAGAGAAACTAGCAGAATATTAATAATAGTTACCTCTGGAAGGTGGAGTTAGTTATCTTCCTTTACTTTTCTATTTTTTTCAAATTTCATTAATAAGTATGGACTAATTTTACAACTCGAAAAAAAAAATCTTTCAAGTTGCTTTTGAGTTCTAAAGTACTGAAAGGTAAGTTCCTCTGTAAATTCACTATTCTGTCTGAAATAAGACTGTTTAGTGAATGCCATATATATTTATGAATAGGCAAAGACAGGGGAAGAGTTTCAAGAGAAAAAAAGGATTTCAGAACCTCTCTAAGAAAAGACTTTTGAGTTTGATGCGAATGACAGTATGAACCAGTCATAGAAGGGGAGAATTTTCCAAATTTTCAGGTAGAAGGATTAAGGGCAAAGGCTCCAGGGTGGAATAAACATCAAGTATTTGATGCTCAGTGAGCTTATAGGATCTGATTTACATTCTCTTCCTGCTGTGTGAAAACTGAAAGGGGTTGAGGGGACACTGGGGAGTGGAGGAGGGGGGCAACAGTAGAAAGTGTGGAATGCAGTCAGAAAGGCTAATACAGGGACTTCCCTGGCGGCCCAGTGGTTAGGACTCCGTGCTTTCACTGCCGAAGGCCCAGGTTCAATCCCTGGTCGGGGAACTAAGACCCTGCAAGCATCTGGGCGCGGCCCAGAAAAGAAAAGGCTACTGCATAAACCTAAAAAGACGACTTGCTCTGATAACAGTAGAGAAGGAGAAAAGTGCAAAGATTTTGGATCTACGTTAAAGGCAGAACTAACCAGACTTGCTAATTAACTGGTTCTGGCAGGTGAAGAAAAAAAGAGAAATGAATTACTGCCAAGTCATTTGGAAGCTTCTGGATTAGCATCACACTTAGAACACAACACTGAAACTCCCACATTACTTCTCCAAAAACAGCTACACCCAGAAGAGAGAAGTGTCGATTTACTCACTGTTATCAAGTGCCCTCTGGGTTCTAAAGCACTGCCCAGGGTGGGGGACACTGTGAGATAGAGTGTAAAAGAAAAGGAACGGATGAATCTTTTCCTCTTGAAGTTTATGAACTTATAGGTGAGACAGGATAAAAACAAAGATATACATAAATGTAACTTCTTCATATGCTTGATCGTTGACATGAATGCACACTCATGCATCCAAGAGGCTCATGTACTTGTCGCAATTTCATCAAGAATCATAGCTCTAGTAAATTACACTCAAAAATCCAACTTGGTGGTGTGTAATTACAAGATCAGGAAATGATCACAGTTAAAAACATTAATGCATAGAGGGAAGTCGATTCACATGCCCACCTTTATCCTTCATAGTTATATAACGGCATGTCACTCTAAATGACAGGCCCATCAGTCTATTTTATTCTAGAGCTGAATTTACCCAGCACCAAAATGAAAAGGCCATCTGAACGGTGGGCTACATTTTCACTTGTCACACACGTGTTTTGAATTCTGTCATAAAGACAGAACAGAGGGAAATAGAAGAAACTTGCCTTCAGAGGAAGCTACCCAAGACAAATATGCCATCAGGATGAACCAAGGATAGAACTGGAAGAAATTCTGATACTTAGGAGTCACCTGCAAGCTTGTTATATGTAAACATGAACTCGGAAAATAGAGCAAATTTTAAAAGTTAGGTAATTACGGCATTGTTTTTAAATTAAGACTCATTCAGTACTGATAATTCATGAGATTCTGGAAAGTTTTACTTACACCCATAATAAAACCAGAGAACGAAAATAATTATCAAATTTAGCAGATGTTTTTATTCTACATAATTTATACCTACTGAAACTCAGCAAACTTCAGCAAATTACTTATCAGTTAACAACTCTTCTTCCTCTCCCCTGTGGTTAAACTATGATTGCTAATTTTTATTTTTCACATTTTCATTCACTACCAGGAAGAATAAGATTTTAACAACTTGTTCAATTACCAAAGAACCTACAGGCCAATGTATGAAAGGTATTGGGAAGATTTCCTTCCTTCTTGAAAAATGAGTGTCATATAGACTTCAAGGGCTAGAAGATCTAGGAGTGCATTCTCTCACCTGGGAACTGCCAACAAAGGAATCAAGGCAAACTAATGGTTAAGAACATAGGGGGGGACCTTGAAGATGGCGGAAGAGTAAGACGCGGAGATCGCCTTCCTCCCCACGGATACACCAGAAATACATCTACACGTGGAACAACTCCTACAGAACACCTACTGAAGGCTGGCAGAAGACCTCAGACCTCCCAAAAGGCAAGAAACTCCCCACGTACCTGGGTAGGGCAAAAGAAAAAACAGAGACAAAAGAATAAGGACGGCACCTGCGCCAGTGGGAGGGAGCTGTGAAGGAGGAAAAGTTTCCACACACTAGGAAGCCCCTCCGCGGGCGGAGACTGCGGGAGGCGGAGGGGGGGGCTTCGGGACCGAGGAGTAGTGCACAGCGACGGGTGCGGAGGGCAAAGCGGGGAGATTCCCGCACAGAGGATCGGTGCCGACCGGCACTCACCAGCCCGAGAGGCTTGTCTGCTCACCCGCCCGGGCGGGCGGGGCTGCGAGCTGAAGCTCGGGTTTCGGTTTTGGACGGAGCGCAGGGAGAGGACTGGGGTTGGCGGCTTGAACATAGCCTGAAGGGGTTAGTGCACCACGACTAGCCGGGAGGGAGTTCGGGGAAAAGCCTGCACCTGCCGAAGAGGCAAGAGACTTTTTCTTCCCTCTTTGTTTCCTGGTGCGCGAGGAGAGGGGTTTAAGAGCGCTGCTTAAAGGAACTCCAGAGACGGGCGCGAGCCGCGGCTAAAAGCGCGAACCCCAGAGACGGGCGCGAGCCGCGGCAAAAAGCGCGGACCCAGAGACGGGCGCGAGCCGCGGCTAAAAGCGCGGACCCCAGAGACGGGCGGGAGACGCTAAGGCTGCTGCTGCCGCCACCAAGGGGCCTGTGTGCGAGCACAGGTCACTCTCCACACCCCTCTTCCGCGGAGCCTGTGCAGCCCGCCACTGCCAGGTTCCCGGGAACCAGGGACAACTTCCCCGGGAGAACGCACGGCGGGCCTCAGGCTGGTGCAACGTCACGCCGGCCTCTGCCGCAACGTCACGCCGCCTCTGACGCCGCAGGCCCGCCCTGCACGCAGTGCCCCTCCTTCCCCCCCCTCACCCCCGGCCTGAGTGAGCCTGAGCCCCCGAATCAGCGGCCCCTTTAACCCTTTCCTGTCTGAGCAAAAAACAGACGCCCTCCGGCGACCTACACGCAGAGGCAGGGCCAAATCCAAAGCTGAGCTCCTGTGAGCTGTGAGAACAAAGAAGAGAAAGGGAAATCTTTCCCAGCAGCCTCAGAAGCAGCGGATTAAAGCTCCACAATCAACTTGATATACCCTGCATCTGTGGAATACCTGAATAGACAAGGAATGATCCCAAATTGAAGAGGTGGAATTTAGGAGCGAGATCTATGATTTTTTTTCCCTTTTCCTCTTTTTGTGAATGTGTACGTGTATGCTTATGTGTGAGATCTTGTCTGTATACTCTTGCTTCCACCATTTGTCCTAGGGCTCTATCCGTCCATGGTTTTTAAAAAAAAATTTTTTTTCTCAATAATTAATTTTAATTGTAATAACTTTATTATACTTTACCGTCGTTCCTTCTTTCTTTCTTTCTTTCTTTCCGTCCTTCCCTCCTTTAGACAACGAATCACCCCAAATTGAGGAGGTGGTCTCTGAGAGCAAGATTTATGATTTTTCCCCCTTTACCTCTTTTTGTGAAGGTGTATGTGTATGCTTCTGTATAAGATTTTCTCTGTATAGCTTTGCTTCCAACATTTGTCCTAAGGTTCTATCCGTCCCTCTTTTTTTTTTTTTTTTCTAAATATTTTTTAATTCAATAACTATATTATACTTTATTTTATTTTTACTGTATCTTCTTTCTTTCTGTCTTTTTTCCTTCTTTCCCTCCTTCCTTCCTTCCTTCCTTCCTCCCTCCCTCCTTTCTTTCCTTCTTTGCTTCTTTCTTCCTTCCTTTCCTCCTTTCCTTCTTTCTTTCCTCATACTTCTACTAATTCTCTCTACTTTTTCTCCCTTTTATTCTGAGCCGTGTGGATGAAAGGCTCTTGGTGCTCCAGCCAGGAGTCAGGGCTCTGCCTCTGAGGTAGGAGAGCCAACTTCAGGACACTGGTCAACAAGAGACCTCCCAGCTCCACATAATATTAAACGGTGGAAATCTCCCAGTGACCTCCATCTTAACACCAGCACCCAGCTTCACTCAACGACCAGCAAGCCACAGTGCTAGACAACCTATGCCAAACAACTAGCAAAACAGGAACACAACCCCACCCATTAGCAGAGAGGCTGCCTAAAATCATAATAAGGCCACAGACACCCCAAAACACACCACCAGACGTGAACCTGCCCACTAGAGAGACAAGATCCAGCCTCATCCACCACAACACAGGCACTAGTCCCCTCCACCAGGAAGCCTACACAACCCACTGAAACAACCTTAGCCACTGGAGACAGACATCAAAAACAACGGGAACTACGAACGTGCAGCCTGCAAAAAGGAGACCCCCAAACACAGTAAGATAAGCAAAATGAGAAGGCAGAAAAACACACAGCAGATGAAGGAGCAAGATAAAAATGCACCAGACCTAACAAATGAAGAGGAAATAGGCAGTCTACCTGAAAAAGAATTCAGAATAATGATAGTAAGGATGATCCGAAATCTTGGAAGTAGAATGGACAAAATGCAAGAAGCAGTTAACAAGGACCTAGAAGAAATAAAGATGAAACAAGCAATGATGAACAACGCAATAAATGAAATTAAAAGTACTCTAGATGGGATCAATAACAGAATAACTGAGGCAGAAGAACGGATAAGTGACCTGGAAGATAAAATAGTGGAAATAACTACTGCAGAGCAGAATAAAGAAAAAAGAATGAAAAGAACTGAGGACAGTCTCAGAGACCTCTGGGACAACATTAAACGCACCAACATTCGAATTATAGGGGTTCCAGAAGAAGAAGAGAAAAAGAAAGGGACTGAGAAAATATTTGAAGAGATTATAGTTGAAAACTTCCCTAATATGGGAAAGGAAATAGTTAATCAAGTCCAGGAAGCACAGAGAGTCCCATACAGGATAAATACAAGGAGAAATACGCCAAGACACATATTAATCAAACTGTCAAAAATTAAATACAAAGAAAGCATATTAAAAGCAGCAAGGGAAAAACAGCAAATAACACACAAGGGAATCCCCATAAGGTTAACAGCTGACCTCTCAGCAGAAACCCTACAAGCCAGAAGGGAGTGGCAGGACATACTGAAAGTGATGAAGGAGAAAAACCTGCAACCAAGGCTACTCTACCCAGCAAGGATCTCATTCAGATTTGATGGAGAAATTAAAACCTTTACAGACAAGCAAAAGCTGAGAGAGTTTAGCACCACCAAACCAGCTTTACAGCAAATGCTAAAGGAACTTCTCTAGACAAGGAACACAAGAGAAGGAAAAGACCTATAATAACGAACCCAAAACAATATAGAAAATGGGAATAGGAACATACATATCGATAATTACCTTAAATGTAAATGGACTAAATGCTCCCACCAAAAGACACAGATTGGCTGAATGGATACAAAAACAAGACCCTTATATATGCTGTCTACAAGAGACCCACTTCAGACCTAGAGACACATACAGACTGAAAATAAGGGGATGGAAAAAGATATTCCATGCAAATGGAAACCAAAAGAAAGCTGGAGTAGCAATTCTCATATCAGACAAAATAGACTTTAAAATAAGGACTATTACAAGAGACAAAGAAGGACACTACATAATGATCAAGGGATCAATCCAAGAAGAAGATATAACAATTGTAAATATTTATGCACCCAACATAGGAGCACCTCAATACATAAGGCAAATACTAACAGCCATAAAACAGGAGATTGACAGTAACACATTCATAGTAGGGGACTTTAACACCCCACTTTCACCCATGGACAGATCATCCAAAATGAAAATAAATAAGGAAACACAAGCTTTAAATGATACATTAAACAAGATGGACTTAATTGATATTTATAGGACACTCCATCCAAAAACAACAGAATACACATTTTTCTCAAGTGCTCATGGAACATTCTCCAGGATAGATCATATCTTGGGTCACAAATCAAGCCTTGGTAAATTTAAGAAAATTGAAATTGTATCAAGTATCTTTTCTGACCACAACGCCATGAGACTAGATATCAATTACAGGAAAAGATCTGTAAAAAATACAAACACATGGAAGCTAAACAATACACTACTTAATAATGAAGTGATCACTGAAGAAATCAAAGAGGAAATAAAAAAATACCTAGAAACAAATGACAATGGAGACACAACGACCCAAAACCTATGGGATGCAGCAAAAGCAGTTCTAAGGGGGAAGTTTATAGCAATACAAGCCCACCTTAAGAAGCAGGAAACATCTCGAATAAACAACCTAACCTTGCACCTCAAGCAATTAGAGAAAGAAGAACAAAAAAACCCCAAAGCTAGCAGAAGGAAAGAAATCATAAAAATCAGATCAGAAATAAATGAAAAAGAAATGAAGGAAACGATAGCAAAGATCAATAAAACTAAAAGCTGGTTCTTTGAGAAGATAAACAAAATAGATAAACCACTAGCCAGACTCATCAAGAAAAAAAGGGAGAAGACTCAAATCAATAGAATTAGAAATGAAAAAGGAGAAGTAACAACTGACACTGCAGAAATAAAAAAAATCATAAGAGATTACTACAAGCAACTCTATGCCAATAAAATGGACAATCTGGAAGAAATGGACAAATTCTTAGAAATGCACAACCTGCCAAGACTGAATCAGGAAGAAATAGAAAATATGAACAGACCAATCACAAGCACTGAAATTGAAACTGTCATTAAAAATCTTCCAACAAACAAAAGCCCAGGACCAGATGGCTTCACAGGTGAATTCTATCAAACGTTTAGAGAAGAGCTAACACCTATCCTTCTCAAACTCTTCCAAAATATAGCAGAGGGAGGAACACTCCCAAATTCCTTCTACGAGGCCACCATCACCTTGATACCAAAACCAGACAAGGATGTCACAAAGAAAGAAAACTACAGGCCAATATCACTGATGAACATAGATGCAAAAATCCTCAACAAAATACTAGCAAACAGAATCCAACAGCACATTAAAAGGATCATACACCATGATCAAGTGGGGTTTATTCCAGGAATGCAAGGATTCTTCAATATACGCAAATCTATCAATGTGATAAACCATATTAACAAATTGAAGGAGAAAAACCATATGATTATCTCAATAGATGCAGAGAAAGCTTTCGACAAAATTCAACACCCATTTATGCTAAAAACCCTGCAGAAAATAGGCCTAGAGGGAACTTTCCTCAACATAATAAAGGCCATATATGACAAGCCCACAGCAAACATCATCCTCAATGGTGAAAAACTGAAAGCATTTCCACTAAGATCAGGAACAAGACAAGGTTGCCCACTCTCACCACTCTTATTCAACATAGTTTTGGAAGTTTTAGCCACAGCAATCAGAGAAGAAAAGGAAATAAAAGGAATCCAAATCGGAAAAGAAGAAGTAAAGCTGTCACTGTTTGCAGATGACATGATACTATACATAGAGAATCCTAAAGATGCTACCAGAAAACTACTAGAGCTAATCAATGAATTTGGTAAAGTAGCAGGATACAAAGTTAATGCACAGAAATCTCTGGCATTCCTATATACTAATGATGAAAAATCTGAAAGTGAAATCAAGAAAACACTCCCATTTACCATTGCAACAAAAAGAATAAAATATCTAGGAATAAACCTACCTAAGGAGACGAAAGACCTGTATGCAGAAAATTATAAGACACTGATGAAAGAAATTAAAGATGATACAAATAGATGGAGAGATATACCATGTTCTTGGATGGGAAGAATCAACATTGTGAAAATGACTCTACTACCCAAAGCAATCTACAGATTCAATGCAATCCCTATCAAACTACCACTGGCATTTTTCACAGAACTAGAACAAAAAATTTCACAATTTGTATGGAAACACAAAAGACCCCGAATAGCCAAAGCAATCTTGAGAACGAAAAAAGGAGCTGGAGGAATCAGGCTCCCTGACTTCAGACTATACTACAAAGCTACAGTAATCAAGACAGTATGGTACTGGCACAAAAACAGAAATATAGATCAATGGAACAGGATAGAAAGCCCAGCGATAAACCCACGCACATATGGACACCTTATCTTTGATAAAGGTGGCAGGAATGTACAGTGGAGAAAGGACAGCCTCTTCAATAAATGGTGCTGGGAAAACTGGACAGGTACATGTAAAAGTATGAGATTAGATCACTCCCTAACACCATACACAAAAATAAGCTCAAAATGGATTAAAGAGCTAAATGTAAGGCCAGAAACTATCAAACTCTTAGAGGAAAACATAGGCAGAACACTCTATGACATAAATCACAGCAAGATCCTTTCTGACCCACCTCCTAGAGTAATGGAAATAAAAACAAAAATAAACAAATGGGACCTAATGAAACTTCAAAGCTTTTGCACAGCAAAGGAAACCATAATCAAGACCAAAAGACAACCCTCAGAATGGGAGAAAATATTTGCAAATGAAGCAACTGACAAAGGATTAATCTCCAAAATTTACAAGCAGCTCATGCAGCTCAATAACAAAAAAACAAACAACCCAATCCAAAAATGGGCAGAAGACCTAAATAGACATTTCTCCAAAGAAGATATACAGAATGCCAACAAACACATGAAAGAATGCTCAACATCATTAATCATTAGAGAAATGCAAATCAAAACTACAATGAGATATCATCTCACACCAGTCAGAATGGCCGTCATCAAAAAATCTAGAAACAATAAATGCTGGAGAGGGTGTGGAGAAAAGGGAACACTCTTGCACTGCTGGTGGGAATGTGAATTGGTTCAGCCACTATGGAGAACAGTATGGAGGTTCCTTAAAAAACTACAAATAGAATTACCATATGACCCAGCAATCCCACTACTGGGCATATACCCTGAGAAAACCAAAATTCAAAAAGAGTCATGTACCAAAATGTTCATTGCAGCTCTATTTACAATTGCCCGGAGATGGAAACAACCTAAGCGCCCATCATCGGATGAATGGATAAAGAAGATGTGGCACATATATACAATGGAATATTACTCAGCCTTAAAAAGAAATGAAATTGAGCTATTTGTAATGAGATGGATAGACCTAGAGTCTGTCATACAGAGTGAAGTAAGTCAGAAAGAAAAAGACAAATACCGTATGCTAACGCATATATATGGAATTTAAGGGGAAAAAAAATGTCATGAAGAACCTAGGGGTAAGACAGGAATAAAGACGCAGACCTACTGGAGAACGGACTTGAGGATATGGGGAGGGGGAAGGGTGAGCTTTGACAGGGCGAGAGAGAGTCATGGACATATACACACTAACAAACGTAGTAAGGTAGATAGCTAGGGGGAAGCAGCCGCAAGGCACAGGGATATTAGCTCGGTGCTTTGTGACAGCCTGGAGGGGTGGGATAGGGAGAGTGGGAGGGGGGGAGACGCAAGAGGGAAGACATATGGGAACATATGTATATGTATAACTGATTCACTTTGTTATAAAGCAGAAACTAACACACAATTGTAAAGCAATTATACCCCAATAAAGATGTTTAAAAAAATAAAAAAAAATAAAAAAAAAAAAAGAACATAGGAACTGGAGTCCAATATTGAGTTTTAAACCCACAGCTACCGTGTGTGCTTTGCGTGGGACCACTGGCATGTTATTTAAGCTCCCTCAAATGTAAAATGGGAATTCTAAAACCAACCCGTACAGATTAAAATAATGCGTGTTAAGTTTTGGGCACAGTGCCAGATATACAGTGTTCTAAGTTGGCTAACAGGATTATCCAAGAAACCCTCAAGCTCTCTAGGTAGTTTACCATGACTGCTGCCTTCTCTAGGCTACCACAGCTCTTAAATTGTGCCCCTTCCCTGTTCCTGTGTTCATGCCTTCATTTACTCAACAGCTGTTTATTGAACACTTATTCGTGCCAGATATTGGGCCAAGTGCTAAAGATATAGCTATAAACATGATAAATGAGTTCTCCATCCTTATGATTTTATAGCCTACTTAGGGTTGGAGAAAATATAATATGGTATTTGCCTTGCTGTGAGAAATTCAGGCCATAATTGGATCCCCTAGCACAGGTTAGGTTGGAACCTCAACTTGAGGGTCAGGGAAGGTTTTCTTGTGGTCAGTGTATTTAAGTGGTAAATAAAAGGGGAAGTAGGAGTCACAAAGAGCAGGGAAGAAGAATAGTATTTCCGGCCGAACGATCAATATGAGCAAAATCCCATGAATGAAAAGCACTGGTGGGAGTTCCCTGGCGGCGCAGTGGTTAAGAATCCGCCTGCCAATGCAGGGCACACGGGTTCGAGCCCTGGTCCACGAAGATCCCACATGTCGCGGAGCAACCAAGCCCGTGCACCACAACTACTGAGCCTGCGCTCTAGAGCCTGCGAGCCACAACTACTGAAGCCTGCCCGCCTAGAGCCCGTGCTCCACAACAAGAGAAGCCACCACAACGAGAAGCCCGTGCGCCACAACTAGAGAAATCCTGTGCGTGGCAATGAAGACCCAACACAGCCATAAATAAGTAAATAAATAAATTTATTTAAAAAAAAAAAAAACATTGGTGCAGTATTCACAGTGCTGAAAGTATAAGAAGGCCATGGGAGATGGCTTTGGGAAAAGAGCAGAGCCCAGTCATAAAGACACCTATTGCTTTTTTCTACCCAGTAACCACCAACCTGCCTCCCATTCTACCTAAATGATTTTTATGGGACCTGTCATGTGTTCATCCCTCTCTAGATTGATCCAGGAGTAGTCACTGACCTAAAGCTGCACCAATGACTACCTTCCCTAGGATTGTTGGTCTTCAGGGTGATGAGAGTAGTGTTATTCTTTCTCTGCTGGATGGAGCAGTAAGCTATAAATTCAGGAGCCACCAGCTCATGGTTTATGCCGTGTGGAGAAAGCGAGCCTATGGCAAGAGAAAAGGATGAGACTCAAAGAGAATCAGAGATGGAGGACAGAAGTCGAGTCTTCATTGTGTTTCAGTCCCTGTTTCCAGCTGTTACTTCCTAAGGTTTAACGGCACCTCTACCATCCACATGGCTTGCTTTTCCCATGAGTACCCCAGTACCCTTCCAATAAATTTCTCTTTTTACTTAGCCTGGTTTGAATTGGGTTTTTAATCAGCAAACAATGTTTTAAAAGAACTAAAAATATTGATACAAATATTTTTAAATTTAGTTTTTTCAATCAGTTTTCTATTTCAAAAGAAGTCTCATTTTGTGTTAAATTCATAGCTGCTTCTTATTCAATAATGGAAGTAATATGATACATAATAGAAGAAATTTTCCCACAAGCCTGATTTATAACAACAATCTCCACTCCGCATCCTCTGAGAAAACTTCTTAGGGTGAAGTATGTTAGTTTGTGTAGAGCTAGCAATTATGTATGATGTATGAATTGTTTATGAGAAAGAGTGCATGTTGACTACAAGGCTGACAAATTATACAGTATTGATATCAGTCATCATAAATTATAAACTTGGAAAAATGAATCCTGTTAGGAAAAGACTGGAAAATACATCTTGAGAGCTTGAAGTCCTGATACTTTTTAAAAAATATTCAGAATGCTGATTCATGAATTTGCCTTACTTTTCTTGCCTTAACTTACAGATAAAGATCTGTACAAAAATTAACTTTCCATAATGCATCAAAATTGATTGCATCACATGAAAAGATGCTCAACATCACTATTAGAGAAATGCAAATCAAAACTACAATGAGGTATCACCTCACACCAGTCAAAATGGCCATCACCAAAAAGTCTACAAACAATAAATGCTGGAGAGGGTGTGGAGAAAAGGGAACCCTGTTGGTGGGAATATAAATTGGTGCAGCCACTATGGAGAACAGTATGGAGGTTCCTCAAAAAACTAAAAATAGACCTACCGTATGATCCAGCAACCCCACTTCTGGGCATATATCCAGAGAAAACCATAATTTGAAACATGCACCCCAATGTTCATTGCAGCACTACTGACAATAGCCAAGACATGGAAGCAACCTAAATGTCCATCAAGAGATGAATGGATAAAGAAGATGTGGTACATATATACAATGGCATATTACTCAGCCATTAAAAAAAAAATGAAAAAACGCCATTTGCAGCAACATGGATAGACGTAGAGATTATCATACTAAGTGAAGTAAGTCAGAAAGAAATAGATAAATACCATATGCTATCATTTATGTGGAATCTAAAATATGACACAAAGTAACTTATCTATGAAACAGACTCAAAAACATAGAGAACAGACTTATGGCTGCCAAAGGGGAGGGTGGGTTAGGGAGGGATGGACTGGGAGTTTGGGATTAGCAGATGCAAACTATTATATATTGAATGGATAAACAACAAGGACCTACTGTATAGCACAGAGAACTCTACTCAATACTCTGTAATAACCTATATGGGAAAAGAATCGATATATGTATATGTATAACTTAATCACTTTGCTGTACACCTGAAACTAACACAACATTGTAAATCAACTATATTCCAATATAAAATAAAAATTTTAAATTTTTTCAATCCCTTCACACCTCCAAAGGAGGGGGAAGGTGACACTTCACAGATTTCCTGTCATGTATCAGGCACACTGGGCAGGGCTTTTCCACGTTATTTCATTGACTCCTAACAGCTCATTTATAGAGGATACAAAAGTTCAAAGATGTTGCCCTGCTTGCTAAGGGTCATGCAAGTGTTTAAAAGGGGAGATAAAGTCTTAGATTCCAAAGCCCACACCTGAAATAATAATGTCCTAATCATTCAGCAATTTCAATTCGCCAATCATCATTCAAAATAAATGGGTCAGGGACTTCCCTGGTGGCACAGTGGTTAAGAATCCGCCTGCCAATGCAGGGGACATGGGTTCGATCCCTGGTCCGAGAAGATCCCACATGCTGCAGAGCAACTAAGCCCGTGTGCCACAACTAAGAGTGGCCCCCCCCTCTTTTTTATAAACGAATAAATTTATTTTAAAAAATTTTTTTAAATGGGTCAGTGGCAGGACTTGAAAATACTTTAATAATTTATTTTATTTATTTTTGGTTGCGTTGGATCTTTGTTGCTGCGCAGGTTTTTCTCTAGTTGCAGCTAGCAGGGGCCACTCTTCATTGTCGTGTGTGGGCTTCTCGTTGTGGTGGCTTCTCTTGCTGCGGAGCATGGGCTCTAGGCGCGTGGGCTTCAGTAGCTGTGGCTCGCGGGCTTAGTTGCTCCGCGGCAAGTGGGATCTTCCCAGACCAGGGCTCAAACCTGTGACCCCTGCATTGGCAGGCGGATTCTTAATCACTGCGCCACCAGGGAAGCCCCAAGCCTTGAAAGTATTTAAAAATAAAAATGATATAATATCCTTCAGTAGAATGGGAAAACTAAAAAAATGTATAATTTGGGGATGGCTTACTAAGAGCTGTAACTAATAAACCGAAAGAGTTAAGAGCCCAAATGAATATTTTAATTAGCTAATAATGACTTTTTAAAAATTGGGGTATGGGGGTAGAGGGGAGACAATGTTGGTAATGGTGTTTTTATTTTTTAATTTTTTTGTTGCTTGCTTTGTTTTAGGTTATAAGCTGTATTAAATCTGCTTTAGGGGAAAAGATTTAATACTAACAAAGCACAAGAACAAATGTGTTCATTCAGCTTCTGTTTTACTTCCTTCTGCTCTGTCTAGAAGCATTGTCGTCACACTGGGAAAGGTGAAATTAATACTGTTAAGAGGGAACTGAAGCCACAGATGGATCGGGAAGGTGTAAATGAGGACCTCGGTGTTCTAAATGCGTTTCAAGCAGACAAAGAACAGTGCAGGGGTCACAGAGAATTGCTGTTGGTAATCTCTGAGGAATCGGAGAGAAGAAAACGCATAATTATAATCCCCATCCTCACAAAATAAAAGAAGAAAGTGGATTCTACAAGCTTTAAGTGGTTTAAATATCCGAAGAGAAAGAGAAGGCTTAATGCAATCTACCAGTGGTGTGATGGCTGTGTGGCTGGCCGGGAGGTGACAGAAGACATCAAACCCGTTCCTTTCCTCCAATGAGCTTCACCTTTGTGCTTCATGAGGGTAGAGAGGAAGGGAACTGGATGTTCACTCCATGTCTGAACAAAAAGCAAGGATTTGGAGCAAAGATTCATAAAATGGCCACAGCTGAGAAGCTGAAACTCTCTAGGAGTTGAACAGTTATAAGCATTCAGCCCCAAGTCTTCATCTATAAGTAAAATACAAAGTAGATGAAGC
Source organism: Delphinapterus leucas (assembly GCF_059928025.1). Classification (NCBI taxonomy): domain Eukaryota; kingdom Metazoa; phylum Chordata; class Mammalia; order Artiodactyla; family Monodontidae; genus Delphinapterus; species Delphinapterus leucas. The sequence goes on from NC_143144.1 coordinate 15,488,005, forward strand.
ACTTGCAAAATTAATTTTTATTCACATATATATTCCTTCCTGCCATATATATTATATATATACAGTATATATATATAATATATATACAGTATATATATATAATATATATACAGTATATATATATAATATACATACAGTATATATATATATATATACACACACACACACACGTACGTATATAGGTACCTATGACAGCTTTTGCTAAAACTACTTTAAATATTGAGAATAAAGGTCTGACACTACCTGTACACAAATCTTCCAGCATTCTATGTGGGAATATAATTGAAAGTACATCACAGGGCCATCTGATGTAAAATACTCCTGAAAGGGAAATTTCAGTATGAACAAATTGTGTGTGAACAAAATTAACAGGAAGATATTGCTATAGGCTACATGGCTTTTGGGTTCACTCTTCCAACAAGAGGTCCCAAGTTCCATGTGTCATTTGTAGTAGTGGGTACAACACATTTATAATGTGTGAGATGAGTTCCACCGTGTTTCTGCTCAGCCCTGAAGAGCTGTCTACCCTATTTCAAGAGAGCGCTGGCACATGGAGTCTGACTCATGCTAAGAGAGTTGAAAATTATAACCTTTCAGTAGCATATTAGTCTTCATTTCCCAATTTATTTGTAGCATTTTCAGACTGCAAGGCATTCTTACAGCATACATATATTACTGTAGTTACATAAAAGTCACATTTCATTCTAAAGCAAAGATGGATGATGAATAGGCTGTAATTCTGCATTCCCCCAGAGAAAACAGATTGTGGCGTATGAGCTTACCAATATAATTTGAGATCACAACTGAAGTGAGATAAAGAATAGTTTAGCAGGCATTGCAATACTAAACTGGGAATCAAGAGGCACAGTTGTATTCCTAAAATTCACGATGTAACCTTGAACATGTTAAATTTTTTATTATTCATCTTCCTTTTTGATAACGTGAGAACGATATTCCACATCTTATCTATCTCCTGGGGATGTCCTGATGCCGGAGGAGATGAGGCTGGAGACCAGGGAATCAGCAGAGATACTCAAGGTCTCTGCCTATTTCCATCCCTTAACTTGCTCATCAGAATAATAAATTTCTCTCCAGTGCACCTACGGCTCTTACTCCATGCCCCTATTACAGTATTTTCTCAATGATCATATGTGTGGGTTTTTTTATGTCTCTCTTTTTTTAATTTTATTGAAGTATAGTTGACTTACTTTTTTAATGTCTCTTTTTCATTTTGATTTTTACTTTTTGTGACTTATTGATGATTTTTATTGATGAGCTTTTTTTATTATTTAGAGGGGAAAAAATAAATCCTAGCCACAGGCAATTTATAAACTGGTATTATAGGGAAAGACAAATGCTGGAGTTAGAAATCCAGCAGTTAGAAATCTGATGCAGAAATCCACTGAACCCTCTGATACCAGTGGGTAATACTATGACCAAATTATTCCAAACTAGCGGGAACTAGTCTGTCAATGATGTGGTTGGAGCCCCACACCCAGTGGTCCCTCGGTGCTTATCATTTCCGTGCCTATCTGCTCAAATTCCCACTGCCAGTACCTCAGCTCTTTGCCTAAGGGCTTTGTCCAATCACAGGAACCCACTCTGCTCCTGCTGGGCAGACCAGGAACGCCAGGGAATTAATGCTCCCCCAGGACAGCCTTCAACCAGTGACTGATAGGAGCTAATGAATAGACACTCCAGCTCTTGCCTGCTTCTAACATCTCCTCTTTTTTTTATTTTTTTAGCCATGCCACAGGGCATGTGGGATCTTAGTTCCCCAACCAGGAATCACATCTGCAACCCCTGCATTGGAAGTGTGGAGTCTTAACCACTGGACTGCCAGGGAAGTCCTTGCCTCGTTTCTAGACCAATCGGCCCTCAGATCCAGAGCCAACCAGTTGAAGCCACTGAAGGCATTTGACCTGCAAAACCAGAGCAAGTACACAGAAGAATTCCCCTAATCCTATGCCCAAAGGACCCATAGCCATTTACCCATGTAATTGTACACCGAGGAGAAGAGAATGACCAAATCACTCGAAGATTGTTTGGTACAGGGTCCTAGCAAGTCACCATCCGGCCTCTTACTGGGGTGGAGGGAGTGAAGGGAAGACTAGGCAGTAAATAGAGAACTGGCCGAAGTCTGTCTCTCAGTGGATCATTTTCTCCATTCCCAGATGCATAATTTAGATGATATCCTTACCCCAGAAAAAACTCCCACATTAGTTTAGGTCTGGGGAATAAGGGTGTGGATGGGCCAATGGTGAGGGTAATGCTTCTGCCAGAAGAAACAGTAAGGGTTCCACCAAAAGCTCTCATCATGGGCAGGTCAAGCAAGTAGTGTCTACATTGCCAGAGCTCTGGCACTGTAGCTCTGATAATTATAAGCAGATAGGGTTGCTGCTATATCATGGGGCAAGAAGGAATAGGCCTGGAACCCAGAGAAGTCATCAGAGCCCCCTTGATGCTTCCATGCCCTCCAGGAACTCTGACCAAGCAACTGTAACTACAGAATCACTAAAACTCTAAACAGGGGTCCAGGCCGCAGGAGAAGAAGGTGTGGTTTCCCCCACTGTGTAAGCCAGGGGTCCCCAACCCCCAGGCTGCGGACTGGTGCCAGTCTGCAGCCTGTTAGGAACCGGGCCGCACAGCAGGAGGTGAGTGGCGACAAGCGAGCGAAGCTCCATCTGCTGCTCCCCATGGCTCCCATTACCGCCTGAACCACCCCCCCACCCCCCAGTCTGGGGAAAAACTGTCTTCCACAAGAGCGGTCCCTGGTGCCAAAAAGGTTGGGGACAGCTGACAAGCGACCTCCAGGTGCTCAAGTGCGGGTTGAGGGTGAGGGGGATTTCGAGTGCACCGTGGAGGAAAGAGATGATAAGTAGCAGTGATGTCCTCGAAACCAATGGCAACAGCAGGGACTGTAGCTTGTCCACTAACTCCTAGTGACTGGCCTCAAACTTGAAGAAATAGTATGAGATAAAGTTAAAATGGGACACAAGGGGATGTGTGAGAGGCAAGAAACAGACTGTAGCCGACACCATCAAAGCCTTGCTGCATCCCCTTGACACTTAAAATTTTCATCAATTTCCAATGGCCATCACGCTTAACTGCTTGCCTGGGGGCTCTCTCTGTCCTGGAGTTATGGGACTTGCAAGGGAATTAATCCATTCCCACCCTGGAGCACACATCCTCCAATGCCAAGGGCAATTGGCAGGCAGATATCCAGATCCCTCACTCCTCCAGTGAGATAACTCTGAGTCCCAGCTTCTCTACCATCTCTCAGACTTCTCAGAGGAATTCAACTCCTGCTGCCTAGAGTGGTATCTTGTTGATAACACATCCTTTTGTGGCTGCCTTTCCTTCCTTGTTTCATTTGCCTACTCCTCCAGGGTGTTTTCTCTGATCATATTCTAAATAAACCTCAATTCTTATCTCAGGTTTGTTTCTGAGGGCACACAACTTATTAGGGATGTATATATTCTGTTAAACAATTGCAAAGGAAGAGGTATTTACTGGATAACATCTCTTTTGTAAATAAGCAAAGTAGATTCACTCCTCTCCCTTGTGTAAACCCATTGTGTTCATCCCCTCCTTAATAAGGGACCAGGTACAAATAGTGCTTTTTCCTGTTCTCCTTGATGAGGGGGTGGGAGCAGCTATGGAACTCTGAAATTCTTCACTTTAGGTAGAAATAATCTGAATGTGAATGCATGCAGAAAGGAAAGGTTATGATCAAAACAGGTAATTTATTCAGCACATCTGTATACCAGATCCTCTGTAACATACCTTGCATGCATTACTATTTCCTTTTATTCTCACAGCAGCTTTATGAAGTAGTGAGGATTCTTATCCCCACTTTCCTGGTGAGAAAATGGAAGCATGGAGAGTTCATACAGCTTGGAAAATTCAAGTTTGGGAATGGCTGCCTTGGAATTCCATGTATGCACTTTCCCCTGTGCTACAGAGACTCCTTGCAATAAAGTAAAACAGCCTTTGTACATCTCTTAGGTTTGTAGCTTGGAACACAGACCAACTAGTGCAATCCCCAAAACCAGAACCACTAAAAAGCCTGAGAAAGAATCTCAATTGTGAGAACAAGGAGGAAAATGTCTTAGTAAATGCAGTCGGCACTTCCCAGGACTCCAGTCACCGCCTACACTGCTCAGCTAGCTAGAAAGCAAGTAATCCACGTTCATCCAACATGAGTAAATCGCTGAGTGTGAAAACATAGGGAACTCACAACAGTGCCCTACTCAAAGTTTTCCTCTTGGCTGCGAATATGCATAACTCAAGAAAACAGACAAGGATAAAAATAAAGTGTAATACCAAAAACATGATCCATAAGGGGAAACATTGATAAAAAATTGAAAAATAGACTTCATCAAAAGAAAAAAATTTTTTTTTGCTCTGTGAAATATCCTCTGAAGAGGATGAGAAGATAAGCTACAAACTAGAAGAAAATATTTGCAAACCACATATTTGACAAAGGAGTTGTATCTAGAATATATAAAGAACACTCAAAACTCAACAGTTTAAAAAAACAATTAGTAATAAACATTTAGAAAGTGGGCAAAAGACAAGAACAGATATTTCACTGAGGAGGATAAACAGATGGCCAATAAGCACATAAAACAGGGTTCAGCTCCATTAGCCACTAGGGAAATGCACATTAAAACCCCAGTGAGCTATCATTATATACCTATCAAAAGGGCTAAAATAAAAAATAGTGGGATTCCCTGGTGGCGCAGTGGTTGAGAGTCCGCCTGCCGATTCAGGGGACATGGGTTCGTGCCCCGGTCCGGGAGGATCCCACGTGCCGCGGAGCAGCTGGGCCCGTGAGCCATGGCCGCTGAGCCTGCGCGTCCGGAGCCTGTGCTCCGCAATGGGAGAGGCCACAACAGTGAGAGGCACGCGTACCGCAAAAAAAAATAATAATAATAATGATAACCTAAAATGCTTACAAGAATGTGGAGAAAGTACATCACTCATACATTGCTGGTCCGAATGTAAAATAGTACAGCCATTCCGCAGGCATTTTCTTATAAAAATAAGCATGTGCTTACCATGTGATCCAGCTGTTATTCTTGGGCATTTACCCCAGAGTAATGAAAAGTTAAATTCACATAGGAACCTGTACACAAATGTCCACGGCAACTTTACTCATAATATCCCCAAACTGCAAGCAATCCAAATGCCTTTCAACCAGTAAATGGTTAAACAAGCAGCAGTACATCCAGATGATGGAGTAATACTCAGCAGTTAAAAAGGAATGAGCTATTACTACACCTAACAACCTGAATGGATCTCAAGGGAACTATGCCAAGCAAAAAAAAAATCTCAAAAATTTATATACTGTAGGAGTCCATCTACATAGCATTCTTTTTTTTTTTTTTCGGTACACGGGCCTCTCACTGCTGTGGCCTCTCCCGTTGCGGAGCACAGGCTCTGGACACGCAGGCTCAGCGGCCATGGCTCACGGGCCCAACCGCTCCGCAGCATGTGGGATCTTCCCAGACCGGGACACGAACCCGTGTCCCCTGCATTGGCAGGTGGACTCTCAACCACTGCGCCACCAGGGAAGCCATACATAGCATTCTTGAAATGATAAAAGTATAGAGATGAAGAACAGATTAGTGGTTGCCAGGAGTTAGAGAGCAGGGCAGGGAAGAAAGTGGTCATGGCTATAAAAGAGGAGCGCGAGGGTTCCTTGTGATGAAACTATCCTGCATCTTCAATGTGGCGGCAGTCTCACTATTCTACACGTGTGATAAAACTGCATGGAACTAAATACATACACACGTGAGTGCATGTAAAACTGCTGAAATCTGAATAAGGTCAATGGTTTATATCAATGTTAATTTCCTGGTTGTGATATTGTACTATAAATTATGCCAGATGTTACCATTGGGAGAAGCTGAGTGATGGGTATATGGACTCTCTATTTCTTATGAGCATATATGAGTCTACAATTATCTCAAAATAAAAAGTTAAAAATAATTTTTAATACAGTGGAATTGCATTATGTAATATAGCAAATTTTATGTTTGCTTACATCGCATAAAATGTAGTTTTACCTTCACAAAATGATGGATGGGCAGTTTATTTATATTTCAATGCCAAAGTTGATCACTTATTTCTTCAACATAAATAGAGCAATGAGACCCAGCAGTAAATTAAAGTATTTTTGGATCTCAACAAGAACTTTTAGTTTTTCGTGTCCACATGTAACTCTGAGTTCATGAGTCCACAGAGGATAGTGCAAATGACCTTACATGGTAGTTAGAAACCCTATGTTCTAAGTCTGGTTTTGCCTCTTTCTAGCTTAGACCAGATTTCATCTCAAGTAGTAACACAACACAAATATAATTTCCTTTAAAACATCAGTATTTAGAATGTCCCTCCTTACTGAATATTCTTGAAGTATGTTATTTAACTTACAGCAGGCAAGAAAAATTTTTCTCATATTTCTCCTACTGAACTCATATGCCATGATAAAACCCTTTTTTTTGGCGGTACGCGGGCCTCTCACTGCTGTGGCCTCTCCCGTTGCGGAGCACAGGCTCCGGACGCGCAGGCTCAGCGGCCATGGCTCACGGGCCCAGCCGCTCCGCGGCATGTGGGATCTTCCCGGGCCGGGTCACGAACCCGTGTCCCCTGCATCGGCAGGCGGACTCTCAACCACTGCGCCACCAGGGAAGCCCACCTTTTTTTTTTTTTTTTTTTTTAAGCAAATGGTTGGAGGACCTCAATCGTATTTATGAAACTTCAGACATCTGTTTAAATAGCAAAATGTCCCCAAGCCATAACCTCTCAGATCTCCTAGCAGCCTTCATCCCTTACACACAATGCTGATATCCTAGGAGAGCAGACTTTTCCCAATAACTCCCTCTTCAGCCAAAATAAAACTTGAATTCATTCCGAATAACTGTGTTATTAGAGGAATGTTCGCTAGCTGGGGGCACTGATCTAACTCTACTTTCAATAAGAACATAGCATGATTTATAAAGGCGAGGAGGCACATGCTGACGTGGTCTCAGGGTTTTTCTTCACCTTTGGTTTATACCTGGACAAAAAGGTTATGAGCCTTAAAAACGCCAAGCCACGACTTTGTATTACAATTAACGTTGCTGTGTTCACCTTCTAATCCATAGCTGACTGATACTATTTTTTTCTCTCTTGAACAATCAGTCACAATGTTTGGAATCCTGGGGGGACACATTATAGTGTGGGGACCCCTATCCCCAATACATCTTGCTTATGACTTTAAGTCAGGTAGGTTTTAAAGGAACTTTGGAGAAAGAGATGGCCATCTCAGTAAATAGACAATGGAAAGAGAATCTCGTAGAAATCCCTTTAGATTATTGTTGCAAGCGAAGGTTTTGATTAAAAGAGTTTGTAGCAAATATTCTGTAAGGTAAGAAAAGTTTTGAACTTGGGTGAATATATTTGAAACGTATAAGCTAAGAGATGGTAGATACAAAGTGATCTTCAAAATAAATTCTGACGGGCAAAACAGGACAAAGATTCGTGGGACCATATAAATAGGCAACATTTAAAGCTACTATCATAAAGGGAATCAAACCTTTAAGTCACCATATAGGGTCTGAAGATCTAGAATTTTTTTTTTTTTTCTGGATAATGCACTGGCCTGTAATGGGTCTAAAACTTTGAAGCAGCTGGTACAAAGAAAAAGAACTTAACTTCAGAGACTAATGGATCTTTGTCAAACAATAAGTAGCAAATAGTTATCACCATATTAAAAGGTTATTCGCCCCTAAATATAAATAAGCAAATAAACAAATACAGATGCGTTTCTATGCCACTGACCCCTGCTGCCCCCCGCCCAAGTAAGTCAAGGCCTGTTTGGGATCATTCCTTCGTTGGCACCGGCTTCCTGAGGGTCTCAGCGCTAGAAGGCAGACATGACGGTGGTAATGGGGGAGATTTGGGGGTCTACAGACGTTTCCGGTGATTCTTGCCTAATCTTCCTCTCATCACTGCAGCCACCACTCCCCCTACCGCTATGTCAAAATAATAATTCTGAAACAAATAAAACCAGAGGAGGAAATCAGTGAATAAGTCAAAGAAAATCATTCTCTGGATTTCCCTCTTTTTCTGGAGCCCCACAGTTGCAACGGTGCAGAAACGCCGGCCGCTAAGCACCAGTCGCGTGCTGCAGGGCCCACATTTCACAGTGCTCTCTGCAGCATGTTTCCCTTTTGTTACCCCCTAGGCTTCGGCAAAGTCTTCTTCTGACTGTCCCAGCTGCATCTCACAGGTATTGTGGGAAAAAAAGGGAAGAGTCAGTTGTCCATGGTGGGCTGGAATTCTAAGAAGAAGATGGGAAGATGTGGGGTCTTGTGCTCCTGGCAACCAACCCACAAAGACATCCTCTTACAAGTCAGTCTTGAGTCTCTGGGTTTGTTTCCTCAGTCACTTTGGTGATAATGGCATTCCCCATCTCCCCTCTCTCCCCTCTTGTAACACTACTGAGCCCATTCACTGCCTCAGGCTTCACCCCATGCATAGTCACCAAAGCCAATTCGTCCAGAAGAACATGCAAAGCTGGATATAGATCAGGCCCTAAGTGTGCCCATCAGGGCCAGGCAAACTATGACCCCTTGGTCAAATCTGGCCCACCACCTGTTTTTATCAATAAAGTTTTATTGGAAACCTGTCACGTCCACTTGTACTGTCTATGACTGACCTTGTGCTACAGAGTTCAGTAGTTGTAACAAAGACCACATGCCTCCCAAAGCCTAAAATATCTACCATCTGATCTTTATAGAAAAATGTTGCTGACCCCGGTATAGGTAGTAAAAAAAAAAAAAAAAAGGAAAATAAAAAGAAATGCATTCTTCATATTGAACTTTTTAAAGCTCCTTTCATATACATAACCCTATTTTAATCTCTCAGTACACTCTCTGGTTTTCCCACAATAACCCTGAATGAGAAAAACTACCTTTTCAAAAAATATCCAAATAAGCACAGAGCTCTCATACAATGTGTGGTAATAATCTAGTTACTATAATTTTCACACACTCCGCTTTCTAGAAAGGGCAAATGCAATCATGTTGTTAATTCCTGACCTTCTCAGGTCTGGAGTAAAATTAACTGCAGACAATTTAATGAGCAATTCCCTCCTCTGACCTAGGGATGCAGCAATGAGAACAGGACGACAGAGGGAACTGGGACCTTCTCTGCAGGATGTCCTGTCAGCTCTGACCTTTGAGAAAAGACACATGTAGAAGCTACTTCAGTTGGAAATCACCTATGGAAAGAGCTGCAGCCCTTCAAGATATCAAATATCTTTAATGCCTTGTACACTGAGACTTCTTGCTTTGAGATGGCTTTAAATTTTTCTTCTTTGAGCTTTTTGATATTTTCAAATTTTCTAAGATAAATATAACTTTGTAATCAGAAAAAAGCTATTTAAGAATCAATTACACAAAAGCATACTGTTTTCATATGCACTATTTAGATTATATATACGTCATCTGTAAAGCTAATCTTATTAAAAAAAAGAGCCATTAAGAAGTGTGTTGGGCTTCCCTGGTGGGGCAGTGGTTGAGAGTCTGCCTGCCGATGCAGGGGACACGGGTTCGTGACCCGGTCCGGGAAGATCCCACATGCTGCGGAGCGGCTGGGCCCGTGAGCCATGGCCGCTGAGCCTGCGCGTCCGGAGCCTGTGCTCCGCAACGGGAGAGGCCACAACAGTGAGAGGCCCGCGTACCACAAAAAAAAAAAAAAAAAAAAAAAAGTGAGTGTGTTGACGTAGAGAACAAACGTATGGACACCAAGTGGGGAAAAGGGGGGTGGGATGAATTGGGAGATTGGGATTGATATATATACACTACTATGTATAAACAGGTAACTAATGAGAACCTGCTGTACAGCACAGGGAACTCCACTTCGTTGTACAGTAGAAACACAACATTGTGAAACAACTCTACCCCCATAAAAAATAAATACCAATAAGTGACTGTGTCGCCATATACACTGTTCTATGGCCACTTGAGTATTTAGTGCCTATCCCAGAACAATTGTTCACCTATAAGATCTAATACAAGATCTCCCCAAACCTCCTTGGTAGAGAACGTATTTTTTAAAAATAGAGTTTTCTTTTAGAATAGTTCTAAATTTTACTCCTCCCCCAAATTGAGAAGATAATACAAAGAGCTCCCACATACCCAACCCAGGCCTAGTTTCTTCTACTAAGGTTTTACATTAGGACAGTTACGTTTGTTATAATTAATAAACCAGTACCGATACATTATTAACTAAAGTCAACAGTGTATTCAGACTTCCTTAGTTTTTTATCTAATGCCCTTTCTCTGCTCCAGGATCCCAACCAGAATATGTTATATTATATCTCCTTAGGCTCCTCTAGGATGTGACAGTTTTTTAGAATTTCCTTATTTTTGATGACCTCGACAGTTTTGAGGAGTAATGGTTGGGTGTACTGTAGGATGTCCCACTATCAGAATTTGTATAATGTTTTTCTCATGATTTGACTACAGTTACAGGCTTTTGGGGGAGGAGCATCGCAGAAGTAAAGTAACATTTTCATTACATTGTATCAAGGGTATATTGTATTAACATGATATATAACTATTGATGTTGACCTTGATCAACTGGATAAAGTAGTAGTATTTGTCAGGTTTCTCCATCATACGGTTACTCTTTTCTTCCCCTCTCCCTTTCCATACTGTTCTCTTTGGAAGGAAGTCGCCACGCACAGCCCGCAGTTAAGGAGTGGGGTGCTAGGCTCCACCTCATTGGGGGGGGGAACAGATCCATAAATTATTTGGAATCCTTCCGCATAGGACATTTGCCTCTTTGCCACCGTGTTTTAATTTATTCTATCCTTTACTCATCAGTATGAGCTCATGGATATTTATCGTATGTTCTGTGCTATATAAGGGAATGCACTCTTACAGAGCTATAAAATGCAGTCTTCCCAAAGAAGAATTCAGGCCCTGCCTGTACTGCTGAAACAATCAATACTGGTTATTGGATAAATCTGTTTCCATGTCCAGCTCCATCCCTCTGGGGATAATTCTTCCGCTATGGAAAATAGAAAGGATTCAAACTTAAATGCTGAGCCCAGCCTTTCTCCTTCCAGCCACACCTGACTTGTGGCTTCTGCCTGCAAAGGTCATTTAAGAAATACTTGCAAAATGATCAGTCAGCGGAAGAATGAGTCCCTAAATCTCTTCAGAGCTCTGTCTGAGTAAGAGAATGCGGTAAAGAACATTTTCCCCCGGATACAATGTGGTTCAGAGAGAAGCCTTGATTTTGCAAAAAAAATCTTTCTCATTTATTTTCCCACATATAACCGTTGGATTGTTGACTTTCCCAACAAACGGGCGAAGACACACGATTGCCCCTATCATTGAATTTTGATGCTGAACTCAGAATCTCTTATTTCTCACATGATAATTTATATAAGCACATTTGGATTTGTAGTTCATTACCCAAAAGACAAGGATCTTTTGAACTAGGGGAGGGCATTCCCCGAGAAACAAAGCACTAAGAGGGGCCCAGGACTGTGGGCCGGAGCGGTACCTGCTTCACTGTACCCCTCACACCCACACAGAAGAGATGATGATATACGATGAACAAATTATTGGAAGAAAGAAACCAAGGATCAGGCATCAGGAGGCCTGTGTTTCTGTCCTCTAACCAGCTGTCCGTCCTAGAGTAATCACTTCCTGACTCTGGGTCTCAGGTTTTCTTGGGCAGGGATATGGAGAGGCAATTCTTCCCAACTATTAAGAAGCAAAAGCATTCAACATACCTTGTCCTGGAAGTTCTTAAGCTTTAAAATATGTTCCAAGAACCCTACTGAGAAAATGCCTTTGCTGGGTGGAAGTAGCCAGATTGATTACAATTGCGTGACAGTCACAGAAAATATTTAAGGCGGCCACTTCCAGCAGCTTCAACAATTGCTCCTGAAGGGAAAAGGGGGAGTGAGAATAAACAATACAGCTAGTTTTCAGAGCTGTTTTTCTAGATCGAGGCAGGTTTCAGCAAAATTGAGAATTAACCAGGCAAGGCTTTTCCATTCTCTCCCCTCTGTGTATGTTTGGTTTAATAATTTTTAAAACAACCTTTTAAAATAAGCTGTTATTTATAGAAACAGGACCTATGCATTGTAGAAAATGCAAACAAGTAAAACTTAAAAAATAAAAATATCATCTTTTAACCATGCAGAGACCACCCCTGTTAATACCTTACTGCATGTCATTCTGGGTCATTTTCTACATATATATATATATCTACTTATGTTTGACATAAGATCATACACTATTATCTATTTTTTCAATGAATGATCTCTACATTATTACATCAGCTAACATCCAGACAATATTCAAGTTTCCCCAATTGACTCCAAAAGCCGTTTATCCGGTTTGTTCAAACCAATATCTAATCCAGGACGATGATGGCATTGCACCTTTTTCTTTTTTCCCTCAGTCTCTTTTAACTTAGTTCTGGCATGAAATAGATAGCCCCAAATATCCTGGAAAATGCCCCACCTTCTGGACTTGGATTTGTCTTTGTTGTTATTTTACAGTGTTGTTTAGCTGTCCCTGTACAACAGAAGTTCAATCTGAAGGCTTGAATGGATGCAAGGTGCGTCACATCAGAAGACTTGTAATATCTCCATACACCACTGGTGGCGCTAAGCCTGACCCCTGGATTAAGGTACTGACGGTCTGGTATCGCATTACTGTAAAGGTTGCACCTTGCCTCTGAGCGTGTACCTGTGTGGTATTACGTGGACACCATAGGAGTGTTCAGTTGTTCCTTGCCCATCCATCTAGTGACCTTTTTACACAGACTGATCGTGCCTACCTGGGTCAATACTCTCATTATAGTTTCCCAAATGACATTTTCCTATTTGTTTCCTTCTCTGTGTATTTAGTGTCTACGCTCCTTTGAGCATCACAGATGTCCTAGTCACTTGTGGTTTAAACCATGTCAACGGCCCCTTTAACTTTCCTGCCACGATGGCCACATGTGAATGTGTAAGTACCCACATCTGCCTTCTGTGTTAAGCACGGTGTGAGGTGGGGTGTCAACCTTGTCACATCTTTATGAAATAATGCCCAATGCCTTTCTGCTTTACAACCACACTATTTGAAATGACACCCACGTAGGGCAGCCAGGAAGGGGTTGTCAACTTCCTAAGTGGGATCATGAAATAAGTCTTGGAAATGGGCACATTCTGAAGTACTTTGTATATAGTAATAGAAAGTATTCAAAGCTGTTCTTTTTCCCTTGTAGAGTTTACCCTCTCTCCCACTCCCTCTTCCTCATCACCACCCCACCATGCTTTTCTGTGAGGTCTAGTAGGAAGAAGCAAACCCTATCTGTCAAGTTCACTTGTCCCCATCATTTGTCCTGTCTGGCCCTCATGACCAAAGAACACCTGACCATTGGGATGACACAGTTCTGAAACTCTTGAGCTGTGGATGCTGGAAGCAAAAGAGTACACTTTTATGAGCTCAACTCGTGTATCAGGAATTCTGCTAGGAACGTGTCTTAGCTCAGGCTGCTGTAACAAAAAACCATAGACAGAGCAGCTTATAAACAACAGAAATTTCTCATGGTTCTGGAGGCTGGGAATTCTGAGAGTAAAACACCAGCAGACTTGGTGCCTGGTGAGGATCCTCTTCCTAGTTTATATAGATGGCTGTCTTCTCACTGTGACCTCACGCTGGCGGAAGGGTCAAGGGAGACCTCCAGAGCATCTTTTATAACGGCACTAATCCCATTCATGAGAGCTCTGCCCTCATGACCTAATCACCATCAAAAGGCCCCACTTCCGAATATCATCACATTGGACCTTAAGATTTCAACCTACAAATTTTGGGAAGATGCAAATATTCACTCTATAGCAGAACATAATTCTGAAACACCGACTTATGGACGAAGAAACTGAGGATAGAGATATTAAGGCTCTTGCCCTGTGTTTCAGTCACTTAGTCGTCTCTCTGACCACATGACCCCTATTCCTTCCCTGCTGGCAGAGTCCACTTCCCACACTAGAGGCCAAAAATGTCACAGCCGGGGCAAGAGCATGGGACCCATCCAGATCAGTGGTCCTCAACCAAGGGGGGAAAGTGTGTGTGTGGGGGGGGATGAATTGGGAGATTAGGATGGACATATATACACTAATATGTATAAAATAGATAACTAATAAGAACCTGCTGTATAAAAAATAAATTAATTAAATTAAAAAAAATTTTTTTAAAAAGGAGGCATCTTCGAGGAGCTTCTGAGAAAGGTGTCCATCCTCATAAAAAGGAGTGCAGAAGAGGAAACTGCCCCTTCCACATTTTTTTTTTTTTGCATTCTTTCCTCTCTAATCAGTTCCAAGTCTCTTGTCCTCTCCTATTCTTCCCCCAGTAGTCCCTGCTAAAACTTCCTCTCAAGATAAATCTTTGGAAAATGTTAAGGACAGGATAAGAGCTTAATGTGTTGTTCTCCTGAGGTCTTCTCATGCCTCACGCTAGGACTGAAGCCCTTACCGTAAAATCTCAGAACGAGAGAAAGAGGATGAGAACAGGGCTGTCCAGCTGCCCCTCAGAATGTCTCCTTGGTTCACTGTGGACCCAACAATAACATTAACACTCCGAATAATGTTGTTATGGATCGAATGTTGTGTTGAAATCCTAACCCCTAATGTGATGGTATTAGGAGGTAGGGGCCTTTGGGAGGTGATGAGGTCATGAGGGTGGAGCCCCCTTGTTGGGATTAGTGTCCTTATAAGAAAGGAAGAGAGCCATCTCTCCCTCTCTGCTCTCTGTCATGAAAAGATACAATGAGAAGATGGCCATCCACAAACCAGATGGTCCTCGCCAGAACTCAACTGTGCTGGCACCCCGATCTCAGACTTCCAGTCTCCAGAACTATGAGAAATAAATTCTTGTTGTTTATAAACCACGCAGTCTGTGGTCCTTTGATATATCAGCCCAGACTGACAAAGGCGAACGCCATGTCAGGATCAGCTTCATCATTACCATCAGGGCCAGGACAGGAGTCAGGCACTCCAGAGTCATTGTGCACCCTCACTTGCCTCATCTTAGCCGTGATTCTCAATGTCAACGAATCCCTAGCAAGTCCCAGGCCCTGTTGTAAGGCCTTTAAATGTTATTAATGAGAAGAGGAAGCTGAGGCGCAGAAATCTCACCAGTAAACATTCTGCCAAAGTTACACAGCTAATGAAGGAGAGAGTTTGGATTTGAATGGGTGACAACAGAGAAACACATCCCCTAAGGTTCTGGTGTTTGGAGACGGGGGCCTCTGGGTATTGACTCTATTTATCACTCTGAGTATAAGCATATCTCTGCAAAAAAAAAAAAAAAAAAAAATCTGACGACTTATTTTTAATAGGAAATCTGTGGGACGAAGCAGAAGTCAATTATTATGAGTGGTAAGTTACTCAGCGAGAGTCTGCCAGTGACTCAGGGTGTGACCACAGGCCATCAATTGCCCTCTCTGGACCAGTACGGAAGTTGTAACCTTTCTGCCGGAAGCAAATGATAAAGGGATAAAGGAGTATGGGAGCGAGATAACAGGGAAGTAGGTGAGGTTACAGATATGGGTTAAGCTTCTGCCCCATCTATCCATTTTCTAATGCTATTTATTTTCAACCAGCGCTGGCCAAACCCACATATCTTAGTGAAATTCATCTGCAGGTCGAGCGAATGCAGTTTTCAGGGTGTATCACCGACAGCCAGGAGCTCATTCCTAACTTGAAGCAACTCAAAACATGAGCTCAACATTTTACAGTAACAGCAGCTAGAAATGTCAATTTCTCTGGCTGAGCTAAGTCATCTGTGAAATGTGGACACAATTCAATTTAAATAATAGAACAGTAGCAGCGCGGATTTATGTTTCTGCATGACTCTCTGCTTAGCTCAAGTTGGACCCACTACACCGCCTGATTTCTCAGCAGGCAGTTAGCCTGTAGGAGACCTTCCATATCCAGTAACAAATCTCATTTCCTCTCAGCCTCAAGGAGACAACAAAAGCCAGATGGTCCTTCAAGGCTGTTAATTACGCTCAATGATCCCAAGATGGATGCGGCCTACTTCTGGACTTTTCTGCCTAAACCACAAGGTGGCACTGAAGCACAGGAAATGCTTCTGAAGCTGAGGGCGTCACCTGCTAGCAGGAAGGAAAAAAGGAAAGCAAAGATCCCTCATCTCAGGTGGCTGAATTAACGAGGAAGATGCAGGCCTAGGAAGGGCCTAGCAAGGAAGGCAGCACGCAGCGAATTCCCAGTTAGCCTTGTAAATCCACAGGTGTCCGAGTTTCAGGCTACAGGTAAATTAGGTCTGAAAATTCAAAGGAGCTTAAAGAGCAATTAAGTCATGCTTTGGCTTGTTAATGAAGCCAGCACTAACCAACCGGGCAGGTAAAATGTAATTGAGCTCAGAGCTGAAAAAGCCACCGTGTCTCTGTTGTAAATTCTACAGCTGTTAAGGTCTGTGTGCATTTGTAGGTGGGCTAAACAGTGAAGGAAACCCCAGAAACATCCCGCAGGAAATTCTAGACAACTGGGAGGTCATCTCTCCTAAAATCCAGGGAGCAGAGAGAGAGAGAGAGGAGAGCCTTCCCCACAATATTTCTAGACCTGTGCTGTGCGATACAGTATCCTTATGTGCCCACTGGGTACTTTCTGAATTGAGATGGGCTATAATTTTAAAATATACACTAGAGGGATCTCCCTGGTGGCTCAGTGGTTAGGAATCCTCCTGCCGGTGGAGGGGACGCAGGTTTGAGCCCTGGTCCAGGAAGATCCCACATGCCACAGAGCAACTAAGCCCGTGCGCCACAACTACTGAGCCTGCACTCTTGAGCCCGCGAGCCACAACTACTGAGCCAGCGTGCCTAGAACCTGTGCTCTGCAACAAGAGAAACTACCTTAATGAGAAGCCCACGCACCACAACAAAGAGTAGCCCCTGCTCGCCGCAACTAGAGAAAGTCCACGTGCAGCAACAAAGACCCAAAGCAGCCAAAAATAAATAAATTAACAAAAAATATATACATATACACACTAGATTTCAAAAAAATGTAAACTATCTCATTAATCATGTTGTATATTGATTACATGTTGAAATGGTAACATTTTGGATCTACTGAGTGAAATCAAATATTAAAATTAATTTCCCCTTTTAATTGGGTTCCTAAAAAACTGTAAATTACATATGCGGCTCTCATTGTATTTCTGTTGGATATTACCACTCTAGGAGCAAAGCAATGATACGCATGTCGTTTGTAAAATACTGAAATACTTTCATACCAGCAGGACGATAACACCGCCCTGGTCCCCCAACCCCTCCCTTGTGTCCTCACAGACTTGGGTGCTCAAGTCCCTCAGCCTTGCAGTGTCCACACCCCAGCCAGCTCACGGTAAACTCATCTCCTGTGTCCATCCCACCACCCCCAGAATGGGCCTGGACCCACAGGAGAGTTGACACTCTTGGCGGGAGTGCTGGCCCCCTGCAGACAAATGCCCCACGCGCACCTGGCCTCCACTTAGTCGCCCTGCCTTGGTTGTTGGTAAGAAATGCCGCCTTTGCAGTGACTCTACTTGTCAAATATTTTGCATCTCACCCACGCCTATAAAGCTTGCATTTTCTGTATCAGTGATATTCTTCAATTTGTGTTCTACGTATCTGTATGATGGTTTCCCCAAGGACACTGTGAGGTCATGGGTGGCAGGGTAAGTCTTAACCAGACCTTTATTCCCTGCTTGCAGCACTGTGAGAAAATGCACAGATGTATGTTGCACGTATTTCCTTTGTATATATGTTGGTTGAAGGTAAGAAATGGAAAGACTCTTGAGCAGTGTCAGGAGGCCACATAGTGGCCCTCAGACCAGCCTCCGCATCCAGAAAGGAGGCTGACTTCTCCCAAAGAGATTCTGAGGACAGTTTCCCCCTGGGGGTTAAGCTACTTGGGAAAAACGAGGAGCAGGAAATCTCTGAAGGGTCTGCAAGGTGAAGAAAGCCAGAATCTAGAGTTTATTTTGTCAGAAATCCTCATGGTGTAAAATGACCAAGTCACTTTCAGTCTGTACTTCAAGGTCTCAATCTGATTCTTCAAATCCCCATTCATTGTTTCTCATCTATAGATGTCTTTGTCTCTCCGAACCCAAGTCCCCCTAAAACCGAGTTCCCTCACTGTGTTTATGATTAACCTCCCTATCCAAAACTTTATTCCCTTTCTGGTCCTCAATCCTGTGCTGAGCACTAATCAATCAGAATTGTATGAACGAAATTGCTGTTGCTGATAACACTGTTAACGTATTAAAATTATTATTATAGATATCATTCATGCACAAACTCAGGTTGTTTCTCCAGGGCAAGATGAGCTAACAGGCCCCCGAGCCATAGACTACCTGGCCAGAGAATCCTAAATCAGAGACATCCTGACTCCCGAAATGACAATTAAGAAATGTCACAAGACAGTGATTAATCCCAGCCTCTTTGCTCTTCCCTGTTTAAAAACCCTTCACTCAAAGAACAAGTGGCCTGGATCTGAAGCTTGTCTTTCACTCCCTTGCTTGCTGCCCTGCAATCAACACTGTACTTTTCTTCACCACAACCTGGTGTCAGCAGATTGGCTTTGCTGCATGTTAGGCGAGCAGACCCAAGTCCGGTTTGGTAACATCTCCAAGCTGTTACTGGACTCAAAAATTCCTGCGTAGAGGACAGTTAAGTTTTCGCCTCTTGGATTGTAGCTCTTGCATAATCCCTGCAACGGCAGACCTTGGAAATGAAGCCATTTTTACCTACATCTTTGGAGGAAGAGCAGATATTTATGCCCTGGCTCACCCGTGATGAATCCCTTGTCAGCCTGAGAGGACAAGGCATTGGATTACTGCGCCCCCTGGGGAACATGGAAACTTGTCTGCACATCTTAAGGAATCAGACCCATGGCCCTACGCCTGGCAAGCGCAGCAAGGCTTTCATTACTGTGGAGAACAAGAACTCTGCTCCAGGGCTTTCTCTCAGCCCTTGAGTCACAGCTGCTCTGGAGCTGAAGGAGGCTGCAGAGGAAACGTCTTGCCCATCTAAATGCACAGCACTTAGAATGATCCCCCAGACTCCCAGGGCTTCCGCTAGATGAGGAGGCAGAAGCAGCAGATACAAGCCCATAGTGACAAAAGTAGTATGGACTTGACTAAAGAGGAACATGGTGCCTTCCAAGAGTACAGCCCCTGGCTGTGGCCAGCCTCACAGTTACCCTTTACTACATGCTCATGATGTCCCAAGCTCTATGCTAAGGTGTTTCCAGACCTTATCTTAATCATCATTCCAAACAAAGAGATGAGTACGACTATTTATTCCTACTTTACAAAGGAGGAAACTGACACTCAGAGGGGTTAAACAACTTGCTTAATATCACACAGCAAATCGGTGCTGTGGTCTTTCTAAATTCAAAGTCCATGGGGCCTCCCTGGTGGCACAGTGGTTAAGAATCCACCTGCCAATGAAGGGGACACGGGTTCAAGCCCTGGTCCGGGAAGATCCCACATGCTGCGGAGCAACTAAGCCCGTGGGCCACAGCTACTGAGCCTGCGCTCTAGAGCCCGCGAGCCGTGACTACTGAAGCCTGCGCGCTTAGAACCCATGCTCCGTGACAAGAGAAGCCACCGCAGTGAGAAGCCCATGCACCACAACGAAGAGTAGCCCCCGCTCGCCGCAACTAGAGAAAGCCCGCACACAGCAACGAAGACCCAACGCAGCCAAAAGTAAATAAATATTTTTTAATAAAAGAAACCTATTGAAATATTACTCAGCCATAAAAAAAGAATAAAACAATGCCATTTGCAGCAACATGGATGGACCCAGAGATTGCCATATTAAGTGAAGTCAGACAGAGAAAGACAAGTATCATATGATATCGCTTATATGTGGAATATTTTTAAAAAGTGATACAAATGAACTTATTTACAAAACAGAAATAGACTCACAGACTTTGAAAACAAACTTATGGTTACCAAAGGGGATAGCGAGGGGTGGGGACTTTGCGATTGAAAAAAAAAGAAAGAAACCTATTGCGTCAGCTTCCTAAATATCTCTCCTTTCATCCTCTCCTCCACCACAATGCAAGCATCCATCATCTTCATCTGGACTCTTGAAATGGTCTCAGACAGCCTCCCTGCTTCCAATACTGCCCCTGCCTTCTACCACCTGCTTGAGATTGCTACCAGAGGGATATTTCTAAAATGCAAATTTGACATCACTCCAATGCTCAAAATTCTTCCATGGAGAATAAAATGAAAAACTGGGAGTTTGTTATAACCAAAAAGAATGCATTTCTACCTCACAACCCAGCAATTCTACTTCTAGATGTTTCTCCCAAGAGAAATAAAAACATATAACCACAAAAAGACTTGTACAAGAATGTTCACGGCATCTTAATTCACGTGAACCAAAAGCAACTTAAATCATCACTGACAGGAGAAAAATTAGCTATAATTGTGGTACATTCGTACTATAGAGTATTACTCGTCATTTTTCAAAAAATGAACTACTAAAAACAAAACGATATGGATTACAAATACACAAGTTGTACCAAATTACAAATATTGCATTGGACATACTTTTACTACAAATTATTTATTACCTGAAATTCAAATTTAACTGAGCATCCCATACTTTAATCTCACAAACTTAACATGGCTTAATCTCAAAAACATTATGTTAAACAAATAAAGTCTGACACAAAAGCATAGATCCTAATTGATTCTTTTTATATGAAGTTCATGAAGAGGTGAAATTACTATTTGGTGATAGAAATTAGAACAGTGGTTGCTTCTGGGTAGTGAGGCTTGAGTGGAGGGGAGGCTCAGGAAATTTCCAGGGTAATAGAAATGTAGATTGGGATGGAAATTAGGCAGGTGTATACATTTAGCAAAACCCATTAACTTGTACACTTAATTTTACCTCAATTAAAAAAAACAAAAACTGGGGAATTCCCTGGCAGTCCAGTGGTTAAGACTGCACTTCCACTGCAGGGGGCGCGCGTTCAATCCCTGGTTGGGGAACTAGGATCCTGCGTGCTGCGCAGTGCAGCCGACACATTAATAATAAAAAAATAAAAGAACAAAAACTATTTTCCAAGGATTCTCAATACCTAAACTCTTGATTATACCACACAGGTTTCTTCTTCCTCTTGCCATTACTTATCCACTACCCTCCCCTTATCCTTAATGAGTTCTACTGGCCAAGTGTGATGACACTGGTATCCATCGTTTCAGCTTTGGCTCTACCTCCTTTAAGATGAAGACTTGCTAAGAGAGATTTAGACCCACTTTCTTTTCTGGTCCATTGTACCTTGCAGTCCACCTCCATTTACAGTCCTGTCCCATTGTTAGGGAATCATTGACTGAAACCACCCACCCTGGCCAGGCACCATAATAACCGAATTCAAGAGTTATCTCACAACAGGAGGTCCCGGTAAGGAACACAGAACTGACAAGCTACTGCCAGCTGGAAGAATTTGGGAGGGGACAAAAGGAAGGAGGAGACACCAGCCCATAATATGTCCTGCCAACCTCCCAGAAACCCCTGCGCTGGACTCCATCTTGACTGAGAGGTGCACATGCCACCAGAAAGGGCCCTGAGTCGGACCAAATATGGGCACAAGTAAGATGATTGGCCAGAGACAACCCAGAAGGCTAACCCCACCACCATAAACCATGAGACTGCAAGCCACGAGGCAGAGCAGTCCTCCTGGGTTCCCTTACCCTCCTGCTCTCCACCCGGGCGCCCCTTCCCAATAACGTCTTTTGCTTTGTCAGCACATATGCCTCCTCGGACAATTCATTTTCCAGTGTTAGACAAGAGCCCACTCTCGGGCCCTGGAAGAGGTCTCCCTTCTGGCAACACCACTGCTTTATTGTCATCGTATACACCACACTAAGCTGTAAATTCCTGGAGGGCAGAGACCTTCCCTCTTTGAATTCATGCAATACAATAAATATAAAGCACCCAGAAGGAACCAAACATTTACTCCAACCTCTCTTCTTAATTTCCTACCAAGAGGAAATCCCTACTTTCATTTTAAACTTTTTTCAAATACAATATTAAACACATATGCACATACATAAAAGATTTTCAAATGGTCAGAAAAGAATTAATGAAGGGCAAGGCTCCTTCATACCCTAGTTGCACAGTTGCCCTAACTTTCAGAAAGTCACTACATTTTATTCTAGATCATTCTACAAACGTATGCATAAGCATATTTTATGTATATATATGAATTATATGCATATATATTATGAATATATATTTCTGCATATGTGCATATATCTACATATCCTCCTGTTAATATTTTTTTAATTAATTTATTTATGGCTGCATCTGGTCTTCGTTGCTGCACACGGGCTTTCTCTAGTTGAGGGGAGTGGGAGCTACTCTTTGTTGCAATGCTCAGGCTTCTCTCTGGGTGGCTTCTCTTGTTGCGAAGCACGGGCTCTAGGAGCGCCCATGCCCGTGCCTCACGGGCTCTGGAGTGCAGGATCAGTAGTTGTGGCGCACGGGCTTAGCTGCTCCACGGCATGTGGGATCTTCCCAGACCAGGGCTCGAACCCATGTCCCCTGCATTGGCAGGCGGATTCTTAACCACTGCGCCACCAGGGAAGCCCTCCTCCTGTTAATATTAATGGAGGATACTGTGCTACTTATTCTCCACTTGCCACTCCTATTCTCAATCCATTTTATGTCCTATTTGTCCCCAAGAGGTGGCCCCTGCATACTTCATTACCCAGACTCCCTTGCTGGCTGGCTTCCAATTGGGTCTGTCCAGTGAATGACATGGAAGGAAGGGGGTTGGAGGATGGGAAGAGAGAGAGGTTTGGGTATCTCTTCTTCCTCTGCTTTGGCCCCATGTCCCTGATGGTAGCTGCACGCCTCCACACCTAAAGCTGCTGCGCACAGCCCCTACTCCAGGCTCCAGTGCTTCAGCCCCTTCAGCTCCAAGGATGTACCTTAATCTAGGCTTCCTGGAAACAGACTGAGATGGAGAGGTGCATGCACATAGCTTATTGAGGAATGTCTTGGGAGACATACCTGTAAGGAAAGGAGGAAAGCAGGACTGGCCAGAAGGAGAGGCTAACATGAAATACAGTTCAGTGAGGCCTCAGATGATGCTACAGGGAACTCTGGAGCTGGGGTGGCCCTTCAGAAATGTCCCAAATTGAGAAAAGGGGGTTGGGTTTTTGTGTTCCTGCATCAGATAGTCATTGGCCGCGGCCACCCCCAGGAGGGAGTGTAACCTGAATGAAGCTGTCCCTTGTGGTGGCTGAGGGCAACCCAGTGAAGGGTCAGCTGTGAGTCAACAACAGTTGATATTCCCAGTCCCTGGGAATGGGTACATCAGCCCTGGAAAGGAGATCTGGATGGAGAACCTCAGTTTCCATTATAGGGAGGTAGTGGCTTCTTCCACTGGTGCTGGTGTCTAAGTGTCTCTGCCCACACTTCTGTAAACAGTCCGTTCATTACAGTCTCAATATTTGAAACATCAGAGGCAAATTTTGTTTCCCAGTGGGATCCTGACTGATACACACAAAATACATGCAAGCCCCGACCCACTCACACACACATACACCTACACTTTCACTTAGTATGTCTTGAAACACATTCCATATCTAAGTCTATAATTATCCAATGGCTACACTATGATTCACTGCATCAGTAGAATATAATGCAATTATCAACTTCTCTTAGACACTGAGGTTATTTCCAGCTTCGCTCTTGCAAAAAATGGTGCAGTGAGCACTTGTGTACATCTCTGCACACGTCAACAAGGATAAATTCTCCATAGTGAACTTGCTGGATCAGAGAGTATGTCCATTTTAATTTTAATAGATATTGCCAAATTGTCCATGAAGAGTTTACTTCATTATCTGTTATCATAAGCATATGAGAGTGGCTATATCAGCACTTATTCATCAAACGTGTGTTCACTATTTTCAAGGCAGCCTGTTGGATCGGAGGTCTCCCAAGTGCATGCATCCTCTTACCCTTCTCTTCCACCCCCAGCCAACATGCCTCTTTGGATACATGCTCATTGCTGGGCTGGAGAGCGACCACTGTTAGACAAGCATGGCTTCACCACCCATTTTCCCACCGTCGTTTTGCCTTTCATTCTGGTAGACTGACCTGTGATGCTTGGCCCTCAGGGCTACAGTGTCAAGTGTGTTTAGTGAAGGAATTTCCATCTGTTCTCTCTCCTCTCAGAGTTCAGGATGGCCTTAGTAATTCCACCAGGTGTCTAGAGCTAGAAAACTAGAAGTTAACCTGGAATAATGAAAGCTGGCATGTGTAAATGCACCTTACTGTGTAATTAGTAATCAGACCAGTGCCCCACATTCTACAGACTCTCAGACACTCTACGTGGGTTTTCCACTTCAGGATACTAGCGATCTCACCTTGAGGCCTTTTTAACTAACATCTCAAAGGAGGCATGATCCATTTCAGAAAAAAGTTCAGCTTCATCAATTCCACCACCTCAGTTCCAAATTGCCCCTTAATGTCCCCCTATCCAAGCATCACATATAGATGCATTCCATTTGTTTTGACTAGGAACATTAATAAGTGAATTACACTCTCTAAAATTAGTTCTGGAACATTCTTGGAAATGGAAGAGAAGTTACATAATTTCAGGAACACAAAATGAAGGGCCCCCTGTCATTTCATCTAATAGGTCATTTCACCTAATGCTTTAATCTCTTGGTTTTAGAAGGAGCTACACTTGATTTTAATACAAGTGGATGTCATCCAGCACAACCTGATAGGCTTGTTACAGCCCATCAAACTTTGAGACATAACCCATGAAAAACAATCTGGAAGGGCCCAAGAGAAGAGAGCAGAGTTTAGAGTTGATGACTTTCAGACACTGAGGCAGGACAGGGCGGCCTCAGGCTGTTCAAGGATGACGGTGAGAGCTAAATGCTGCCCTTCTTTCCCTGCCTGTTAGCAGGAACACATGACACAGGGAAGCAGATCTAGGTTGCTGATCACTCGAGCTAAGTGGAACAGAGCTGACCTAGCCAGGGGAATCTGACTGAATAAGATGGTCAGAAGTCCTAGGTGCTCATCCCAGCTCTAGAGCAATGCCTCAGCCACCGAAGTCTTCAGTTTCCTCCTCTGTAAAATGGCGAGAACATCACCTGCCTGGCCAACATCACGTGGTTTTGATGAGGATCAAAGGAGATACTAGATAAGAAAGCACTTTGTAAACGAGGCAGTGCTGTACAATCAAAGGGGGTCATTATTTTCCACACTCATCCAGAGCACCTGCTGTCCAGCAGGCCCAGCGTGAATGCCTTGTCCCAGTTTATTTCACCTAGCAGAGATAACCTTCACAGCAAAGAAGGCCAGGAGTCACGTGTCAGACAGACATTTCAGTTGTTTCTCTAGGACTGTGGGTGAGTTTGTAGTGATTTGTCCACACTCTCTCAGATCATCCCCAGAGGTGATTAACATGCATGATCAAAGTCAAGAATTTATTTTTGGCCATGAAACAAAGCAAAACACATTGGCCCTGTCTTTAAGGCTCACAGAGGGACAGAAACAGTAATTTGGGGCTAATTAGCACCAGGCCCAAGTCACTCAACAGAGTTAACATATTTTCATCATACATAAGAATAAACCTCCTTAAGAGTCATTTATATTCATGGTCTCCCATCACTTTTCTCCATTCTCTTTTGAACCTACTCTAATAATTCCCTTTTATGCTGATTGCTTCTCCAAATAACTTATCAAGACCACCAAAGGATCTGGGAATGTAAACTGGTGCAGCCACTATGGAAAACAGTATGGAGGTTCCTCAGAAAACTAAAAATAGAGCTACCATATTATCCAGTAATCCCACTCCTGGGCATATATCTGGAGAAAACCATAATTCAAAACATGCACCCCAATGTTCACAGCAGCATTATTCACAATAGCCAAAACATGGAAACAACCTAAATGTCCATGAATGGATAAAGAAGATGTGGTATATACATACAATGGAATACTACTCAGCCATAAAAGAGAATGAAATAATGCCATTTGCAGCAACACTGGATGGACCTAGAGATTATCATACTAAGTGAAGTAAGTCAGAAAGAGAAAGACAAATAGCATAGCATTTGATATCACTTATATGTGGAATCTAAAACGTGACAAAAATGAACTTATCCATGAAAAAGAAACAGACTCACAGACATAGAGAACAGACTTGTGGTTGCCGTGGGGGAGGGATGGGTTGGGAGTTTGGGATTAGCAGATGCAAACTATTGTATATAGAGTGGATAAACAACAAGGTCCTATTGTATAGCACAGGGAACTATATTCAATAACCTGTGATAAACCATAATGGAAAAGAATATGGGGCTTCCCTGGTGGCGCAGTGGTTGAGAGTCTGCCTGCCGATGCAGGGGACACGGGTTTGTGCCCCGGTCCAGGAAGATCCCACATGCTGCGGAGCGGCTGGGCCCGTGAGCCATGGCCACTGAGCCTGCGCATCCGGAGCCTGTGCTCCGCAACGGGAGATGCCACAACGGTGAGAGGCCCGCGTAACGCAAAAAAAAAAAAAAAAAAAAAAAGAATATGAAAAAGAATATCTATAACTGAATCACTTTGCTGTACACAAGAAACTAACACAACATTGTAAATCAACTACACTTCAATAAAAAAAATTTTTTTTAAGAAGACCACCAAAGGATCTCCACACTGATCAAGCCAACAACGTGCCTGCAGTGCTCACCTTGCCTGACCCATCAGCATCAGTAACCCAGCTGATCACTCCCTCCTCCTTGAATCATTTCCTTCACTTAGGTTCAGGGACACTATTCTCTTTCTCCTCCTGTCTTACAGACTTGCTCCTTTTCAGCCTCTTTTGTGGGTTTCATCTTATCTTCCAAATTTTTAAGGGATGGAATATCCAGACCCAGTCCTTTACCCTCTTTTCTAACTACATCCACTCCCTAGAGATCTCACCCTGACTCCTGGCTTTACTCCAACTGCACAGACAGCAGCTCCACACAAATGTACAGTAGCTGTCTCAAGCTTGACGTGTGCAGAGCAGAACTCTTATTTTACAGCCTGCAAAACATCTCTGCAAATGGCAACTCCATCCTTCCCGCTGCTGAAGCCAAAAGCCTTGGAATCATCCCTCCCCCTCCCCCTCCTCTCTCTCTCTCTCTCTCTCTCTCTCTGGCTCTCTGGCTCTCTCACTCTCTCGCTCTCTCGTATCCCACACCAAGCCTGTCAACATTTATTCTTAGCTCTACCTTCAAACTAAAACCAGAATCTTGTTCCTTCTCCCAACCTCTCATCTGTTCCAAGTCACTTCTCAACTGAATGACTACAACGGCTTCCTACCTCATCTTTCGGCTTCTCACCCTTGCCTTCCCTATAGTCCATTTTCAACTCAAAAACCAGATAGATCCTCTTAAAACATTATTCAGATCTATCCCTTCTTTCCTTCCCTCCATCCTTCTCTCCTTCCTTCCCTCCTTCTCTCCTTCCTTCCCTCCTCCCTTCCTTCCTTCCCCTCATCACTTGAGTTGTCTCAGCCTCATTTAGAGGAGAAGCCAACATCCTTCCAACAGCCTATAAGGCCCTGAATGAAAGCCTATAAGCTCCTTCACTTCTCTTCAATTCACGCTACTCCACCCACCAGTCCAAAGAACACTCCTGCCTAAGGGCCTTGGCACCTGGTTCCTCCACCCAGACTGCTTTCTCCCTAAATAGCCATATAACTTGTTCTGCATCACACCTCTATGCAAATGTCACCTCCTAGTGGAAACTTCCCTAACAATCATATTTTAAAACGCTCCCCATCCTCTAGCATTCTCATCCCTCTTTTTTTTTTTTAACTCTGCTTTTCTTCCATTGTATATGTACAATGTACACACATACACACACACACGGAATATATTTGCTCTCGTCTCTCTTCCTTATCTAAAGTCTAAGCTTTTTAAGGACACCAGGTGGCTGGCACATACTGGGCATTTAGTTATTTTTATAATAAATAAGATACAGGTACATTTAAAGATTTGATATTTTTAAAAGCCAGCATATCATGTGACTTCTCAGCAGAGGAGTCAAGATTTTTAAGTTATGCTCCATACTGTCTGTCCAGATTTTAGAAGGAGAGAGAACATCAGTGATCAAGTTCCTACATTATGGATTTGGTATGTGTCAGAATGTGATTTGAAAGTGCTGTCTCACCGAGTTTTATATAAGACTGTGAACTGAAAAAGCTTGACCCAAAATTCCCATGGTGTCAGCAGATTTTCCTCAATGTTTCCTCTTAGAAACTGTCACAAGATAGCCGATTAAAAAGATAAACGATTTAATAAGTAGGACACTTAACTAGTTGTTCAAGGAAAAAATAATAAGCTTGATCCCTAGCTTACTGCTTATACCAACATATATTTTAGGTGCATCGAAGATTTATATGTAAGAAATAAATCTGCAGAACTACACAGGGGTGATTCCTTCCTTTTTCCTTGCTCACAAAATCTAGATCAGGCTCAAATACGTGATGATCATTTGCTTTAGGCTTTTCTCAAGTCCCAGGGTTAAATCTTCATTAGTCGTTCTTGCCAGTTTTACCACCAATGCCAGTGACTACATTGGAAATGAGCACAGGACACAATTCAGAATTAAGACTTGCCACAGGGCTTCTTCAGACCGATTTTCTGTATTCTCAAAACCTGAAATCTGAGGAGGTACCTCCTTTTCCTATGTCTGTAGTTGTTTGCATGTGATACCTGGAAAAGTGGTGGCTGTCTGAGGCCAGGAGAAGACTCCGCCTAAGAGGATAAACTGTTATGCTTACGATTGCAAAACAAAAAGATGAAAAGAGACTGGGTCCTTGATGACATTGTTGGGCTACAAAATTAATCAATGCTGTGATTTTCCTAGCTCCAGATTTTTTGCTATGCAAAATAATATTCTTAATATACTCACAACCTTTAATTTGATATTCTATAGCTTGTAGCCAAAAATATTCTCATTCTTTTTTTTTATCATCTTGAAATGAGAAGGCCTTCCTAAGCATGACACAAAACTCATAAGGCATAAGTGGAAGTATTCATAATGTTCACTCCATAACTCATAAACTTTATATTATAATTACAAAAATAAGTAAATAAAAAACTTAAAACATGCACATAGCTATATCTAAAATATACAAATTCTTAATTAAAATCAATTTGAAAACATACAATAAAGAATGAGCCACGCATAAAAATTTTAAAGCTTCGCCATGGCAAAAGACATCATGAACAAAGTAAAGAGACAATGACAAACCGGAAAGATCACAAAGGGCAAATATCCTTAACATATAAAGAGTTTCTAAAAATAGAGAATGAAAAGGCCAATAACCCTATAGAAAAACAGAGTTTACAAAGAAAGAAATTAAAATGTGTCTTACACATATGAAAAGATGCTCAACCTCGTTCATAATAGGAGAAACGCAAATTAGTACTGAACAAGTAAACCTAGTATCAAGTTGTGACTTAATCACATGGAGAGGAATTATTTCAAGGGACTAAAACATAACAATCTGATTTCACATCCTGAATAGGTTACCCTAAGGACAAAAAGAGCTGCAAAGCAGTTTTAAAGTATTTTCAGTAATCATGTTATTCATAATAGTTATATCATTATTTTGAAAATGTTATATACATGGTAGGATAGAACAAGTACTGTCATTAGAAAATTAGGATTTTCACTACTCAACCATAAAAAAGAGCAAAATGATGCCATTTGTGGCAACATGGATGCA
Organism: Delphinapterus leucas; assembly: GCF_059928025.1. Taxonomy (NCBI): domain Eukaryota; kingdom Metazoa; phylum Chordata; class Mammalia; order Artiodactyla; family Monodontidae; genus Delphinapterus; species Delphinapterus leucas. The sequence goes on from NC_143144.1 coordinate 15,517,823, forward strand.
ACTAGAGATTATCATATTAAGTGAAGTTAAGTCAGAAAAAGACAAATAGCATATATCACTTATATGTGGAATCTAAAACGTGACATAAATGAACTTATCCATGAAACAGACTCATAGAGAAGAGACCTGTGGTTGCCAAGGGGGAAGGGGAGTGGGGAGGGATGGGTTGGGAGTTTTGGGGATTAGCAGAGGCAAACTATTATATATAAGATGGTTAAACAACAAGGTCCTACTGTACAGCACAGAGAAGTATATTTAATATCCTATGATAAACCATAATGGAAAAGAACATTAAAAAAGAATGTGTGTGTATATATATATATATGTATACATGTATACGTATAACTGAATCACTTTCCTGTACAGCAGAAATTAGCACAACATTGGAAATCAACTATACTTCATTTTAAAAAAAAAGAAAAGAAAATCAGGATTTAAAGCATCAAAGAAAATGAAGTTAGGTAAAAATATGTGATTCTCAATTTAAATTAGAATTACTGGTATTAACTCATGATGCATTTTCTGTTGAAAAACAAAATATCTATTTTGTAGAAATGATCTCCAACCCACTAGTGATGAACAACCCTAGTGCCCAGATTGTGGTCTAAAAACCATCCTGCAGGGCTCCTTGGAGGAATGACTAATTCCAGATCTGGGACAGAAAATGTACAAGATGAGCCTAAAATATCGTGGCATCTCAAAAAGTAAAGAAACTAGCAAAGACTACCGAGTTTGTGTCCTTAGGACTCAGGAGTCAACTTGATGGGAAGTTTTGAGCATCAAAAAAGAAAAAACTGCAGTTACTGTAAACTTACCACCCCGCAAAATATGACATACATGAGTTCATAATGAGGTCTTCCCTCAAGGCGGGGCAGGGGGACTCACTGGTGACATTTGGAGGATATCAGAAAACCAACCTATTTTTCTGAAACTGATAAAGAGAAAGAATCAAATATGTACCTTACTTTTCTTGTATCTGCTGTTCCTTGGGGAAATTGGTAGTTGACAAGGAGATCATCTCTTTATAGAGGGATGTCAGCTAATAAATGAAGGAATGATAGAATATCACCATTTTGCAACCTCTAATGACATAATGAGCACAAGCAATGATCATAAACAGCTACAAAAACCATTACGTGAAGAAAGTATTATGGGAAAATGTATAATGGATAATCATGCTGAACTCACTGCTCAATCTTAACACCAAAAAAGTGATACAACCAGATAGATATTTAGTGCACCTCGATGGAAGTACATACCCACCAATGCATTTTTCTTCCCCAAATAATCAAACCTCAATGTGACCAAGCCTCTAGACATAACTCCCAGCTTCCAGGTAATACAGGCTACAAAGGAATATGTTAAATGACACCAGGGGACTTCCCTGGTGGTCCAGTGGCTAAGACTCTGAGCTCCCAACACTGGGGACCCAGGTTCGAACCCTGGTCAGGGAACTAGATCCCACATGCCACAACTTAAAGACCCCTCAGGCTGCAATGAAGACCCTGCGCAGCCAAATAAATAAATATATATATATTTTTAAATGACACCAGGAGTGTGCAATCAACAAGATCCAGAATGTGGGAGACACTACAGGCCAAAAAGATCTGATTTCTTTAACAAATAAATCAAAGAAAAATCTTAAATTAAAAGACTTAAGATTCATATCAACCAAATATGTGTGTTAAGATTGCTTAAATATGCTTTTGGATGATAATATCTAGAATAGTACTGCCCAATAAATATATAATATGAACCGTATGTGTAATCTTAAATTTTCTCATAGCCACATTAAAGGAAGAAGAAACAGGTGAACTTAATTTTAATAATGTATTTAACCTAATATAGCCAAAATCTTACCTAATTATAAAATAATCATTAAACATATACTCAATATTTTAAATTATTAAAAGGTATTTTACTTTTCTTGTGTGTACTAAGTCTTTGAAATCTGGTGGGTACTTCATACAACACATCTCAATTTATCAATAGGTAAATCTCGTTTCAAGCACTCAGTAGCTATGTTTCCAGTGGCTACGCCATTGGACAACATAGAAGAAGGTTCTTACTAATCATAAAGTTCTGGTTACCCAGTAAATGCCTCTGGTTACCCAGTAAATGTTTTCAAGGGGAGGAAGTGATGTCATGAATTTCCAGGTGTAAAGAGTGAGGCAGAAGAGTTCTGTTCTGGACCTGTCTCTTTCTGGCCCACGGTGTTTTCTTCTGTGAGCTCAGAGGGGTGGATCAGATCATTTCTGAATGTGCTCTCACCTCCCCACCTCCATCATTGGACAGGAGCTGGGCCTGAGCAGTGACAGGCTGACCTGGAGCATGTGGCTTGATTCCCTTGATTCCTCAGTTTCCCCACCTGTCTCGTGGTGATGGTGGCTCCCTCAGCAAAAGTTATGTATTGCCTAAGCAGACTCCCCTCTGAGCAGTATGAATCAAACATCATGCCTCTGAACAGACATTTGCACAGTGGTTCTGACCAGCAGCACTTGGCTGTAGCCTGATTAAAGGTATGAACACATCAGGGGAGAGAACAGGGGTTGGTCAGCCATGGTGCTGACTGCCATGGAGCTGACTGCCATGGAGGCAAACAGTCTCTGTGCTCAACTATGCATAGTCCAGAGGCAGTGCCTTAGAGAGGCCAAAGTTGAACCTATCTTCTCGTGATGCTATTAAACACTCATGTCACTCAACGAGCCACCATGGCCCTGATCCCAAGAACCTCAAACACCTTCTGGTTAGTATATGGCTTCCCACTGGACTTGCCTACCAGGAAACGGTGACTAGCAAGTGAACTGGAAAGTTCTCATGCAAATAAATGAATTGGCATTTTGGCCCCTATATCCATTCTTTTGGGAATCTCCGTGTGAGTCAGAGGTGACTTAACTAAATTGGGACAATGCTGAAGGGCCATCTCATATCCAGAGCTTCCCATAAGATCTGAGGCTTCTGCTGAAACTAGCTCTGGGGCCCTGACAAGCTCACAGAGGTCGAGCACCTTGCCCATCTTGCTCACAATTATATCCTTGGTCCCTGGGAGAGTGCCTGACACCTAGTAGATGCTCAATTAATACGCGTTGGGTGAATAAGAAATGAAGAATCTGGATCTGCCACAAGAAAGATGGGCCCTAAATGTACCAGATTAAAAGGCATCTCTGTGGCATCTTGATAAATAGCCAGTATTGCCTGATGACACCCAATCTTCGCCAAAGTCTTTGGAACTTAAACAGGACAAGATTTGGTTGTGAAGTATCTGGAACAATACTGGGCAAATACAGGCCCTCAAGAAAGATGTCTCCCTTCCCCCTCTGCTCTGATGAGCAGACCATTAACCCACTGTATTGGGATCACAGGTGTCTTCAGTCAGGTTTCCTTATGAAAAGCTGACTATGCAAGGGAGTTGACACACATGAAGTTGATTGGAGTGTGCTTTCCAGAAAAGCATCTTTAAGAGAGCAGGGGAAGCAGCACTGGGCAGTAGGAAAAGTTGAGCTGTGATGCAACTGCAAGAGGCCTCAGTTCCTACAGTAAACTCTAGAGAGAGAACTGCATTTCAGAGCTGTCCCAATAGAGTCAAGGAGGCCATTCATTAGTATTGAGGCCAGGGTTATTGGAGTCTGGTTTCCCCTGAGGAAGGAGTATAATCCCTTCAGCTGAAGGCAGTGCCCGGAGCACAGCTCAGCTGTGAGCCCTCAGCAGCCAGTCCCAGCCCCTGAGGGAAGGAGTGCCAAAGTGCTGCAGGGATATTAGGGTGACAAACCACAGCATCCACTACAGCAGCAAACATGGATATCTTTTTCTCCCCCAGGACAACCTCATAGACACAACTGCCCTTAAACCCCAAATACTAGTTAGAGTACCATGGGATCTACCTTTTGTTTTAAGAAATCGTTGTGAACACAAGGACTATGTCCGTCTTGTTCATCAGCATTTCTTCAACGCTTGTGTACTTGGCACATGGTGTATGCTAAATAAAAATTTGTTGAATGGATACCTAAACTGGTTAACAAGTAAGTTTTTAAAAGCAGTTGATGCATTTATACTTAACTGGATATTAGTTGCTCCTGTTAAATCATGAACTACTCAGGGCAAGAGGCTTTCTTCATTATTCCTGTATTTCTAGCATCTAGGACAAGTCCTAGTAGTGATACACTGTCCCCTACCACCACCAGCACACACACAAAATTGTTTGCAGAACAACAGCTTGATACTATGCCCAGTGAGACAAGAATTCAATCTACCATATATTGTGTATCTACTATTTTACCATATACTTCCTCCTTTTATGATATTGGGGTTCACTTTCTAAGATGCCCCTTTCGGGAGCAGGGGTTAAAAATTTTTTTTTTTTTTTTTTTTTTTTTTTGCGGTACACGGTCCTCTCACTGTTGTGGCCTCTCCCGTTGCGGAGCACAGGCTCCGGATGCGCAGGCTCAGCGGCCATGGCTCACGGGCCCAGCCGCTCCGCGGCATGTGGGATCCTCCCGGACGGGGGCACGAACCCACGTCCCCTGCATCGGCAAGCGGACTCTCAACCACTGCGTCACCAGGGAGGCCCAATTTCCATTTTTTTAGAAACAACTACACACTGGACGTTTTACATTTATTATTTCTAAACGTTCCAACAACACATTCAGCAATAACAGAAACGGAGCTCAGAGAGTTTAACAAACCAAAAGATTACCTATCAAGTGAGGTAGTAACTGGAGGGGCTAGGAAATCAAAACCTGCTCTGCTGGACTCCAGAGCCCATGCTTCCTCCCCCCTGCCAGGCTATTTTCTTATTACCACCTATCTTTTTTTTTTTTTTTTCCGTTACGCGGGCCTCTCACCGCTGTGGCCTCTCCCGCCGCGCAGCACAGGCCCCGGACGCGCAGGCCCAGCGGCCACGGCCCACGGGCCCAGCCGCTCCGCGGCACGCGGGATCCTCCCGGACCGGGGCACAAACCCGCGTTCCCTGCATCGGCAGGCGGACCCTCAACCACTGCGCCACCAGGGAAGCCCATTACCACCTATCTTTGATGTCCAGCTTACCAGGTAGTTACAGCAGCCCTTGGCGTTCCACCGGATTTCCTAGGGGTACGCTCGCACTCACAGACGCGGCCCTGCAAACTAGGCACTGACCTGCTGTCTAATTACGGAGAGCCCACGCCCTTCCCGAAGTTCCTTTGAGGAGGGCGGGGTTAGGCAAACCCCTTTAAGGCAAAGCCAATAACCCACAGAGGAAATCTACCTCGAACTTCCTGAGGAAGCCCAGCTGAAAAGAATCTTCCTCTTCCCTAAAAACCCAGAGGTTTTCAATTTTCAGGTCTTTCTGGAAAGACTGAGATGCCCCAGGTTCTGAAACAAGAGCTTCCTGAGATGTTTCATAGTGGGCTGTGGGCTGAGATAATGAAGACACATCTCTCCACATCTTTCTCTCAACCTCTCTTTCACACACGCGCGCACGCACATGTGCATGCACGGACACACACACTTTCAGATTTCTTTGGCACATCCGTTCACAGTCCCTTCAGAACTGACTGCTTGGGTTCCTTGGTGCTTCTGTTGTCACCTTTCTTTGGTTCACACCACTTCCCAGAGCTTTGGGAATTAGGCACAGACAGAACTCTTGTATCCGCTTATGCCTCTCACCTGGTGACTGCTAAATGCCCCTTGAAAGTTACAGTCGTTTTTAGCCTTGGACAATGGATGGTCCCATTTAATGGAACAAACCTGCACTCTACATACAGTTCTGTCCAGGGGCCTGAGCTCATTCCGACTCTGTGTGCACCATGGCCCTCTCACCGGCCTCAAATGATTCCTGCACCTGGTTCTTGTTCACCTTTAGGGAGATACATTTCCCAGGACTTTTCAAAATGGCACCCTCCCGGCAGCCTTGGCGACTGTATGCAAATGAGCTGCTGACCCTGGTCCATCACTCCTTAGAGGTTGATCTAACCAGTCCCACCTGGTCTCCTTTGTTGTTATGGTGCTAGAGTCATCTGGGCTAGTCCTAGAAATGCCCTCTTAACGCTGTAATGTTCCGGAGTTTTCAGATGTAAGCTGGATGAATGACAACTTGCCTTATCACATTAGGGACGTTCCCAGGAAGAAAAACCAGTATTATCTCCGTGGCTATGTAGTTTTAAGGTGACCTACAGCAGTTCAGCACCTTGACAGCAGTTCATTATTCTTTTCCGAAAACATGCTGCTTAGCAAAGATTTTAGACTATCACATAGAGAAAACTGATGAAATTTTTAAAGATATATATCTTTTTATTTTTGAAGGGAAAATAAAAGTAAATGACTCGGTGGGACAAGGAATGTATGAAGTAAAAAGCAACTAACATGACTGTTAGGAATAGAATCCCAGAGGACCTGGCAAGGAATTCCACTCCCTCAAGGGTAAATCTCAAAGGCACACTGGCAGGCAGTGAGGTAAGGGCCCTGAGCTGAAGCTAATTAGTGCTCAGTAAACAAACGGGAGCATTTTGCTTTCTGCCCAATTTCAGTCCCGCCTTCCTAGCAGCTTGTGTGATCAGTTCTTAAGGAAAAAAATAAAAGTTCAAATTCCCATAGTAATTCAGTTTGCAAAGTGGATTCTATGTGATTTGTGGAGGAACAGCGTGTTTTTGTTTTGTTTTGTGTCAGGGCTTCTGAATGGCAATTTCAGAAAAATGTGCTGAGTCATGAATCCCTAAGGATGCAAGATTTTGACAAGAACATGCATGGGGGAGGGCAAGAGCTGTGACAGAAGGCTCATTCTCCTTCTTCTAAATGAGACTCTTCAGGGCAAACAAATACCCCACACCTGGGCCCAGGAACACTGGATACTTCCCCTGGGTACTGAGAAGCCACACACTCACTAAAGAATAATGACCACAACAAAAATAATAATAGCTAATATTTACTGAACATGTGCCAGGTATACATATGGGTTATCTTATTCAATTCCCACAATAGCCGTATGACATGTATGACAAATGAGAAGACAGGCTTTGAGAGGCTAAATAATTTGCTGACAATCACCCAGCCACAGGAACTGGGCTGGGATTTGAACCCAGAAATCAACCCTAATAAGTACATACATTGTCTCTCCAAGTATTATCCATGTATTATTCACAGATCTCGGATCATTTTAACTGATTGTAGTGAAACTCCTTACTCAGAGGCATCTTACTAACTGGCATTCTTCAGACACAATCAACTATAGAACAAAAAGGTCCCAAGATTGTTAATATTAATGAAGGAGAAATGGTATGGCACCGCTCATATAAGTTGTGTATTTATGTGTTTAATATAACACTCCTTCCAAGTCAAAGAAAAAAGGAGACATTCTTTTATTAAAAACAGAGCTCTTCGGCTTCCCTCGTGGCACAGTGGTTGGGAGTCCGCCTGCCGATGCAGGGGACACAGGTTCGTGCCCCGGTCCGGGAGGATCCCATGTGCTGCGGAGTGGCTGGGCCCGTGAGCCATGGCCGCTGAGCCTGCGCGTCTGGAGCCTGTGCTCCACAGCAGGAGAGGCCACAGCGGTGGGAGGTCCGCATACCACAAAAAATTAAAAAATTAAAAAAATAAAAAATAAACAAAAAAACCCCCAGAGCTCTTCATTTCCTGTAACGTCCTGAGTTGAGATAATCCTACAGTGATTACTAGAAGTTGAGGCTGTCTGAGGTCATGGGCCTTTCTGGCCAGTACAAGACAACTGCCATCCTGCTCGGTCATGACCTCCCAGAGCAGGAACTCCTGATTCTTGGGACTGTTTCTCATGGGGACTTTAAAAGTTGGTGGCTGAACCTTCTCCCCTGAAGACACGGTCACCCTAGAGAAAATTAGATCACCAACCGGCTTCTAGGAGGCCCATCAGAGAGAGAGAGAGAGAGAGAGAGAGAGTGAGAGAGAGGAGAGAGAGGAGAGAAAGCAGAAAGCAGAAGTGAGGAGTTGTTAGAGTCAGTGAAGACTTTATTTCATATATTTCCCCAAATCAGCCCCAGGCACTTGGAATGTCAAGAAATATCTTGAGTCACAAAAGAAAGATAGTATTCTAATCAATAAAATTTCATTATTAAATGGGATTTTTAAATGCTTAGGAAATAGGCAAGTTAAGAATAATTATTTACATAAACATGACTCTTCTATTCCCTAAAGGACTGGCTTTATAGCAACCCTCCCAGCTAGGCCCCATTTTCTAGCCATGTTAGAAATCAAAGGGTTTGCTAGAAACCTTTCTCATTTTGCTTTTGGAAATTACTCGTGTATGTTGTTTATGTCGTGGCAATTATGTTTCATACCGTACAAAGAGGGTCATAAACCCCATCTCACAGGGCTATTATGAGGGATGAATAATATAATGTGATTGGAACAGACCAAGAATTCCATTAATGAGTAGCAAGATCAATACTAATAATTCCAAAGGGGCGTCTGTCTCCCTTTCCTCAAAAGGATTCTGTAGGACTGATATTTTAGCTTTTTGGAAGGCAAAGGTCAAAATGGTTTAGCAAATTGACTTTTGAATATGCTAATATCTATATCACCAGATTCTGGATCTGAAGTGAAATCAGAGAATTCATATTTTTACATTCAAGTAAAGTATGACTGTAATTCGGGGGGCTAAGAAGAAAAAAGGCAACCACACTGAGGCAAAACAAACAAAAAGTATTTTATTGTAACTTAAAATTCATTCCCTAGACAATGGATAATGCACACACTGGAAGACATTAGTAGACATGGTAAAGACGCACTTGGACAAGTATCAACATTGATGAATGTGGGGATGGCATAAAAGTTAAGAAAAGCGCTTCCCTGGTGGCGCAGTGGTTGACAGTCCGCCTGCCGATGCAGGGGACACGGGTTCTTGCCCCGGTCCGGGAGGATCCCACATGCCGAGGAGCGGCTGCGCCCGTGAGCCATGGCCGCTGAGCCTGCGCGTCCAGAGCCTGTGCTCCGCAACGGGAGAGGCTATACCAGTGAGAGGCCCGCGTACCGCAAAAAAAAAAAAAAAAAAAAAGTTAAGAAAAGGTTATTGGATTTCTCGAACATGATATTGGCAAAAAGAAACTTTTATCACAAAAACATTTCCTTTAATTTTTTTTGAATGCTATTTATTTTACTTACTAACCTTGACAGTGACTAAAGAGTGAGGCATAGAAAAGTTTCCAGAAGTCTGAATATGGAGCAGTAGTCCAAGTGCTTTGGAGCCCCATTATTGGGTTATTGAATAGGATTCACTCAGTTATGAAATTCCCCACACTCCAGGTTTACTGCCTGGAAAAACACTATTTACCGACCTCACTGAGGTGCTGTGGGGATTCATGCTTATAAAGTGCTTCACGTGCCTTTGAAGAAAGGCAACATAGAAGTATAAAATAACCTTACATATTTCAAAAGAAATGAAAAGACGATTTTGGCACAGTGGGAAGAGTGACTCCTATTTAAAGAACCAAACTTGTCTATTTATTAAAAACCCCTCACCTCCATGGGTTTTTGGTTTGTTTCTTTAAGAGAAAAAAAATGTTTCTCTGCTGTCAATCTTAAAACAGTCATTCTCAACTCAGGCTGTGCTCTCAGAATCACTTAAAAAGCTCATTAAAAATAGATGCTTAGCCCACAGCCTAGAACTACATAATCAAAGTCTCTACTAGTGGTACTCAGGCAACTACATTTTAAAAAGGATCTAGAGAAGATTCTGATGCATAGCAAAGCTTTTAAAACATTTCTTTAGAAAAATGTCAACATATTAAATGTTGATTTTCTTCCTAGAACATTTTGCTTAAGACTGAATAAAGTTGGAGGAGGGTATCAATTTCTTATTGCCTTTTTCCCTTCCCACGTACTGCATAGCACACAGGCTCGGAGCACAACGTGTGCACATCCACACACACATCCACACACACACAAATTTTTAGTTCTGCCCTTGAATTAAAATTGGATCGTGATAAAATCTGATAGTAGCAAATAAATGCTTCACTGACAAGACATGCAAGGATTTGCAACTCATCCCCACTGTGCCCAAAGCAAATGGATGTTTCCCATTTGCCAGAACGGAATGGTTTAAATATGCATTTCCAATTTGGAAACAGGTAAAATCAGCACTTCTTGGGAAACAACAGCTGAGTGGATGCTGACAAACAAAAGTGAGCGAGGTTCCAGCGGCCAACCATGAAGAAAGGCTACAGTGACTCTACTCCTCTGTTTGGAGATTGCCTGCAACTCAGCAAACACCTTAGGAATTGAAAGGATGTATCCTCAGTGGGCACCAAACATGTGGGTGATTCATCAAGGTAAACAGAGTACAGTAAGTCCCCTACATACAAATGAGTTCCATTCTGAGAGTGCATTCGCAGTCCAATTTGTTTGTAAATTCAACAAAGTTAGCCTACATACCCAACTAACACAATCGGCTCTATAGTACTGTACTGTAATAGGTTTAAAATACTTTTTCACACAAATAATACATAAAAAACAAACACAAAAAATAAAGAAAACACTTTTAATCTTACAGTACATTACCTTGAAAAGTACAGTAGTACCAGCTACATCATCACTGCTTTTACGCTTGCTTCTGGACATCCTGGGCTTGAAATAAAGATACTGTACCACTGTACTCTATACAGCACTGTACAGTAAAGTACACAAAAGCACAACCACTTGTAGAGGATGCACGCACATGACAATCTACGCCAGACACGTGAACTAACTTACGTGATTAGACATGCGAACGCACTCCATATCTTTGAAAGTTCGCAACTTGAAGGTTCATAGGTAGGGGACTTACTGTAATGAAAACTGGTGACGGTAGTTTAAAATATCATTTTTAAAAAACGATCAATTTTGTGCCACCGCAATTCTTAACGCTGTTTTAGGAACCCCTTTCATTTCCTGACTGGCTCGAAGTCTTCTATTTACTAGCGAGGCTAGCAGAGAGGAGAGAGTGATTTAGTCCCTGGCAGGCTACACACATATCTCCTCACGCTGCTTGCACCAGTTTTGAAATAGCTAGAGTCTCCTCTGGCTGCCTTGCAATGGAACTAATGGAGTCTGCAGAGAAATCATATTTCTTTACACAGAGAAAGCCTTCTGAGGCTGGCCAAAATGATCACAATGTCCAGAACTCATCAATAATAGTAAAACAGAATAGTCCCACTTCTTGGAAAAAGGAAAAAAGAGAAAAAAAAATACAGGAGATAGAGGCTACATATACAATACATAGAGAATAGGATATGTTAAAAAAAAAATTCATTCAGATCAGGCACAGTGCAATTTTGCCATGAGAAAACAGTCCTCAGTGCCTTCCAAGATTCCTCTAAACATTAGAGGAATTAGAGGCAACTTTGTACAAAAAGGTTGCTGGAGCTGGCTTGGGGAGTTGCTTGTTGCACGTATCCCAGGAAGGCAAGGCTGCCAGCAGCAGAATAAAACCTCCCAGCAGGACGCAGAAGCCACTAAAATAAAATGCAATGTCATAGGTGTGGGTCCAGTCATAAAACCAACCTGAAAAGGGAGGAAGAAAAAAGTGAGTTTGATAGACATAGTATGAATAGGAATACTCTAATTTCATCAATTTATATACAGTTCGCGGGAATGACATATACACACTACTATATATAGAATAGATAACTAATAAAGACCTACTGAATAGCACAGGGAACTCTACTCAGTGCTCTGTAATGATCTATATATGGGAATAGAATCTAAAAAAAAGTGGATATATGTGTATGTATAACTGACTCACTTTGCTGTACAGCAGAAACTAACACAACACTGTAAACCAACTCTACTCCAATACAAAAATTAATTTAAAAAGTTTATATACAGTGCAGATTAGGATATATATTACCCAATCTACTCCCAAAGTGGCCTAATGGGAGTTAGAGGAGGAGAATTTCTCAAATAGTTGGACAAGAATAAGCAGGCATTTTGGGTTTCTCCCAGATGAAGAACAAACACAGATTCCTGAGCAAATGTACTGGCTTTTCCAACTACATCAAAGTGATTTTGAATAAATCACGATCAGGAGACATTCCACGCAGATTTATGTTGTATAAATCTGTGCTATTATTACACCATGAATTTCTGTATCCAGAGATGTTACAAAGAAGAACAGTAAAGTGGATTGACTTTAAGATAAATCTCTTACCAACAATTGGTGGTCCAAGGCTATTTCCAAGTCCAGCAAAGAACATTAATATCCCGTAGGCATGGGCTAATTTTTCAATTCCCACAGTCTTCGTGGTCACATAAGGAAAGATGGACCAATTACCAGTAAGAAACCCTAGGATCCCAGAAAGTAGTGCCAACGTGACATAACTTTTGGCAAATGGAATTGCACACAAGGCCAGGCTCATAATTATTAAGGTAGCTACGTAAAGATATAAGGTATTAATCCACTTGAAGTCAGCCAGTATCCCTAAAATGAGTTTACCAACTGCTGTCATAATGCCAATAATGGAAATAAGTGGCATAGGAAACTCTTCTTCTTTCACATTTGAACTTCTTGCTACATCTTCCATAAGTAATGAAGGTGGAAACCCTCCGATGTCGAAAAGAAAGATGGCGATGAAAAGGGCTGAAAATACTTTGTTTTTAAAAAGAGCCACAGTTTCTTCACAGTAGTTTTTATATAACTGCCATTTCCTCTTGGCAAGCTGTTTGCAAAAATATGTCCGTTCTGCAACTTTCTTTTTGTACGTTTCAGTCTCTTTTGTGTGTGCCATTGTTGTTGGGTTTTTAGGAAGTAGACTCTCTGGTTTCCAGTCACCACTGGCTAAAGTGCTCTTACATATTTCCTCACCACGGTAGGTCTTTTCAAGAATGTTTATGTTTTCTTCCAGGTTCTTTTCTTTTTCATTGTAAATCGAGTACCTACCTGGTACATTTTCCAGAGCTATTTTTTCAGGCAAAGTGCAATCAGAGGACTGAAGGGGTCTCATCAGACTGCCACAGGCTAATGTATTTAAAGCTAAAGCACCTACAATCAGCAGGCATCCATCCAGTCCATAGAACTCAATCAGCAGTCTCTGCAGAGCGGCGTATATAAAAAGTCCAATGCTTGAACCTAAAAAGGAAATGGTAACCGTTTAATCTCTTATCATTTGGGCCTCTCGGGACAAGCATTATTAGTATTACAATTTGATTTCTTTTTTTACACTGGCATTCATGTGTGTGCCTTCATATTAAAATCACAGCAAGAATGCTGAAGATAGTAACAACAATAGTGACAATTTATTTTAAGAATTCGCATTTGTATGTCAGACACTGCGTTAAACACATTACTTCGCACCATCTTGTTTCATCCTTACAATAACCCTATTGGGTAGGTCCTATTATTATTCCCAGTCTACACTTGAAGTGACCTAGGGCTAGAAAGTTTGAGAAATTTGCCACACATCAGAGAGCTGTAAATGCCATAAGAAGGATTCACACCCAGTCTGACACCAGGAGCCCAACGTCCTTAACAAATACCTATGCAACTCCTTTTTGGGTACTTAAAAAAGAACCAAAAAAGTACTTTTCTGGCTCCATGTTATGTATGCATTCCTTTCGGAAAAGAAAAGTTCTCACGTTTTATTTTTTGAGATGAAGGATATATTTAAGTTTTAGGATATTTATAGTGGTTTGATAGCTCAAATCCATTGCTAATCACCAGAACGGATGCTTGATATGAATAAACTATGAGAAGAGTAAAGTGAACTCTGATAGGGTATTAAAATTACAAAATATGCCTGGTTTGCACATTTGGGCAACACTGTAAATACTCCATTTTTTAAGCATAGATCACACTAACCTCACTGGAATGGAAAGTTACATTAGCGCAATTAATTTGCAGTGTTCTTATATGGCTCTGATTTCAAGTTTTTGATTGTTTTAAAATTTAAATACCATTGAGAAATGTCACGTGAAAACACAGGAAAGAAATAAGTAGATCTGTAATAAAAAAAATAGTCTAAATAGGTTGATCATACTTTTTAAACGGTCTATACCAAATTATATCAAAACCCCAATAGGATGCCAAGCTTATGGTAAAAACCCATCAAAAATTCTTACAAATAACCAAATGGCTTTGTCTTAGAGTTATAAGAAAACTTTTTTTTTTTTTTTGGTACCACAGTTGTCCCTTCCTAATATATTTAAAGTTAACTCCTTCATCCCCAAAGAAAAAAAACTTCGCTTGCAAACGTTAATTAATAGCTCACATTAATGTAATGACAGCTAAAATAGTATCTTTTTGTGGCTACCAAGAAAGTGTCTCTTTGCTGACTACTGAGAAGTTATAAAAGTAGATGAATTGAATTCTGCCTTATCTTTTTAAAAGTGGCACATACTTCAAAAGTTGAAAGCATTTCAGAAAACAAACTGAAAGAATTGAAAAGAGGACCTTTCATATAATTCCATACTGCATTAGCATCCATTCATTATTAATTCATATTTTTCTCTAACACCATTTCTTTGTAGAAGTTCTAACAAAGTGCCCTATAATTAGACACTTAAAAATATTCTTGATATTTTGAAAGTTCTGTATTTTGACCTTAAGTTGAGAAAATAAATAATTCCCCTTTGCTCACCAACTAACTTTATCTGTCAACATCATGAAATATAAGGGAAACATATAAAATCAATTCAACAGGTTTTATCAAACATCTATGATATGCTAAGTGTACGACAGGGCAGCAAAATAAAATTCCACTTTGGACACTAGTTTCTTCAGCCCACAGCCCATGAGAATGTAGTTATAGCTTAGAACGATGCAGGAGGGAATTCCCAGGTGGGTCAGGGGTTAGGACTCCGCACTCTCACTGAAGAGGGCCCAGGTTCGATCCCTGGTGGGGGAACTAAGATCCCACAAGCCACAATGCTTGGCCAAAAAGAAGAGAAAAAAAAAAGATGCAGGATTCTTTCAGGGCAGTGAAGAGTAATTAGAGCTCTCTTGTGGAACTGTGTAAACTGTAAAACCATAATTTTTAATCTTCAAAAATAAAATCCCAATTTAAAAATCAACACGATAAAGGAAAAAGTGAAATAAAACACTAATTATGCTTCCATGCATGCCTAAAGTATGCATTATCACAAAGAGGGAGAATATGAATTGATGTTCAGGGAACCTGAAACAATAAGAGATACACTCATGCTTTGATTAAGACCAGGGGTCAACAGACTTTTTCTATAAGGGGCTAGAGAGTAAATAATTAAGGCATAGTGGGCCATACAATCTCTGTCACAAATGCTCAACTCAGCCCTTGAAGCGTGAAAGCAGCCAGAGAAGAATCATGAAGGAACGAATATGGTTGTGTTTCAATAAAGCTTTATTTATGGACACTGAAACTTTAATTTTACCTAATTTCATGTGCCATGAAATATTCTTCTTTCGATTTTTTTTCAACGAAACAAAAATGTAAAAACCATTTTTAGCTCACGAGCTGTCCAAAAACAGGTAATAGACCAGTTTTGGTCCACGAGCATTAGTTTATCAATCCCTGTTCACCAGGGATTAAGATCGTTTCCCCAAAACCTCCATTTCATGCCCATGTTTCTTTCTTTCAACTGGATCACAATATTTCAACTAGGTCTCATTATTTCTTTTTTTTTTTTTTTTTTAGATTTTTTTCTTGACATGGACCATTTTTAGAGTCTTTATTGAATTTGTTACAATACTGCTTCTGCTTTATGCTTTGTTTTTTTTGCCCCGAGGCCTGTGGGATCTTAGCTCCCCAACCAGGGATCGAACCCGCACCCCCTGCACTGGAAGGCGAAGTCTTAACCCCTGGACCCCCAGGGAAGTCCCAGGTCACATTATTTCAACTATATTTTGCTTTTGGGTTCTTTTTCAATTAAAGAAAAACTCTACTGTGAGTTTTGTTTTTCTTGTCACCACTTTCACTGAAGGTGGATACTACAGTGTGAAGGTTTGTGTCTCTTCAAAATTTGTAAATTGAAATCTTAACCCCCAGTGTGATGGAATTAGGAGGCTTCTCCTTTGAGAGGTGATTAGGTCATAGGGTAGAACCCTCCTGAATGGGATTAGTGTCCTTATAAAAGAGAACCTCAGAGAGCTTCCTCTTCCCTTCTGCCACATGAGGACAAAGGGAGAAGGTGGCAGTCTGTAACCCAGCAGAGGGCTCTCAGCAGAATCTAACCACGCTGACCTTGACACCCTGATCTCAGACTTCCAGCCTCCAGAACTGTGAGAAATAAATTTCTATTGTGAATAAGCCACTCAATCTATGCTACTTTACAGCAGTCTGAATAGACAAAGACAGTGGATTCATGCTGCTCCTTAATTTTGCCTCATCTAACTTCCTATGGCTACAACTAAAAACTCCCCAATTCTACCAAATCTAGATTGTCCACAGTCTATCCATTTTGGTTCAGTGTGCCACAGCCCAGTCTCTTATGCTCTCCTCTTTAGACTGAGTGAAAGCAAGAGCAGCTCTCTCAGCATACAATTTCCAACATCTTCAACACAAATAAATTCAGACGTTAAAGGAAACCCAGGTCATAATTATAGTGACTAACACTTTTAGAGCCCCTGCCATGTGCCTTACACATATGTTCCTTTAATATTCCCAATGACCCAATGTGATGGTGTATGGTCAGACCACCCAAGATGGCTGTTCTCTTGCTCTCTGTACATCCCCTGCCTGACCAGTGCCTGCTTTACCTACACCTACTCGCATGACTGACCTTCCTATATACTGGCCCAAGGCCCCACCTAGTGATTGCTCTTATCCAAGGGGTGGGGAGGTGTGTGCCTCTCTGCTAGTTTCCTGGTAACCAATAAGCCAACCTGATGTCAATTCCCCTATAACTGGCAATCTCCCCTCCCCACCCCGGGAGCGAAAACCCGCATCCATGTCTTGCCCACCCTCTACCACACATGGTGGGGCATCACTCCAGGATCTTGCTTTGGATTTGTAAGCTCCCCCCTTCCATTAAGCCACTGATGTCTCTGTCGCTGACTCCAGGCTCTTTCTTCTGTCTTGAAGCTGGGCAAGCACAGGCCTTACAGGGTGCAGCCCAACAGATGGGTGCTATTATTATCCCCATTTTACAGTTCAGAAAACTGAGGCTTAACAGTTAATTTCACAGAACAGGTAACTTGTCCATCACCAGACAGCTACTGAGTGACACAGGATTCAAAACCAAGCAGACTGGCTCCAGGATCTGGGCTTATCACTACGTTATAGTGCCTCTACAAAAAATACAGTATAGGTAAGACCTATTATCCGTTAAGCTGCCAGCCCTGCTCTCACACTCCCTCCCACACTTGTGGGAGATGCTGTCAGGTTCTTTACTTTTTTTTTTAATTATTATTTTTTTTACATCTTTATTGGAGTATAATTGTTTTACAATAGTGTGTTAGTTTCTGCTTTATAACAAAGTGAATGAGTTATACGTATGCATATGTTCCCATATCTCTTCCCTCTTGCGTCTCCACCCTCCCACCCTCCCTATCCCACCCCTCCAGGCGGTCACAAGGCACCGAGCTGATCTCCCTGTGCTATGCGGCTGTCAGGTTCTTTAAACTGCCTTCCAACTGCTCTGGATTCTCCATCTTTTGTTTTTTCTCTTTCTTTTCCCAGTTCTGCCTTAGCCATGCCCTCAGACTCCGGTCCTGTTTCCTCCTAGGCCATGATTCACATTTCTTTCCTGGCAATGCTTCCTTAAACCACCTTGGGGAAATATCCAGCTCGATTTAATTTGATGTGGAAGCACTCTGTTGCCACTGCATTGGCCTCAGGAACAAAACATTAGTTTGGATCCCGCTGCCAGATACACTACTGAAGTACTTCAGCTTATCTGAAAGTCTGACCTCCCAGGAATATCTACCCACGAACAAGTAGCAATGTAAACTTAAATACAAGTTTTAGTAAGCTTGGCAGCTTTATCTCCTAAGCAAACTCCTAAAGCATTGGCCACAGAAATTTTGATAAGTTCTCTAAATAGCTTAGAAAAAAAATCCATCTGAAAAGTAAAACACCACTTTACAATATCAGAGCAAGTCCAGAAGGCTTTTACACTTACACACACACACAGCCGCTCCCCCCCCATCAACAGTGATTCATCTCTTATTAAAAGAATAACAAGTGTAAACAGTCTGTTGTTTGGATATGCAAATAGACCAACGAGATGTATTCACAAACCAGTACTTTGGAAAAACCCTAAGTTCCACAATAAATGGAGCTGGAGAGGTGTCAGCATTGTTCTTCCTGACAGTGGCCTGAAGGGACCCACTTTCCTTCCATTTCTCCTCTTTCCCAGGGATCAGGTGCTTTACTTAAGTGCTCTCTGCTTCTTTTAGCAAGGCTCTCACCAGCATGTGACTCTCAATTTACTGGACCCATAAGTTTTCTTTTCCTATATTATACTGGACACCTAATGCCCCAGCTTTTTCATACATGTATCTTTAGGGTTTTTTGAAAGCTACACCCATATTTACAGGGGAAAATAAAATTTCCTTCTAGGACTAGAGTAAAATAAATTGTGCTACGTGAATGGCAGCGGGGGCATGGTTGGTTAAACATGTCCGTGCTTTGTAACTTCTAACTTTGATTAGAAGGCTGAAGAGTAGCAATGCTGTACTTATATTGAAAATGTACCTGTTGAAATCAGGCCAAGTGCAAGGCCTCGGCGGCTGTCGAAATACTGGCACGTAATGGTCACTGTTGCAGTGTATAATAAACCACATCCAAGACCTAAACACAAGAAGACATTGCACAAATTAAGCCAGACAGTATTACTTCAATGCAAAAAAAAAAAGAGGTGTAATTAAATAACTCTAATAGGACATTCTGTTACTAACTGGCTAAAACTCTTCAAAGTATGGGTTCCTAGATCCCTCTGATGTTAGTTGTACAGTTCCAATGAACACATTGGGCAGCCTTGGTTTTCACTCCACACCCACCCTAAGGTCAGGGCCAAGTCAAAAAAATAATCCAATTTCTAGAGCATGAATGAATAATGTAAATTTAAATTAAGACATTATGGAGAGATAGAGAAAATGGTTAAACCACACACCAAATAGCAAAATTTAATCAAACTTGCCCATTAAAATATCTCTGTCTCTCTTCCACACCTTTACCCTTGGTTCAGTGTTCTTCCTCCTCTGGGTCCTCTAAACAATTTTATAAAATCCCCTTATAAAATCATGCCAAGGTATTTTGCTAGACTTCATAGCCTGGTACACCCCAGTCTGCAAAACAAAGGCCTTCTGGCGCTCTCAGATCATCCCATCATCGCAAAATGTATATTTGTAAGTTTTTATCTTTTAGAGATGCAAACTACCTCATTTAGGAGTAAAATGTCATGTCTTTAGTTTACAATATCTTTGAAAAAAAAAAGAGGAAGAAAATGCAATAAATATTAACAACGGTTACATTTAAGTGATGACCATATGGTTGCTTGCTATACTATTCTCCACTTTTCTGTAAATTTGAAATTCTTTTACAGTTAGAAAGAAAAACCCTTACTACTCACTATCCCTTTCCTGAGACCACAGGGCAATATTTAAGGCTGTTTGTTGGCTTAATCTTTTTCTCCCTATTAAGTATCTAATAACCCCAGTTTTGTTTTTCATAAAAATTTCCTCTGGCTTCTAACTCATAACATTTGCCTTTCTTCTGCAACATCGTCTGTTCTTGGGGATCACCCTATAAACAACACAAAAGCCGTCGTCTAAAAACTAATTTTAACTATGAATCATTAGGTGAGTTATTAAGGTCATTTTCATTACTTTCAAATTGCGACCTGGACTATGATTAGAAAGAATACATGGGTTTAACAAATACAACGCATAAACATTTTAGGAAATTAGCATTTAACTCAGGACCCAGATGATCATCTGTGATTGCATTAAAAAGTATTCTTGGTCCAAAAAAAAAAAAGTATTCTTGGCTTCCCTGGTGGCGCAGTGGTTGAGAGTCCGCCTGCCGATGCAGGGAACGCAGGTTCGTGCCCCGGTCCGGGAGGATCCCACATGCCGCGGAGCGGCTAGGCCCGTGAGCCATGGCCGCTGAGCCTGCGCATCCGGAGCCTGTGCTCCGCAACGGGAGAGGCCCGCGTACCGCAAAAAAAAAAAAAAAAAGTATTCTTAAAGAAATGAGATAGATGAAAATAATTATACTTTAAATAAACCTTTTAAAATATAGCACACTTTTGTATGATTTAAGGGAAGAGATACTATCTCATTAAAACATGAGTTGGATTGATTTATACATTTATCATTATTACATATACTTCGATGAAATAAGACCTGCTCCTGAACAATCAATTTTGTGAAGCCAAAAAATGTCACCCTTAACTAAAACTATATTTCGGAAAGCCTTTGGAGAGGGAATGAATTTACTTTTGCGTGATTTGGTTGTCAGGGCTCTGTCAAATGGTAGGCATTAGGGACAAGAAAAAAAAAAAAAAGGCATTTCTGATTAATAAATGCCAATGCTAGAAAAGTTAAAACAGTAACTTTTAAACATTTTACCTTAGACTAAAAAGAAAGAAATTTTAAAAAACTATTTCAAGGCCATGGGCTTCAGATAAGATCATCTCATTTTTTTTTAAGTAGCAGAAATTTGAAATGCTTTTTCTCTAAACTTTTCAAAAAGCAGAAGGTGACATGATGCTTTCCCACATCTGTATTAGGATGACCTTAAACCACCAGTTATTAAAAAGATGGTCCTCAAGGTCTTTCAATGGAGTCAAAACTATTTTCACGATACTGACATGTTTCCTGCTTTTTTCACTGTGTTCCCATTTATGCTATTGGTGCAAAAGACATGGTGCGAAAAACTTCAAGAGCCTTAGTACAAATCAAGATATTGGTATCCAACTTCATACCTTATATGTTTCATCACCACTCACAGTAAAAGCAAACAAATTTTAAAAAAATACTTCATCTGAATTACAATTGTTGCCGAGAAAAAGCACGTATGCAATTGTTTTAGTAGCCAGCTAAAGTAGCCACTTTTTCCATGTAACCCTGTATGTATTTGAAAGAATGTCTGACAGACACAAACTATGGTTAGTCAGACTTGAGTATTTGGCAGACATTTTCTTGAAAACAAACAAGGAAAATAACTGACAATAACTGTTGCCAATGATAAAATTTGAGCTTTCCAGCAAAAATTAGAATTTTTGGAAACTTTTATCCAACACCATGATTTGACAGATTCCCAACACATAAAGATTTTCTGATAAGCCTATTGGTGATACTAACAAAAGTGATTTTTTAGCTGTTGTTTAATAAAATGTGTCAACATTTTAAAGTTCTTGCATAACTCAGAGAACCAATATTTTTCACATAACCAATTCATGATGTTACAAAATCAGACTTGAATGCTGACCTATTCAAAGTACAGAATAAACAAATTGATTTAATATTACAGAGCACGAAAAGTATATTCATGTGGTTTCAGGTTCCATATTGCAATTAACCCTTGGAAAACTATCATACATCAAGTTTTGGGATAGTATCAAAGAAGAGTTTCTACAGTTAACTGAAAAGACTATTGAAAACCCCTCCCTTTTCCTTTGTGTGAGACCAGATTTCCTTCATAAACTTCAACCAAAAAAGCACATTGCAATAGACTGAGTACAGAGAAGACATGAGAATCCAGATGTCTTCCATGAAGCCAGGCATTAAGGAGATTTGCAAAAATGTAAAACAAGGCCGTCCTTCTCACTAAACTTTTTCTTTTGGAAAATAGAACTGTTTTTCATAATAAGTATGTTATTTATGCTAACATGTACTGAGTTTGTTATTATTATCTTTAAATGAATCACTAAACAAATATTTTTAAATTTCTCACCTTTTAATACAGTAAATTTTAACAGAATAAATAAGTATTTCCACATAATTAAAAGTTCCTTGGGGTCCTAAATAAAAGAGTGTAAAGGGTTCCAGGAATATAAAGTTTGGAAACCACGGCCTTAAAGCCTTCTTTGGTCTCCAATCATTTAAAATAATTAATTAATTAATTTGGCCACACCACGCGGCTTGTGGGATCTTAGTGCCCTGACCAGGGATTGAACCTGGGCCACGGTCATGAAAGCACTGAGTCCTAACCCCTGGACCACCAGGGACTTCCCTGGTCTCCAATCTTGTTTTTTTTTAAATTTATTTTATTTATTTATTTTTGGCTGCATTGGGTCTTCGTTGCTGCGCGCGAGCTTTTCTCTAGCTGCGGCGAGCGGGGGCTACTCTTCGTTGCGGTGCACAGGCTTCTCATTGGGGTGGCTTCTCTTGTTGTGGAGCACGGGCTCTAGGCGTGCAGTCTTCAGTAGTTGTGGCTCGCGGGCTCAGTAGCTGTGGTGCAGGGGCTTAGTTGCTCCATGGCATGTGGGATCTTCCTGACCAGGGCTCAAACCTGTGTCCCCTGCATAGGCAGGCGGATTCTTAACCACTGCGCCACCAGGGAAGCCCCTCCAGTCATTTTTGATCAGACTCCTATCAGTGAAAAAATTTTGAGAATCGACCTCCAGTATAAGCATAATCATTTTTAAAATGAAATACCTAAACTACTAACGATTCAAAGCATAATCATTAGCAAAATATAATTGTTTTCCTTTACTTACATAGGTGAAACTAAACATATTTACCTGTTCTAGCATTTCCTTTCCATACCCTATGTTTCATTCCACATACTCTGGGTGAGACCACAACCTCAGAGGCCTCTTTTCCCTGATCTCTTCCCATCAAACCATACATCACGCTCTTTATCACTCCCACTGCCTCAATCATCAACCTTCCACCATGTGAACTACCACTGCCTCACTTTACCTCCTCCAGATCTTTTCTGTTCTGAACAACGGCCTCTTAATCACCATCTCAGCCTCCAGTACTTTTTCCACCAATCTACTGTCTAACCCACTGTTATACAGTTCTCATCACATTACTCTCCTGCAATAACGTCCAAATAAACCCTCCATCATCCGGTCTCTGTTGCAAACCAAGCTTTGACATATTTGCAAGTCCCCTCGTGACGTGTGCATTCCTTAAACAAATATCTCTGAAAAGACCCCTATTATCCACTGTATCTCATGCCTCTGAGCATTTGAGCTCCTGGAATGTACTTCTCCTACCACCCTCACTCCTTTTCCAACTCATGCCCACCTGATCACATCCCACCCGCCCTTCAAGACTCAGCTCAAGCACCAATTCCTGCATGAAGTCTTCTTCTGCAGCCCCTCTCCCACAGATACATACTATACCCACACTGAATGCTGCTTTCATTTTATAATTGCACTTATTTTACTGTGTTACAAGTTACATATGTACAAGTCTCCTCCCCCAAGTAGACAATGAGCTACCTGAGGGCAGGCTGTGTCTTATTCATCTGAGTATCCTGGTTCCAGGTCTGAGCCTGGCACAGAGTGTTAAAGTTATTCTACTACTTTTTCCCATAAACCTCATTTGAATTCCCCAATGTTAAGTCACATTGGCTAATTTCAACCATTTCTATCTATTCTTACTCTGGCTGTCGCTCTCTCTTGCATTTCTCTCTTCCTCTCTGTGTCTCATTTCCTCTATTCATATAACAAACACACACACACGGTATGTATGTATGCTTGTGAATATATATTTTAAAAAATATATCTTTACATCTGCTTTACAATTAAATGATGCTGATTTTTTTCACTTAGGCCAGAAAATAAATCTTAGCTGTAAAAATAAGATTTTTTTACTTTCACAATAATTCATGTAACAGGATGGCATCATTAGAATACAGAATTAGAATTTTATGGTTTGAAAAAAAAAGATACAACTAACTTACAACTTGTATGTATTACAGGATGATGGTTTGGGCAAATCACACTTAACAGCCTCATTTCCTCATTTTTCTTAATCTCTATCTGTAACTAAAGAACACCCAGATCAATTAAACTGATAAGAGAGATACAAGAAGGAAATATAACTGAAGTAAAACACTCTAATATGATAAAATGCATCTAATTCAGAAATATAAAGCAAGCATCTCTAAGGAAACAGCATATGAATAAAATCACACAAAACGGACAAGCAGTAAACATTGGAAATTGTGTACATATTTTGAAAATTGTCTATGAATTGTCTTTAAATATTCTTTCATTATATACATATTTTTGTGTATTTAACTAAACAGACATCTATCAAGCCCCTACTTTTATATATGAACATTTCCCCCTGCAGTATTATCTCTATGAAAAGGGAATAGTTTAGTAATAGTGCATTCTAATATGGCAATCTTAAAAAGTGATGAGAGTAAACTTACAGAATCCAGACTCTATGTGTAAAACAGGGGTTAGGTGTAGCACCTAGGACTTTCTTGCTTTGGCCACTGGAAGTCTCATATCCTGGAAAACCCCTTCGCCCTGGGCAAACCAGAACAGCTGGTCACTGGGTGTGCCTCTTGGGCCTGCCTCTTGGTCATCTGGGAGAATTTCCCTTTTCTATGGTCTGAAACAAGTATTTGATCACCTCTTAGAATAGCTGAGCCAGTAGGATTTATCATCTTGACCAAAGGTTAAGGTAGGCAATAGCCTATAATGTTCCAGAAGTACCTACTTCTAGAAATAAAATTGTGAGAATGGAAATTTGGATGCTGAAAAAGATAAGTTTAGGGCATCCAAATGCAATTACTGTTTATGTTTCTAGCCTAAAACATCTGCATGGAAAAAGTTTAAAAGTTTAAGCAGGGACTTCGCTGGTGGCGCAGTGATTAAGAATCCGCCTGCCAGTGCAGGGAACACGGGTTCAATCCCTGGTCCGGGAAGATCCCACACGCCGTGGAGCAACTAAGCCCATGCTCCGCAGCAAGAGAAGCCACCACAATGAGAAGCCCACACACTACAACGAAGAGTAGCCCATGCACTACAATGAAGAGTAGCCCCAGCTCGCCACAACTAGAGAAAGCCCATGTGCAGCAACGAAGACCCAACGCAGCCAAAAATAAATAAAATTAATTAAAAAAGAAAAAGTTTAAGCAACTGGCTAGCTTTTTGATTGACATGACTTTACAAAAGCATATAGCTTTGACACTGGCTTGATTAAAGCACAAACTTTATATGCTTAGCATGAGTACCTTGAACCTGACACTGGCTGGTCAAGAGCACAGGCTTGGGATCAGGCAGGCGTGGATTCAAGTCCCAACTCTATCACTTATTGGCTGTGTGACTTTCAGTTTCCTTATCTTTAAAACCATCTCATAAGATAGTTGTAAAGATTAAGAGACAGAAAAAATGTAAAAGATTTCAGTATCTGTGCTTGGAATATAATGAAGTACCAAAAATAGTCCTTATGCTGAAATATTTTTCCACTTTTCCACCTGAGTATTATGGTATTATATAGCTCTAGCCTCAGGCTAATTAGAAAATCATAGTTCCTTTTTATAACTGAACACCCATTAGAGACAAAAGGCGATCTTTAATGGCACAACAAAAAAACAAGGGCTTATAAAACTAACTGCTAAAGCGAGTATCAGAAAACAACCTTTATCTAATTTGCCATCACTAGAGAAGGAGAATCAGATTGTCTATGAAAGTGGGTTATGCCCTCCTCAAGCTCAATGGATATGCAGATACTAACAAGAAAATGAAGGAAGAGAAAATTGAATTTTTCCAAAATCAAGAAGAGATTATTAAGAAAACAGTAATCAGGTAGCTAAGGAACAATATAATCTGAAGAAAAGAGAAAGCAAGAAATTGATTTTGAGTTGTGCTTTTCAGAAAAGCAATGGGAAATGATTGGGAAGAAGCTTGAGCAAATCATTAAGGGCATATTTCCTGCGGCCCCTCTTCCCATTCCTCCCAGTCTCCCACCACATTTTCTTTTTCCCGATTTTAGTAAAGTTATTGGGGACACAGGGGCCTGAATTACCAGGTTTGGCAGTAGGACATACAGTCACTTGAAAATCAGCAAGCTGCCATTTCATTCTAGCTACAAAACCCAAACAAGATAACATCATATTTTCAAGACAGTATTTTTAAAAAAATGGTAAAACAGAATTATGCCAACTAATACACTTCACTATTCTTTTTGATGTTTTCTATTATAAACATACCATATAACTTTAATTTTCTTTCTCTATATTATTTAATCTGTTATACAAATAGTTCAATAGTGCTTCTTCAGTTACAAAAAGCTGCTGCTGTGCTCTTGAACTAAGAGATCAGAAAAGAATTTAAGGGGAAGGGAACAAACATTCATTAAACACCCGTGTGCCTCTCTATATACATTATCTCATGAATAGTCACAATATCTCTGTGAAGTCGCGTTAGTCTCATTTCATAAGAAATACAAACGGAAGCTCAGAGAGGTTGGATAATTTCCCAAGGTCACAAAACTGATAATGATGGTGATGCTGGTGAATATTTATTGCTTTAACTCATCCATCCACAAAACCCTAGAAGGTAGTTACTATTATTATGTTCAGTTTAAAAAATGAGAAAACAGTAGGTAAGTAACATGTCTACAGTCCACGGCTGGCAAGTGAGTAAGATAAAATTAACCCACACGGCCCAACCCCAGAGTTGGACTGTCAGTGCTTGCTCCTGCCTGTGCCATATTATCTTAAGAGACCATCTAGTTCATTCCAGACAGAGGAGAATGTTTAGAATACTGCACAGAACGCGTGCTCAATATATGCTATCATTAGACTGAATCTTTCTTGTTTTTTCTAAGGAATTCATAATACAGAGGGGAGGAGTTTAGACGGTGTAATAATTTCCTGTCAATTCCTTTTCAACTGGATATTCTACTTCCAATGGCGACAGAATGGAAGTGTCATTGTTCATTAAATTCCCATTTATTTACCCTACAAATATTCCACGAGCCCTATATTCTGAGCCTACTGACAAAATAAAACCACAAAGAAGTCAACCATGATAATAAGTGTTAATAATCTCCTAGCAAGAAGTAGCTCACAGGGGCCCAATAATTACTACAGTGCGTGCCTTTTTAAGTATTGAAATTAAAACATTAAACTTTTAAAAAATTCTTTAAAATTACTGGAACCTGTAAAATTATTATTGAAATTAAAATTAAATTGATTTTTTACTATGGAAATCCAACTCAACTCTTTCATTTACCTTATTTTTATTTTGCTCGACTTCACTTAGTCCTTACAAGAGCTACGTGAGGTAGGTTTCTGAGTCCGCCTTCACAGATGAGGCGACAGTCATTCTTGGAGACCGAGGGGCTTGCTAGAGCTCACAGGACCTATGTCTCCTGACCCGAAGCCCAGGGCTCTCTCCATGAGCTGACAGCCTCCTCCTAGCCACAGGGATTCAGAACCTGTTGCCAAATCAGAGTCATATACAACCTTCAGACGTGAGCCTGTTTTCTGACCCAGATTCCATTAAGTGAAGGAAAGGCCAGGATTCCAGAAGGAAGGACGTTGCAAAAAACACTATGGCAAATATATAGACAGTAATATCCTGAATCTTGCCCCAAAGAGAACTACGGTCACTTATTTAGGTATCATACGCAAGGGACAGTGGGATGCCTTTTGAGCACTGTAGGACACAGAAAATGAACTGGCACTGTTAACTAGGGGCCTGAGGCACTTACATGGCCTACCCTTAGAGGGGGGTCACAGGAGGGCCAGGTAATATACGGGATCATGGCCCAGGTCTGGCTCACAGTAGGTCCACTGAGTCCATGGGCCCATCCTAGTCATTTCCCCAGTTCCTGATAATTAATTGGAACACATGTACATAGTAGTTGGTATAACCTTCTATCTACATTGTTTCTGGCCAGTGAAGTAAAAGTTACCATAGTGGGGAAAGCCAAGTGGAAGCCCTGTACTCCCCCCACCTCCAGCAGCAGCCAGTAAAGTAAGTCAAGACCAATATCAAATCCTATCTCATTAACAGAAGATCATGGGTTCATGGGGAGAAGGGACAGGGTTAGCTATTGAAAGGTTCCAACACCATAAGCCAAATCAAAATCAGTTTCACAGGCTGGTAAAGCTCTCTCCATTGCTATAGAAATTTTGAAATTTAGTTATGGGAGTTACCTAATTTTGTCTTTTTCTTTCTATATACCCTTAGATATGCTTCCAACACAATCAAATGTACATAAAATCTTAAACAATGTACATTAATTTTTTTTCTTTTTAAAAATTCATTTTTGGGCTTCCCTGGTGGCGCAGTGGTTGAGAGTCCGCCTGCCGATGCAGGGGACATGGGTTCATGCCCCGGTCTGGGAAGATCCCACATGTTGCGGAACGGCTGGGCCCGTGAGCCATGGCCGCTGGGCCTGCGTGTCCGGAGCCTGTGCTCCGCAACGGGAGAGGCCACAACAGTGAGAGGCCCATGTACCGCAAAAAAAAAAAAAATTCATTTTTACCTATGGGGAATACAAATACTATGGTATCACTCACTTTGGGTCAATTTTTAAGTCAGTGACAACTCCGGATATGTACTCACAAAGGCTATACCTTAACCTTGAAACCATGTGAGGGAGTAAAACCCCATGAAATTTTAAATGCTTAGTCCAAATTTTTGGGGAAATGCCCAAATCACGTCAATGGCATAATGATTCAACTTTCTATGTAAAAAGGGGTTTGACCTAAAAGGAATAATCCGATGCTCATGCACAAGCACAGATATCTACATTTTTATTTTCATGATTTTAGACAAGAATGCAAGATGACTATTCAATGAATACCTTCAAATTCTACACCAGAGATTAACATATTTGCATGTATACGTTTAAGCTGTATTAAGCACTACAGGAAATAAGTAATATAAAATATCAAACATATAACCTGTTCTCAAAGAACTAACAAGTGACCTGCGTATTTAGATTATGATCTGAGTAGAATTTGGGTATGTAGTTAAATTTAAAATAAACTTCAAGAGTTCTAAAAGCACTACAAATAATGACAAATATGTAAAAGAGGTCAGGATCTGGTGTCAGACTGAATGGATTCAACCCCAAATCTCCTACCTATGTGGCTTTAGTTAGTAATTTCACTTTGCTTGAGCTTCACTTTCCCTCTCTGTAAAATGGGCTCACATGAAGACAGGATGAGATCATATAAAGCAGAGCCTAGCACACACTACCTACTGGAATATTAGCGGCTATAATTTCTATTATTTATTATTGGGGAAATATCCCCATGTGAAAAAAACGAATATTGGTAGTCAAAAAAATTAAATTCTTTCAGACTTGACTCAAACCAACCATCTTGCTGGAATTTGTCTCTGAAGTATTTAAACACCAAAATCCTGAGCCACAGCGTCTGTGTCCCTGCCTGGGTTGTGTCCGGCTCAGCTGTGCTTTTCCCTTTGCTGCCACATGTAGCAATGAGATCTGCTCTGTTCCAGTCTTTTCCTTTGCAGCTTCTCCTCCTGTTAATTAGCTGTGTCAGCGCTGGCAGGCAGCTCTTCCTCCACCCTAATATGCTGTGTTCTAAGAATTTTGCCATCATTTCTGAACAAACGTCATATAGATGGTACTACGGAGCTCATGTCTAGAAAACTGGCTCTTAACATACGTTTATCAAATGTGTTGTGACTTTTCTGACACTAAAGCAAAAAAAACATGTTGATCAGGAATAATTCATTCTTTTATTTATTTATTTATTTTTGTGGTACGCGGGCCTCTCACTGTTGTGGCCTCTCCCGTTGCGGAACACAGGCTCCGGACGCGCACGCTCAGCGGCCATGGCTCACGGGCCCAGCCGCTCCGCGGCACGTGGGGTCTTCCCAGACTGGGGCACGAACCTGCGTCCCCTGCATCAGCAGGCGGACTCTCAACCTCTGCACCACCAGGGAAGCCCTAATTCATTCTTTATATAAAATGTTTGAAACTGTTTAGCCTTTTATCGGGATTTCATTTGGAAAATAGCAATCTTTCTACAGATTTATAGCTTATGTTCCTCTGATTATAACCCAAATCATTTCTTAACCCTTTCATTACTTAAGCAAATATTCAATTACATTTTACTATATAATAAAGTGGGCATAATATTTTTATGATCTAAAATAAAATATTTCATTCTCTCTATGCAACTAATATACTTTTCTCTTTGTTCAAATTGAATATGAAAAACTAGGACAACTTCTGCCTACACTGTATTTCAACTGTTATTCCCTCCAATTGTATATGATAACATTGGTGTATTATTAAAAAATTCTAATTCCTACACATAGAGGACTTACATAGAGGAAACATTTGAAAGTGATTATTTGATTTACAAAATAAATTTTTATTATTTAAAAGAAAAAAGAATTCAGTTCTTTCAGACATTAAGAAGAAACTTTGAAAGTCAGAGTCTTTTAAAAATTCCCCACCAACAGCTCCTAGGGATCCTGAGTCTGGTGATGTTTGACATTGAATACAATGAGTGCAATACATCACAAAAGCATTCCCCCCCAAATTGCCAGTGCTCTCAGGCCCTGAGCCCTGGACCCTTTCCTCTTCTGTAACCAAGATCATCATTAATCATCCCCACCACTCAGTTTTCTTCACTCATGCCTCACCTTTAACAAAAATAATCATTATTATTACGTGCTTTAAACTCTGCTTTTTACTTCTGCTATCACCTTGTGGTTGGGGCCCTGGTGACAGGTGCTGTGGAACAGCAAGGATGTTTAGAACACCAACAGTTCAACAGAGCCCTGCTTAACCGCCCAATAGGAAAGGGACCATTTCCTACATCAGTGAGAAGTGGCAGGTGTCAGCGACATCTAAGTTGCATGCTTCTCTCCCTCCTTTCCTTTTTTGTGCTAGAGAGACAAGGGCTGAAATAAAAAAAAAAAACCTCCCCATGCCTTGCAAGAAAACAAAATGGGCATTGTTAAAACACATTTATCGGGCTTCCCTGGTGGCGCAGTGGTTGAGAGTCCGCCTGCCGATGCAGGGGACGCGGGTTCGTGCCCCGGTCTGGGAAGATCCCACATGCCGCGGAGCGGCTGGGCCCGTGAGCCATGGCCGCTGAGCCTGCGCGTCCGCAGCCTGTGCTCCGCAATGGGAGAGGCCACAGCAGTGAGAGGCCGGCGTACCGCAAACAAACAAACAAACAAACAAAAAAACACATTTATCCTTTGAAGTATTTTGATTCACTGGGTGGACGTTTTACTAAAGCAACAATTTTTGGTAAAGTGGTTGCCGAAAGTGAATTATTCCTGAGCATTTTCACTCCTTACATTAACTGAATAAGAAACGTCACACGGGTAAAACATTTAACTCTCAAAGCTCAGAAAAGCATCACGGGGACCAAGTTTCTTACCTACAACAATGCCATAGGAAAAAAACAGAAAGTAGATATTGGGGGCAAAACTGCTCAACATGAGGCCTCCTGCCACCATGAAGCCACTGAAGATTGTCACGGCTCTTGCTCCAAAAGATGAGACACACAGGCTGCACACAGGACCTAAAATCATAAATGAAACCTTCACTTATTTAACAGTAACCTCCTCTCCACATCCTATCATCCATCCGAAATTTAAAATGATTCCATCGTAAAACAACAACGGCAATAATAAGCTACTGTGTGTTCACTATGGGTTGGACACCCTGCTACTTCACATAAACAATCTCCCTTCATTATAATCTCCCTGCTTTCCTGGGAGGTAGGTGCTTTCGTTATCCTCACTTTTCTGATAAGGAAATTAAAGTGTCAGAAGAGGAAGGTCACATAGCTAAGAAATCGGGGTTCTGGAGTCAGACTTTATTAAATTTTCAATGAGAATAACAGCGGCAGCCACCCTCAGAGTAACAAGAAGTAAAAACCCAGGCCATCTGGCTGTTGAGTGCATCAGGATTTCGGTCTCCTGTACTTGCCATGCATCTTTTCTACCCAGAGCTCCTATCCAGCACAAGGCCAGTCATATAATTGATGGTAAAAATAAACTTAATGATTGACTCAATGCTATCCATAGCATCCTTATAAAGGGATGAAGTGAGGGTAGTTACTCCCTTCCTAGAGAAGATTTTGGCAGGTGAGGCAAATGCCTCTACCCTACCCACCCGGGCACGACTTTGTCAGTATCACTGTCCTACATACTACATGTAACCTGGAATTTGGGGAAGGAAGTGCACTGTTGACTGACGGGTAAAAGGGACCATTACCTGGACCAGTTCTATGTGGAAGTGGGCAACTGCTCACGTACTGGGATTTAAGTGATAGTGAAATTCTCTCTCACTAGCACTGTTACCTTGACAGTATCTACAACTACGGAGCTTAGCATATCAGAAATAAAAGGACATGAAGGGTTACTCAGCCCAGTAGTCTTATTTACATGGAAGGAAACCGAAGCTCAGAAGGGTTGTCCATGCCATGGTTAGAAGAAAGGGCCCAACGTTTAAAAGCAAAGAGAAACATCTTAATTGAGTTCACAACAACCTTTCAAGGTACAAATCATTATTCCCAATTTTTAAAAAGCATGCTCACCAGAATGGCAAAAGGCAGACAACAATAAGTGTGAGCAAGGATGTGCAGCAATCACAACTCCCATAAACTGCTAGCGTGACCTCCCAAAGCGGAACACAGCGCTGTATGACTCTGAAGTGCTACTTCTATGTACACCTACACCAAAAGTCATGGACATAAATGGTCATAGCAGAACTAGTCACAGTAGCCAGCACCCACAGATCCAGATGTTCCTCAGTAGTGGAAGGTATAAGTAGATTCTGGTGTATTCATACAATGGACTACCATATGGCCATGAGAATGAATGACCTACAGCTACACACATTAATGCAGGTGTATCTCACAAATGTATGTGGAGTGAAAGATACAACAAGAAAAAGTACACATTGTGTAATACCAATCATAAGAAGTACAAAAACAGACAAAATTAATCTACAGTCAGAAGTCAGGATAGGGGGTCTTTGGTAGGGGGTAGGAAGCTATAACCAGAAGGAAACACAGCCCAACTTCTAGGTACTGCTAACGTCCTGTTCCTGGATGTGAATGTGCTCATTACATGGGTGTGTCTGGTTTGTAAAAACAATTCACTGAGCTATACTCTCAGGATATGCACACTTTTCTGTACATATCTTAAAACATTTTAGGAAACCTCAAATGGAGAGATAGTGTCATCCATCCACAGTCTCACTGTTAGCAAGTGGGGGAGCCAGGATCTGATGATCCCAAGCCCGTTTTTACCAATAACAGAGAGTCTCTTAAGCACGTATTTAAGACCAGGTTATGACCACTGAGATACCACCAGCTTTCAATGCCTAGAGCCATCCCACATTCCTCCCTGGTCATGAACTGGCCCCTGTCATTTCAAGCCCTCTTGTGTGAGCCAGTATGGAAGAGCAGACTGATATATTTACATGACAGAGGGGAATATTCTACTCCAGTGTTTTAGGAGGAAAATCCATTTGAAAGACCAAACTTATCTGACAGTTGAGCTATGTGTATACCCAACGAGAAACACTTAGATACTTCAAAAATAGAAATGATTTTAAATTTCATAAAAGGATGTTGACATCATAAAGTCATGAGCCTTCTATGTTGTTTACCAAATTGTATTGACATTGACAGTCAGTGTTTACAAATTTAACAGGCACATGGAATTGAAATAGAGATTGTTACTGGCATACTTGAAAAGTTTCAAGTTTCATCCTCAAAGCAGGACTTTAAATTTATGCTCCTTAGGGCATGTTAACCCTACAAGGAAACTCAAAGTTTGGGAAGATGGGGGTGGGGTGAAGGGTAATAATTTTCACAGCATGTACAACCAAAACAACTATTTTATAAAATGTATAATATTATCATAAATTTTGTGATAAATTCTTAAATCATGTTTGCCTAATACATGATTCGTTGAATAAAATTAAGCCTAAGGAAGAAATGAGCAGAAATTCTTTGACAGATGAAAACAGCAAATTGAAAACTGTTTTTAAAAAACTTCTCACCTCACACCTGTCTGGCCTTTATCAAAAAGATAACAAATAACAAGTGTTGATAAGGATGTGGATAAAGGGGAACCCTCATGCACTGTTGGTGGGAAGGTAAACTGGTACAGTCACAACGGAAAACAATATGGAGATTCCTCAAAAACTTAAAAATAGAACTACCATACGATCCAGCAATTCCACTCCTGGGTATTTATCCAAAGAAAACAAAAACACTAATTTGAAAAGATATATGCATCCCTATGTTCACTGCAGCATTATATACAATAGCCAGGATATGAAACCAACTTAAGTGCCCATCAATAGATGAATGGATGTGGTATATATATACAATGGAATATTACTCAGCTATAAAAAAAAGAATGAAATCTTGTCATTTGTGACAGCATGGATGGACCTAAAGAATATTATACTAAGTGAAATAAGTCAGACAGAGAAAGACAAATACTGTATGATTTCACTCATATGTGTAATCTAAAAAACAAAACAAATGAAAAAACATATTTACACAGAAACAGAGTCATAGATACACAGAGTCAGAGAACAAACACGTGGTTGCCAGAGGGGAGGGGCGTAGGGGGAGAGAGAAATAGATGAGGGAAATTAAGAGGTTAGAACTTCCAGTTACAAAATAAATGAGTCACAGGTATGAAATGTACTGTGTGGGGAATATAGTCAAGAGTTATGTAATATCTTCGTATGGTAACATACTGTAATTACACTCATTGTGGTGATCATTTTAAGATGTGTAGAAATATCAAATCACTATGTTGTGTACTGGAACTAATATAGTGTTGTAAGTCAGTTATACTTCAAAAACAAACAAGCCAACAAAAAGGCTCATAGAAAAAGAGATCAAATTTCTGGTTACCAAAGGTAGGGGATAGCGGACGGGGACTTGGATGATAGTGGTCAAAAGGTATAAATTTCCAGTTTTAAGATAAATAAGTATGGGCTTCCCTGGTGGCCCAGTGGTTGAGAGTCCGCCTGCCGACACGGGTTTGTGCCCCGGTCCGGGAAGATCCCACATGCCGCGGAGCGGCTGGGCCCGTGAGCCATGGCCGCTGAGCCTGCGCGTCCGGAGCCTGTGCTCCGCAACGGGAGAGACCACAACAGTGAGAGGCCCGCGTACCGCAAAAAAAAAAAAGATAAGTAAGTACTAGTGATGAAATGGACAACATGATAAATATAATTAACACTGTTGTGTGTTATATATGGAAGTTGTTAAGAGGGTAAATCCTGAGAGCTCTCATCACAAGGGAAAAAATATTTTTTTCTATCGCTTTAATCTTGTACCTATATGAAATGATGGAGGTTCACTAAACTTATTGTGGTAATCAATTCATGATCGATGTAAGTCAAATCATTATGCTGTACACCTTAACCTTATACAGTGCTGTATGTCAATTACATCTCAACAAAACTAGAAGAAAAAAATTCTCTACTTTCACACCACCACCTGCTGCTTACTTAGAGGAAAAAATCTTGATGTCAGAGGTTAAAGACAAAGAATTTTAGAGCTGAATGGGGCCTTGGAAAGGGTCCAAAGACCTCATTTAAAAAATGATGAAACTGTAGTTTAGAAGGATCATGTGATTTGACCAAGAATCCATAGCTAATCAATGACAGGGCTAAGGCCAAAGTCAGCCCAGCATTCTTCCCAATTGAGATGTATTTCCATTGGCACCTTAATGTTTTTCTAGAAATATCAATTTAAAAAACACCTATGTTCTTTTGTTAATATCTTACAGCCTAAGTAATTTTATGAATTTACAGAAGATGAAAACATGAGATTTATGTTCATTTTGGTGTTTAAAATTTAGAGCAAACTATTTTATTCTCACCCTCAGAACCAGGGTATTTCTAGACTTGATTTACACAGATTTAAACCACAATAGCCCCAGGTTTCATCAATAACAATTAGGGCAAAGTATAACTGGAAGTGACCAGTGAGTCACATCGACAAAACTGACACATTTATGTGTTTAGCTCTTCCTAGTAACAGGCAAGTTCTCCAAGATGATAAACCATAGATTACACCTCAGCACTCCTCATCTGAATTACTCAGATTCATTAAATCAAAGGACTACTCTCAGGGGAGATTTCTTATGAGGCTTCAGGTCTTTTACTTTGCAGAAGGGACCTTTGGAACAAAAGGTACTTAACTTGTAATATGAACCAGTAACTCCACTCCTTGGAATCTATAAAATTTTAGAAAAAAAGGGAGGGAGGAACGTCATCACTGGGTTGCCAATTTTCCTATTTTGACAAGTAAAGACATTTTTAAATGTAATAACTATCTATTATCACTGTCATTTCATTAAAGAGGAAGAAGGAATATTTTAATAAGGAAATAGTGAGAAGGATACAATTTCAGCGTAAAATGGAAGCCAGTAAGAAGTTACACACACACGCGCGCGTGCGCGCGCACACACACACACACACTACATATCACTGCCTTTATATTCATTTTGTTTGTTTGTTTGTTTTGTAATGTATCAGTCTGGTTTTAGAGTCAGGATAATTTTAACCTTATAAACGAGTTTGAACAGTGTTCCTTTCTAGAAACCGAGAATGACCTCTAGGCAAAGGCTAGTGAAGAAATGAGGACTTCAGTCCTACAGCCACACAGAATTGAATTTAGCTAACAACCTAGTGAGCCTTAAAATGGACTTTCCCTCAGTCTCCGGATAAGGGCCGAGAACAGCTGACACCTTGATTTTGGCCTTCTGAGACCCTAAGCAGCGTACCCAGCCAAGTCTGCCAGACTTCTGTCCTGGAAAATAGTTATAGAAATTATAATTTTTCCTTAGTATACAAATTTAAAGCTTACATTGCCCACTAAGCACAACTTTGGCTTAATGAAAAAAATAATATATTATTTTCATTATCAATCAGTTCAAAAGATTGCCTAATTTTCCTTGTGTTTTTTTCTATTTGAGGATTTTTATAAATAGGTGAAGAAATTTCCTAAAAAAAAAAAAAAAAAGAAGATGGTTACAAACACTACATATCACTGCCTTTATATTCATTTTGCCTTTCATAAAAAGTCTTCTTGAACTCACGGTTGTATGTGTATTGGGGTTTAGGGGCCATTATTACTACCTTCTGTCTGGGTGATTAATCTTGATTGGTTGGATGAACTGAAAATGCTAAGTAGCAGAGCTAGCAATCAGAACAGAAGACGAGTCTGAGGATGGCAGGTGGCAGGTGGGGCGCTAAGACGTACGCAGGGCTCTTAAAAGATATTCCATTCTCCTGCATAGTAGCCTGGCAACATCTTTGGCACAATGCTGACACGTTCCCTCACAAAAGGTAAGAACCTATATATTAGGGAGTAACTCTATAAACCAAGGGTCTCCAACCTCTGGGCCACAGACCAGTACTGGTCCTGAGGCGTGTTAGGAACCAGGCCGCACAGCAGGAGGTGAGTGGTGGGCGAGCGAGCGGAGCTTCATCTGCCGCTCCCCACCGCTCACATTACCGCCTGAACCATCTCCCACCCCATGGAAAAATTGTCTTCCACGAAACCAGTCCCTGGTGCCAAAAAGGTCAGGGACTGTTGCTATAAACCCAAGTGATGAATGAGGAACGAAAGGAGGATGCGGTCGTACTTTCAAGCCCTACAACCTCTTAAATACAAAACAAAACAAAAACATAAAATCATTTGTTAATGGTCATCTGCAAATAAGACTGATTGATATCATTCTCAGCCAATGAGGGGAATTAAATGAAGGAAATGAAAATGAAAACTCTTGCGGAAAAAGTGTTTTGTTACGATCAAGGGTGAATTAGAAAATGAGAAGGATGAGAAGATGTGGTACATATATACAACGGAATATTACTCAGCCATAAAAGAGAACAAAATAATGCCATTTGCAGTGACATGGATGGACCTAGAGCTGATCATACTAAGTGAAGTAAGTCAGACAAAGACAAATATCATATGATATCACTTATATGTGGAATCTAAAAAGTGGTACAAATGAACTTATTTACAAAACAGAAACAGAGCCACAGATGTAGAA
The DNA here is from genome assembly GCF_059928025.1 of Delphinapterus leucas. Classification (NCBI taxonomy): domain Eukaryota; kingdom Metazoa; phylum Chordata; class Mammalia; order Artiodactyla; family Monodontidae; genus Delphinapterus; species Delphinapterus leucas. The sequence continues at coordinate 15,555,686 of NC_143144.1, forward strand.
AACAAACTTATGGTTACCAAGGGGGAAAGGAGGGGAGGGATAAATTGGGAGACTGGGATTGACATATATACACTACTATATATAAAATAGATAACTAATAAGAACCTACTGTATAGCACAGGGAACTCTACTCGGTGTTCTGTAATGACCTATATGGGAAAAGAATCTAAAAGAAGAGCGGATATATGCATATGCACATGTATAACTGATTCACTTTGCTGTACAGCAGAAACTAACACAACACTGAAAATCAACTATACCCCAATAAAAATTATTTTTTAAAAAAAGAAAGAAAATGAGAAGGATGAGTTGTTCTAAGGAAGTCAGAAGGATGTACACGTTAAGGGATGAAATTGTTTCCTTTAGCCCTTCAGGGTAATGTGGGAAGAAATGGAGTTAAATTTTTGCTGGCTATTAAAATTAATAGGAAGAATACACATCTTTAAAAGTTTGCTAGTAACATAAATTTAGGTCTGCATTAATCAAACAAAAGAGTAAATATTTGACCATTACCATTCCTTCACTATTTACCAAGCATCCATTAGAGCGGCACTGCTGCAAAACAGAAAGATAAGGAGGCACACATGGAATTTTAAACTTTCTACTAGCTACATTACATAAATAAGAAGAGGTAAAATTGATTTCAGTAATATATTTTATCTAACCAAATACATCGAAAACATCATCATTTCAACATGATTAAAGAGATATTTTACACTCCTTTGTTTTGTACTAAGTCTTTGAAATTCACTGTGTATTTGTTACACTTATAGCACATCTCATCTTGGACTAGCCACATTTCAAGTGCCCAACAGCCACATGTGGCCAGTGCTTACTGTACTGGACCACACAGCACTGGAGTCCCATATCATGGTAGATAAGGACACAGAGAAGAAGATGCAAAATTTCTGACCTAGACCAAAAGGCAAAACAAACACATATCAAAACCTAAGGCCATGGGCAATAAGCACAAAAGAAAGGTTCAGCTCATGTGTTTGGGGATTTCAGAAAAGGGAGATCACCATGGGCCAAAGAACTGAGCCTTGAACTGCGCTGTGAAGTATTGTCAAAAGAGATGAAAATACATTCTAAATGGAGAGAAGAGAACTATAATGTGGTTCTCCAAGTTGTAATTTTTATAAGACAGCTTTGGAAAAGAAATTATTCCCTTTGGGAAAGAAATCAACTTCCATGCACTTCTCTCTCCCAAAAAGTTTCAGAGAGTTCCCAGAGTGGTAGGATGGCCTACTGTCGTAAGTATGCTGACGGTACAATGAGAAATAAATTATAGCAGTAACCAGGCTGTGTGCTTGAAGCACTGCAAGGATTTCCTAAGACAGCAGATTGATTAGGCCCACGAGTCCTATCCCTCTACTTACAAGGCGGGGAGCCCAACAAACTGGCAGGTTCCTCACTTCTTACTCCCCCCCCCCTTTTTTTTTTTTAAATTTTTGGCCACACCCCGCAGCATGTGGGACCTTAGTTCCCCGACTAGGGAGGGAACCCGCACCCCACACTGGAAGGCGGAGTCTTAACCACTGGACCGCCAGGGAAGTCCCTGAGATCAGGAATTTTAAGTTCATCTTCCTGAGGAAGAAAAAGGCACTACAGAACCACATCCACTCAAATCCTTGCTCTCAAGTATACCGATCACCTTGCTTATCGGTTGCTTTGGTGTATCATGTACATTTGCCTTCTTCAAGTCAGCAAAACCTGCCAAGATTCTCACCAAACCCTAGACCTGCCTAGCACACTGGGAATGGGCCAATGTAACAGCATCCTTGTAGGAGGCAGGAGTTCAGTCCTACGCAAGGAGTTAACAGGGGGTAAAACTGTACAGATAATGCTGCAAGCCAGCTCTGCCAACACTCACAATTCACGCAGCAAGCCTGTTGGCTATACTGACTCATTATATTAACCTGGAGATAGATGCACTGACTCATTAGGGATTTGAAGATCTTTGGAGGAATTAAAGACAAAAAAAAGAGAGAGGGAGGGGACTGTTAAATCTATCTGGAGTACAGAACTACAGAACAAAAGATCTGCCTGCTGTATCAGCACCTCTGTGGTCAGAAAAATGGTCCCACCCTTCTCCTTGAATGTGAAGCATAACACCCAACCAAAGCGTGCTTTCTCCCAACTTAAAACAATATAAGGCCATGATCACCCTTTAGTTCAGTTACCTTCCATTCCTTCTGAATCCTTCAGGTTTCGACCAGAGAAGCTGAACCAGAAGAAGACTTCCGTTAAGAGATTTATTGCAAGGAACTGGTTTACGTGGTTTTGGGACCTGGCTAGGCAAGGACAGCATCCACAGGACTAGGCCTCAGGAAGGGCCGATTGGAACTCTCTCCCACAGGATGAAGCTATAGCCGTAGGCTGAATTTCTTCTTCTGGAAAAGCTCATTTCTACTCATAAAGACTTTCAGTGAATTGAATCAGATCCATCTAGATTATTTAATATAATCTCGCTTACTTCAAGTCAATTGATTATGGACTTGGAGCGCATCTATAAGATACCTTCACAGTGATACCTCCATGAGTGTTTGACTAACCGTGGAATGCAGCCCTAGCCAAGTAGACACAGACTATCACAGCTCCTAACACATCACTCCTTCTGCAACCAAATGTACTCTACCAGACTGCATCACCTGCAGCGCGATGCCAGGGCTTTGCACACGGGGACTCTGCGTGGACTGCCCTCTCCATGCCCATGCATCTGGCCCAGCCCACCCTCCCCTCTGGCCCACTTCACAGCCTATCTCTATAAAACTCCAGAGACTGCCTTGTTCTTGCTGTTCTTGGTATTTGTGGTGAAGTCTCAAGGCATTACTACCCTTTTTTCCTGTCTCTGCCCTGAGACTCTAAATCCCTTATAGCAGAGATGATGTCTGGGCCTCCCTAACACACAGGAGAAGAGATTCTCTGAGTGTGCGTAATGACGGTGTATAACTGAGGGAGGCCGAATCCTTGATATTCAGCTTTATTCATCCTAAGGATCATCTGGAAAAACAATTCAGATGAGAAGTCTACTTCTTAGTATTTTCTCAATTACTCAAGTTTCAAAGAGAAAGAATTAAGGTTATAAAGAGTATAAAGTTAAGAATTGCTTGTCTTTCCGCTATTCTTAGCTACTGTCCAAATCTGGGTTTGTTAAAGACAATGGGTGGGCCTTTAAATTCCAGATGCTTAGATACAATCTTGACAGCTCTCCCTCCGGCCCATCCCCCTAGAAATGTCTTTGTCTTTCAGGCTGAAGGGTTTCTTTCTTTTGCAGATTCCAGTTTGGCTGGGACTGCCTGGGAGAGTAATTTTATTTGTGGGGGATTGTTGTTCTTTAATAACTAATATTTGTTGAGTACCTACCATATGACAAGCACCATCTCAAGTATTCTACATGGCAATCATATAAGGTAGGTACTTTTATTTTTTATTTGTTTATATTTTTGGCTGTGCCGCGCAGCATGCAGAATCTTAGTTCCCCAACCAAGGATGGTACCCACGCCCCTTGCAGTGGAAGTGTGGAGTCTTAACCACTGGACCACCAGGGAAGTCCCAGGTAGGTACTTTTATTATCTCCAATTTAAAGATGAAGAAACAGACTTAACAGGTTAGAAAAACCATTGCTTGGGTGTCAATCTTTCTCTCCTTTTTTTTTCCAATCTTCCTCTTAGACAATGTGTTCATCTTGGGCAGGTCACTAAACCTTAAGGACAATAATGCCTATTTCAGTGTGTTATCATGAGGATCGACCAAGATCAAGTAAGTGAAGGTGGCTGGTATTGAGCCAGGCACACAAGGGGCACTTTTTGGGTTTTTTTGTTTTTTGTTTTTTTTGCGGTACGCGGGCCTCTCACTGTTGTGGCCTCTCCCGTTGCAGAGCACAGGCTCCGGACGCGCAGGCTCAGCGGCCATGGCTCACGGGCCCAGCCGCTCCGCGGCATGTGGGATCTTCCCAGACCGGGGCACGAACCCGCATCCCCGGCTTCGGCAGGCGGACTCTCAACCACTGCACCACCAGGGAAGCCCAAGGGGCCCTTTTTGAACTAAAGGGACAAGTACACGAAAAGCAGACTTTGTATGTTGCTTAGCAAATGTACCTCTGCTGTGCTTACTCAATTATAAATCTCCAGAGGTCGGATCACAGAACTAGTCAAGGACGACACCTACCAGGCCTTCTCTGGACAAAACTGGGTAAAGAAAACAACTCATGTTCCTCAGCTACAATATGGCTTGCTGCATCAGAATCATCTGGGGAACTAGTTAAAAAGAAGATTCCTGGGACCACCCTCCGTCCCCACCTCACAGCACTGATGAGTAAGAAACTGGCTTTTTAGACAAGCTCAAGTAATTCATATATACTCCTGATTTTAAGAGCAACTATCAAAGATGTATTTATGTAAATATATAATACATATATATAAATTAAATTAATTTTTATCAAAAAGGATGCAAAGATGTCCGTTTATGTGTTTATTCCCCAGAACTGGGGCCACTGGACACAATTTGTCATGGTTTACAAGGCATACACAGTGACACATTCAAGCAGAAACCTACAAGAGTTCCCTTTATAAATATGTCAGCACCAATATACATTTGAGAATCATCAAGGAGTGCAAGACTGCAATCTAAGTAGAGAGGGCTTAAGCCAGTGGTAGCTCCCAACTGAAAATCACTTTGGGGGCTTGAAAAAGATTCACGTATGTGGGCCCCACTAAAGACTGACTGAATTAGAATGTCTGAGGGTCAAATCCAAGCATTTACATGCTGAAATCTTTCTACAGATGATTCTGATTATCTCCCTGGTTAAGAATCACTGACAATCATGATGAGATGTACTTTTCCTATTTCCAAGGTAGGACCGATCCGTTTGTTTTCGTGTAGAAGAAAGTTGTCCACAAAGTACATGATGAATGTGGCTCAAACACCGCTAGACCCCTCTTGCTAATACTGTATTACATAGCTTTCAGGATTTGTCCCTTAATTTATGCTATGAAGAGCCAAGGGAAGCCAACAACACAGATACTCAGTAGCCACTAACTAAAGTGCACACAGGCATGTGCACAAACACACACAAACACACACCCATAAGTCTCAGCTCTCCAGTCATCATTTTTTTCTCACTGCTTCCTCATTCTGGAACCCTTTGGTCTCCGTATTCTATGTTTATCTGCAAAAGCTCTGATTAGCTGCTTCGAGGGTCTTCTCATCTAGCTGAAGACACTGAAGATAAGTTACTTGCACGAGGTCCCTCAGCTACAGGGTGGTACAGCCAGGACTCAGATTAGCTCTCACTTCAGCCCAACACTCCTCCAGTACTTGTTCATTCCCTGGACGTTTGGTGGGATGCTCTCTCTCTCCAGCCCATCAAGCGGGGCTGGCCTCGTAGGCACGCAACCAATGCAGCTGCACTGGACTCAGCTCTGAGAAGGGCCATGCACTTGGTCTGCTGTCCTGCTGCTGCTGTCTTGAAATTCTTAACTTCTGTAACTGGAGGCCTTGCATTTTCATTTTGCACGTGGTATTGCAAATTATGTAGCTGGTCCCGCCTACGAGTGAAGGGAGCTGCTTGTGGCCCCTGAGACAGACTGGTCCATCCACTTAGGAACTTGCAGAAAGTGGAGCGCTGCAGTTCAGTTTTCAGAGTCTCAGCATCGGCTCTGACCACCAATACCCCATCCATCCCTAAGAAGATCTCAGCTTCCCTGAACACCTCAAACCCTCAAGTCTTACCTGGACAGACTTCCTGAAAAACAGCTTTGTTCTCCAAGTATGTGCTGACAGAGATAGCATTTCAATTACCCTTTGACCTGTGCTGGAAGGCAAGGTAATTGAACTTCTGTTTAAGTTTGTATTTGCTAATAGAAGCGATGACTAATTGGGACTTCCCTGGTGGTGCAGTGGTAAAGAATCTGCCTTCCAATGCAGGGGACTCAGGGTTCGATCCCTGGTCGGGGAACTAAGATCCCACATGCCACGGGGCAACTAAGTCCGCGCACTGCAACTACTGACCTCTTGCGCCTCAATGAGAGAGCCTGCGTGCCGCAAACTACCGAGCCCATGTGCTCTGGAACCCGCACACCACAACTAGAGAGCCCACGCGCCCTGGAGCCTGCCCACTACAACTAGAGAGAGAAAACCTGCTGCTACAACTAGAGAGAAGCCCGTACCACAAAGAAGAGCCTGCACCACAGTGAAAGATCCTGCATGCCTCAACAAAGATCCCGCATGCCGCAACTAAGACCTGACACAGCCAAAAAAGAAATGACTAATTGGAGAACATTTAAAAATTCTCTTCTCACCAGATCATTTTCTAAAAATTATATTCTCAAACGTATCAGTCATCATCCACTTGTGCTTTGACAGCTTTACAAACAATCCACATTTTGAAAAACTCTTTCAAACAAATCTTGGCAAATGTTTCCTGCTTTTCTGACGCTTATAATGACAGTGTTATTTTCATTTGTTTAGTTACGTTTAGTTCTCTTATCTGACATGGCCACATGATCCAGCATTGTTTTTCAAGTCTTGTGTTTAATTTAACAAAGTAATTCATCAATTGGAAGCAACTATTTTTGTTTTGTTTTGTTTTAAGAAGTCCCCTTTAGTGATCAGGAAAGATAACAGATTTAAAAGAAGGAATGGCCAATGCATTTTCTTTGTAAATCATTTTAGAGTTGAAAAATACCTTATAAATCACCACATTCACTGTCCTCATTTTCCCCATAAGAATAGAGATTGTGATTTGCTCAATGAATCATGTAAAGGTCATAGCTCAGGATAAGACTCCAGGGCTACGTCTTAGCATATCTGTTCTTTTTTAAAAATTTTTATTGGGGTGTAGTTCATTTACAATGTTGTGTTACTTTCTGCTGTACAACAAATTGAATCAGTTATACATATTCATATATCCATTCTTTTTTAGATCCTATTCCCATATAGGCCATTACAGAGTACTGAACAGAGTTCCATGTGCTGTACAGTAGGTACTTATTAGTTATCTATTTTATATATAGTAGTGTGTATACAGCATGTCTGTTCTTCACTAGTTCCAAGTACGTTAGACTGATGATCGCTAAATACTACTGCAGAGCTCAAACTGTGACTCCAGAAATTGAAGTGCATATGATTTTGTCCTTAAAAAAAAAGCCGCCCTACTGTGCTGTCTAAAGATGTTAAGAATCACTATTATATCATACTTGATAAATGTTTATCAAGAATATTACTTTTGGGGCTTCCCTGGTGGCACAGTGGTTAAGAATCAGCCTGCCAATGCAGGGGACACGGGTTCGATCCCTGGTCCGGGAAGATCCTACATGCCACGGAGCAGCTAAGCCCGTGCGCCACAGCTACTAAGCCTGCGCTCTAGAGTCTGCAAGCCACAACTACTAAGCCCGCGAGCCAGAACTACTGAAGCCCGTGCGCCTAGGGCCCGTGAGCCACAACAAGAGAAGCCACCGCCATGAGAAGCCCTCGCACCACAACTAAGAGTAGACCCCGCTCGCTGCAACTAGAGAAAGCCCACGCACGGCAACGAAGACCCAACGCAGCCAAATATAAATAAATAAATTAAATAAATTAAAAAAAAAAGAATATTACTTTTGGAGACATTTTATGAAGGTCACACAAAATACATCATATACATCTTACACATAACACTATATTTAAATCCTTAATGTCATTATCATTGTTGAGAAGGGACTACTCTTTGTCATATCAAATTTTTCTTAAGAAGGTGACACAAATGTAGGACATGCGATCTGATCACGGTGTGTCCGAATCAGAGAGGAGTAATTATGAATCATAGAGGAACTGTTCCCAGGACTGCTGAAAAATATTTGGTCCTTTGGTCACCAGCATTCATCGCACATACCTGGATCACTGCCCTCATACCCCTGTATCTTTCTTATTTGTGGAAATGTGTGTCTCACTAGACTGAGCCTCTTAAAGGCAGAAATGATGTGTTTGCCATTCATCCTTTCATATCCAGCATCCAGCACACTGCCTGGCACACAGTAGCAAATAAATATATAAAGGAATGAATGAACGGACAACTGAATCTCTGATGGAATTCCTGTATTGTCACATAGATTTATGACAGTGAAAGAGTGGTTTATAATCTCAGTGAAGGCAGCAAAGTAGGTGCTATACTTTAAAAAAAGAAAATAGCCTCCTATGTCTTGCACAATGTGAATGATGCAGCAAATGTAATTAAATGATTAATGAGTGAGGAGAAGCATAAGTTTCTCCACTTACTTGCAAGCAAGCCAACTCCACTTGCAAGGGATCCGACCCAGGCTGTTTTTCCCTTCCCTTCACCAAAGGCGTCCAGCCATTCTATGTACAAGACGCCAACAGCTAGCGGAGATCCGTAACACAAAAACTGAGTAAAGAGGGAGGCCAGTACAATCACCCAGCCCCAGCCACCGTCAGGTGGCTTCTTAAATTCCATTGTAATGTGAGATCAAGGCGGTGTTTCTCTGTAGGTCCTAAGCAAAAACAAAAAGAAAAAAAGAAAAGCATATTTAGAGTGTAGCGAGGCATGGTATTTTAGATTAAAAATATCTCCTCCCAAATTGAAACATAAAAAAAGTTCTCTAAAAATATAAGAGGAAAAGGATAAAATATCATCGATATACCAAGTTAACTTTAAAATTTTGATTTCTGATTTGAATAAGTAATACATCCACATGTTTCCAAAAAGATGTTTTTTATATCATAAAAGGGATAAATTCGGAGTTTGGGATTAACATATACACACTACCATACATAAAATAGATAACCAACGGGGACCTACTGTATAGCACAGGGAACTCTATTCAATATGTTTGTAATAACCTAGAAGGGAAAAGACTCAGAATCACTGCCGTACACCTGAAACTCACACGACACTGTAAATCAACTATACTTCAATTTTTTAAAAAGGCAAAGAGTGTAGAGTGTAAAGTCTTCTTCCCAAACTTGCCCCCGTTCACCAGGTTCCCACCCCAACCCAAGCACAGGAAATCACTGTTTTTGGTTTCCTGTGGCACGTTGAGTTCCCCAGGACACACTCTTACTTATTAGCAAGAGGAGGTTTACTAAAGGTGTTCTCTTTCTATGGAAGAGACCAGACAGCAGCAGGAGAAGGTAAATTACCATGCAGCTTAAGGAAGGGGATTTCTAAAGCTGGCTGACCCTTCAGAGTTGCCCTGAGTTGGGGGTGGGAAGCTGGCCCTTCACACGCCCATGTTGCTGATTCACTGATTGCAGGCCACCCCAGAAGGGGGCATGACCTCAGGTGAGGTGACTCTCTTCAAAAGAGGCAATCATTACCCATGGGGTTTGTTCCCTGAAGGACATCTGTCAGCAGCCCTTCAGCTGCTTCAGCAAGAAATCTTTCATTCCTAGGGGGGTCTGGAGGCAGCACATCACAATGTTCACACTCGATTATCCTTCCAGAGTTTCTTTATAAATATGCAAGCAAAACCAAGCAAATAGCCTTAGATTTCCTTTTTTCAACAAAAAGTGGATATTGTACATTCTATTCCATGCCTTGTTTTATTCGCTTAACATCCTCGGGAACGCTTCCCTATCAACACATAGAGAGCATCCTTAGTCTTCTTTCTTAAATACACACATATGGCTGTATATGTTTGTTTGTTTTCCTTATTGAATAGGCAAAACATTCACATGGTTCAAAAATTAAAAAAAATGACAACGAATATACAGTCTCCATCTACCTAGTTCCCACCTAACTTCCATTCTCTCCACCAGTAACCAACGCTTCTTGTTTCTTTTATATCCTTCCAGAATTAATTTATGAGTACATAAGTTAACTCATATACAGATTTGCCCTAATTTTTTTTTTTTTTTTTGCGGCACGCGGGCCTCTCACCGTTGTGGCCTCTCCCGCCGCGAAGCACAGGCTCCGGACGCGCAGGCCCAGCGGCCATGGCCCATGGGCCCAGCCGCTCCGCGGCACGCGGGATCCTCCCGGACCGGGGCACGAACCCGTGTCCCCTGCATCGGCAGGCAGACCCTCAACCACTGCGCCACCAGGGAAGCCTTCCTCTAATTTTTTACACAAAAAAATAGCATATTATATACATTGGTGTGTGTCTTGCTTTTTTTCACTTGACAAATACCTTGCAATGCATACATAGTAACCTTCCTCATCCTTTCTTTCTGCTACATTGTGTTCCAGTAATTCTTAATTGTTTAACCAGTCCCCATGGCTTCCAGTGAAAAACAATGCTGCAGTGAATAACCTTACATACACATTTATCTTTCTACATACCTGTCAGGAATTGCTGAGTCAATTACAAATATACATTTGTAGCTGTAATTAGCATTAGCAAATTGAGTTCAAGGGATTAAACGGATTTACAAGATCCCCAGCAACTTTGGGTGTGTTGTGAAACTTCTCGATTTTTGCCAATTTGTTCGCTTTAAAACAGTATTTCATTATAGTTTTAATTTGCATTTCTCAACATTCTCTGAATGATGTGTGTCGTTCCATAGGTGAAAAGCCATTTGTAATTCGTATCTAATTCTTGGGAATATATGGGTGTTTCTGGATTTTTCTTTCTGTTCCACTGATCTGTCTATTCACTCACCATACCACATTTGTTTAACTACTAAGTCTTTTTTCTTTCCGGCCGCGCCACGAGGCTTGTAGGGTCCTAGCTCCCCGAGCAGAGATTGAAGCCGCGCCCTCGGCAGTGAGAGCGCAGAGTCCTAACCACTGGACCACCAGGGAATGCCCTAAGTCTTTTTAATATATTTTAAGTCCCAGTGGAAATAGTTCCTTCCCTCTCTCTCCATCATTGCACACCTTTTCAATATTTTCTTGGTTCCTCTTGTTTGTTTACTTTTTTATATGAACTTCAGAATCAGTTTGTCTGCTTCTAAAAGAAATCTGATGGTGTTTTCATTAGGACTGAGTTAAATTATAAATTGATTTAAGGAAAAATACTCCTTTTATGATGTTGAATCTTTCTATCTTCCATTTCATATCTTTCCATTTGTTCAAGTCTATTTTTGTGTTCTTAGTGTTTAAAATTTTCCCCAACATTTCTTTTTATTTTTATATATCTTATCCTTTTTGCTAATATTATAATTGGGCTTATTTCTTTGATTTGTCTTCTGTTTGTATGTGTAAAAGCTATTAATATCTGTATGTTAATTTTGGACTCCACTACCTTACTATAAAATCTCTTGTTTGAAGTAGATTTTTGCATGATTCTCTTGGATACATACAATCTTTAATACAATACAGTTATATAACCATCTACAAACAGTGGTAGTTTTACCCCCAACTTTGGATTTGTACGCGTCTATCTAACAAGGTCCTTCTTTTGCCTTCGCGTGGGACAAGCATCTAGAATAACGTTAAATAATAAGAGTACACATCGTTGTCTAGTTCCTAAATTCAATGGGAAAGCCTTCAAGTGTCATGGTGCTGCTTCCGAGGCTGAGATAGATATATTTCACAAAGTTAAGAAAAAAAGTCTCTACTTCTGAGTATTATAATAAAGTTTTGGGTTTTTTTTTTTTTTTTCTTTTGCGGTACGCGGGCCTCTCACTGTTGTGGCCTCTCCCGTTGCGGAGCAACAGGCTCCGGACGCGCAGGCTCAGCGGCCATGGCTTAAGGGCGCAGCCGCTCCGCGGCATGTGGGATCTTCCCGGACCGGGGCACGAACCCGTGTCCCCTGCATCGGCAGGCGGACTCTCAACCACTGTGCCACCAGGGAAGCCCTATTATAAAGAATGTTTATTAAACTTTTCTGAAATGCATTTCCAGTGCATAGGGAGGTAATTATGATTTGCTCCTTTTAATTTTCAATATAACAAAATCTGTATTTTCTACTGGTGAACGATACTTGAATCAGTAGACTAAATCCTCCCTGGTTCATGCCCTACTTTGATTATGTCAGTCTATTTGAGGGAGGGTTAAATTCATAAGTGAGATTTGTCTCTTTTTGTTTTTAATTTTGACTAGGTTTTGGTATCAAAATGATATTTTAAAGGAATTTGAAACATTCATTCTTTATAAGTTCTGAAACAGTTTACATGGCAATGGATTTGGAGGCCCAGGCCTGAACTTCCTGCCCCCAACAGGGCCTCCCACTTAATCCTCACCTCCTGTCTCTCTTCACCATGCCAGGTTTACAGTCAGGTTCAACAGCCTTCCTTGTGCACAGATTTTTGCCAAACCATCCCCTTGGCTGTAGTTTCATCAGATAATAGGTAAAGAGAGTAGGAATATCATTCATCCATTCATGCATATCCCTAATTAGATGGTGAGGCATGTGGCTACCTTAAGAGAGTCATAGTTACACCCATCAATTTACCTGAGCCTCAGTGAATTTCTCTATTTTGACATTCAAAGCCCTGGGCAAAAATCACGTCACCACTTGCCATAGGATTTTGTACGAATTAACTTTCAATATTTCATAACTGAAAACTGAAAGATATTACAATTTGTGCACAAAAGTGTGGAGTCTAAAATCCAGTCTCCCAGAACACATGATTGTGTTAGCAGACAGAATACTCTAAACTTCCAAATATCGAAACCCTCTGAAGTGTTCAGATATGCCCCTTCATCAGAAGTTTACTCTCTCCAGTACCTACTCTATTGTAAAAGTAAATAATAAAATTCTGTTCCTCCTAATGACAATGTAGTACTCTGAAATTCCTGTTTAGAATACCTTTTAAAGAAAAGATAGCCTTAATTTCCTAAACTAGATAATATATGATAGCAATAGCCAAACACCTAATGAGACTAAAAGACTGTATAAAAACAAATGCATAAGACACTGTCCTTCATTTAAATCTTCAAATTACAGCACTCCAGGGAAAGTACACATTTACAAAGCAAAGCACCACAATCATAAATAAAGCCAGTATTTTCTGGAGGGCAGGGGGAAGGCAGTGAAAGGGTGAGGAACATCTCCCTTGCCAGTTTGCAAACTGAAGTAGACAGAAATGCCTTTATACACCAAGTACCTTTGCCTTGCTTTGTTTTGCTTTGCCTTGCCTCGGGTGACATTTCAACACATAGGACAGAAGCCAGAGAAATTCTTCTCACAGTAAATATTTGGGAGAGCAAACCTTTGAAATACAAAGCTTCCATATATATCAACTTAGACTAGAAAGACGAGTTTTTATAAAGAGTTGGCTAAGAGCTTCTGACCTTTAATTGTCACATAGTTTGAGATACTTGTAGCCTGAAGAGAACATGGTGAAAAATACCATTTAGTGATTTCTTATTTTCTGTCAGGGCAACACATTTCTCCTGTACTTTCCGCTATTCCTTAGATGTCACCCACCTGCTAGTTCTCTGATATTCTATGTTCTGTAAGGGAATTTCACAAATAGACTAGCCTTTCCTCCCTGCTGTAATGGTACTCAATTTCCTTTGGAGCACGTGGATCTTCCTCATGGGTAGATGGTTGGTGGGACTATTAATCAAGGTTCCTTGATCTTGACCTATGGAGTAGAACCTGATCCAAACAAGGCCAGTAGGACCTCTCTCCCAGGATCCTGAATCTCAAGTGAAATCCTCTAATAAAAGAAAAATATTTGGAGTTTATTGATCCCAGTGGTGGTGCATTAAAGAAACCCTCTGTCAGATCCTACTACCTTTGCTTCCTAGGGATACCCAAGCCTGGTTTCTCCAGCCTTCCATTTCATTCTATGAGCTAACACAGTAAATTATTTTGTTAAGTTAGCTGGTATTTGTTTCTTTTAAGTGCAACAGAATAAACATGTTGTGAGTATGCAGTAATTTCAAGTTGATTACTTTAACCATCCATACCCTGCTTGATCCTATTTGGGCAAAAGGTTAAGCTTAAGAGTATAGTCTATGACCACAAATAGAGGAAATATAGATATGCCATACCTTTTTTTCTGAAAATTTCATCTTATTAATCCTCCTTCTTGACAACTTATGATCCAATATGATAAAATGCCTTCCCTGGCATCCTTGTACATAAAAAGTCTAAATTAACTGAAATTTCCACTAAGCCCACTTATCCTAATATTTACAGAAATGCAGTGTTATAAAAATGGAATCTTCATTGAAAAAGCTTTTTGATCACTTTCAATTTAAATTATATTGCACTCAATACCAAAGGAAATCAGAAGGAAGATAAGGCATCGCCCTTGCCATCTAGCAGCTTATAACCCCATTAGGAAGGTAAGATACGCTCACAAGAGAGTATATAGTTAAGTGACACAGAGGTGGGTAGATAGTAAACCTTCAGGAGTCAGAGGGAATGGAAGCAATCAAGGCAGGAGCAGGAGTGGAAGCCCTCACAAAGCAGGTTCGTTCTAAAGAATAATGTAGAGACTCATGAAAGGGGGGCTCAGACAAGGGGATCAAGATTAATATGGGTGTGGAATCAGGAAAAGGCTTAATAGGTTTCGTGTAAAGTGAAGAGGGCAGACCTTACAAGGCTCCCAGAGGAAAATTAGAAATTCCTGAAACTTAACAGGAAAGTGTCTCAAGAAGCCTGTGTTTATAGCCCCAAGATAGGATTCTTTTTACACTTTTTGTAATAAATCCTGGCACTAATAATAACCCATTTATATTATCTAAGTGGTGTGTTTTTTCCCTAAAAAATAGCAAGATCAATAAGTACCAGAACATGTTGTTTTATTCCATGAGTATATTCAAAGGTTTGGGAATGTATTCATATGACTGTATAAAAATATGCTTCTAGGAAACACATGCATTGTAGTATATTCTAGTACATCCTTTGAGAATTTGGAATCTTTTAACCTGTGTTGACAAATTCAGACTCTGCATGACAAGACATCTTATAAAATTCAAAATTAGAAGCCATTTTGAAAGACAATTTGAACAGCACTGTAATTTAGGGGTAGTTTTGTCACACGACAGAGTCTGATGGGATATCACAAAATTAACTTTAGCTTATAATTTAAGTGTATTTCTTAACTTTAACTTAAAAATTAAATGTATTCTGGAGAGCAGCCAAGATGACAGAGTAGAAAGACCCTGAGCTCACCTCCTCTCATGAGCACACCAATATCACAAGTTCTGCAGAACAGCTATCGATGAAAATGACTGGAACCTATCAGAAAAGATCTTCTACTGAAACCGAGCAGGACCCTGTGGGGCTCCTGGGCACGGACCCTTTCTCTCCCCCACTCCTTGTAGGGAATGACCTCCATGACCTTCCCTGAGCCCCAGAGGGCAGGTTCAAACAGTTGCTAATCAGGAGGAAGGGAGGGGATGCAGAGACAAAGGAGGAGCAGCTAAGAAACAACAGTGCAGCCTTGGGGCAGGGTCCTGGTTCAGCCTGAAGGGATACACATAGCAATATCTTCCAGCAATTTATAGAACTATAAAGCCCCCAACAAATGGAAGATGTCAGCATTCTTCCTTCCAGAGAAGACCACCTGGGACCAGATTAAAGGAACCAGAGAAGCTCATTAAAAGATTACCTGAGACCAGATTAAAGGAGTGCAGGCCCTGTACACATCCTAGTCTTATCAGCAACCCCACCCTTGAACCCTTGCTATAAAACTCCTCACCAAATCTCCCTGGGTTGGGACACACAGTTTTCGAGGGTGAGACGCCACTGTGTCCCCTTTGCCTGGCAAAGC
The DNA here is from genome assembly GCF_059928025.1 of Delphinapterus leucas. NCBI lineage: Eukaryota > Metazoa > Chordata > Mammalia > Artiodactyla > Monodontidae > Delphinapterus > Delphinapterus leucas. Next base: position 15,571,301 of record NC_143144.1, read on the forward strand.
AATAAAACTATTCTTTCCTACTTCACCCAAAACCCTGTCTCTGAGATTCGATCTGACACTGGTGCACAGAGGTTGAGCTTTCAGCATCACTACAACTAAAGACAAAGAAAGAACCACAGTGACACGGGTAGGAGGGGCAGACTTGTGATGTAATCAAATCCCATACCTCCAGGTGGGTGACCCACAAACTGGAGAATAACTATACTGCAGAGGCTCTCCCACAGGAGTGAGGTTCTGAGCCCCACATCGGGCTCCCTACCCGAGGGTTCTGCACTGGGAAGATGAGCCCCCAGAGCATTTGGCTTTGAAGGCCACCAGGGTTTAATTTTGGCAGCCCCACAGGACTAGCAGAAATAAAGACTTCACCCTTAAAGGGTGAACACAGAATCTCACAGGCACTGGGATCCTGGGAAAAAGCGGTAATTTGATAAGAGCCTGGGCCAGGCCTAACCAGCTAGTCTTGAAGGGTAAATAGGTATGCACCCAACATACGAGCACCTCAATATATAAGGCAAATGTTAACAGACATAAAAGGAGAAATCAACCATGACACAATACTAGGGGATTTTAACACCCCACTTACACCAATGGACAGATCATCCAGACAGAAAATCAGTAAGAAAACACAGGCCTTAAATAACACTTTAGACCAAATGGACTTAATTCATATATAGAGAGAGCATTCCATCTGAAAGCATTAGAATATATATTCTTTTCAAGTGCACATGGAACATTCTCCAAGATAAATCACATGTTAGGCCACAAAACAATTCTCGGTAAATTTATGAAAACTGAAATCATATAAAGCATCTTTTCCAACCACAACACTTTGAGGCTAGAAATCAACTACAAGAAAAAAACTGCAAAAAACATAAACACATGTTGGCTAAACAACATGGTACTAAACAGCTAATGGATCACTGAAGAAATCAAAGAGGAAATTTTAAAATACCTAGAGACAAATGAAAACAAAAACGCGATGATCCAAAACCTATGACACAGCAAAAACAGTTTTAAGAGGGAAGTTTACAGCAATACAAGCTTACCGCAGGAAACAAGAAAAATTACAAATAAACAACCTAAACTTATACCTAAAGGAACTGAAGAAAGAAGAACAAACAAAACCCAAAGTTAGTGGAAGGAAAGAAATCATAAAGATCAGAGCAGAGACAAATGAAATAGACATTTAAAAAGCAATAGAAAATATCATAAAATGATACTAAAATCTGGTTCTTTGAAAAAATAAACAACAAAAACAAATATATATATTATGATGGTAATTCCCTGGTGATCCAGTGGTTAGCATTCCACCCTTCCACTGAAGGGGGCATGGGATCGATCCCTGGATGGGGAACTAAGATCCCGCATGCCACGTGGCATGGCCAAGAAAAAATAAAATAAAATAAAAAATTAAGTAAACAAAATTGATAAACCTTTAGCAGACTCATCAAGAAAAAGAGGGCGAGTGCTCAAATCAATGAAATTAGAAACAAAAAGGAGAAGTTACAACCAACACCACAGAAATACAAAGGATCATAAGAGACTACTATGAACAACTCTATACCAATAAAATGGACAGCCTAGAAGAAATGACAAATTCTTAGAAAGGTACAATCTCCCAAGACTGAACCAGGAAGAAGCAGAAAATATGAACAGACCAATTAGCAGTAATGAAACTGAAGCAGTAATTTAGTGCTCACTTCAGCAGCACATATACTAAAATTGAAGCAGTAATTTAAAAACTCCCAGCAGGGCTTCCGTGGTGGTGCAGTGGTTGAGAGTCCGCCTGCCGATGCAGGGGATACGGGTTCGTGCCCCTGTCTGGGGGGATCCCGCGTGCTGTGGAGCGGCTGGGCCCGTGGGCCATGGCCGCTGGGCCTGCACGTCTGGAGCCTGTGCTCCGCGGCGGGAGAGGCCACAGCGGTGGGAGGCCCGCGTACCGCAAAAAGAAAAAAAAAAAAAAAAAACTCCCAGCAAACCAAAGTCCAGGACCAAATGGCCTCACAGGTGAATTCTACCAAACATTTAAAGAAGAGTTAACACCTATCCTTCTGAAACTATTCCAAAAAACTGCAGAGGAAGGAACACTTCAGAACTCATTCTATGAGGCCAGCATCACCCTGATACCAAAGCCAGACAAAAATATCACAAAAACAGAAAATTACAGGCCACTATCACTGATGAACACAGATGCAAAAATCCTCAACAAAATACTTGCAAACCCAATCCAACAATACATTAAAAGGATCATACACCATGATTAAGTGGGATTTATCCCAGGGATGCAAAGATTTTTCAATATCTGCAAATCAGTTAAAGTGGTACACCACATTAAAAAATACAAGAATAAAAACAATATGATCATCTCAGTATATGCAGAAAAAGCTTTTGATAAAATTCAACATCCATTTTATGATAAAAACTCTCCATAAAGCCAGTACAGAGGGAACATACCTCAACATAATAAAGGCCATACATGACAAGCCCACAGCTAAAACCATACTCAATGGTGAAAAGCTGAAAGCATTTCCTCTAAGATCAGGAACAAGACAAGGATGCCCACTCTTACCACTTTTATTCAGCATAGTTTTGGAAGTCCTAGCCACAGCAATCAGAGAAGAAAAATAAATAAAAAGAATCCAAATTGGAAAGGAATAAGTAAAACTGTCACTACTTGCAGATGGCATGATACTATATACAGAAGATCCTAAAGAAGCCACTAGAAAACTACTAGAGCTCATCAATGAATTCAGTAAACTTGCAAGATACAAAACTAATATACAGAAATCTGCTGCATTTCCATACACTAACACAGAAATATCAGAAAGAGAAATTAAGGAAATAATCCCATTTACCATTGCATCAAAAAGAATAAAATACCTAGGAATAAATCTACCTCAGGAGGTAAAAGACCTGTGCTCTGAAAACTATAAGATGCTGATGAAAGAAATTGAAGACAACACAAATAAATACCATGCTCTTGGATTGGAAGAATCAGTATTGTTAAAATGACCATACTACCCAAAGCAATCTACAGATTCAGTACAATCCCTATCAAAATACCCATGGCATTTTCCACAGAACTAGAACAAATAATTTTAAAATTTGTATGAAAATACAAAAGACCCCAAAGAGCTAAAAACAATCTTGAGAAAGAAGAACAGAGCTGGAGGAATCAAATTCCTTGACTTCAGACTATACTACAAAGCTACAGTAATCAAAACAGTATGGTACTGGCACAAAAATAGACACATATTTCAAAGGAACACGATAGAAAGCCCCAAAATAAACCCATATACTTATTGTCAATTAACCTACAACGAAGGAGGCAAAAATATACAATGGAGAAAAGATGGTTTCTTCAATAAGCAGTGCTGGGAAAACTGGACAGCTACATGGAAAAGGATAAAATTAGGACATTCTCTAACACCATATACAAAAATAAACTCAAAATGGATTAAAGGCCTAAAGCTAAGACTGGATACTATAAAACTCCTATAGGAAAACAAATGCAGAACACTCTTTGACATACATTGCAGCAATATTTTTCGGATCCGTTTCCTAAAGTCAAGGAAATAAAAGCAAAACTAAACAAATGGAACCTAATTACATTTAAAAGCTTTTGCATAGCAAGGACTCTCCTGGTGGCACAGTGGTTAAGAATCCGCCTGCCAATGCAGGGAACACAGGCCCAAGCCCTGGACCGGGAAGATCCCACATGCCGCAGAGCAATGAAGCCCATGTGCCACAACTACTGAGCCTGTGCTCTAGAGCCCGTGAGCCACAACTACTGAAGCCCATGCGCCCACAGCCTGTGCTCCACAACAAGAGAAGCCACCACGAGAAGCCTGCGCACCACAACAAAGAGCAGCCCCCACTCACTGCAACCAGAGAAAGCTCGCGTGCAGCAACAGAGACCCGACACAGCCAAAAATAAATAAATAAAATAAATAAATTTATTTAAAAAAAATAAATAAAAGCTTTTGCACAGCAAAGGAAACAATAAACAAAATGAAAAGACGACCTACTGAATGGGAGAAGATATTTGCAAATGATATGACTGACAAGGGATTACTATCCAACATATATAAACAGCTCATACAACTCAACACCAAAAATACAAAACAACCTGATATAAATATGGGCAGGGGCTTCCCTGGTGGCGCAGTGGTTGAGACTCCGCCTGCCGATGCAGGGGACACGGGTTCATGCCCCGGTCCGGGAAGATCCCACATGCCGCGGAGCGGCTGGGCCCGTGAGCCATGGCCGCTGAGCCTGCGCGTCCGGAGCCTGTGCTCCGCAAGGGGAGAGGCCACAACAGTGAGAGGCCCACGTACCACAAAAAAAAAAAGAAAAAATGGGCAGAAGGGCTTCCCTGGTGGCACAGTGGTTGAGAATCTGCCTGCCAATGCAGGGGACACGGGTTCGAGCCCCGGCCTGAGAAGATCCCACATGCCACGGAGCAACTAGGCCCGTGAGCCACAACTACTGAGCCTGCGTGTCTGGAGCTTGTGCTTCGCAACAAGAGAGGCCATGACAGTGAGAGGCCCGTGCACCGTGATGAAGAGTGGCCCCCACTCGCCGCAACTAGAGGAAGCCCATGCACAGAAACGAAGACCCAACACAGCCAAAATAAATGAATAAATAAATTAATTAATTAAAACGGGCAGAAGAACTGAATAGACATTTTTCCAAAGAGGAAATACAGATGGCCAACAGGCATATGAAAAGGTGCTCAACATCGCTAATATCTTTCACCGGCCATGGCTCACGGGCCCAGCCGCTCCGCGGCATGTGGGATCTTCCCGGACTGGGGCACGAACCCGTGTCCCCTGCATCGGCAGGCGGACTCTCAACCACTGTGCCACCAGGGAAGCCCAACATCGCTAATATCAAGGAAATGCAGATCAAAACCACAATGAGATATCACCTCACACCTTTCAGAATGGCTATAATCAAAAAGAACATAAATAACAATGTTGGTGAGGATGTGGAGAAAAGGGAACCGTCATACACTGTTGGTGGAAATGTAAGTTGGTGCAGCCAGTGTGGAAAATAGTATGGATGTTTCTCAAAGAAATAAAAATAAAACTCCCATATGACCCAGCAGTTCCAATCTTGGGTATATATCCCCCCCCAAAACAAAAACACTAATGGAAAAGATACATGCACCCCAATGTTCATAGCAGCATTATTTATAATTGCCAAGGTAGGAAAGCTACCTAATTAAGGGTCCATCAACAGATGAATGAATAAAGAAGGTGTGGTATGTGTATACAATGGAATACTATTCAGCCATAAGAAAGAATGAAATTTTGCCATTTGCAGCAACATGAATAGACTTGGAGGGCATTAGGCTAAGTGAAATAAGTCAGACAGAAAAAGACAAATACTGTATGATATCACTTATTTGTGGACTCTAAAAAATATAACTAGTGAATACAACAAAAAAGCAGCACACTCACAGATACAGAGAACGAACTAGTGGTAACCAGTGGCGAGGGGGGAGCAATACAGGGGTAGGGGAGTGGGAGGTACACACTACTGGGTGTAAGGTAGGCTCAAGAATGTATTGCAGAACAGGGGTAATACAGCCAATATTTTGTAATAACTGTAAATGGAAAGTAACCTTTAAAAATTGTATAAAAATTTTAAAGTTTTTTTAAAAATAAAATCCCTAACGAAGTAAAAAAAATATTGATCTTTTTAAAAAAATTAAATATATTCCACATATTATAAACCTCCCGTGGACAAGAAAGGAGAACATGAAGTAAAACAAACCATAATAAAATATCATTATTCAACAAAGTTCTATTATCATTAGTATAAAGGATAGCATGTCTCTTAAAGCTAGAATTTGTTTTGTTAAAGGGAAAGAAGAGTTAGGTAAATTCCAAGACATTTCCTTCGGAAAATGAAAAGGACTGTTGAAAGTCTACTTTTCACTCATGGTAAAATTTTAAGCTCCAATGTCTAGTACGGCATTCAGTTCGGTTCAAATGATGCCAAGTCTTTGTTATTTCCCTAACTCTACACTGGCTGAAAATTTCTATTCTCCCAGATATAGGATGTCAGAATTGCGTATTTGACATTTATGAACATTTAATGTTGACACAGAAGCTTCCAGTCCCTGAAATGTATGCAAATGTTCTGTACTATTTTTTGCCAAATACAGAGTGATTTACAACTGTCTGATCTTATTTTCAGTTAATAGCTGCGTCTTGCCTTTGTTCCCCCATAATTATTTTTCTCTAATAACTTCTTTCTGAATGTTACCTTTCAATATCTCATTAAAGAGTCCCAGATATATTTTCTACTTGAATTACAGAAGTAGGTAAAAACAGCAAATTTTTATTTGAATCTTAGACACTACCAAATTACCTGGGGCTGAATTGTCACTTTAATTGAGAGCCTAGGATCATGGACTACATCCTGGGAAAAAATGGTTGATTCCGAGTTGATTTTGTCTTGATCTAGGCATCTGTGAGGAGTGTCAAAAGTCTGAATCATCCTGAGTTTCATGACCTTCCTTCAGTTACATTAATGCCACTTTTATTATGTGGGAAGCTCTAAACCATAGGCCAGGAGGTGGAGAACAGAAACGTTTCCATGCTGCTGGTGGGGATGAAAAGGTTGCCTCCACTTTGGAAAACAGTTTGAGGAGTGGGCATGGGGAATGACTGCTAGAGGGACAAGGCTTCTTTGGGGTGATAAAAATATTTTACAATGATTTTTAAATGTTTTAAAAGTAGATTGTGGGGCTTCCCTGGTGGCACAGTGGTTGAGAGTCCGCCTGCCGATGCAGGGGACACGGGTTCATGCCCCGGTCCGGGAAGATCCCACATGCCACGGAGCAGCTAAGCCTGTGAGCCATGGCTGCTGAGCCTGTGCGTCGGGAGCCTGTGCTCTGCAACGGGAGAGGCCACAACAGTGAGAGGCCTGCGTACCGCAAAAAAAAAGTAGATTGTGGTACAGTTTGCACAACTCTTGAATAAAATCCACTCAACAGCACACAGTAAGTGGGGGCATTTTATCATATGTGAGTTTTATCTCGATAAAGCTGTCAAAAGAAAACACATTCAAAAGCTCCTAGAGTGGCTCCCCTGGCGGTCCAGTGGTTAAGACCCTGCACTCCCGATGCAGGGGGCCCGGGTTCCATCCCTGGTTAGGGAACTAGATCCTGCATGCCGCAACTAAAGATCCCGCATGCCGCAATGAAGACCCAGTGCAATCAAATAAATAAATAAATATTAAAAATATTTTTTAAATATTAAAAATTTTTTTTTTAGAAAACCACAAAAGTGCCTAGAAATTATGTTTCAGTTCTGACTCCAGTACAGGTAACAAGTTTCTGCTCAAACTAAAGAGCAGACCTGCTCGGCCAGAACTGTTCTAGTGTTAGTATTGCTCTTCCCCTATTGTGCTTTTTGCCCATCCAGCCATGCATCATTTATTCTCCATCACCACAGTTCGGGAAAAAGGTATTCTGGGAATTGAGAGGAACAATTATTTGGGAATTCTAACAAAAATGGAGGTAAACAAATCATTCTTTGGTTGTTGTAATAAAAATGAAGGTAAGCAAATAATTCTTTGTGAATTCTATTAAAATATAAACAAACATACACTAATACATACTAAAGCTCATAGTTGAACATAAATTAATTAAATTTCATTTACTGGGAGACAGTATAAGCAAGGTAGTTAAGAGGTATATCATATATCACCTATATGTGGAATCTAAAAAAAGAAGTGATACAAATGAACTTATATACAAAACAGACTTATTACCAAAAAGAAACATGTATAAGTAATGATGCCTGTTCCTAGTTCTTGAGTCCTCTTTTTATCACAGCTATTATTCCACTTCTACTTTCACTTTCCTATTTCTTAAGCACTTCCATTCTACCATGTGTCTGAGGGATGAAAAGTGCAGCATCTGCAGTTATCAGTAGCAAAAGTGTCAGCACTGTTATGACTGATTTTTGATAATTTATGAGTAATATAAAGCTTTAAGATAATATATAAATTCCCTCTGGGTCAAAAACGTAAACTTTCAAGTGAATCTATTTGTTGATTCATATATTAGTGAACAAAGTCACATTAGCACATTAGTCCTTCGAAAGTTATAGTCACTGGATCAATTTTGTCACTTTCCAATGACATTTCATAATCAGTGCAGTTTATGATTTCTCCTCTAAAGGAAAACAATTTTAGTTATATATCAATTTTTTTTAAAATTTTATTTATTTATTTTTGGCTGTGTCAGGTCTTAGTTGCGACACTAGGGATCTTTCTTGCGGCATGCGGGATCTTTCATTGTGGCACGTGGGCTCTTTGTTGCGGCACACGGGCTTCTCTCTAGTTGTGGTGTGCAGGCTCCAGAGTGCATGGGCGCAGTCGTTGCGGCACGCAGGCTAAGTTGCCCGGCAGCATGTGGGACCTTAGTTCCCCGACCAGGGATCGAACCTGTGTCCCCTTCATTGGAAGGTGGATTCTTTACCACTGGACCACCAGGAAAGTCCCCAGTATTATTTTTTAAAGGAAAAGAAAGAGAACCCACCCTATTGTCCTTCTAAATTACCTATTAAAACTCTTTGTAAAATCATATTGTCATCCTTATTTTATATATACACATGCACATATATATTTCTATACCTACAATTCTATAAGCATTTTCTACAATATTAAATAGCTATAAAAGAGAATGAACTCCAAATAATAATTTTAGTACAACTGTAAATCCCACTGTGGTGACCTAATCAGATTGTCTCAGAAGTCAAGAAAGGACTAAGCCACTTCAGACTCCTGGCATATTAAATAGTGTAGGGAAAAAAAAGCCTAAATGAGGATATAAAAATCAAGATATCTGTTTAATTTAATTTAAAAATTAATGCTATCAGGGACTTCCGTGATGGTCCAGTGGTTAAGACTCCATGCTTCCACTGCAGGGACACAGGTTTGATTCCCGGTCAGAGAATTAAGATTCCGCATGCTATGAGGCGTGGCCAAAAAAAAATTAATGCTATCAGCCAAAAAAGTAGAAACAACCCAAGTATCCAACAACTGATAAATGGATAAATAAAATGTGGTATATCTACACAATGGAATATTTTTTCCTTTATTATAAACTATATTTACCTTTTGGTCTCCAAATTAACTGAGGTGGTAGGTAGTTTTATTTTTTGTATTTTTTAATTTTTTAAAATTTATTTTATTGAAGTTGATTTACAATGTTGCGTTAGTTTCTGGTATACAGCAAAGTGATTCAGTTATATATATATAGATATTCTTTTTTATACTCTTTTCCATTATGGTTTATTATAGGATATTGAATATACTTCCCTGTGCTATAAAATAGGACCTTGTCGTTTATCCAGTCTATATGTAATAGATAGCATCTGTTCATCCCAAACTCCCACTCCATCCCTCCCCCACCCCATCTCCCCCTTGGCAACCACAAGTCTGTTCTCTATGTCTGTGAGTCTGCTTCTGTACACAATGGAATACTGTTCAGCAATAAAAAGGAATGAAGTACTGACACATGCTACAACATGGATGAGCCTTAAAAACACTATGCTAAGTGAAAGCAGCCAATCACAGAAGACTACATATTGTATGGTTCCCATTTATATGAAACTTCCAGAATAGGCAAGTCTACAGAAACAGAAAGTAGAATAGCAGTTGCCTAGGGCTAGGAGGGTTGGGAGAAAATGAGAAGTGAATGCTGAGGGGTAGGAGGTTTCTTTTGGGGATGATGAAAATGTTTTAGAGTTGATGATGCTGATGGCTGCACAGGTCTGTAAATATACTAAAAATCGTCAAATTGTACACTTTAAATGATGAATTATAAGGTTTGTGAATTATATTTTAATAAAGCTGTCATTTAAAAATTAATGCAAACCCCAACTGAATACGTTTGTCAAAATTCATCATATTGTACACATAACTACTGGATTTTATTGTATGTAAATTACACCTCAATGAAGCTGATTTTATAAAGAAAAATAATTAATGTTATGAACACACACATAGTTCCAGTGACCGTATATATGGCCTGATTTGGAGATAAAATCAACAATATGTGTTTGAGGCCTTTCATAAATGTAAGACCCCTCCCCGAGGCCAATGGTGGTCCCCCCCACCGATGTCCACACACCTCCCAACACACACACCCAGATTTTTGTTTCTTTTTGGCCTGACAGTTTCCTTAATGACCCCTCCAGTTCATGATTCTTTCATGTAACTTAACTAATGCAGACACGGTCACCTCCCAAGTTAGAACATCAAGTTAGCTCATGATCACACCCAGATTTTTAACCCAGAAACAGGTTTAAACAAGGGCAATAAAATCAGATTATGTTTTGATTATTCTGTTGTATTGTATCTCCTCAAAGAAAGCAGTAACAGAGCTTCTGTTTAAGTGCAGGAACAACTACACATCGTAAAAGAATCTAAGCAATGAAAATAAAACATAAATTCCAGGTTTCTGAAGAAAACGTCAGGGATCTTTGGCTGCTTTGTGTACATATACAAGGACGTATAGAAAATGATATGGAGGTATTCCCTGGTGGCGCAGTGGTTAATAATCTGCCGGCCAATGCAGGAGACACGGGTTCGAGCCCTTGTCCGGGAATATCCCACATGCGGCGGAACAACTGAGCCCATGCATCGCAACTACTGAGCGTGCGCTCTAGAGCCCACGTGCCACAACTACTGAAGCCCGTGCACCTAGAGCCCGTGCTCCGCAACAAGAGAAGCCACTGCAATGAGAAGCCCGTGCACTGCAACAAAGAGTAGCCCCCGCTCGCCGCAACTAGAGAAAAGCCCGCGCACAGCAACGCAGAAAGAAAGAAAGAAAGAAGGAAAGAAAATGATATGGAGCAAGTTAACAACAGTTTCAATTGCTTGATGGTTTCCCTTTATTCCTCTTAGTCTCACCATAAAGACAGGGTAAAGAGGAAGAGAAGTTTTTCTAGTACCTGGTTCCACAGAGGTAGGAACTGAGTAATGGTTAAGATCATGAGCTTTGTTATTACATGTATATCTGGGTTCTGATCCAGTCGACACTACTTACCATGTGTTTTTGAGCCAATTACTTAATGTTTCTGTGCCTCAGGCTTCCCATCTGTAAAATGGGATAATAGTTTAAAGTGCAAAGCTCGCTTATATGTGGAATCTTAAAAAGGGTACAAATGAACTTATCTTCAAAACAGAAAGAGTCACAGATGTAGAAAACAAACTTATAGCTCCCAAGGGGTAAGGGAGGGGGGAGGGATAAATTGGGAGATTGGGATTGACATATACACACTACTATATATAAAATAGATAACTAATAAGGACCTACTGTAGAGCACAGGGAACTCTACTCAATACTCTACAATGGCCTATATGGGAAAAGAATCTAAAAAAGAATGAGTATATGTATATGTATAACTGATTCCCTTTGCTGTACAGCAGAAACTAACACAACATTGTAAATCAACTATACTCCAATAAAATTTTTTTTAATTCAAAAAATAAAGTGCAAAGTTCAGTGCCTAGCACATAGCACTTTATTAAACATTACCTCTGATTTTGTAACTATAAGGGATTTCTCGGGACCTGATAGCCATTTTCTAAGAAGTAGCTCCCGGTTACTTAAACCAGAGCTCGACAGCAACTGGTTACTGAATCATTTATCAATCTAGGGCTTCTAAGACTTTTTGATCTTTAGTTATTTCTTAATACTTAGAACATTTAAACCAAGATCTGGATATTGGCAGACTGTAATTTGGAGTGATTCAAAACTGGGGTTTACTACTAGGATTTTGGTTTCAAGTTTAGGAATCCCAGAATGTGCATTTTTAAAAAGTCACCCTATGGGGAATTCCCTGGCGATCCAGTGGTCAGGACTCGACGCTTTCACTGCTATGGCCCCAAGTTCGATCCCTGCTCAGGGAACTAAGATCCCATATGCCGAGCGGGGCGGCCAAACAAAAACCAAAATCACCCTATGATTCTGACCCAGGTCATCTATAGATACACTCCGAAAACTGTCGCCCAACCACAGTGGGCACCAGAATCATCTAGGAAGCTTTTAAACATCCCTGATGCCAGGTCCTACCACCTACCTGCTCCGGGGTGGAGCCTAACCCTTCCTGCCAGTCTAATGTGCAGCCGGGGTGAGAATCACTGCCCTATAGGATAGGGCACCTTCTGACCAACTGTCCCATATTCATCCCAGTGGGGGAAGGACACAGGTGAGGGAGGGAAGAAGATAAAAAGCAGCTGGCGGCAGGGAGTGAATGGACCAAGTGGGAACTCTCTGCCTGGGGCCCATCCACTCCAACGCAGCACCCAGCACTTGGCTGTCCTTTTAGCTCTACCCTGTCATCTATACTGTCAAGGACAAAGCTTACTTACCTGCCACCCTCTCTACTGATCATCACTTCTAGGTTTCAAATGGAAGCAAAAGCAAAAATTCTTATAGGAGTGATGACCATGGTAAAAGTTAATTTCCTGCTTTTCTATAAAAGGGGAAAATGCAGGAGGGGATCAATGCAGAAGGAGATCATGATACAAAAATTAGAAGATTACATCCATTTATCTGTTTTTTTTAATGAAAACAGAAGAAAGTGGTATAAGACAGTATATCAAACAAGTAAAAAAAAATAAAATACCTCCACCATGCTAACACACCTAAGTGAACTGAAAGGGTACAGGAAGGTAAGCATCTCTCTCCAAAGAATCAGAAGTTTACAAAACAAAAGAGCAGAATAATTGGACTGTCTCAGGAGAGCATGACTTTTATTTTTCTAAGCACCCTGGAGTGCAGAGGCAAAAACAAAGGAATGGACAGTTGCCTGCTCCCTCTTCACTTGTGACATTTGGTTCTGTCCCCAATGGTGGCGGCAATGCTATTAACCCCATCCTTTGATGTGGCAAGTCCTCAAAATCTGCTGGCTGGTTTCTGGCAAGGGAATGAGCACTTTCACCTTTGCAGCTCCAAAGAGTGCAAACATGAACACCATTGCCAGCCAGGAGAGAAAGAAGTCTTTTCCAGTCTCTTCCCATTGTCCCAAATGGCCACGCCTGGGTGCACTGCTTCTAGAGCATCACGCAACCTCCCATCATGCCATCCGGCTGCTGCACAGCAGCCCAAGAAAAGCCCCAGGAGGAGCAGTTTCAAGAATCTGCAGGCAGCCTGTGCCGGGACAGTCGCCCCACTGCTCTGGGTCCAAGCCACATGCCCCGGCCAGCCTCTGTAGTCTCCAGCCGAGCAGCCATGAGGGCGGGAGGGGACACTTGGAGAAGATTCTAACGATGATGATATTGTTCATGGTGATGATGACAGTTACAATAAAGCTGTCAACGTGACTATGATGTCACCTATCAATGTGGTCAAATCAGCAAAACATCTCAAGTTAGGGGAACAGAGTGGGAGAGAAGCTGGGACCTTTTAGTCATGGTATTATGTGGTCCCAAAGGATGGTTAGAATTCCACTTTTCTGTTATATCAGTAGTTACAGTTTCTGGGAATTCCCTGGCGGTCCAGTGGTTAAGACTCTGTGCTTTCATTGCCATGGGCGGGGGTGCGATCCCTGGTAGGGGAGCTGAGATTCCACAAGCGGCACGGCACGGCCAAAAAAAAAGATACCTAAGATCTTGTTTTCTAAACTAGTTCTCAAGAAAAAATGGTGACTCTATGGGCATCACAAAAGCAAACACGGGACCCCATTTTAAGGTTGCATCTCCACAGAAGCATGTTTCTAATCATCAAAACATACACTTTGCAGGGGATTTCAAACCTGGCTGCACCGTGGAATCACCTTGAGGGCTTAAAAATGACCAATGTCTGAGCCTTCTCTTGACCCATGAAGACAGGATCTCTGGGGTTGAGGCCCAGGTTATCTCCATGTCAAGTTCCTGACCGAAAGGAGTGCACCACCGCCCTAACTTACGTGATTGTTCTTCTCGGTGGACAAGCCTAAAATGAAAGACCTGACTGCTTTTAGTTATTTAAATTGATAGTTTTTTTTTTTACCCACATCAAACATGGCTATGGAAAAAGATTTCAAATATCCTGAAATCCCAATGGTATCATAATACTATTCTTTCTTAGGAATTCTCTAAACAGTGGAACTAAGAAAATTTCCAAGAATTAAATGTACTCTTACTTAGCCATATCAAGGAATAACTTTTAATTACCATTTTCTATTAACACTTTCTATGTATCAGACACAGTGCCAGGATTTTCAAACGTTATCTTTTTAATCTACATAAGATATATTAGGAAGATATTAATAACCCTCCTTCTACCTCCAGTATAACCACAGGATTTTTGCTAGACTCTACTTAAGGCTCTCTGCATTTAACCCTAGCATTTATTACCGAATGCAGGTTCATAACCGGTCCGCAGGTTTGCATTCTTTTACTTTGGGAATTTGATTGGAAACCTTTTTTTTAATGGATGCTCTTTAACATAACTGAACATGCTAACATCTTTTAAGAGCTTACACTGGACAAACTAATGTCTAAATAATAACAATGATAACTTGACCACTTCAAGAACCTTTGAGAATAATACACAGAGTACTGTGGTCTTCAGATCTTCTTTGGCCCTAAGTCCCAAAAGTCTTTACCAAAGACATTTCTATTTATTCATAAAAGTCTTTTTTTTTTTGCGATACGTGGGCCTCTCACAGTTGTGGCCTCTCCCGTTGCGGAGCACAGGCTCCGAACACGCAGGCTCAGCGGCCATGGCTCACGGGCCCAGCCGCTCTGCGGCATGTGGGATCTTCCCAGACCGGGGCACGAACCCATGTCCCCTGCATCGGCAGGCGGACTCTCAACCACTGCACCACCAGGGAAGCCCCATAAAAGTCTTTTAATGTTCTTGTAGCAGACACACACACACACACACACACACACACACCACTAAACACTACTAGTTAAATCAGTGAATACACTGAGAGCCAGTATTCATCACTCCTTCTATGTTCCTACTACATGTGGCTTGTGCCTCTCTTTTCTCTTTTTCTTTTTTTCCTGGCCTGCATTATTATTAGCCATTACTTGTCTTTCTCTTCACTATGCTGAAAATTCCTCAGGGTCAGGCCATACCTTATATTCTTTATGTTCTTTCCACATTCCTGCATGTAGTAGGCACTGAATAAATGTTTGCTGAATTTAACAGAAAAGGGTATTAAGCTATAGTTTGGGAAGCAGTGCAAAGTAGAGGGCTAGAGGAGTGTTGTCCAAACTCTGTAATGTATCGTGGGTCGTCAGATCAATTGTGAATTGTGAGCAGCACTGTTTAAAACTGAAATTCAGGGGCTTCCCTGGTGGTGCAGTGGTTGAGAGACTGCCTGCCGATGCAGGGGACATGAGTTCGTGCCCCGGTCCGGGAAAATCCCACATGCCGCGGAGCGGCTGGGCCCGTGACCCATGGCCGCTGAGCCTGCACGCCGCAACGGGAAAGTCCACAGCAGTGAGAGGCCCACGTACAGCAAAAAAAAAAAAAAAGAAAGAAAGAAAACTGAAATTCAGACTCAAATGAAATCGATGGAAGCAGAAAATACAAGCGCACCTCCTGCATCATGGTAAGGGTTAAGCACTACTTTGAGACTTGGCTTCAGTGTTTATACGCGTGCCTGTGTATGCAGGCAGGGTTGGGTTGTAAAACACATCACAGTCAAAAACACTGAAAGCCCCTCGTCTAGAACATGGACCCTGGAGTCATTTTTCCTGAGTTCCTAGTTGAGGTTAGACCACAATTAATAGCAGACTATTAGTCATGTGACTTTCAGCAAGTTAAAAACCTTCTCAGTTTCTTCATCTATAAAATGAGAATAGAATAGGAAGAACTTCTTCCTCTTAGGATTTTTATGAGGAATATAGGAAATAAACTGTGAAGCACTAGGTGTGGTACTTGACACAGAGTAAATGTTTACAGGTATTGTTACTGTTGTGGCATCTTTTAAAGGCTTGTTTAGAAAAACTTGAAAGAGTTTTTCCCCCGCTCCAATTTCTCACTTCCCAATCGTTCCTCAACTCAATATTTTCTGGCTTGCACGCACCCAGACAAGAAAAATGTCCTTACTGTGGCTTTTGTTTAATTTCTAAGTGCAAAAGACAACCAAAGATGATTATTCCTGCCCTCTTGGAGCTTCTGGCCTGCCACAAATGAATAATGTGATTCAAAAATTATAAACAAAAATGAAAACATGATTTTACAAATCCATGTTTTGTTCATATATTAGGAATTTAGATCTTTCAATACCCAGCTAGCTACCTAATTCTTTCCGTTTTCCTCTAAAGATCTGCAACGATTCAGCCCTAACCACCCCTCCAGGATGTCCCCAAACCTGTGCTTCCCAAGCCACTGTCACAATTCAGCCCTTAAGCTGGGCTCCTTCCCTCCTGAGTGCCTTTGACTCTTCGGTCCCCGACCAGCTGCTGCAGGGCTGTAATCCTTTCTCCAGCTCGCCTACTGGCAAACTCCGCCTCTTCCTTCAAGACTTAGCCTAAATGTCTCCTCCTACTCGATGCCATCCAGACCCTCCAACAGTTACTCATTCCTCCTCGAAGGTCTCACGATACTTTGGGCAATCTTTGCTCTTACTACTTTTATCACAACATGTTATTATTTGTTACGGTATGTAGCCCACAAGCCCTAGCACTACGTCCCTAGCACTGAGAACTGAACTTGGCATACAGTGAAAGCTCAACAAATCTTTGTAGAATGAATAAATGAATGAATGTGTAGAAAAGCTACTGACCTAAATCTCCTGTATATCAAAATGATTCATCAAACAGCTTTCATTCAACAAAAAGAATTGAGTACATTTGGAAGGCATTTGTGTATTTCGAAGAAAATGAATTGAATGCATTTAGAAGGTACTGTGGAGTGAAGGTGGTGTGGCCTCTGCTTCCTTGGCACTTAGAGCCCGCTCCCATCGTTGAATCTGAAAGGCTAGCTAAATACACGGGTAAACATAAAGTTGATTTTTTTAATTCAAAGTTTTTACCAATATAATATCAGGTGGTATGCCTTCAATGATCAGATAATTACCCGATTCTTTCAGGTTTGGGATTTTTTAATTAATTTTTATTGGACTACAGTTGCTTCACAATTTGTGTAAGTTTCTGCTGTACAGCAAAGTGAGTCAGCTGTATACACATATCCCCTCTTTTTTAGATTTCCTTCCCATTTAGGTCACCACAGAGCGTTGCATAGAGTTCCCGGTGCTCTACAGGGTTCTCACTAGTTATCTAATTCACACACAGTAGTGTACATACGTCAATCCCAATCTCCCAGTTCATCCCACCCCCTTCCCTCCTTGGTGTCCGTAAGTTTGTTCTCTACATGTGTCTCTGTTTCTGCTTTGTAAATAAGTTCCTCTGTACCATTTTTCTAGATTCCACACATAAGCAATATTACACGATATTTGTTTTTCTCTTTCTGACTTACTTCACTCTGTATGACAGTCTCTAGGTTCAGATTAAATGTTAGACATCCAGAGTTGGTTGACACACTCTTGGAAGTGCAAGGGAGGGTTGACTCATCACTGGAGCCACGACAAGGACAAACTGTGGCTCAGAACTGTCATTGAGAGCCTTCTGCCGGTCCTTAGTCAGCTCAGTCACAATAAGGTATGTGGTTTCTCTGAACATGCCATGCTTCTTTTATTTACTCAGATGCTTCCTTCCCATTGTCAATGTCTGCTCTGAACTTTTCAGGTAGAGTCAGGCCCACTTGTTTGTAAAACAGCTCCCTGGCCTAAAGCGACGAACACATCACATCCAAGAAACTCAGCTTTAAAAATAGTATATTAAAGAATTTAACTGCATAGTTCTCCTAAGAACCAGTTATTAAAAAGAATTTGGGATTGCAATCACATGCAAGTCCACTAGTTTTGTTCTCATTTTATTTTTTTGGATCCATATAAATATGCTTTAAAAAAAAAGACCCTAGGGGATATATTGTATATGTAATAAGTGATTCACTTTGCTGTATACCTGAAACTAACACAACATTGTAAATAACTATACTCCAATAAAATTTTTTTAAAAAGGGAATTCCCTGGCAGTCCAGTGATTAGGACGCTGAGCTTTCACTCTTCAGGGCCCAGGTTTGATCCCTGGTAGGAGAGCTAGGATCCTGCAGGCTGCGTGACTTGGCCAAAAAAAAGAGGGAATGAAAAAAAAAAAAACCTAAACTAAACTTCCGTATTAACACATCTCACAAAAGTCAAACCCTTAACTTACTCACCTTGTTGCAATTCAAGGACATCCCCAGGTAGCTCTCTTTTAAGAAGAGAGACAGACTACATGGTGAAATCTTTCCAGGGTAAAGATAATGAAGATTTCTTTGTCTAAGCACCATAAGACAAGCCTATAAATACACCTTGTCCAAGTGGAAACCCGGATCGATTTTCCAGCTGATTATTATCTCACATTGGGGTGAGAAGGAAGGAGCAGGAAGGAAAATATTTAGAGATCAGCTCTGAGTCCTCGAATTAAACCGCACTAATTGTCCCTGAAAGGGATAATTAACACAAGCAGTTAACTGCTGGGGCCTCTGAATTATGTCAACAGCATGGCCATCGGAAAAGGGCATTCTTTGACCTTAAAGGCCTTGTAAATCTATCATAGTCCAGCATTTGCCA
Source organism: Delphinapterus leucas (assembly GCF_059928025.1). NCBI lineage: Eukaryota > Metazoa > Chordata > Mammalia > Artiodactyla > Monodontidae > Delphinapterus > Delphinapterus leucas. The sequence goes on from NC_143144.1 coordinate 15,589,951, forward strand.
AAGAGCTCTTCCAAAGCTATCACACTTTAGGTATGGTGCGTACTGGAACGTGTTTCAGCAAAGGAGAAATGAGTAAGAGATCTGATGGACTGAGCGTAGGATCATGGAACCCTGAAGCCAGAAGGAAGCCTGGAAATCATCTAGCACATTGACAACATACGGGCCAAATCTGATCTCTAGATCTCTAGAGGTGTTTTGTTTGGCCTGCCCAATATTTTATTTTATTCTATTCTATTCTATTTATTTTAATCTATTTTGTTTTATTTTTTATGTTTAGCCATTTTGAATGAATTGCCAATGTTTGCACATCAAAAATCTGAATTCCCGGATTTTTTTGAAAACTCAGAAGATCTGGCAACACTGGGCCCTTGTTCTTATGTAACAATTGGCTGGAACTGAGTAGCTCTGGCCCTCGTTGAATGCGCATGTTCTCTCCAGTGCCTTCCCCTCCCTCTCATCTCCCTGACACAGGACGTAGGTCGACTTGTGTTGAGAGTCTCACCTGTGCTCTCCCTACCTCCCACGCCGGTCTGCTTTGCTCCTCTGTGATGCCCGTCTGCCCTGAGTGAACCTTGTGAATAAGCTATCCTCGATCTTAAGAACTCCTCAATTTCCTCCTCTGTACAAGGAGCCTGAGGTTTAGAGATGTCTTATTAGGGGAGAGATCAGTCTCAAGAGCCCTTACTGACCCACCCAGCGAATGGCCACCTATTTCCAATCCTGCTCTCAGGCTCAGAAAATAGTGGAATTCGTAAATCATTCAGAGTCTGAGAAAAGATGAAAAGATCTAGAGATTTAACAGAGTCATTACAGGCAAAATGAGGGCCAGACACTTAAGACGCAAGTTGGTACCATCATTTCCCTTTATCCCACCCTCATATCATGCCATGCTACCAGGCTCTTGTTTCAGCTCATCTTGATTCCACACAACCCACAGCCCACAAAGCTCGGTCCAAGTAGTAGTGGCGAAGTTCTGGTGAAGAAATCTCTGATGATGCTATCTACACTGGTGTGTCCTTTTGCTTAGTATGTGTTTTGCATAACTTGCACACGATTATATAGAATCCAATCTGTTGTCTGAATATACACTTTAGCATGTCGTGTACAAACGAGTAGATTTGCTATACCACTTTCAGAGTAAAAAAAAAAAATCAAGACACATGGTATTATATATGGGGTGCTGAAACACAAAAAGATCTGGTGTATTTGGGGGGATCTGCTGGGAATAGTGAAAAGAATATATGAGATTGACACTCTTCCAGGGAATCTGCCAGGTCTGGTCTTTGTATTTAAGGCTGCTACATTCACTAATGTTTTTCTCATCTCATATGCCATCTCTTCTCAAAGAGCTTAAGAGTTTCCTTTGAGTGGGTCATAAAAGTACAAGATCATGTAACAGTTTGAAGATGTGTTAAAATATTGAAATATGTGCCATCATTGAATCTGTAAAATAAAATTAATCGGAATGATGGCTAATGTAATGGATAATGGTGGCTACAGTTAACACACTGTATTAAATATTTGGAAGTTGCCAAGAGAGTAGATCTTAAAAGTTCTCATCACACACACGAAAAAACTGTAACTATGTGTGGTGATACATGTTAATTAAACTTACTGTGGTGATCATTTTGCAATATACACATATTTAGAATCATTGTGTTGTACACCTAAAAGTAATATGTTATATGGCAATTGTATCTCAATTAAAAAAATAAACTAAAATAAAATCAGAATGCTGGGAATGTGGATGCAAAGAAAAAACAGAGAACCACTTCTCCTACAGGTAGCAGGCCCACCTGCTAACTACTATTAATAACAGGTATCATATAGTATGCCCCTGCCCAAAGGATAGGCTCTCGAGACATACTTTTTGGGTTCAAATCCTGGTCATGCCACTTACTTAGCCGAGTGACCTTATTAAAATTCTCAGATTAAGATAAAAATTATGCCTCCCTAGATAAAATAAGGTATGTGGTTCAGTTGACATACCGTGTTTAATCAAGATGAATAATAATAATCATTATTACTATCTGTAATTGAAACAGTGAACAGAAAGTGGCTTTACCCTGCATAGTGGCTCAGGAAAGTGGAGGTGTTTTCCTAGCCAAAGTTTTAATCAAACTAAAAGTTGTTATACCATAAGATTACAGATTCAGAGGGAAAATAACTGTTGGATTTGAATAAAGCATTGAAGGCTATTTGAAACACATTACTACTCTTTTACATTTATAGGAAGCAAATACTATTAAGATTTTATTCATTTACTTCTTTAGGGAAAGCTCACAAAGTTGAACTTCAGGGAATAAACTACAGTTAAGGACGTTAACGATGTTGGTATAAATACAATAATAATGTTCAATCATATTTTAATTTCTTAGCATGGCTTGTCATGTCCTCCATAATCTAGCCCCATCCGACCTCCCAGCCTTATCTATCTTAAATTCCAGGCTCCAGCCGCTCCAAACTGCTCTGCTACCTTGGAACACACCAGACTTCCAGCAGCCCTCATTTCCATCAAGAAAATCCTCTTCCTTCTTCAAGTGCCGGCTCAAATGCTACACTCACCACGCAACTTCTCTCAGTTCTTAACCTTGAATAAACCTCTCCTTTTCTCTGCCATTCAATAGCACACTATTGATGTCACTGCCATATGATTCCATTTTTACTATCTTGTATTATAGATATTTGTAAACATGCCTATCTTTCCCACCAGACTAAACTCTTTGAAAGCACGGGTCATGTGTTCTTTCCTTCAACTCAGTTTTAAGTCACAGTTCAATCTCATTACCTGCAGGGAATACGCTGATGTCTGCAAAGAACCTCCCAAAGGCCAACTAGCTCAAAGTATATGCATTCTTGCAATCTTTCATGAAAATTAAAGTCACTAGGTGATACTTTCTTGTAAAGCTATAGTTAAACCCGCAAGACATTGTTTCTTTTGTACTTTCCCACTGGCTTTCTATACCCAACTGCATTGTATGAATTAAGTTCAAGAGATAGCTCCCTTCGAAAAAAGACTACAAAACCTAGGGGTTCAAAAGATTGAGGTGAGAAAATAAAGCTTGAAAATCTGACTACATCTAATTGTCATCCTCTAGCACTAGTTTCATGACCAGGTCCTCCCCCAAAGCACCACCATCTGCCCTGATACAGATTCAGACACCCATCACCACCATCTTTTGAGTCGCAGTCAAAAATCAGAAAAGATTTCCTAGTGTCCTGATCTACCCTTGCATATCTTTTGTCCTTTTCTATATTCATCCCACTGACAGGAAGGGTCCTTGTTACCCCTCTTGCCTACTCACAGAAGAGAAGAAACAGAGAAGGACGTTCTTAGGCAGTCAGTGCAGAGTTGTTGCAAAATTGCAGGTTAAGCTATTTTATCATGTCGTTTCCACTTCCCAGGGCCTTAAAAAAATTTTTTTTTTTCCTAGCAATGATATGGGTAACCCTGTTATCTGGATCCACGAGGTATTTAAAAGAAGGTGTGATCCTATCATGAATAATTGGTGCTTTCACTTCAGAATCTTCTCTATCTTCCTCAGCTGTTCTGAACGAGCCAGAACAATTTCTCACAGCTGAAGCCAATTCAAATCTAAGATACTTAGGACATAACCAAATGAACAGGATTTGATGGAACAACTGAAAATCCTACTGAGGGGAGGGGGAGGAACCCACCTGCAATCTGAACTAGAATCCAGGTAATTCAGGATTACACCCAAACTGTGACCCAGGAGACTGATCCAAAAAATATATTAAATAACTTACTATGTAAGTAATATGCATATTTAGTGTAAATCCTACCTAAACCTCCGGGATGGATGGCCTTGGGCTAGATTAGACAAGGCATCCTAAGAAACACTGATCTGTTTTTGATGACCAAGGTTTTAAGTGGTTGTTAGTTCCCTCCAAAGCCTCTGGCAGCTGCTGAAGCTAGAGCAGGTTGCCTAGGGAGAGCCACAGATGGAGCGTGAAGCACCAAGTCCTCCCAAGTTCCCGCTCTGTGTCCAGGTGGCCGAGGCGCCCGTGCCTCCTGCGCTCGCCTGAGCTGCGCGCTGCGTTCCTCCCAGCTCAGGAGCCCCCCGCGGGCGCCCCCAACGCGACCCTCCCGGGGACACCTGCGCGCACCAGCGAGGCCTCGCTGCCCTCTGGGAAACTGGGGCTCACCTGGGTCGCTTCCCCCCACCCCCTGCTCTGCCACCAGCAGTCCCAGAAGCTGTCTCGGGAGTCCCGGAGCAGATGTCTTCCCTGAGCCCAATCCGAGGGCACCGGCCTCCCTCCAGGACTCCCTTTCTCCCCTCTTCCAACTCCGTGCCAAATGCCGCCCTCGGAGCCCCGGGAAAACTGGCCCACCGCGGAGAAAGGGTGGCGGGGGTCATGGGGTGGGCGCAAACGCACCGAGGTCACTCTCAGCCCCCGAGACACACACTCCCAACAAGGAACCGGTTCCGAGCTGCTCGGCCGTGGATGGCAGGGTCGCCTCCTTCTACGGCTCCGAGACGGAGAAGGTACTTCTCGCCTCCGGGAGGCTAGGCAGACGGGCGGCCGCCGACCACTGGCACCCTCCCCGCGAGCTTCAGCCCTTTACCTGGGTACCGGCCTCGGCGGGTCTCCGGGGCGCAGCACAGGGCGCAGTGCCCCGGGCGGGTGGTGCGGAGAGGACCGCGGCCGCCTTTCTCCCCTGGAGCTCCAGGCCTGCCGGGCGGCTATTTATCCGGGGGCCCGGCCCCGGCCCCTGCCGGAGTATTGGGCAATCGGTCCCGCTACGCGCTGCCCCGCGAGCCGCCGCCCTCTGCCCCCGCCGAGCCCCGCGGCGGCGGCGGCGGGGGCCACGTGGAGGGAGGGAGCCGGCCCCTCCTGTGGGCTCCACCTTCTCGTCGTGGTCCTCCTCCTCGGGAAATTATTCCCTGTGTTTCCCCCCCGCCCCGTCTCTCTTCTTTGCGGGGCACCCCGGCCAGTCTGAACCGGTTGTGACTGAGTGAGCGGGGAAGGAGAAGGAGGCGGAGGAGATGGAGGTGGAAAGGCGGCGGTAGGGGCGCTGCTCCCGCTCTCGCGGCTCCCGGCCGGGCCGGGCCGGCCAGGAGGAGGGAGGGCACTGCGGGGGCCGCTGCCCGGGCCCAGCTCCGGCCCGGAGCCACCAAGGCCGCGGGAGAGCGAGGCACCGCCGGCCACGGGCCCTCTCGGTGCGCGCACGAGCGCGTCCCCCGGCGCCGCTGCGCCCCGCCGCCCACCGCGTGCCCGCGCCGGCCCGCCCAGGACAGTGTGCAGTTGGAGGGAGCCCGGGTCTGAGGATGAGTGCGAGTCTCCCCGGGTCTCCCAGGTTCCTGGACGGCAGGGCGCCCTCCTGGCCGGAGCTGTATCCCCAGCTGGCAGTGATCCCAGAGAGACGGGCACCAGAACTTTGTGGAGTCGGTGCTCCTGGGCAGTGAGGAGTGAGGATGTCAAGTGCTGCCCTTTGTGACAGCTCTATGGGAAAGGGGGGCGCCCCTGAAGTGCACATAGTGTGCTGAGGGAGAGAGGCGGCATCTGAGGACGTTTAGTCTGTATGGCAGGTGAGCTGTACTAACAGGACACTCCTATCTTTAGCTGAAAGGTAATGAGCGTGAGTGCTGAGATTCCCACAGTCACTGCGGCAGACTGGGGACAGTCCATAGGTGGGTACCTAGGGCTTACCAGGTGTGGCAACCCCGTAAAGTGATGTGCACTTTTTGTGTTCCTGCGTATATAGGTCTTTCTGAGAAGGGACACCATATCTTCTACCAGCTTCTCAGAGGGGGCTGGGACCACCCATCACCGAAATGAACATTTCCTTTAGACACTGAACCTCCTCTAATTCTCACCTAGACAAAGACCCTACACCTTGCAAAGGGTTGGTTTCTGAAGTCCAAATGAAGCTGCATAAGCTTCCTGAGCCGCGGTTTTTCATCTTGCACGTGTCCAGAAGTCTGTGTGAGATGAAAGTTCCCAAAACACCTGTGGACCCTGGCCACGCCGGCGAGTGTTCTTACAGGTAGGAAAATAGCAGTTCATCTATTCGTCTCACATCATTCCTTTCCACTCAATTTACCGCCTTCCATTCAGGTTATGGGGAAAAGAATGGCCAGTGCTAGTTGATACTATTTTGTTTTGTCCTCAGAGGGAGGAAGATTAGAGGGAAAAAAGTAACAGTAAGAATCAGAGGAAGGTGGTCCCAGAAATAGTTTCTGGAAGGAAAAATGGAGAGGGGATACAATGGGGACTTCTCATCCTCTTCTATTTCTGACCTGGTTTGCGGTTACTCAAGTGTGTTCACTTTGTAATAATGCATTGACCTGTACACTGATCATTTGTGTACTTTTCTCTACTTGTTTTGATAAAAGATATTTTTAGAAAGCTTTTTCTTTGATTCAGATACCCCCTAACCACCTGAGCAAATATCTTGATAGTTGGTCGAACCAATCAATGTATATGAAATTACATTTGGGGGACAGGGAAACCCTGCTTGAAAAATATTTCTGTGTTCACCAGTGGGTTTCTGAAGTTGCCATGTCCCTGTTCTCATCTCCACCGAGTTTTCCCAGATTTCTTATAAAGAGAATGTATGACCAGCATTCCCATGTTTGCTCAGACAGTCCACGCCTATCAACTGAGAACTGAAAATTAGCTCATTCTTACACACAGCATGGTTCCAACTTTAGTGTAAGACTGAATTCCGGGGTCAAAAACTCAAAATGGCTGGGGGTCCAGACTCATAATGTCATGAATGATGTGGGCAGGATGCAGCCTGGAGAAGGCAGGGAGCGTGGAAGCTGGCTGGCTGCTGGAGGGTGGTCAGGGGGGGAGGCGCCCGTTGGCTTAAGAAATTATTGCCTGCCTGGAATGTGAAAATTGCCTCCACCTTCCTGTGAAGGTTTTTTGTTCAGTCACACCTCAGCAGAGCATTTAGACACACGAGAGAACTCAGAAATCTAGTCCAACCTTGACACTTTACCTATGAATGGAATTTGACCCAGAGAAGCCACGGATGAGTTCCTGATCAACCCCTGCCCCAGGACAGAGCGGGGCTGGGGAGCGGGTTTTGGCAGAGGGAGACTGTGCTACTCCAGTACCTCTCAAAGCAATCTCAAGTGGCTGAGTGTTGTTAGCTCCATTTCACAGAGAAGGAAACTGGAGTTGAGAGGGTTGTTACTCGCTAAATCTCTCAATCGGTAAAGACCAGAATGACCTCTCAACCACGCAGAGGTTTTATCCCCGGTGACGTGAAGATGCAAGATCTGTTTGTGAGGCGAGGGTCAGAGAAGTTCAATACTGCTGGCTCTACAGCTCTGTGCAGCCCCTGCCCTTCTGGGTCTCTCTTGGACCCAGAAGTTGATGCACTTTCAACAAGGTGGAGTGAGAGGAAAAGGTGGGTCATGAAATAAACCGGATTTAAATGAGCCTCCCTTGGGAGGCAAGAGACCTAAGGGAAAGCATTTCAAGAAAAATGCATACAGAGGTGGTACCCTGAAGGAAGGCACTTGTTTTTTTGCCTTGTTAGTTATCATTTGGGGCATTTGTTAAGAAGTCTGTGATTTGTTAAATATTCTAAGGTCCCCCCCTTCTTAGACTATATGCTACCTGAAGCTTTTAGAGAATAAGACAGAAATTAACCTAAAATCGCTCTGCGGTCCTCAGCCCAGCAAGGGAGCCAGAAACATGGAGGACAGAGGCAGGCACTGGTTGGTAGGGGAGGGTGAGGACATTTGCACAGCCCCTGAGACGCCAGTCCAGTGCCTGCCCGGCTGACCAGACTTCCCTTCCTGACTTAAGACATCAGGGCAGGTTCCTTCTCTTTTGTATGTCTTGTTCTTCCCCTGTTAATGAATGGCAGCACAGCTACACAGACACTACACTTTGACATAAAAATAACTTTAAAAAATAGACTTTAGAGTTTTTACAGCAGTTAGCTCAGAGATCTGAAGATCATGCTATTAATTCCCTTTCATTCACTCATCCTCTAACAGATAAAAGATCAGAAAACAGAAGTGGATTAATCCTTCCCCCTCGTGCTTACAGAGCTTTTGTTGAAAAAGACAAATTTTCAAATGTCAAAAATGACCTTAAAGACACACTATATCAATTTTTTCTTGCAACTCTCCAGAATATTGTTTCATCTTTTTCTTGCCTTTTCTTTCATCATGCTATCTGGCTTAAACGAGTTTTAATCTTAGAGGGAGGCGGGGAAGAGGAATACATGCTATTCTTTGAGTGCCTGGTAATTGCCAAGAACTATGCAGTCTCATAACCACAAAGCAATCTCATGTGGTTAAGTATCATTATCTTCATTTTATAGATGAGGAAACTGGAATTTACAGAGGTTAAGTTACTTGCTGAGTCACTCAGTTGGTAAGTGATGGAGTGAGATTCAGGCCCTGGTCTGGCTAATTGCTAAGCCTGTGCTGTTCCCAGTCTACCTTAGAAAAATGAGTCAAGGTGGGTACAAGCTAATGGAGCACTGTCTTCTCACTTGTATTAACTCATCTAAGGCTCACAGTAAACCTAAAAAGTAGGTGCTCTTATTATCATCCACGTTTTGCCAGTGATGAAAATGACTAGAAGGAAGTTAAATAATTTGACCCCAGTCACACAGTTAATGAGGGGCAGGCTAGGTTCAAATGCAGGCATCCAGGCTACAGAGGGCCATGCTCTGAACCACCACCCTGTCTCATGAAAATGGAAATGAGAGATGTAAAATTACATGGAATATGCATCTCCTTCTGTGTGTGTGTGTGTGTGTGTGTGTGTGTGTGGACACATATACACACTTTCCACTTTACATCCTTCTGACCTGCATTGCTTGGTTTCAAGGCCATAGCCAAAAACACCCTACGTCTTCACGAATACTGTTTCCGAAACACCCAGTTTATCTCCAGGTGTTGGACCGACAGCATCTGTAAAGTGCTCGTTGTCTGTCTGCACAGCGAAACTATAAACTCCCAACAGCAGGTACCAGATGTGTCCTGTTCATCACTATTCTCTAGAGCACAGTGGCAGCAAGAATAGAACTTTGTTTAGTGAGCTTTCATTGAATGAAGGAATGAAGTAATGAATGATCAAACAATCAAAGGAATGAATGCATGCTCGAACTGTCAGTAATATATATATATATATATATATATATATATATATATATATTTTTTTTTTGGCTGCACCGCATAGCATGTGGGATCTTAGTTCCCGGACCAGGGATCGAACCCATGCCCCATGCATTGGAAGGCAGAGTCTTAACCACTGGACCACCCGGAAGTCCCTCTGAGTAATATTTTTGCTACAGTAGATCACTGAAATTCTTCAGTTGCCTTACTCAGCCAAGCTCTATTCTATTCTAAGTAGTTATAATCATCTCATTGAATCCCATAGAGCAACTACTACTTTTTACTCATCCTATAGATGGGGAATTAAGACCCCCTGAGGTTAAGTGAGCTGCCCGAAGTTGGGACACCAAAGCGGCAGAGACAGGAGGTAAATACAGGCAGTGTGAGCCTAGCATGCCCACTGGTAAGGCTAGGCTGTGTGGCCCCTCACTGTGCTCGTTCATAGCTCTAGCCCAGGATCAACCGCAGTGCTTGACACATAGTAGACCCTCCATAAACGTATTGAAGAAGAGAAGAAGGAAATTCCCTCATGTGTCCAGGACAGTTTAAGGCCATTTCCCACATCTGAATTCACTCATGGCATCGTGTATCTTACAAATTCAACTTGTACGATCTACGATGTAATCATACTAGATAATAGATGACCGCGGAAGGGTTTCCTTCCAAAGGTAGGCTGCCCAGTTCAAATGTACCAGTGGTTCCAGTTTCTTCTTGTGAAAATACAGGTGCAATTGATAAATGTTATTTTAAACTGATCATAAGACCATTGAATTGAATCTTTTATGAAGCAGTGCCAATTTTCTAAATATACCTCTGCCTCAGTGTCTGACTTACGTGCACTACATAACAAAGTTTCAGACAGCTCCAAACAATATTTCAGGTCAACATGGCAAGCTTTGGCCTTCTTGTCTTCTTCATTACATGACACGGGAGAAAAAGCGTGACCTCTACTCCATGTTCAGGGTCTCTTCACTCCAAAATCTGTGGACAGTCCAAATACTTTGCTCCATGGTTTCGGCATGGAAACATTTTTTGGGTCACCTATTTAATATGCTACAACTTTGGTTTGTTGGGTAAAATTCAGAAGATGGTAACTAACCCATGAAACAAAAGTTATAAAGAAAAAATGTAAAGTCAAACATGTTCCATAAGAACATTTGAATAGAGATGGAAATTGATGAATTGATGAATGAATTTCCTCCATCCACCTCCCCACCAGGGCTGTGCTCACACAGAAAGGTATGCTCACCCCTATATCCCTACCACCCACCACAGTGTAAAGCTTCTTATACTTCCCCATCAAAGTGCTTGGGAGTTATTTCAAACCATAGGCAAAACCACCAGCTATAGAAGTAAAATGTGTGTGAGATCTTCTACTTGATTTTAAAGAGGGATGTGAATCCTGCTTTCTACTCAATAGCCATGTGTATTTTAATATCATCATAATGTTTGATGTTAATAATTACCTATTAATTTATATATTTGTTCAGATTAACAACTTAATATAATAATAGCTCACACTTTTAAGCAATTGTCAAGGCACAGGCAGGAAACAGAATTTATCCCAGATAGCCAAGAGAAGGAATCTTAAGGGAAAGATTATCTATAATTAGATATTTAATGCAATGTGGACAACATTAAAGGAATAAACAAGAGACACCCATACTAGACGGTGGGAAGTGATTACTGCTCCTGGACTTTGAGTAACAAAGGGAAGACCTAGTGTTACCAGTGCCTGGAGAGCAGAACCTGCAAAGGAGGGACCACCCAAAGGGAGTAGGAATTGGGAAGAGAGATCATTTTATTGCCAGAGACAAAGAGTCAGAGTGACTGTGGAGAGAATACCCCTACCTCTCTCTTTGCTCTCAAATCGCTTGGTGGCATCTACCATTGGTCAAAGCCAGGCAGAAACCAGGCACCGGGGGAGCCCAGGAAATGCTGCCCACAAGGGGTCAGCCTCCTGGGCACAAAGCAGGGCAATGAAGGAAGACATTGGATTGGGCTGGGGACAGTGGCAAAGAGAGAATGACCAGGCACCGTGCTGAGTACTTTGCATACTTGTATATATCCCTATGAGGGAGGTACCGTTTCCCTCATTTTACAGACGAAAAAACAGGTACGCAATTTCAACCAAGACTGTCTTTACTCTAGCTTCTGTGCTCTTAATCACTACACTATTTAACCAAGCAGTATTAAAAATAATGTCTTAAAATTACTTACCTAGTTAAAAAAAAAAAACTTAGCTTGTAAAATAAATGCTCAGTGTTTGCCACATGACTGACTTTACCATTGCTACTTTGATCACTTTGCCTTAATCTCATCAGCAATTTACCTTATGGTGAGTCTCATGCATTTTATGTTGATTCTATGATCTGCAACTTGCAACCCATTTCTTGAATTCTGGAAATGTGCCTCACTTGTCTATAACATAAATCTCCACACATGGACTAAAAGCTATACTGTCAGTTCTTACTTATTCACTCTTCAAAGAATTCTTAATCATTTATGCTGTGTCAGGCATTATATGAAAACAAAGGGTTTTGCAATCTAGGAGACTGTCAGGTGAATAATCACTAGAATGTGCTAAGTACCTCCGTCAGGGTACTTGTGCTACCTTAAGAGAACAGAGAGGCAGAAACACTGCTTGGGTTGAGAAGGGGGCATTCCAAGACTGGGGGAAGAGCGTTTGCAGAGTCTTAATGGAGTAAAAGACTCCCAGGCTAGGGAACTACAGTGGATAATTACAAATGATTCAAGGTCAGAGTACTTGTAGGAAGTGGGAAGTAAACAGGAATAGGGCTTTTGATTGTTAGCAACAGCTCCCATCTCTTGGCAGGACAACATAAACGGAGAACCCAGGACTCCGGTCCACTTGGAGATCTAACTGGCAGGGGCTACATTGCTTCATCAGGAAATGAATGGGCTCTGTCTTATTTTCTCCATCCTTGCAGGGTTTTGTTCAGGATTCAAATTCCCAGAAGAGAAAGTGTGACTGGCCCGGTTTGGGCAATGTAACCATCTCACTCAGAGGAAGACAAGACACTTTGAGAGGACTCTCCAAAAGCAAATTGGGATGTTGACTAGCCTAAACACAATAAATGTCCTTTACAGTGGGTTGGACCCTGTGTCTTTATATGAAGGCATTCTCCAGGAAGCAAAGAGGAACCACTGAAGGATTCTAAACAGTGGATGACATGGTTGGCTTTGTGTTTCATAACCATCACTCTTGGAAACCACGTTGGAAGATGGACTGGGAGAGAAAGTGGTTAGAGGCTGATTTAACAGCCGAGGCAAAAATATATATTTGAAAATTTAACACCTAGAGAATTTTGAAATAAGGGGACCAATCTGAGAGATTAAGAAGTGCCATGTAACTGATGGGTGTGGGGATTAGTGGAAAGAAAGGTTGGGGATGGATTCTGGGTTTCCCATAAGAGCTTATAAAGAATTGCTGTAAAATTAACGGAAGTGTGCCTCCCACTGCAGGATCCTCTAGAATAGTCCAAATTTCAAATATTGAATCTCATTGTTCTAATAAAACATAAAAACAATTCCAAGAAACTCCAATTTAAAATATATTTCCAAGATTTCTTTTGCAATTGGATATGGTGGAAAGTTCTTTTGTCTGACTCAAATTTCCTGATCTATGGTTTGGATAATATGATCATAGGTAGGTGAACATATGCAACAGAAACAAAGAGCAAGAAACCTAGTCAATACCAGTACAGTGAGTAGTGGTACGTGCAAAGTACACGCCAAAGTTTTACTGGAAAAAGGCTTGTCCTCACCGAGAAGAGTCAGTGTTGATTATTAGGTTAAAGTGACCTTAGGGGCTTCCCTGGTGGCGCAGTGGTTGAGAGTCCGCCTGCCGACGCGTGGGACGTGGGTTTGTGCCCCGGTCCAGGAAGATCCCACATGCCGTGGAGCGGCTGGGCCCGTGAGCCATGGCCACTGAGCCTGCGCGTCCGGAGCCTGTGCTCCGCAACGGGAGAGGCCGCGACGGTGAGGGGCCCACGTACCGCAAAAAAAAAAAAAGTGACCTTAGAAGGAAGGGGCCACATCGTTTGGCAACAAAAAGCAAACATCAGTCAAACCCCAGATGTACAGCTGGCTCAGACGGAGGCATGCCAACAGCTCTAATATCCACAACCAAATCCATCAGTCTGTATGTAAAGAGAAACCACTACATTTCTAAATCTAGAGTGGTATGACCCACAGGATAAATACTTGGATTGATCACACAGATGCTGGCACCCACCAAGTGAAAGCTGAGTTTACTCTCAACATCATGGACAACAATAATTGTGGGCATTTCCTTCCATGAACCTGGTCCTCCAGACATCCTTGGAGGCTCAAAGAGGCTGCTTTTTGAGTATTTCAGCACTCAAGATACTTTGTGTCCTGATTATTTCTCTTAAGTTACACGCGGTCGTGCATGTTCTTTTGAGACTACTCAATTTGAATCAGAGTCTTAGAACTAGTCAAGAGGCCTTGAAGATCAGCAGGTAGAACCTCACACTTGCTGTAGCACTTAATCTACTAATTTTTCAGATGAAGAAACAGAGGCTCCAAGAGGTTGAATAATAAGAGGTGGAGAGAATAGAGGATAAAAACACACAACTTGAAGCCTGACTACTGATTAGCTCTGTAACCTTGAAGAGGTTCCTTCTCCTTCCTGTGCCCGTTTCCTCATCTGTAAAAGTGGGAGAATGATACCTATCTCATATGGCAGTTGAGAAGAATCAGTGAATTAAACCACATAAAGTGCTCCAAATAGCCTAACATAATAAGCATCATACGAGTGCCTGTATTCATGAATATACCAAAGAACCCCACTACAACTGGGAATCTGATCCTACCTTTCCTCTACACAATTAGAAGAAGAAAATTCTACCCATTGACAAATTTACAGTGATTACAAATAGCTGTCATATACAATATCCTTTAAGGATGTCTCATTAAAACCTGCATCCGAGTTCTTGAAATTCACTCAAGAAGAGCTCCTATAGTGACAAGCAGGTATGATAACCAGCCCAGGAAATCAACAAAGCTCAGTGACACACCAAGTCTGAAAATTAACCTTTTTACCAAGTAGACCTGAATCTCTCCTCAAGGGTCGCCCGCACCCCACACCACACCAGTATTTCTACAACTTGGGTCCCTCTTCTGTCAACTATGGTCTTAATGAACTGAAAGGCTGGATTTTGACTTAGATGTCATTCTTGGCAAGGCTGTTAATTCAACTTTTCTTTGGCTGGTCAAGATTATTTTTCAACAAGTTCTTTAGCCCACAGTGTTACAGTATACCACCAAAGAAATCAAGAAATGAATACTGCTGTGGGTGGGAAAAGAAATACCAAATGGAACTCCTGCCACACTGATAATTATAATCTACAAGGTGTTTGATTCACTAAGTGCGGCAAAAGTATATTTTATAAGAAGTTTGCAGTTGATGAATACCAAAGGCCAAAAACTCAATCTGCAAAGAGACTGCTTATGAGCTATGAGAATCATTTGCACTACAAAGTACTCCTCCAACCACATGACTAATAGAGTGAACTTCCTAGAATCGGAAACAGCACAGAAAATATCCAGCCCCTTGAACATGCCTGGCTTAGAGTAGGTATCCGGTGAAAATTAATTGAATAAATCTAATTGCCATCAATGAAAAAATATCTCATATTAACTTGGATCTTTATTAATGGGACCTAAGGTACTTGAAAGAAATGTGAGGAATTTCTTATGTAATTAACTCTGATATGAAATGGGTAAAAAGGAGCCCAAAGAATGAGCTCTGATTGCTAGATAGCGTAAAATAGAGATTTAAAGAAAACAGATGAAGTTTTAAAACTCAAGAGGAAAGGAGCAAATATTTTCATCTTTAGCCTTTATTTCATGACCTACCGTGTAATATTTGAAATCCTGAGGATTATCAGGGTGACAAAAATGTTCTTTTTCCTTTAGAGATCAAGAGAAACCTTTTCAAGGATTATAGATGTGGGTCATCTGCTTTGTAAAATAGTCTAGCAGTTCCTCAGAAGTTGAAAGGAAGAGTCACCATATGACCCAATAATCCCACAAGTTGGTGTATACACGAGAGAAATGAAAACATATGCCCTTGCAAGAATTGGTACATGAGTGTTCGTAGCAGCATTATTCATAATTGACAGAAATAACAACAATGCGGGGCTTCCCTGGTGGCGCAGTGGTTGAGAGTCCGCCTGCTGATGCCGGGAACAGGGGTCCGTGCCCCGGTCCGGGAGGATCCCACGTGCCGCGGACAGGCTGGGCCCCTGAGCCATGGCTGCTGGGTCTGCGCGTCCGGAGCCTGTGCTCCGCAACGGGAGAGGCCACAACAGTGAGAGGCCCGTGTACCGGAATTAAATAAATAAATAATAAATTAAAAAAATAAAAGCAATGCAAATAACCATCTACTGATCAATGGATAAATAATATGTGGTATATCCATGCAATGGAATATTATTTGGCCATTAAGAAGCCAGGCACAAAAGGCTATACATTGTATGATTCTTTTTATATGAAATTCCCACATAAAAAGTAGATTAGTATTGCCTAGGGCTGGCGGGAGGGGTGGTTGGGGGCAGGTTAGGTTGAGGGAAAATCGGGAGTAACTGCTCATGGGGATTAATGGGTACGGGGTTTCTTTTTAGGGTGATAAAATTGTTCCAAATTCATTGTGGTAATAGTTGCACAACTCCGTAAATATACTAAAAAATCATTGAATTGTACATTTCAAATAGATTAATTGTATGGTATATGAACTATATGTCAGTAAGGCTGCTGTTAAAATAAGCTACAGCAGATGCAGTTTTAGCTCTGCTTACAGTTTTTAAAAAGTGGTCCTAAAAACACAGCTTTTTCATTCATCTAGTAGAGCCATGAAGCTCCCTGGCATCATGACATGTAAGGGGCCAGACATGATCAGCCTGGAATAATCATGGAAAAATTGCAACCCCTGGAGAGAGGATTCCTTGTTTAAAGTAAGTTGTGATGTGTACCATACAAAGGACACAGAACATCAGAGAGTCTCACATTCTCTCCTTATTCTGCCATGAGAAAGTTTCCTTAAACCAGAGAAGTTATGTAGAAGCTAAATTTTTATCAATCCTACAAAATTAACTCCCCACTTCTTCACTAAGCTGTAGTCACACTGGCCTTCCTAAGGGTTTGCTGAGCTCCACCTACCGCAGTGCCTTTGTACCTGCTGTTCTTCCTGCAGGAAGTCCTCACTTGTCCCCAGATCTCCACCTGGCTAGCTCCTCATCAGTCAAGCCTCTGCTCCATTGTCGCCTTCTCAGGAAAAGCTCCTTAGCTCCTCCTAATTAAAATATTCTTCCCCCACAGAAACCCTCTCTGCCATGGGTCCAGTTCATTTTCTGCACAGCATTTGGAACTATCTGAAACTCTCACGTGCTTATCAGTTTGTTGTCCGCCTCCCCCGGCAGAAGGGCACAAAAGCCTTTCCGTGTCCCCCATTTCTTGATTACAGGAAATAGGGTTCATTCAGCCTCCATGACTTCCCTGAGTTCCAACCAGCAGCTTCAAAGAGTTGCTAATCAGGGAAGGGAGGGGATTCGGACAAGGGAGGCGCAGTCAAGAAACAATAGCGCCGCCTTGGGGCAGGGTCCTGCTTCCCTCTCAAGGGATACACATAACGATGTCTTGGAGCTCTTTACAGATACTGAAGCCCTCACCAGGTGGGAGAAGTTAACGGTCTGCTGCCCACAAGCACGTAGACCCCAGACTGGTTGGAACCAGAAGTTTGATGATGCTGACTCCCAATTACCTCACCACCAACCAATGAGAAGAACGTCCAGGAGCTGATCACGCCCTCCTCTGTGAACCATTACTATAAAACTCCTCACTAGCCCCTCCAGGTCAGGACACACAATTTTGAGGGCATGAGCCTGCTGTGGCCCCCTTGGACTGGCAAAGCAATAAAGCTATTCTTTTTACTTCACCCAAAACTCTGCCTCTGAAAATTAATTCAGTGTCGGGGTACAGAGGCCGGATTTGGCTTCACGGACAGGGACCAAAATATTTCCCTGTGCCTACAAAGCTAGGCAGTGAGCGCTTGATAAAGATTTATTGAGTAAATGATCTCCACGGGATAAGTCATAATCAACTTTGTAAACAACATCTGAAAGGTCAGCCTCTGTACCTGCCACACCTCAGACAGGAGTCCAGGGACACTGACCCTTCAGAGAACAGTCTGTAGCCACCCCCAGGCTGAAAGGGCAAAGGGCTGAGACTGAAAACCCAGTTGGCCACCAAGGACTTCCTGTGCTCCTTCACTAATCTTCCCTCACCGTGGTCCCAGGTCAGGTGGCGGAGCAGCTCTGGGGCCTTTCCTGTTGGTTTATAAATAAGTCTAGGCTCATTGCTGATCCCAGAGTGGCCTACGTGGCAACTTGCCTTCAGCTTGCTCAGCAGGACCGCTTGCAGGAAGGGCAGCAAACAATAGCCACGCAGAAGCAGTGCAGAACAGCAGCCTGCATCTGTGTGGTCACGTGCACACCACACGCTTCAGATCTTCTCTCAAAGGACCTACTGTAGAGCACAGGGAACTCTGCTCAATATTCTGCAATAACCTACATGGGAAAAGAATCTGAAAAAGAATAGATACATGTATATGTATAACTCAATCCCTTTGCTGTACACCTGAAACTAACACAACATTGTTAATCAACTCTACTCCAATATAAATAAAAAATTTTTTAAAAATCCCCAAAAACGTTGACCCTGGTTTCTACAGAAGCAGTTTGTCCCAATCACGCCCCAAAGTTAGGAACTGTCCATTCTAACTCAGAATGGCTATCTGGCTTAGTTTTCTTGTAAGTTATTTCATTCGAGTGAACACTTAAAGAATCACTAATGCTTCATCAACTGTAGAGTACTTGTCACTCAATTCCAGAAAACTCGTGTTTACCTAACCCAGGCTGCATACATACGTATACGCTGTGGACATTGTTGCCATTTAGGAAAACAATCCTTTTCCAATCCTGCGGAAGGTAGTCACAGGTCCCTTACTTCACAGAGCTACTCCTGTCTTCTTGATGTTTATAACAACGTCTTAGAGTTCTAGGACTCCTTTCTGTTATCTATCTCCCTGTAAGTATCAGTCCAGTTCATTTAAGAGTCACAGTGTTTCTATGTGATACATGAAGCTGATGGTATTAATGCCACTTCTGTTTTTTTCTTGGTTCTGTTTTGTTTTAACAGGAGGAGTAGCAGACCCAGAGAGGTTAAGCAACTTGCCCCGAGGTCACATACCTGTTCAGTGCCAAACAGTAGGAACACTGAGTCCGTGAGCTTCCCTCCACATCAGCACTTCTCAATGCATCTGAACCACTGGGGAATCTGGTTACGGCGAATTCAGCAGCTCTGGGGGATTGCGGGGGGAGGGGGGGGACCAGGATTCTGCATGTTTCCCAAGCTCCCAGGAGTTGCTGCTCGTGGTGGCCCTCAGAACACCTTTCATCACACCCTTCATAACACCCCAGGCATGTCCATCCTAATACTTCCCCCAGTGGCCGTTGCACTATTTGGGTATTCATTCATTTCCCCCACTAACCTATGAGCTCCAGGAGAGCATGAACTATGTTGTATTCACTGGTTTGACCTGGGCGCCCAGCACCACACGTGCCAAAAAGGAACTGAACAAATATTTTTGAAGAGTGGAGGAAAAGTGACCTATTTCCAATGACAAAGCCACGTCGACTGCATATTAAGACTCCGATTTCTTATACAAAACAGAAACAGACTCACAGACTTAGAAAACAAACTTATGGTTACCAAAGGGGAAAGGTGGGAAGGGAGGGATCAACTGGGAGTTTGGGATTGCCATATACACACCACTATATTTAAAATAGATAACCAACAAGGACCTACTGTATAGCACAGGGAACTCTGCTCAGTACTCTGTAATAACCTAAGTGGGAAAAGAATTTGAAAAAGAATAGATATATGTATAACTGAATCACTTTGCTGTACACCTGAAACACGACACTGTAAATCAACTATAGCCCCATTTGAAAGAAAATTTAAAAAAAAAAGAATCAATCGATCAATCAATCAATGAACATTCTTTTAATAGGCTATTCATCAAGTACCCTCTGCTGTCTGGGGTCACACTATGACATCCAGTTGTCATCGCCGGGTCCCCAAATAACATAACCAAATAAAAGCCCCGCAGTTTCAACCAGTTTATACCTACACTTGCCGCAGAACTCTGCCAGGGGTCAGGGGCACAGAATCACATCCTCGGGCCAACGGGATGGGATAACATGAGGTCATTCTAAGGGCAAGGGGGAGGTGTAGAACAGGCAGGGTGATGGAGGCTCGCTAACACTCAGCATCACCTGAGGATGCTGACGACAGCAGCCCTCCACGGATTGCGCGTTTTCCATATGCCAAGCACTCGGCTGCGCACGTTGCACCCGTCATCTCATGTCATCTTCTCGACAAACCTACGACACAGGCACTTATTTTATATGTAAGGAAGCAGAGACGTAAGGTTATTAAACCATAAGCGGTGAAGCCAAGATCTGGACCCAGGCAGCCTGGCTTCAGCATCCGTGCTTCTAACCACATTGTTGACTGCCTGGAAGCACACAGAAAAGAAGCAATTGCTTGAGCCTGGGAGTGACTTGACTTCCCTGTCAACAGCCTGATTAATAATAGGCTCCAAGAAATCCCACATAGAGGGGCTTGGGGAGAAACACATCACATCCACATTATATCCAAAAGGAAGTGTTCGACAATATTATGTAGGGAAAAAAGAGATTCTGTTAC
This sequence comes from Delphinapterus leucas, assembly GCF_059928025.1. NCBI lineage: Eukaryota > Metazoa > Chordata > Mammalia > Artiodactyla > Monodontidae > Delphinapterus > Delphinapterus leucas. The sequence goes on from NC_143144.1 coordinate 15,609,879, forward strand.
AGCAAATGCTCACATAGTTTTGACTCTGTTTGGCTTATGGTTAAACATACAACACCGCTGAAAGGTTAAGTAAGAGTCACCGAAGTAATAAGTCTCAAAGGTCCCAGATTCCTTTCACACTTCATTAGGTCTCTTATGAAACCTTGCATTTAATGTCTGGGCCAAATCTGAGAAGATGGTCATCACATGGAAGAGTTCAGGATTTTATGAAACATGTGTGTCCAATATAAAATGTCAAAAAGTCTAAAGGACAAGAGAACTTTGTTTTTCAAAGGCTTAAAGGGCAGAAGTTCAACAGTTATATTTTAGCACTGTCAGAAAATGAGGGAGTCAAGAAAACTGTGGAAGAGAATGCATTGTCCATTTGGATATGAGAAAAGGGTAAACTTAATCTCTCTTTTCGATAGAAGATTTTTAAATGTGGAATAAGAAAATAAATCAGGGCAATACTAAAGTATAGCCATAGGGTCTTGAATAAAACATTACTGTGAAAAAACGTTGAACTCTACAGATTGTTTTTTAACCACACTTGTTTAATTATTATTTACCTTTGGAGGCAATATGATATGATGGATTGTGAAGGCCCAAGATCTGGTTCTGCCACTTCCTAGGTATGGTCTCCAGCTAGCATAATTCTTCCAGGATTCAGTGTGTTCATCTGTGAAATGGGACAACTCACTCCTGCCTCCTAGGATTACTGGGAGCCTTACATTAAATGACATACTGTGAGCATTTAGTCCCAAACAGAAAATCAACACAGGTTGCACCTTGTTTTCTCTCCTTTCTTACAAGTTCTATCTTCCTAAAAGAATGTTGTTTAAGCATTTCTATTCCTAACTTTAAGTTTTTGTTAGTAGAAACATAAAATTGTGGAGGGTTAAGAAAAACAATCTACCTACACACAGATGAAATGTGTATGTAAGAAAATGAGAATAAACTATTAGTATACAGTATGGAAAGATCTCATATTAAGCTTGATGTGTTAAAAATAGAACCATATAATAAACAACAAGGTCCTACTGTACAGCACAGGGAACTATATTCAATATCCTGTGATAACCCATAATAGAAATGAATATGAAGAAGAATGTATATATGTATAAATGAATCACTTTGCTGTACAGCAGAAATTAACACAACATTGTAAATCAACTATAGTTCAATAAAATAAATTTTAAAAATAAATTTAAAGAAATAGAACCACATAAAATTTCACATAGGTACGCATCCTTAAGAAACAACTTCACTCATAATTACACCTACAAATTTTAGTCCATCTATCAACTAATGATCATGTTAAAAATCAAGAAGTTTTATGAGAGCAGTGTAGATTTTTGGAAAAAATTCCATTTCAATTTATGTGAATGTTTTATAAAACAGAAAGTACTAAATAATATACAATGTTGTTTTTATTGCAATGTCCTTTTGGCCTCTAGAATAATTGGAGATGTCATCAAATTAAAATCACTCAACATACTAAATTACAAAATTTTATTCACTGTAATTCAATATGAAATTCACATGTAAAGTAAGGGAAGTCAGCTTTCTAAGAAGTTATAACAACATATATAATAGACAGGAAGTCAACAAGGATAAAAAACAGAATTTTTAGAAGTCTTCCCACAATTTCATCTTCCAGACTTGTGGGGTTAGTAGTAGAAATTAACATCCAGTGTTTACACGTCATATCCAAACGCTCCTGCTCCCTAGGGGGAAAAGAAAGAGAAAATGTCCTTAAATGAACACATTTATAACCCTGATTCTTTAAAATCAATCTCATATTTGCACTGGAAAGAAACAGTGATCAAGAAATGTCTTTCAAGGCTTCCCTAGTGGCGCAGTGGTTGAGAATCCGCCTGCCAATGCAGGGGACACCGGTTTGAGCCCTGGTCCGCGAAGATCCCACATGCCGTGGAGCAACTACGCCCAAGCGCCACAACTACTGAGCCTGTGCTCTAGACCCCGCGAGCCACAACAACTGAGCCCGCGCGCCTAGAGCCTGTGCTCCACAACACGAGAAGCCACCGCAATGAGAAGCTCTTGCACCACAATGAAGAGTAACCCCTGCTCTCCACAACTAGAGAAAGCCCACGTGCGCGACGAAGACCCAATGCAGCCAAAAATAAATAAATTTGTAAAACAAACAAACAAAAACAGCTCAAGGAACTACCAGAATTACCCCTCTCTTTTCAATGATATCCATAATTAGTTTATTTTGGAAGTCTTATCTGCAAAGTCATTTACAATCATTCTTATGGCATCAGTGAAATTGCCATTCTTCTAACCTGTACAGTGGGTATTACCAGGAAATGAGAATTTGAAGACATGGAAAGAGGCATGTGATAAAATTCTTAAACATTAAACAACACAAGGTTTTTTTCATTTCCCTGATCTTTCCTCAAAATCCTTTCTCATATTTTGGTCACTTAACCAGACATTAAATATTTTAATTTCTTCCACACTTCTGTGTTAATCAGTTTTTGTAATATCTTAATTTTTTTAAGTATTACGGAATTTTTAAAGATTATTAATTTGTGGTCTTTTTAGTGCACTGTCGGAACATTTCACATGCCTGTCAGGTAGGGAGTTTAGAACCATTCTTAACTCCTTTTTCCAGGAATGTAAACTTGGCCTTACATCCAAGTCCCTTATACACACTCAACTTAAAATCAGCATCAAGGGCCTCCCTGGTGGCGCAGTGGTTAAGAATCCGCCTGCCAATGCAGGGGACACGGGTTCGAGCCCTGGTCTGGGAAAATCCCCCATGCCACAGAGCAACTAAGCCCGTGCACCACAACTACTGAGCCTGCACTCTAGAGCCCGAAAGCCACAACTACTGAGCCCACGCGCCACAACTACCGAAGCCTGCATGCAACAAGAGAAGCCACCACAATGAGAAGCCCGCGCACCGCAACGAAGAGTAACCCCTGCTCTCCACAACTAGAGAAAGCGCACGCACAGCAAACAAAGACCCAATGCAGCCAAAAATAAATAAACTTTAAAAAATTTATTTAAAAAAATGAGCATCAATATTTTTAGAAAGTGGCAAGATCGGGGTGGGAAAATATTTTCTGCTATTTTTCACTCAAACCCAAAAAGGCAGGTTGAGTTTTAAGAGAGAAGGTGAAAGAGAGAGGTGGAGATAGATGAGATTTATACGAGTATCTTCATCCACTTTTAGCAATCTTGCTTAATTTCTATAATAACTAACCCCCTTCCTAAAGGAGGGAATGACTTGCCCCAAATTACACAGCAATCACTGGCAAAGTAAACGCCTAGAATTTCCCTTAAGTTCAACAACTCCTTGTGCCTATGTTTGGGAAAGAAGGGGTAAGAATAACACATGGGTTCGCAAAGCGATTTTCCTTCCCTCCTATGGCCTCCACCTCCATCTTGTGTTTCTTCAGTCTGTGCTCTGAGGGGTACCTTCAATTTTCTCCAACAGCGGTAAAGAGAGAGACTGAATAGGAAGTGAGGGAAAGACCAGACAACTAGTGGGGGTCGAAGAGTGCGCAGAAACCCATTTCTCACCTGACTTAATCCCGGGTAGTGGTTGATAATGCTGCTCCTGGGTTTTCTCTCCAGCTGCTCTTGCTAGAACAAAGTGCATTCAGCACAGGTGGTCTCTTAGCAACCTTGGTTCCTGTGTCAAAGCACAGCGAAAGCTTTTATTGGATGCTGAGGAGGTCTGTGAAGTGGCCGGGCAGGGAGCCTGCCTGGAGAAACTCTAAAATGACTCTCAAAGAAGTCAGGAAGGAGATGTCGAAGAGTGGAGTTCGGCAAACGTGACACGTTGATTTCAACATAGCACAGAATTGTATAGCTGAAAACTAAACTTTTCACAAAAAGTTTAAACTGAACTCTATAATTTTCCTGGCAGGCCAAACACTTACCACGCTTTTATTATTTTATTTTATTTTTTGGCGTGCCATGGGGCATATGGGATCTTAGTTCCCCCACCAGGGATTGAATCCACACCACCTGCAGTGGAAGCAGGAAGTCTAAACCACGCTTTTAAAACAACAGGTCTCAGGGGGTGAGGGAATGGAAGAGATGTGTAAGGGTTACACATGTGCAACGAGTAGATAAATAAGTCCCGGAGACCACTGTAATACACAGTACAGTGAGCATAGACATAAAAGTGTGTTATAAACATTAAACTTGCTAAGAGACTAGATTTTAGTTGTTTCCAGCTCTAGAAGCATTAGAAAGTGGAGTGAATTTATTACAAAAGACCAGGCTGTAACATTTAGCCATAAATGGAAAATTATCCAACAAAATGATGGTTATTACAACTATGAAATAATAGAAAATACTACTTAGAAAATTATGTTAAAATATTTAATTATGATTAAAAGCCATACCTTATGAACACCTATTATACTCCTGGACAAGCATGGATAATCACACCAGGATACATATCCAAACATTATTTGTAATATCCTCAACTTAAAAACAAACCAAATACCCATTAGTAAATAGATAAATGCATATAATGGAATATTATACAATAATGAAAATTAAGCTCCAGCTACACACAAAAACAGCGGTGAATTTTACAAACACAATATTGAATTTTTACAATAATGAAAATTAAGCTCCAGCTACATACAAAAACAGTGGTGAATTTTATAAACATAATATTGAATTTTTAAAAAGCAAGGCACAAAAGAAAATGCACAGTGTAAATATATTTATGTAAAGTAGGAAAACCGAGTTAAAGGTGCATGGTTTAGGGGTGTATATGTGGGTGGCAATGGTGTAGGTGGTGAATTGATCAAGAAAAGCAAAGGATTGGCTACCATAAAATCAGGGTAGTGGTGGTGTTAGTGAGGGGAAGGGAAGGGCTGCACGGGTGTGGGGAGCCTCCAGCAGTATTTCATTTCTTGTCCTGGTTGGTGGTTACATTGGCAATCATTTTTTAACTACTTGCTAAACCTCACATAGAAATTTTATAGGCTTTTCTGTAGGTATGTTAGACTTCACAATCGAAATATTTAAAAAAAGGAAACAGGACTATCTACAAATGTCAATAATGGTCATAGTGGTCGAGTTTGGGTGAAGGACTGTATGTGATTTTTTTTCCTTGCTTTTTCCACTTCTCACATTTTCATTTAAAAGGATGTTGCTTATATAACTTCAGAAAACGAAAGAAAGTAGTCCCATAACAGCTAGTCCTCTTTCTTTCCCATATACTTAAAAGTAATGTATACTGATTTTATTTTTGTCAAACCAAACATTTTAACAAATATGAATTCGGGAAAATTAAATGTCAGTCAAAGATTTTAATGAAAATATTTAACTTACACTTTATCCAATAAATTACATATTTTCATTAAAATGTTTCACTGAGACATTTCATTTTCCTTGAGTTTACACTGTCTCTTTGGCTAAAGAACATGTTCTAGTCTCATTCAAAATGTTCAGGAGAAACAGGAATGTTGGTGGTTTCTATCTGGTTCTTCTCAGTGTTAGATCTGTTTCTAGATTTAAATCATTGGAAGGACAAGACTCTGCACCATCGTAAGTTTACTAGCACACTGAGATTTTACTGTGGATTAAAATTATGATTGTCGCAGTGTTTGATTTACATTTTGCCTAATTAGTTCTTACTTACTTTTCTAGAAGCTTGGTAATCACATGTTTTTTCTTTGCAGGGACATTCTTTTAGAGGAAAGGCTAGTTAACAGCAGCATTTTCAGGAAAAAAAATGATTTGTAGTGTTTTTCTTATCGGATAAAACATGCACTAAATAAATGTAAAAAATAAATTAATAAATTTGAAACAAGCTAGGACACTTCTAAAAGTATGCTAGAATGTATTGAGTGTGACCATCTCAAGACCGTGGTCTTATCTTGAATGCAGTATTTAAAAATCGTAGTTAAAATAACATCACCTCCAATTTCTGATATAAGACATCCTAGGTTATAGAAAAATGGTACAGATGAACCGGTTGCAGGGCAGAAATTGAGACACAGATGTAGAGAACAAACGTATGGACACCAAGGGGGAAAAGTGGCAGGGGTGGTGGTGGTGGGATGAATTGGGAGATTGGGATTGACATATATACACTAATATGTATAAAATAGATAACTAATAAGAACCTGCTGTATAAAAAATAAATAAAATAAAATTTAAGACATCCTAGGTTATTTGGGGCCTAATATATTTCATGTTGAAATTTCAGATGACTGCAAATAATTTTCCCTCCCATTTAAATGCCTCTACGTTCCTTTCTTTTCCCTATTTCCAAAAGGCACTGAGAATCAATTTATTTTGTAGAAATTAATTTATAGAATGTTATACTTAAAATAGAATGAACACTCTCTTATCTAGTTTTAAAAACTTGTCTTTATTATATTTTCTTTTGATTCCATCAAGAGTCCAAATAATCTATATCCAAACTGACCTGTTCATTGAATGGTTGAATAGTGGAATCCTACAAGGTAAGTTAGACTAATGGCGAGTAGCAGTAACTTTTGGTCTCTGGGGGTTGAACTTCACTGCATTCTCTGTTCTTCACCCTGCCATCAGTTTGTAGCCTCTGGCCTTTCAAACCTTTATAATCTTGATTTTATATAAAACAAAGTTTCTCAAGTCAACTCTGACTCCTGGGACCATAGTGCATTTGCTAAACGGCTTGGTCCCCTGGCAAAAATAAAACAATGCAAAACAAACAAGTAAAACCCCCTCTATTATATAAAATTATTACTGGTACTAAGACTTCACCTGTTTCTCAATCTCTCTCAGCCTCTACTATTTCCCCTGATTAGGCGTGGATTCCTGGTCAAGATAAAGAACAGAACATACTTTGCAAAGTCTCTTTTTAAATCCAAAGAAAACACTTTTCACTGGATTCAAGATTATAGTCTTAAACACATGAGTCACACTTCAAAAATATTTCCTTTTTTGATAAGAATTTGCTAATTCTACTCCTTGTTTCCATCAATATTTAATGGTCAAGATAATATTGACAGAAGTTCCCTAGAGACAAATGTTGAAACATGAGACACTCTTGCTGAATAGGTCACTTAAGTAAAGTATAATAATTACCATTTATTAAGGGTCTAGTGTGTGCCAGGGCTGTGATTATGCACTACTGGGGCGATGGAGCAACTGCCTAAGGTTCTATGCTGGAGCCTTGATGCTACTAACCCAGGACTCCCATCCCCAGATGCCACTCTGTTTCAACTACATGGATTTATTAATGTTTTCAAATGAAAAGGAAATGGACTAGACTGAAATGGAAATATCCACATGTAATTATCGATGGCCACTCTTCTTCCTCAGTCCTGGCTCCTTTCTGTATATGTGAAGTGCTGGCTGAACAATGGGATGGATAGTCTTGCAGTTATCCCTCTGGGCCTGAGAACCCTAAATTTGCCTGAATAGTTTTACAGGAGTCAGTTTTATTCATATCAAAACAACCTGCTCTTTTTAAATGGATCATTCACAGGCCACTACTACGAGCTTACTGTCTAGCAACCCGATTAGGTGAAAGTTCAGTTTTTAAAATCTGTGTTTTATTAGCTTTTACTCTCTGCAATTTTCTTTTCTTTTATTATTAGTTTGTTATCCACCCACTGATCAACCTATGACTGACAAGTTCCTCCCCTTGAACTTTTTTTTTTTTTTTTGGTTGTGCACGTGGCTTGTGGGATCTTAATTCCCCGACCAGGGATAGAACCCATGCCCCCAGCAGTAGAAGTACCGAGTCTTAACCACTAGACCGCCAATGAATTCCTCCCCTTGATCTTATCGACATTAGCTGGACAGAGAAATAACACGAATGCTTCCAGGACTTGGTGGTTGAGAGGCGGGTCTGACATAAGACTGATAGGGTTTGACTTGGATCTGCCACTTACCGTGAGACCTTGGACAAGTTACATTAACTCTCTGTGCCTCAGTTAGCACTTCTATACAATGGAGATGATAGTAAGAGTAGGGTAGTGTGAGAATAAAATGAGATAATATCAATACTTGTGCCAAGTGAGTGCCTAGTGCCTAGTGAGTGGAGTGCCTACTAGGCACAAGTCACTCTTAATAAGCAAGAGTGACTATCATTGTTAATTATATTCTACCGTATTACCTCCTAGATGGTATCCCTTGAATAAATCAGTCTTCTCAGTTTCTCTTTGGACACCCAAACATGCAAAACTGTCACACATCTACTCATCCTTTGAAACTCAACGTACCTCCTCTGTGATCTTTCCTGACACCCTCAGGCAGAATCTATTGCCCACTTGCTGTAACATATTGCAACTGACAACCATGTATTGTGGTTATTTGCATGCCATCCCCCATTGGAAGGGCTGTCTTCCTAGAAAGTGGGGATGGCCTTACCCATCCTGGATCCCACTGCCTCACGGTACTGGATGCTAAGCAGTTTTCAACAAATATTGATTTAATAACTGCACCTCAAGGAGAAGCTTTCTTGGAAGACCAAAAGTTCATTTTGTTCAAAAGACGATTATGACAAGAAAAACCATATATTAAGTCTACTTTTCCCACAAATTTTTATTCTTCAAAAATAAAATCACGAAGTTGGGTATTTTCAGTATTGTCTCCATAAGGAAAATGTCTCTTTCCCATAAAATTTATGTTTAATAAAGTTATCTTTTAGAAACTTGAGAAATCATATGGGAATTATATCTTGTTGATGTTTTTGCTTTTGTTTTTGTTTGCTTGTAATTAGGGAAGCTAGTCAAGTTGTTGGAAGGCAACAAGAGTTTGGCACTGGCCTACAGGGTTTTAGGATTCGAAGTGTCCTGCTGGGATGGCTACTGTTTCTCTGGCATAATTGAGATTTGTCTCCTTAAGTTTCCAGAAATAGATGATGGTGTGGTAGGACAGGAGACATAAACCGCTCAAATATGAGTTATTCAGAAGTCAACTGAAATTCAGGCATATTCAACAGTAAGTGGGTTTTGTGTGTTCTGTAAGCTTCTACAATGGAGTTCAAGGTGCATTTTCTGAACTAATTATGTGAGGAATTACATGAGGAAGGGAATTTAACAGACATCTGAGAAATCAACTCATCAGTGATATGAGCATTGTATGTGAGGAAGCTTGAATGAGAATAATAATAAATGGCATATGGCTTGACACTGAAATGATTACAGGCATGATTGTTATACCTTGTTTCCTGATTAAGAAAGGAGATCTTTCTCTCTCCAGCTAAAAAAAACAACTGTAGTGGAAAATCGGAAATATTACAGAAATGTTGGCACTGGAAAAGAAATTTGAAATTTCTTAAAACTTCTCATTTGACAAACGAGAGAAGGCACCTTGCCTGAGGTCACACAGCTACTTTTCTTCTGAGCTACTATAATAATTGCCTCAGCGACTTTTTGACATTTATGATAAATTGGATTCTGTGTTTCACCAGACTTGGCTATTTGAAGATATTCGATCTTCATCACCTCCCAACTGCTTTGATTCAGGCCAAGGCAAGACCAGGGCGTCCAGAAGAGAATAAGTCACAAGTGAAAACTGGAAAACTTGGCAGGTCAGACTCACAAAACTCGACAAAGTGGACTTCGCCTGGAAACAGAACCACGTGCCTTGTCACAGATGGTGGGTCAGCAAGGTTTGGGAGCCGGATGGAACTGGTTTGCGATCCTGGTTCTGGCTGGTATTAGTGCTGGAGCTGTGGATCGGACATTTCACCTCACCTGCCACCCCATGTGGAGACAGAGACAATCTGTTTTGCAGGGGATTGAAAGGCTTTTATTCGTAACTACAGTTAAGAAGGGCCTACACACACTGTGATTTTAATCTCATAAAGCCTTATGAGGTGAGTTACTAATTCTCCTATTTCCTTAGTTGGAGAGATTGATGACCCGAGACTTTAGTGAGCTATTCGCGATCACACACCGGGGATGACCGGGGATTTGAATGGAAGTGTGTTTGGCTCCAAAGCTTTAGCCACTGCAGCATCTCAGGATTGGTAAAAGAGGTGAGCCTAGAGCCCAGCATGCTGCCGGGCACTTGATAAAATAATGGTTAGGGTATGACAAAGCACTGGAGTCAGAAAGGGGGCCACTTCCTGCAGCCCAACAAGGAGGGAGAGGGGTGAGCATGGACTCAATGGACGAGAGCAAACAAATGGACTTAAGCGATGGGAAGCCCAGGAAGCTGAGGCAGATGCACAGACATGTAGGCCACAGGGTACTGTCTGCCCTGGCAGCACCCATGAGGGTCCACCCGATCCCCCAGGGGTACAGGGGGGTCCCAGACCTGTGTGGAATCCCTCTTCTTTTCTCCTCTTCAACTGTATCTCTCATGCTTTCTCTGCATGTCAATATCTGTCCAGTTTGGGCCTTCTGCCATCTATGACTGTGCCTCAAATGTTTTGAGTAAATATTCCGGCCCTTAAATGAACTGTTTTTCTACATATGAACAAGCACCTCCTCTTAATCATCCACTACCAAGACTCCCAAAGGCTGAGATTTCCCGCTACCCCATTCCTGCCCCCAAATAGGAGATGGCATTGCCCCTAAGAAGACATAAATTACTCAGTTATAGGTACTTTACATTAAGAAAGATTCTGGAACCAAAATAATCAAAATGTTTTCAACCTTCTCCCTGCCAAGTTCCCCAGCCCTTGCCAAGAATCACAGCTGTAGCGCACTCTTACGAGGCCAGATGAACTGCCCAGAGCTGTGGCCCGGGAACCTCACAGGGCAGTGCCACTTGCCACCAGTTCTTCCACGTTGTGACAAAGCAGGAGTGGGGCTGAGGCCAGGTGCTTATTCGTTGCGTTTGGGGTTTTTATCTGCAGAACTCACATATCCAAACGTGTGTCATTCCAGGTTTGGGGTGGAGGAGAGGTCTCTGGACCTGTTTGACTTTAGTAAAAGCATTTGGCCAAACCTTTTAAACTACCTTCTCAGCCTGCAACATACACTCCTCTGCCTAAATTCACTGGTGAATTATTAAGGTGCAGGTTTGATTTCGGAAACCAGCTAAGTGTTATCTGGAGTCAAGTTTAGCTGAGAAGGTAGATGGCCAGGTTGGAGGACAGAATTTCAAGTTCAATGAAAAACTGCGACCTCTTCTAAGACCAAATTATATTTCTTTTTTAAAATTAATGAATAAGTTTGTTTATTTATTTTTGGCTGCGTTGGGTCTTCGTTGCTGTGCGCGGGCTTTCTCTAGTTGCAGCGAGGGGGGCTACTCTTTGTTGCGGTGCGTGGGCTTCTCACTGCAATGGCTTCTCTTGTTGCGGAGCACGGGCTCTAGGCGTGCAGGCTTCAGTAGTTGTGGCACGTGGGCTCCTCAGTTGTGGCTCACGGGCTCTAGAGCGCAGGCTCAGTAGTTGTGGCCCGCGGGCTTAGTTGCTCCACAGCACGTGGGATCCTCCTGGACCAGAGCTCGAACTCGCGCGCGTCCCCTGCATTGGCAGGCAGACTCTTAACCAGTGCGCCACCAGGGAAATCCCCAAATTATATTTCTATCATTTAGCACAGGGCTTGGAACAAAACAGGCGCTCAATTAAAAAAAAAACTGGAGGCGGGGAGGATGAGATGCGACTTTATGGTGCGTTTTTCTGTGTCTCAGAAGCTTGTTACTTAGAAGGTGAACCCAACGAGGAGCCCTGAAAAGCACTGGATCATTTTCTAAGAACGTACAGCTCTCCAAGGGGAAGTCTGACCAATAATGCCCACTTTCGGTGGATAAGTATTGGACGCGATGGCCCTGTGGAATGCCAGCCAGATCCTGTCTGTACTTGTCATGTACCACGGAACAAGCCCATTCTGACTTGTAACAGAGTTACTCATGAAATGACTTCTTTCTCCTACCATATTTAGAGTTTACTGACCCTTTGCTAATCTAGCACTGTGTGTTCACACAGTGGGAATTAAATAAACATTTGCAGAATGACAGCTTGCAGTGGAAAACAAAAATCTCATCCTGTCTCCTGAGTGTACAAGGAAACACTTTGGGAAGCAGCTATTCTCTGAGACAACCCTCCTTTCTGTCCCATCCAGACACAGAATCGAAGCTAGCAAGGGGGGAAAGCAGTCCTTTGGAACCACAGAAGCACATAAGCAAAAGAAAAAGTTTATTTTTATTTACTGATTTTTGGCTGCACCTTGCGGCATGCAGGCTCTTAGGACCCCGACCAGGGATCAAACCTGTACCCCCTGCACTGGAAGTACGGAGTCTTAACCACTGGACCATCAGGCAAGTCCCAGAAAAATTTTAGAATGCTGATTATAGCAGAGCAGATAAGTTTATTAAAATAATAGTTTATGCTTTGAAATTGTTTTGATGAAGTTCCCCGTCATCATTGATCTTAGCCGTAGCCTAATGTCCTGAGCTAACCATATGCCATCCTCCGATGCCCCCATCCTCAGCATTCCCACTGCTGATACCATCCTAAGGGTGAAGCTATTAAAAGCAGTAAAAGCCAATTATCGTCTCTGCAATTTACAGTTTCCCATCAAAGACCACATTGGAGGCTCCAGGTTAAGAAGATTCAGGAAAAATTCAAATGAGGGATTTCATTAATAATATTACCATACTTGGCCACTTAGACACGTTATGAGTAAAACCCACCACCGTGTCAAACAGGTTATAACTCTCATCTCACAAACAAGGAAACTGAGACTCAAAGAGGTTGAGTACTTGCTTAAGTCACACAGCTTGTTGAGCCAGGGCTCAATACCAAGCCGGCATCTGCCTCCTTCCACTTCCCTGTGATGCCTCCCTTATTTAGAAGCCTGATGCACATGTTCAGGAGAATTGAATGTATGTAACCAAAGCAGAAAACTGTCTTAGTCCGTAGTCCTGAGGAGGGACCGGAGTGTCAGCTTTCACCTTTCCTCAGAGGACCAGGCAGGGCACCAGCTTCAGGGTCCTCCTTTTCCAGACAGAAAACACAGTGACCTACTTTGCAGGACTCTCAGAAGCAACCATTATCAAAAAGGCTGCAAACACAAAGCCTTTGGCTAAAATCTCAGGAAGGCAGTGAATCTGTGGAATGTGACAGGTGCCCTCTCTGAACCAAATCTCAAACATGGAAAATGACAGGGCCCAAGTCTCCCACCCAACATTCCCCTGCAGACACTTTCCATATGTGAAATTTCTCTTTGGAATCACTGAAATCCTCTCTTTAGAGAGGAAACACAGAAAGGCAGAAATATCTAGCATGGCCACAAGGCTGGCTCAAGTCACTGAGATCTTATTAACCCCTTGCTTCTCCTCCTGCCTTTACTGAGCCAGAAAGAAATCGAATTCTAATTCTTTGATCAATCCTATAAGCAGCCTTATAAAAACTGGAAAGACGTTGAAATGCAGGGAGGGGAAACAGGCTTTCGGCGTCTTTGCGCTTACTATATTCCCTCTACCAGAAGGAAGCAAGATTACCGTTAAACTCTCCTCCATCAACATTTTAAAAGCCACGTTTTTTCAAAAACCAAAACTTACTGTTCAGGGGTTTGATAAGCGAAGTCCAAAGTCAAGGAGATGATCTCTCTCTTTTGTGACAAACACCATCTGCTCCTGGGTGGCTTGCGAGGCTCGCTGGGCTGTTATTAATAACTGGCTTAGCACTTTCCTGAGAAACCTGAGCCAGGCTGTCACGGGAGGAGAGTGGGGAGGAAGTGACAGACACAGGTGGGATAAATTATGACAAAAATACCCTCAGGCCCAAATAACCCATGAGGAGGGGCTGGGCCCCTCCACAATCAACAGACTCTTATGTCAAAGGCCCTCAGGGTTCAACAATCAACTAACCAAAGCCTCTTTACTCTCTTGAAAAATGTCACGAGTCCTGTAATGTCATACTTTCCTTTGTTTTGCTGAGTAATTCTTTTCCATGGCTATTTGAATATCTTCTCAAGCTATGCATTTTTGCCTTGTTCACTTTGACTTCCTCCGTTTTTCAAACATAAACAAATGGATTTTCAAATGCACGTGAGCAATTTGTTGAGGTTTGTTTACCTGTGAGCGTGTGTTTACCTCCTTCCCTTAATGATTCCAAAACCGTTCCTGGCAAAGTGTATGTATGTGTGTGCTCGGGCATGCGGAGGCGGAGTGGGTCTTGGGACAGCATCATACATACGAGGGAAACTGTACAATTTAAGTCCGAAGAGTGGAAGTGCAGCTGTGACCTGGCTACTGGTTTACAGTGGGTCTTCCCTTTTGAAAAGCCTTATTTCCAAAAAATTCAAGTCTATGCCTCCCCTCCCCCAAGCACTGACATCATATTGTTCAGACCAGGAACGGCCTGTCTTCAGACGTAAATTATATTAAACACTGACTCTGTGTCTGACTGAAGTGTTAAAAGAAAACTGAGGATCACACATAAGCTATTGGAATATAAAAAGATACAAACTTGAAGGGAACAATGCTTGTCGAATTGCCCCATTCTTAAGGATCCAGCTGCCTTTCACCCTGGCTCAGGCCTGGTAACTATTCTTTTTCCAAATTAAACTGTTTTTCAACTAACTGCTGGCGGTAGGGAGGCCACAACATCTCACTGCAAACCTCGCACAGTGAGTGTTTTTCCGTGGAGGCCATTGTTATAAAGAGAAAGTAATACACCAGCTGAATAGATGGGTGAGAGGCAGTGGAGCAGGTACCGGGCCTTATTTTTTTTATTTTATTATATCTTAAGTATTTTTATTAAAAATATTCACAATTTTAACGTTCATTGTCTTTCTAGTTGTCAAAGTTAAGAAATTAGCATCAGGGGCTTCCCTGGTGGCGCAGTGGTTGAGAGTCCGCCCGCCGATGCAGGGGACACGGGTTCGTGCCCCGGTCCGGGAAGATCCCACATGCCGCGGAGCGGCTGGGCCCGTGAGCCATGGCCGCTGAGGCTGCGCGTCCGGAGCCTGTGCTCCGCAACGGGAGAGGCCACAACAGTGAGAGGCCCGCGAACCGGGAAAAAACAAAAAAAAAAAGAATGACTTAACCTTCTACAAACCTGGATGATTCAGAATCACATGGTGTGACTTTGGGAAAAAAGAAGTTGGGGTTAAAGAGAGATAACACACTGTACTCACCCAAGGGCAACCTCCCCTCCACTGTATACTAAGTGCTTCTCAAAAAGCCAGTGACGTTTCGGAAGAGTTTCTGATGTATCAGGAGTGCTTGGAACAAAGCTTGCCACCCTTTTCAGCACTCAATGCTTTTAGCAGTAGAAATTACAGTTTAAGCTAGATGAAAGTTCCCTTAAGAATGGACGTGGAGGGACTTCCCTGGTGGTGCAGTGGTTAAAAACCTGCTTATTAACAGGATATGATAGAAAGCATTGATTATACAACAAAGGCTTTGTCCAGAATGTTATATTTGAGAATGAATTAGATAAGACCAGTCAGTTTTAAGGAACTAGGGTTGACTTTATGGGGGTGGTGCTTACAAAGCTCTCTTGGGAAAAGCAGTGTGGTACGTGGCTTATAGGGTTCCCAGCTTACAAGTGAGTGGGATGAACTCTTGCTGGTGGGCCCAGGAAAGCTGGGCTATCTGAGGGACCTTGAGAAAAGAGGAATACACCCAAATTTATGGGTAATGCAGGTGAAACCTGATGGTTAGTTCTCGGCTTGGCTTCCCAGCCTCAAGAAGATTTTAAAGGTCCATTCTAAGACTCGTTATGAAGACTTCCAGCAAAGCAAACTTTAAAAGGTCTATACATTAAGCACCACTCTTGCTATGCCTGGGTAAATAATCAGGCCATATCTAATGAGATGAGCTTTATTTTATGATCAAGAATAATCTTTCTAAAAAAAAAAGAATAATCTTCCTTTGAGATTATCTTTGATCAAAACAGAGGTAACTACGGAGGGAATTTTTGTGTTTCATTGGAAAACTATAGCACACCCTGTGGATTACCAAATTCTGGCCCTGGTCATTGTTTTTGAACTAGTTTAAGCCTTTGTAAATTGCAGGTAACTGATAGATATGAGCACCTGTAAACTAGACTAGATCCTATCATCTTGCATGCATTGTCAAACCTTATTAAATTTTCAGTTCCTTTATTTTCCTTCTGAAGCTGCCTACAACCATACAAACTAACATTTTCAATGTTCCTCCCTCCCTGTTGCCTTGGCATCACCAAAAACTGAAATACAACTGCCCAGATTCTTACTGGAACTCTAGGTTGCCTTGCAGCTGGCGTTTCCACCCCCACCCCCAGCCCCCGCCAACTCCACCAGCATCTGAGGAAATACTACAGTTTAAAGCCCTGTTGACTTGATGTATACCTTGAAGAACTTATCCCTACAGCAGCCCATGCAAGGGACAGATTTCTCCCTGGAAAAGGCACTCTCTTGGCTACCAAAAAAAGTCTAGTAAAATGCTCAGGTCATGCACGCCCTTATAAGAGAGGTAACCAAGACCATGAACAGCATTGCCAAGCGCACTGACAGCTTGGCTACAACAAACTCAATGAGCAGCGTTGCATTACCAAGAGATTTTCATCCACCTATCTCCTGGTATCCACTGGACTAGATATCCCCAGGGTCCACCTCCTGGCTCTTTACTTTAACTATTTATGTTAATATTTCTCTTTTTCATTCTAGTTATCCCTCTCATAAGGAGTCTGATCAGTAAGACTAAAAAAATGATCTTAGCCGCCATCTCTCCGTAGATGGTTCAACTGATTTTGCAAGAACAGCACCAACAAGAGTCCTCGGGAGACTAATTCTTAGATGCTTCTGCCCACTCAGGAGCTTTAGGATCACCTCTGAGCTGTTCAGTGATGAATGATGTTCATTCATCTTGAACAAAAGGAGGGACTGACAATGTTGAATTAAAAAAAAATTTTAATTGTGGTAAAATACGCACAACATTAAATTTACCATCTTAATTCTTTTTAAGTGTAAGTGCAGTTCAGTAGGGTTAAGTGCATTCACCTTGTGGTGCAACCGATCTCCAGAATGGTTTTCATCTTGCAAAACTGAAACTCTATACCCATTAAACACTAATTCCCCACTCTCACCTCCCTCAGCCCCTGGCACCACCTCTCTACCTTCTGTTTCTATGAATTTGGCTTCTCTAGATACCTCATATAAATGGAATCATGCTGTAGTTGTCTTTTTGTGATTGGCTTATTTCACTTCTCATAATGCCCTCAAGATTCATACATGGTGGCTAGTGGGAAGCAGCCACACAGCACAGGGAGATCAGCTCGATGTTTTGTGACCACCTAGGGGTTGGGATAGGGAGGGTGGGAGGGAGGCTTAAGAGGGAGGGGATATGGGGATATATGTACACACATAGCTGATTCACTTTGTTGTACAGCAGAAACTAACACAACATTGTAAAGCAATTATACTCCAATAAAGATGTTAAAAAAAAAAAGGATTCATCCACGTTGCAGCGTGTGTCAGAATTTCCTTCCTTTTTTAAGGCTGAATAATATTCTGTTGAGTACCTATACCACATGTCGTTGGTAAATATAATTAACATGCTGTATGTTATATATGAAAGTTGTTAAGAGAATAAATCCAAAGAGTTGTCATCATAAGAAAAAACATTTTTTTCTATTTCTTTCATTTTATGTCTACATAAGATGATGTGTGGTCACAAAATTTACTGTGGTAATCATCTCATGATGTATGTAAGTCAAATCATTATGCTGTCAGCCACAAAAAGGAATGAAATCGTGCCATTTGCAGAGACGCGGATGGACCTAGAGACTGTCATACAGAGTGAAGGAAGTCAGAAAGAGAAAAACAAATATCGTATAATATCTCTTATCTGTGGAATCTATAAAATGGTACAGATGAACTTATTTGCAAAACAGAAACAGAGACACCAATGTAGAGAACAAACGTATGGATACCAAGGGGGGAAACGGGGTGGGGGTGGGATGAACTGGGAGATTGGGATTGACATATATATACACTACTATGTGTAAAATACATAACTAATGAGAACCTACTGTACAGCACATGGAACTCTACTCAATGCTCTGTGGTGACCTAAATGGGAAGGAAATCCAAAAAAGAGGAGATGTATGTATATAATAGCTGATTCACTTTGCTGTATGGCAGTAACTAACACAACATTGTAAAGCAACTATACTCCCATAAAAACTTTTTAAAAATCATTATGCTGTACATCTAAAACTTAATACAGTGCTGTATGTCAATTATATCTCAATAAAATCAGAAGAAAAAAAACATCCTTCGTGTAACTTAGATAAGATTCATGGATACCCCTTTATTTACCTAGGACCAAGCCAGACACAAGCTCCAAGTTCCCCTTCTTTGTCTCATCAATGATTAGCTGAATTGTTTGACCCCCACTGACCAACAGGGACAAAATACCTGCTAATGTGACTTGACCTAACTTTACTGTGGCTTCTTCCTTCCCCATGGGCGCCTGAACTTTGACCCACTTTCAACCTAAGCCAGCCTCAGATTACCGAATAGCCCTTCCTGACCAAACCTGTCTGACACAACGTTTGAGACTCTTACAGATCTTGGGCTCCGTGTGCTCTCTCTATTGCAGCAGTGCCCCCCGCCCCACTGCAATAGTCTTTCCAAATAATGGCTCTCCATACCTTCATCTACATTTGTTTTTATTTGACTGTAAGAAAGTGCTGAGGGGTGTACCTCTAGTTGTAAACATTAAGGACCATGGGGTATGGTCCAACACTTAAGCAAGCAATCATTTCTTAGTCCCATTTTACAGGTAAGGAGATGGAGGTATAAAAAGGCTAAGAGACTTGCTGACTCACAGCACCAAGGGCAGAGTTGGGAATCCAGGTGCTATCTCTCATCTCAGAGAAAACAGTGCTCTTTCCAGCACAAACACGCCCAATCCTGGTCAATGTTTAGGGTGGGTCTGGGCAAATTATTGAAAAACTTTGGCAAAAACCGTTCTCCAGTGTTCAAAGAAAGGGAAATTGGATCCAAGAGTGAAAAAAATAAATAGAATACCCAGAGCTTCAGGGAACTTCTTCTAATTTGTGGAAATGAATGAAGACCATCCAGATGAGAACAAGCAAAGGCTATCGATTCAAAGCTTTTTGCTCTAGCAAAGGAGTCGACCACCATCACCTGCATTGGGCAACAACTCAAAAGCAGGCAGAAGGGTGTGAAAGTTTTCTATTGGAAAGAAAAAGGAAAGGCTTCGGGTATGCCCTGACTGGAGGCTGTTAGCACCAGGAAGCAATAGACAGGCCGGCTAGACGCGGGGGCTCCTGTGTGACTAGTTGGGGGGACATATTGGCTTTCTCCTGTCTGTCCTAAATTAGAAGCGGGTGCAAATATTAGCAAAGCTGTCAATTATTAATCAAGTCCTGGATGTTTGGGACCAGTTGCCACAGGGGTTATGATCTGGCTTCCTGGACTGGTTACTGTTGCTGGTTACTGTAGCAACTGGTTACTGTTGCTACCACTGGATACAGCAGCCTGGCTTCCTGGGCGGATTGCAGCAAGCTGTGGGCCAGGGTTACATTTTAATTTATATCCTGGACACTGTGTATTCGGTCTTCCAAGTCTCTACAGGGACCCTGCATTTAGAAGAGGCTCTCAGACATCTGACTAGCCCCACAGATGATTCCACACTCAGGCCAGGGATGCTGGCAAAACGCTTTCTGCTTCCCGTCTGTAGGAGAGAAAGTATGTAGCAGCTAAGTTTGCCTCAACTACAATCCCCCCATAACCCTCTTTTTTCACCAACAGGTGAAAATCAGGGCCTGAGCATCACCTCCAGCTTCCCGGGACTCTCAGGCTATCCAAACTGAGGCCTTCTTGCTTGCCTTCTTTTCCTTAGGGGGTTCATAGAATCTCAGAAAATCTAAAGTACTTTCGCTATCTCCTCACACGGCCCTTATCTTTAACTGATGGAGACAGGATCCCAGAGATTCCGGTGTCTGGGTTCTAGTCTAATGTCCACTGAGCCCTCTGTGAGGAAGGCAGAAGGGATCTGACATCCTTGAGGGGCTCAGCCAAGTGGGAGAGACAAGTAAATAGATGAACACGCTCAGTTATTTCCCCAAACCTACCAGGGGTTGTCTTGGCTCTGAGCTTGCAAATGCCATCCCTTCTGTCTAGACAGCCTTTCCTCGCCCTAGTTCCTCACTGTGAATTCCTTCCCATCTGTGAGTTTCTTCCCATCTGTGTTTCTAGTTTCCCCACACTCCAGGCTGGAGTCCTCTCAGAGCGCCGGGTGTTCATCTGTCTGGGATGCTCATGCCGTTCTGCTCCAAGGTTTTTGCCTCTTTTCCCCAAAGGGCCCTAAGATCCTGAAGACCACACCTCTCGATCCGGGTTTCCATCGTCTGTCTCATCCCTAACACAAAGCAGCACCTCAGATACTCAGAGGTGTGCATGGAGCACAAGGGCAACCAGGTGGGAAGACTGAATGATGGAGGAGGTGATGCCAGGGTCAAGTCTGAAAGGAGAAGTAGGAATTTGCCAAGGAGTCAACAGGAAAGGCGTTCGTTCCAAGCAGAGCTATTAACAGGAGCAAAAGTATGGGAGGACGAGGAATGGATATGGGTGGGATGAGAACAGCATGGAGCCTGCATTGCTGGAGAATAAAGAACAAGGCAGGGACTTCCCTGGCGGCCCAGTGGCTATGGCTCCAAGCTCCCAACGCAGGGGGCCCGGGTTCGATCCCTAGTCAGGGATTGCAACTAGGAGTTTGCATGCTGCAACTGAAGGATCCTGCATGCTACAACGAAGATCCGGCGCAGCCAAATAATTAAATATTTTTTTAAAAAACACCAAAAAAACAAGGCAGAAGTGGCCAGAGACAAGACTGAGACTGAACAGGGATACATAAATTTTTTTCTTTTTAGCTGTACGCGGGCCTCTCACTGTCGTGGCCTCTCCCGCTGCAGAGCACAGGCTCTGGACGCACAGGCTCAGCGGCCATGGCTCACAGGCCCAGCTGCTCTGCGGCATGTGGGATCTTCCCAGACCGGGGCACAAACCCGCGTCCCCTGCATCGGCAGGCGGATTCTCAACCACTGCGCCACCAGGGAAGCCCCACAAAATTTTAATGTTCTGCTTCCTCACTTACTAGCAGTTTAACTCCAATCAAGTTATTTCACCTCTCTACGCGGTAGCTTCCTCATCTGTCAACTGAGGGTCAGAACAGCCATCCTCACATAAAGCTGTGGCAAGGATTAAGTGAGTTAACACGCATGGAACATCCAGAAGAGCACACAGTAGGAACGATGGAAGTGCTTGCTGTTCTTACTGTGTTGAAGACTTCATTCTACAGGCAAGATGGGGCTAATGCTTCTATTCTAATCAGGAGCGAGATGTGGTTGGTGGAACAGGACCTGAGGCCAGAACAGAGAAAGTATTTCCTACAAGGGTCCAATGAACAATAAGGACGAACTGACCTGGGGCAGGAGTGCAGAGGATGGGCAGGATTCGGCAGCATTTAGAGGGTAAAACTGGCCAGACTTACCGCCTGCTGAGAGCTGGGGGGGAGAGACTGCAAGAAGCCCAGGACAGCGCCAGATCTGTGGTTTAGGCAATTTGAATGGGTAAGATACAGAAGGACAAGGAGTTTGTGAGCACTTCCTATGTGCCAGGCACGCAGCTAGATGCTTGATGCCAAGAGATGCTGAGGAACTGGTCTAGTGCCAGAGCAAGCAAGTGGCCAAAGAAGACTTGAGGGACTTCCTTGGTGGCACAGTGGTTAAGAATCCACCTGCCGATGCAGGGGACATGGGTTCGAGCCCTGGTCTGGGAAGATCCCACATGCCGCGGAGCAGCAGAACCCATGCACCACAACTACTGAGCCTGCGAGCCACAACTACTGAGCCCACGTGCCACAACTGCTGAGCCTGTGCTCTAGAGCCCACGAGCTACAACTACTGAGCCCACGCACCTAGAGCCCGTGCTCTGCAACAAGAGAAGCCACCACAATGAGAAGCCCGTGCACCGCAACGAAGAGTAGCCCCCACTTGCCACAACTACAGAAAGCCCCGCGTGCAGCCGAAGACCCAATGCAGCCATAAATAAATAAATAAATAAACTTAAAAAAAAAAAAACCAAATAAGACTTGAAACTCTGTCACCTGACGCCCGGTTTATGCACTTTTCAACACACCCCACTCCAATCCGAGAACTAGGTCCTTTCCAGGGATAAGATTTCTGCCTCACATCACAGCTCTTAACCCTGAAGAACCAGCAAGGAAAATTCAGGCACTGGGGGAGATGAGAGGGGCTACTTTTGAACTGCTAGGTCTTTCCATACCAAATATATATATATATATATATATATAATAAAAGTGTACCTCAAGCCACCTCCCCTTGGCAAATTCCTTTTATTCCATTCATTTTGATGCAATCCATGTTATACAAACTTAAATACTTTGCCTCTAACATCCATTCTTATTGCAGGAGGCAGACCTCTCACATTTATTTCTTAAATTTCGAAAAGGGCTGTAGTTTAAAAACTGCCAGTGATTATAAGAAATGAAAAAAACACCCTATGGGATTATGTATGCAAGCTGTCTCTCAAGTATTTTTCCCCAACTTCAACTCAAGAAGCTGGTTTGGTTTTTTCCCCCGACCAGGGATAGAACCCAGGCCCCCGGCCGTGGAAGCGCAAAGTCCGAACCACTGTAACGCCAGGGAGTTCCCTGGGTTTTTGTTATGAAGCAGAACCTGGCTTGATAAATGTATGTTGAATGAAGGTGTCCGTGAAGCAAGTAAGAAAACTCAGCGACTCCTCAATCGATAAGATTCAAGAAGCAACACTCTCTTCTCACAAGCCCACGGCCCCTTCCAGCACTCTCAGAGCAGCAGAAGGAAGCATACATCCAAGTCCGGGCTCTGAACATCCCTCGACAATACTGTTAACACCAGATAGAGCCTGTTGGTGTTTTCGCTTAGTGGAAGGCACAGGATGTTTGCGGGAGAGGGACTGGCTTCTGGCAGGAAGGTTCATTCAAGTGAAGGTAATTGGCAACCAGGAACTAAAGGACTGCCCTTCAGTCCTTGATAGTTATCAGGAAATTAACTTCCTGTCCTTAATCAGCCCACTGTTTGTTAAAGAGATGAGAATGGCTTGGGCATGGTAGGGGGCAGTGGAGAGGAAGTGATAGAGAACAGTCATCAAAAGCTGTTGCCTAGTGTCTCTGCCCCGACCGGCTCAACTTTGGCCCAGTTTCAATTTCTGGGCAAGTCTGGGGAAACTTGTGTGGCTGATACAGGCATGGACCTCGGAGGTAGAGAGTTCTGTTCAGTTTTCGGGACGGACAGGCAAGTCATTGTAACCCAGCAGGACCTCCCCACCATGATGTCCTCCACCTGCCTTTTGTCTATAGAAAAACTTTAGTCAAAGAATAAATTTAATCAGAGAAGTGAAAAAATGCAGAAATAAAGGAAAACAGTCAAGCAAGACAAAATAAAAATAGTTTAGCCATTAAGCAAAGCCAAGGACCTTTATTTAGTTCCTCCTCAAGGGCTATAGATAATATTCTGAGCCACATCCTTTAAGCTGTTTTGCAGATACTGAAAGCCCCACCGGGTGGAAGAAGTTAACTGATGCTGCCCACGAGCACTTAGACCCCAGACCAGTTGGAAGCAGGTTGATAATGCTGACTCCCAATTACCTCACCACCAACCAATCAGAAGAATGTCCACGAGCTGATCACACATCCCATAACCCCCTTCCTCGCCCTGTCTTTAACAACCTTTCCCTGAAACCTTTGGGGAGTTTGGGTCTTTTAAGTACTAGCTGCCCTGGGCTCCTTGCTTGGTGCCTGAAATAAACCCTGCACTTTCCTTTACCACAAGGCGGTGTCAGTAGACTGGCTTTGCTGTACACGGGTGAGTGGACCCAAGTTTGGTTCGGTAACATTATCACATTTTCCAGGTGGGAAGTTGATAAGGATTAAGCACATAAGTAATTCTTAAGACACTACAAAGGAGACTAAACAAAAATCAGAAAAAATCAGTAAGGTAATCTTACATATTTGGATGCATCTTTCACACACCACTACCAGCAAGAAAAGTAAGTCAATTTTGAAGACTGCAACTGTCTTTTTTTTAAATTGCATTTTCAGAAAGTAAACATTAAAAAAGAAAAACTTAGAGGTATGAGAAACTAAGGTGGCATCTATCATTAGAACTTAATATTATGACAATTCTGGAATGGTAAACCCAGGGAATACAGAAATGTATAATAATAGTTCTTGTATATTGAGGGTTTAACTTGTCCTAAGTTCTAGGTTCCTGTCCTAAGAGCTTTATCTGTACTGTAGGAACATACTTATTCCACATAACTCTATGAGGAAGATGAGAAAACAGACTCTGAGTGGTTATGCAATTTGTCCAAGGATCTAAGTTTCAGAGCCAATATCTAAAATCAGGCACTCAGGTCCCAAGGCCCAGTCTCTCTCCTACGCTTTCAAAATATACATGGGTAGCTACAACAAAAGCATATATTTTTATAGTTTTTTAATTTGGCCACGCCATGCAGCTTGTGGGATCTTAGTTCCCTGACAAGGGACTGAAACTACACCCTCCATAGTGAAAACTTGGAATCCTAACCACTGGACTGCCAGGGAATTCCCTAAAAGCATATGTTTTGATGCAATGAAAAAAAGTTGGGGGAGCCACACCTCATATCAGCTGATCAGAGAGGTCAATCAGATGAGCGCTAGCACCCTCTTTATTTTGTTTTCTTAATTTAAAAAAATTAATTTATTTATTGGCTGCCTTGGGTCTTTGTTGCTGCATGCGGGCTTTCTCTAGTTGTGGCGAGCAGGGGCTACTCTTCACTGTGGTGCACTTCTCACTGCAGTGGCTTCTCTTGCCGCACAGCACAGGTTCTAGGTGTGCAGGCTCAGTAGTTGTGGCTCACGGGCTCTAGAGTACAGTCTCAGTAGTTGTGGTGCACGGGCTCAGTTGCTCCGCAGCATGTGGGATCTTCCCGGACGAGGGCTCGAACCCGTCTCCCCTGCATTGGCAGGCGGATTCTTAACCACTGCGCCACCAGGGAAGTCCATAGCACCCTCTTTAGATACAGACTGAACTTTCCTTCACAGACATAAACAGGCCGATCCAGCTTATAGAGAATTCCATTTATCACGCAAAAACAAACAAACAAAAATGCAACTCAGGGTGTGGGTTCATGGATATTTCATTTCAAACCTGGCTCAGAGTCTGAAATGTGGGTATTTCCCACCTAACCTTTGGAGGGACTCTGAATGCATAAAAAAAAGCCAATAACATGAATAAGCTGCACTTTATCTAAATGGTAATAAAACTTACTTAACAATTTGAGGATCTTAATGCCAATTTAAGGCATTTGCTTTCCTAAAACACAGATAGTAAGTAACATTAAAGAGCACTTGGTTTTTAACTGCTTTACAAATAAAATCATTCCTTTTCCCCTTTAAGCTGCTACAATTGCCATCTGGTAAATCAGCTCTGGAGAGCTGAGCCGAACTAGTCTCTGAAGTATTTTCTTTAGGACCAAGGAAACCAAGGATCTGAAACCAAACTTTTCCAGATGAGGGAACGGAATTTGAAGACAGGGTTCTTCACATGAGGAAGGTGGCTGGGAATCTGGGGACCGGAAGAATCTAATCAAACTTTTCCTGGTTCCATGGCTCACAATGTCACTGTCCCAAACTCTCACCCAGTCAAATGAACAAATTTACGCGGGCCTCTCACTGTTGTGACCTCTCCCGTTGTGGAGCACAGGCTCCGGACGCGCAGGCTCAGCGGCCATGGCTCACGGGCGCAGCCACTCCGCGGCATGTGGGATCTTCCCGGACCGGGGCACGAACCTGTGTCCCCTGCATTGGCAGGCAGACTCTCAACCACTGCGCCACCAGGGAAGCCCCAGCCAACATTTCTTTACATTTAGTTTTATTAAACCATTCGCTTTCACAGCCAACACGAAATATGTGATTATCCCTTTAAGAGAAGAAGCTGAGAGTATCAGAAATGCGCTGTCCACACCCATGTAGCCATTGAATTTTTTAAAAATTACTATTCTTAAGTACTGACCTAGGGTTAGTGAGACAAGCCAGGTAGAAGCTGCACCCAAGGTCTGAAATTGGTCAAACCGGACATTAAGCACACTTCAGAGCTGGACCCTTGAAGGACTGACCCCTTATTCTGCATCTCACCTTGATTTATGCCCAATTGTGCTACCCGACCTGTGGTTATATATATGTTATATAACCTAAAAGGCTAATACAATGAGTGATGAACACTCCCCACAGGGAAAGTCCAGCAATTTAAAAAGCACCCCCAGGGACTTCCCTGGTGGTGCAGTGGTTAAGAATCCGCTTGCCAATGCAGGGGACACGGGTTCAAGCCCTGGTCCGGGAAGATCCCACATGCCGTGGAGCAACTGAGCCCGTGCACCACAACTACTGAGCCTGCGCTCTAGAGCCCGTGAGCCACAACTACTGAGCCCACGTGCCACAACTACTGAAGCCCATGCACCTAGAGCCCGTGCTCTGCAACAAGAGAAGCCACCACAGTGAGAAGCCTGTGCACCGCAACGAAGAATAGGCCCCGCCTGCCGCAGCTAGAGAAAGCCCGTGCGAAGCAACGAAGACCCAACACAGCCAAAAATAAATAAATAAATAAATTCAAAAAAAGAAAGTGTGAATTAAAAGAAAAAGAAATAAAATGAACTCTTCTTGGATTTCTTAAAAAATAAAATAAAAAGCATCCCCATGTTGAACCTCAGAGTCCCACAAAGAGACTGAAAAGCCAAAGTGATTTTCTTTCCCTAATCTCATTGTTAGCTCAGGTATACTAATGGGAGCCTCACTCAATACTCAGTTAAGTATAGACTATTTTTTCAGAAACCTCGTTACTGATTACGTTCTTCAGAACTCCCAAGCTGTATGAATTCACCCCAAGCTGTATGAATTCACCCCAAGCCTCTTGTGGTCCCAAAGTTCCATAAGGCCAACCCAAAACTTAGTGACAGTGACATCACGTCCCGACTCAAAAATGAGAACCCCATGGGACACCTGCAAGCAGCGGCCTTTCCCAAGCGAAAGGGAAGCCCCACCATGCCAGCCAGCCCTGCTATCTGCAGAAATGTAGATATGAGAACAAAATGGAAAAAAGGAGAGGACATTCTCTTGTGATGAACTTCACCAGGTTATCAGTCACTCCAAGCCATTTGCCCAGAGTCCACAACTCCCAAACCCAGATACACGTGCTCATTTCAGAGCAACTTATCCCCAGGTTTCTCAGGTTGGAGGGTGGTGTACAGAACGCTCCTGCTTTCCTGCAAAAATTAGAATCTTCTATGGCGGCATCTCTCTCACGTTCCCAAGACTCCCTTCTCCCTTTCCATCCTTAAAAATCTCTTGATCTCCTCCCTTCCATTTCTGAAAAATTTACTAAGA
This sequence comes from Delphinapterus leucas, assembly GCF_059928025.1. NCBI lineage: Eukaryota > Metazoa > Chordata > Mammalia > Artiodactyla > Monodontidae > Delphinapterus > Delphinapterus leucas. The sequence continues at coordinate 15,637,194 of NC_143144.1, forward strand.
AAATCTTAAACATACAAGTGTAGAGAATAGTATAACAAACTCTCAGGCGTCTATCGCCGAATTTAGGGCATCGACATGCTCCCCATCCTGTTCTCCTGTTTCCTCTATACCTACATCCACCTGCCTACCACCTGCCCCCTCAGTGAACCTTTTCAAAGAGAACCCACAATACCATATCATTGCATCAGTAAGTATTTTATTTAGGAACTTCTAAAAGATACAGATCTTTTAGAAATATTATTTTTGTTTACAGATAAACAATAGGATGAATGCATCTTACACATCAATAAAAAACAGAAAAAAAAAAAGGAAAATTAGAGAGATTTAGTAACTTCCATAAAGTCATGAGCCAGGCAAAAGTGAGTCTATCTATAACCTGCATCTTCTGTTGCTTGGAATTCTGTCCTTCTGCAGTTATACTCTGTGACCTCTCAGGCAACCCTATCTCTGATGGCTCTGCTGAGTAAGTGTTTGAACTCATGTTTAAGGACAAAGCTCCCCCAAGTAACTAATCTGCCTAAAGCCATGAGAAAGGTCTCACGGTAAACCTGGAATCTTCCCCAGATGGATTTCCATCTCTGTAGCCTTCCCCAGCACCTTCATTCCATGGTCCTGGTATTTCTCATGGATCTGGGGCCCAGGTTCTAGGGGAAATAGTCATTGGCTAAAATAAAAACCTTAAAAAAAAAAAAAAAAAAGGAAACAGTTACAATACCATTATCACAGCTGGAAAAGAAATGAACAAGAGTTCTTTAATACCAACTATCCAGGGGGTGTTGGATCCATTTCTGCTTTGATCCAGGTGGCCCTGGTCTCTCGGGTACTCGACTGGGCACGGAGAGAGGAAGCCTCTTTGCTTCTGAGGGCCCAGTCAGTCCCCCAACACACACCTAAACACACATATGAATGGGGCACCTCTCCAAACAACGTTCACAGGCTTCCCTTCCCTCCACTCTGAACCAACGCCTCCAACCCCACTCCTCTGCTCCCATATCCCAACACATCTTCCTAAGGATTCTGTGGCAGCTGCCAATGACCACCGCACCAGAATTCCTTAAGTCTGTGAGGCCTGCCTGCCTCATGGTGATACACCCACCCCGTTACCACATTTCTTTTCCATCAAGTGGTTAAGATTGCATGATCTGGAGCCAGACAGTCTGGCCTTGCCACTTACCGCGTGATTCTGGGCAAGTTATTTAAACTTTACGTGTCTTGCTCAGTTGATAGTCCAACCGAGACAAAGAGGAACGGGACGAGAGGCAGCCCGTCTCGAGGACAGCCGAGGGAGAACCCATCACCCCGCAGAGCTGGTAACGCCCTTGCTTCTGCAGAATGAAGCTCTAACCTCCTGTCCCGCTGAAAGCTAGGATGGTGGGGAGGGGAGGTAAAGGGAGAGTAGGGGGAAAACTGTGACTGCAGAAACTGTGCCGCCTGAGCGTGCCTGGGTCTAGGCAACAGTCCTGGGATCCTTCCCGCAAGGGCAGCTGATTCCTGAGGGAGTCTCACCCTCAACCTTTTGTCCTCTGCCAAGTCCAGACCCAGGCTTGCTCAGAGCCTGCACCTGTGCTTGGGGTTTAAGCACCCTCAAGTAAATCACTTTCCCTACCATCACCACTGCCCTTGCAGTGGGACATATAAACACCTGACAGAGGAGCCTCCCCTGACCTCGCCCACAGGTATCCTAGAACAAGCTCAAAAGTCTCAAGAGAGCTGACTGTTAACTTGCCAGGAATTCTGTGAGCTGGTTGTTAAACACAGATACTATTAAAAATTAAATTATTTAAGATAATTTACAAGATTGTATTGAAAATACAAGTGAAGGGAATTCCCTGGTGGTCCAGTGGTTAGGACTCCGCGCTTCCACTGCAGGGGTCACGGGTTTGATCCCCGGAAGGAGAACTAAGATCCTGCATGCCTCCCCTGACCTCGCCCACAGGTATCCTAGAACAAGCTCAAAAGTCTCAAGAGAGCTGACTGTTAACTTGCCAGGAATTCTGTGAGCTGGTTGTTAAACACAGATACTATTAAAAATTAAATTATTTAAGATAATTTACAAGGTTGTATTGAAAATACAAGTGAAGGGAATTCCCTGGTGGTCCAGTGGTTAGGAATCCGCGCTTCCACTGCAGGGGTCACGGGTTTGATCCCTGGAAGGAGAACTAAGATCCCGCATGCCTCGCAGTGGGGCCAAAAAACCCCCACAGGTTTAAAAAAAACACGTAGGTAACAAATACTCAAACCACCCCGCTTCCTAATTATTTGACTACATTTTACTATTACTATGCATTTAAGGTTATTTATACCTAATATATCTGTATGGTAGAAATACCATATACGGTGTTACTATTGCACCTCTCTCTCCAAGTTTAGTGACTTCACATTGGTGGCTTGAAATCAGCCACGGTGGGGAGTATTTACACCATGAACATCCATAAGCAATACAAACCAAGGTTTGTTTTCCCAGAGGGCAGACACTTATCAACAACCCTGTCTGACTCGTCTCCTCTATAGCTCTCCACCCATGGGTACATCCTCCTCTCAGCCTGCTGAAACCACGCTGTCTGTCGAATTGGGGGAGAACAAGGGGCAAAGTAGATGGCATCACGGCTGAGAATCCAGGAGCACTTTAATCCCATCTCAAATCTTGGCCAACCATCCCTGTGAGGCTCACAAGAAAGACTGATTTCCCGAAGTCCATTGCGCATCAACACTCCACTTTTTTTTTTTTTTCAATATTTATTTATTTGGCTGCGCCGGGTCTCGGTTGCGGCATGTACGCGGGACCTAGCTTCCTGACCAGGGATGGAACCTGGGCCCCCTGCATTGGGTGTTCGGAGTCTTAGCCCCTGGACCACCAGGGAAGTCCCCAAACCACTTTCTTATTAGCTGGATTTGTGCCGGGAGCTTCTGGTATAGGCCTCTTTCCAAACAGGGCTTCAGTTTTCACCCCTCACTCTCCTACTTTTGCCCCCTTCTCTCTTTCTCATGCACACACACAAGCTCTAGCCTTCACTTCTCAAGAAGCCTATACCAGGGGTCCACGAACTCAAGGCCCGCAGGGACCACACTGTAATAACTTGTGTGGTGGGCAGGGGGACCACCGTGGCTCTGCTCCCCTGGCATAGCTACTGCTCAGCCCCTGCTGACTGAGCAGTGGATGGCGAGGCCCTGCTGAGCTCTTATTTTTTAAGAGTAATAAGGAATCTGGATTTTTAAAAAAATAAAAGTCTCCCTCATTTCAAATCAAAAGGTATTTCAACTTTTCATAAATTGTAACTATGGGAAGCGACAGATATGTTCACTAACCTTATCGCGCTCATCATTATGCAATATCTATGTATCAAATATTACATTACACCTTAAACTTACACCATGTTATAGGTCAGTTATTTCTCAATAAGATGCAGGGGAAAAAGGAAAATAAAACACATTACATTTTTCCACCTTTGGGGAAAAAAACGTTTTTCATGCATACTTAGGCCAAACCAAATGATGGTGGGAGGTGTTTAGCCCCCAGGCCACCTGTAGCAGAGCTGATGCAATCCATCCCACCCCCGCCCCCCGGCCCACCTGATTTCACTGCGAACACATACACCTTGCCAGCATCCCTCATCAAACACGGAGTGACCATCATAGGGACACAAAACACATCAGTGGCTGCCCCGTGGTGGCAGAAGGAGGTGACTGGATACAAAAGGGAATGCGGAAACTTCTGGGGGTGATGAAAATGATCTACAGATTAAAGAGAAAACTACTATTGGGTCTTGGGTGATGGCGTGGAAAGGGACAAAAGGACATTGCAGGAAGGTCATTTTTTTTTTTTTTTTTGCGGTACGCGGGCCTCTCACTGTTGTGGCCTCTCCCGTTGTGGAGCACAGCCTCCGGACGCGCAGGCTCAGCGGCCACGGCTCACGGGCCCAACCGCTCCGCGGCATGTGGGATCCTCCCGAACCAGGGCACGAACCCGTGTCCCCTGCATCGGCAGGCGGACTCTCAACCACTGCGCCACCAGGGAAGCCCAGGAAGGTCATTTTAAGCATAGAGTACGGTTCTGGGACTTCCCTGGTGGTGCAGTGGTTAAGGATCCGCCTGCCAATGCAGGGGACACGGGTTCGAGCCCTGGTCTGGGAAGATCCCACATACCGCGGAGCAACTAAGCCTGTGCGCCACAACTACTGAGCCTGCGCTCTAGAGCCCATGAGCCACAACTACGGAGCCTGTGTGCCACAACTACTGAAGCCCACGTGCCTAGAGCCCGTGCTCTGCAACAAGAGAAGCCACCACAGTGAGAAGCCCGTGCACCGCAACAAAGAGTAGTCCCTCTTCACCACAACTAGAGAAAGCCTGCATGCAGCAATGAAGACCCAACACAGCCAAAAATAAATAAATTTATTTTTTTTAAAAAAGCATAGAGTATGGTTCTGTTGTCTTGAGAAACAGGGTCATCTGCTCAGGCTTTGGCTTCGGCAAACGGCACTAATTCATTTCTGTGTTCTTTAGACCACCCATGAGGAGCTGGTAAACACAAGATTCTGCAGAAGACTGAGAACACCCTGTAAGCTGAACTCTGGTTCTTACATACCTGTGAAAGGCCTTAAATAGATTAAAATATGGTTCTCCTTAAGAAGAAAGCATTGCCGTGTTTTACAGAGGGTTCTGTATGTTCATTTTCAGTGTTCTTTTTGGAGGGAGGAGGGGGTACTGTGGTCTTCCATGACTTGTTTGTAACTGACAGATTTTGCCTCAATAAAGGATCCTTCTTATTGAAGTACATCCTTGACTATTTACCACGGTCCCAAGCAAACATGCCTGTAAATGATTATAATAAAATTGCGGGAATCCCTGCACCTAGAAGGAGGGCGATGGGCATGGGCAGAGTGAGGAACAGATACCTTCGGTTGAAGGGACCTGTCCAATACCTTAAGCCACATCACACAAGCAGCTGCCTATTCTGGGACAACTCTGACCACAAGATCCGGGACAGTGGTACCTGAATTAGTGTCTACAAGGTGATCTGATGAAGAAGCTTGGTCCAAATAATTGGTGTCAACAGAATCCCGTGGTTATTTTGGGGCTGGTGTATGTTTTTTAAAAACTTGTCATTGTTGATGTATATTTTCTCCCATGAATATGTGTTGCACATATGCATGTCCCTGCGTCCTGATTATTAAGCAATGGGAGTTTGTAAATATGCATTCCACTCAGATATAACATTACTTCTGAGTTTCAAAACATGACCATTTCAGAACTATGGTATCGATACCTCCATTCCCAGACACAGGATTTTCAAAACTGCAGATTAAGTGCTAAACAAACAAACAAACAAAACTATGGGGCAGCCACCCTGGCTTTGTTGTCTCAGGGTTTCCAGGAAGCCTCACACACAACGGAGAAAATTCAAATGTGGGAGTCATTCTCCCCGGGGTCACCTTCAACCTCTGGAGGAAGGAATAGGTGCATTGGACAGCATTCCTGTCCTCTGGTGGGATAGTACTGAGGCACGTTCTCAGTTCTTCCTCGGGGACACCCAGTGGGACTGAATTCCAGTTGCCTCCCAATGCTAACGGGCTCATCCGCGCACCCTTTGTTGGCCTCACCTTCTCCACGTTCTCATTCCGCTTTCTGGACTCCCCTTCCAAGGAAGCTCCCTGCACCAAGTCCCTGTCTCAGTTTGCTTTCAGGGAATCCAAACAGTCACCACTTGTGTCATGCTCAGACCTGCAGGTTTCCACACATGCTATTCCCTCTGTCCCAAACACTCCGCCCAATTTCCACCTGTTCTTCAAGAATGTGCTTAGAGATCGACT